>NC_045632.1:19465042-20118224 GCF_009829155.1 Mustela erminea | reverse complement strand
TGCAGGGAGCCACACTATAGAGCTGGCACTGACAGAGAAACTAGGGGAACAGATTGGATAGCCACACAAAGAAAAAAGAAAGCGTGACCATTTAGGGATCGGTAGTTGTTCGGTATTATCACGGTGTGAAGAAGCATAAGGAGCAAGGGCTGGGCCAGGAGTGAATACCTTCAATTTGATGCTGGACCCCGGAGCAGGTCTGAGTGCTCAGTTGCTCTGGAGACCATGGTTGGAGGGTGCACTGCTAAACCAGAGGGGATGAGTGCCCCTGGGAGATGATGTCAGCCTGAGGTAATTCTGTGGTGTTAGGACAGAGAGGGATAGTGCTTGGAAGTTCTTTTGGAAGGTGGATGGGTAGAATTGTCAGATACCGATGATTGTACAGATTGGGAGTAAGGGAGAAACATCTGTGAATATTTTGGAGTATAGATGCTCATGAGGAAATTTTGAGTTGAGAATTTATTTTGGGGAGCATGGGGAGGAATATCTGGTTGTCCATAACATCAAAAAAGAAATGACAGGAGGATTAAGGAAAGTTTGACAAGTTTGCTTTCCTAAATGAAACTTGAGAGAAATTTGTTTTACTCATTCTAACCTTTCTGAGTTTTCAGTGTTACTGATTTGAATAAACATTACTTGAATTAAGAAATCTGAATTTTAAAAAAATTTGCCCAGTGGACCGTCTTTCTAAAGATCCATTGTTAATCTGCAGCATTGGCTCTCAAACCTCAGTGTCAACGGAATTGTGTGGAGGGCCCTTTAAAACAAGATTGCTCAGCCCTATTCCTAGAGCTCTGGATTCTTATGTGGGGGTTAGGGGGGCAGCCTGAGAATCTGCATTTCTTTTTGTTGTTGTTGTTGTTGTTGTTGTTTTTTTTTTTGAGAATCTGCATTTCTGACAAATTCCCAAATGCTGCTGCTGCTGGTCCAGGGACCACACTTTGAGAACTACTGATCTTCAGTTTGTCTTCTGCTCCCTGCTTGAATGATTCACATGCTTCCTAGGAAACGAGGCACCACCCTACTTCCTGTAGATTGAACTTTGGAATAGTGTTTGTCCACAAAGGAGCCAGACTTTTGTTTATGATTGAATATCCAGATTTGAAATAAACTCATTTTTCCCCCCATTGTAGTTGCTCAGTAAATGTTTGTGGAAGGAACAAAAGCATAAGTGATAGTGGAAACTGTGAAATGTGTAACTTTGAAGGCAGCTATTTGGCTTGTGTAAAAACAGAATTGATAATCTGGAGTTAACTTTCTTGGATCACTTGGCCCTTTGATCCCCTTTACTTGGTTTACTTTCCTTAATGGATATTTTTCACTTAAAACTTATTTTGTTGGCTTTGGTTGAGGAACTTAAAAAAATCATTTTTGAGTTCTTTTTATTGTTTCCAAGTTTCCTTGCTTATATTATTACCAGTTTGATAGTTACTCTTTGTTTTTCAAGCAAAGGGCACATTTTCAAAGCCCCCCTCTCTCCCTCACACCTGCTATGTTCAGCCTAGTACCCTAGCAAGAGGAGTCAGGCGGAGGTAAAATAGCTCTTCCCCATTCCCGTATCTTTGGGTACAAAAATGGGCATGAATATCACTGAATTTGGAGCCTGTATTAAAAGCTTTTAGTGACTTGGGAATAAAAAGCAGGGCATAAGGGCTCTTTTATAGTGACTGAAGTTCGTGGCATATTTTCAGAGGCAGAAGACATCTTAACATTCTCTGTCCGTCATTTGCAGTTGGGGAAATTGAGGCCCAAAGAGGGGAATGATGGGTCCAGAGCAAAACCGTGGGAGCCAGAGCCAAAACAAAAATTGACCTGGTTCCTGCTCTGTGTTTTTTGGATCATTGTTATCTTTGAGCTGTCTGTAGAGATTAGCTTTATTTTTATTTATTTATTTTTTTAAAAGATTTTATTTATTTGACAGAGATCACAAGTAGGCAGAAAGGCAGGCAGAGAGAGAGAGAGGAGGAAGCAGGCTCCCTGCTGAGCAGAGAGCCCGATGCGGGACTTGATCCCAGGACCCTGAGATCATGACCTGAACTGAAGGCAGAGGCTTTAACCCACTGAGCCACCCAGGCGCCCCTAGAGATTAGCTTTAAAGATTAAAAACATAATTGGTGTATGAAAAATAAAAAAGTTAAATAAGATGACCATGATCATGATAGTTGAGACAATCCCAGGAGAAGTATTAAAGAAGTTTTAAAAGTCACCTAAAATTCTTATGTTCACTTTACACCAAATAAATAAGCAATAATGTAGATGGCCACTAACAGTGGTAAGGTGGCCCAGATTAATACTGAATTGCCACTGTTCAACTGGAAGGAAAAATAGGCAACATCATAAATTATCCAGGAAAATTGTGAAATGTTTATTTTTATTTATTTATTTATTTGACAGACAGAGATCACAAGTAGGCAGAGAAGCAGGCAGAGAGAGAGGAGGAAGCAGGTTCCCTGCTGAGCAGAGAGCCCGATGCAGAGCTCGATCCCAGGACCCTGGGATCATGACCTGAGCCGAAGGCAGAGGCTTTAACCCACTGAGCCACCCAGGCGCCCCTGAAATGTCTATTATTGAAGATAGACTTGGAGTAGATATCCATCTGTGGTTTGGAAGGAAGCTATCTCTTTTGCCTTAGTTTGGAGTGAGAACAGGTGACCCACTAACTCAGGGCTGCATGCATGGCTTTGAAAACAATTGAAAATAATGATAATATGGACTTTAAAAGGAAAGATTTTTAAAAGCAGACCAGTGAAGAGTGTTTATACAAGAAGCGCCTGGCTAAAGGTTTGGGTGAAGCTACTGGTGTTTACTAACTGAGCTTTTCCTAAGAACTGTGAGATGTACTCATTTGAGGCATTTCATAATTCCGGCTCCAGGTTTTTTCCACTGATGTAGGTTTCGCAGTTTTGTGAAAAGAGAGCAGGATAGTTCTATGGTTCATAACACTGCTGTCTAAATTTCCAAGAGTCCTGATTTCTTGGTGGGCATGGCTCATCTGCTGAGTCAGTTTGTCTTGAAGTGGCCTCATAACCCTGTATGGGCTCGTGTAGGTCTGCTTTTGACACATCTTGAGGCTGTTGTAGTGACCTAGTTGGATTGATGGTGATCCAAGTATGACTAGTCTCTGAAACTGTGGCTTCATTCCTAGGAGCAGCAGCACAGGAACCTGGGAGAGTTGGTGTTCCCTCCGCTGTGTCTGCTGTGTTCAGTGGGTGCCGGCTCAGGCTCTCTGCTGGGCTTCAGCCCCATACTTTGTCTCCTTGGGGTGCATCATTAGGGCTTTTAGAAGCAGCATGGTGGGATGGGCAGCACACTGGAGGTCCCAGAGCTTCTGGATCTCTGAACCAAGAAGCTAACTTGGGAAATCGGTGTAAACTACGATCTGTGAGGTCATTAAAAATGAAACAAAAAACCAAGACCCCTCCCACCCCTCCCCCAGCAAAAAAAAGCCTTTTCGTAATACTCCATAAAGATGTACTCCGGGAGAAAAGTCAAGTTCTTGGTGACTCAGTCTCTGCATATTGGTGTCAGAGCATGCAGTCATCCTGGCAGGTTGTGGAGGTCGGGCACAGTGCCGTGGGATTCTGTTTTGATGTGAGCCAACAATTGAAACTTTGTCCCCCTTTCTTTGCAGGTGTCTCTTCTATCCTAATTGAACTCAGGTTTTCTGTGTTTTACCTAAACATCTCAAATTTCTCTCTGGCAGATTGCCAAGTGCTATTAGTTCATCTGTGCTACCTAATTAGTGGTATTCTTTTGTTTTTCCTTCCATTTTTGATAATAATCACAGATGGGCAGTACCCTCGGGGATTCAGGTGGGCTGAATTTGGCCTTATGGTGCTCCTGTACTAACTTACCTTTCTAAATTAAATGATTTAGATTTCTGAAACATTGGAACAGTTGGCAGTTTCTGTATACTTTTCTCAGCATAATCAATTAGTGTTGGCCTACTGTTAGGTACATGCAAGTTTAATCTCATTTGATCTTGTCATTTCAAACATTTTAATGCAATTTATTTTTTAACTAGGTACATGTGAAGATTTCTTGGCAGCTTAGTGTGGAAACCATTGATCACTTTGCTCTCATTTCTGCCTGTTCTGTGTCCGCAAGAGAGCGAGCCCAAATGAGCAAGATAGCCCAGCAGAACAGCTCTCCGGGGATAAGTGTTATTCACACTCAGGCTCATGCCAGCGGCTTACAGCAGGTTCCTCAGCTGGTGCCTGCTGGCCCCGGGGGAGGAGGCAAAGCCGTGCCTCCAAGCAAGCAAAGCAAAAAGAGTTCGCCCATGGATCGCAACAGCGATGAGTATCGTCAGCGCAGAGAGAGGAACAACATGGCTGTGAAAAAGAGCCGGTTGAAAAGCAAGCAGAAAGCACAGGATACACTGCAGAGAGTGAATCAGCTCAAAGAAGAGAATGAACGGTTGGAAGCAAAAATTAAATTGCTGACTAAGGAATTAAGCGTACTGAAAGATTTGTTTCTTGAGCACGCACACAACCTTGCAGATAACGTGCAACCCACTAGCACTGAAAATACAACAGCTTCCGATAATGCAGGCCAGTAGACCTCACCTCTTCGAAACTTCACGACTCGTGGCTTGAACGTTAAAGGTGTGACTGCCTACACCATTCATATCAATGGCCGAACACTGTCTCGTTCCATTATTCAAAGATCCACTGAAGGTTGTTTCCAGGATCAGCACTGAAGGGTTGATTAGCTTAAAAATGTTAGCCATGTAATTTGAATATCTAGTTTTAAATGATAGGGATTTTTTTGTGTGGATAAAACACATTTTTAAGGTATATGGTAAAAAAACAAACAAAGAACGCACCCCTGGACCTTGATGTTCTTAATAAATGCTCACTTCCCAAGAAATGCTTCTTTTGTAGGTTGATAAAAGGAAGGGGGAACTGGCAGGTCCTGCAGAAGGGTCTTGATTTTATTGGAGATGATTAATTAGACTAAGGAAAGTTGAATGCCATCTATGTTGATTGTTTTGTGATTTGTTTTTCTAAATTATGTATTAAAAATCCTTAGGGCTATAGAAATCAATCACTTTGTAATTTGGAGTGATTTTATGTATAACATAAACCTTGTTTTAGCCTAATTAGTACTCTTTTCCCCCAACAAGTGTAAGTTTTTGAGTATTGGTGCCAGGTTAAGTAAATTCCGTTGCGTTTTAAAGGCAGCATTCAGCCAGTTGGCTTAAAAATACAAATAATTAGGCAAATAGGTTTCTTAAAAATAACAGTAAAGCATATTAGAATTATCCTTTTGGGATACCTTTGGGTTATTGGATCGGCATTATTTTGTTTTCTAACAAGAAAAAACCCCCAAGAGTTGTATATCACAATTTTTATTTCGTAGATGGTGGTCAAATAAGTAAATATTTTTAAAATACCATTTTGACAGTCAAGTTAGTAAACAAATGCCTTAACAGTTTACAGATTGGGATTTAGGTAGTTTCTCCAGTGTCTAAATATCTGAAATGGGGCCATGATTTTTAAAGGCATAAATTTCTTGTGAAGGATCATTTGGCATTTGATCCTAACCAAGTGATTATTAGAAAAATATGTCATCAACTCTATGCCGTCTCCCAAAATAGTAGTCTAAGAAAACTTGAAAGTGTAAGGTTTAACCTTTAATTTATTTCACTTAAATACATCTTTTTATATTGTTTTTGTGATGTTTCTTTTTCTAGTTAGTGGGCTCTTGTAGACTTTTTGTACCACTGCTTCTGTTTGTTCATTTGTATGCTTTTGTGTCCCATAAATTATTTTAGAAAGAAAATGCTGGTAAAACTCAGGATATTGACATTTTTGTTGAGACTAAAAAATGGCCGTCGCTGAAGTCGGGGATTGCGCAGGTCTGGTTTATGTCAGTGTCGGTGGTTTTGATTGTCTTTGTTGATTTCTTTCTTTTCTTTTCTTTTCCTTTTTTTTTTTTTTTTTTTTTAAAGCACAATCCTAGCTCAGATTTGTTGACTTTTGTGTATTACTGTGTGTATGTGTCTGGGCTGGTGACAAGAGACAAGAGTCACATCTGATTAAAAAGTTTGTGTTACCAGGTATCTTATTTGGACATGGTCACTTCATTTTTGGCCATATTGTTTCTTACTAGGACCTAGAAGTTGTCCCCTTGGGTTGGTGCAAGACTGCTGTCTTTGCTCTTCTGGGCCAGCGGAAATACCATTGTGACCAGCAACTCAGTAAAGCCATTATTAAGGCCATGAGCCTCTTCCACATGTGACTGGAACCCAGTGTTGTTCATGAGAGCCACTGTCCCGGGAGGGTTAGCTCCCCGGAGGGCCAGAAGACAGGATTGAGGTTTCTGTTAGGGTCCAACACCAGTTTACTCTGGCTGGAGTATCAGTCTGCTTCTCAGTCGATAGATGTTTTGACTAGGAGGTAACCCACAGAATCCTACTGAATCTTTAATAGCCGACTGATATTATATAATTAACCTAAGTAGAGGTGCAGTTAGGCCACTTGAATCTTTAAGTACCTGTAAAGGTATTAACAGACATTGTTACCTCTTGTTTATTTAAAAAAAAAAAAAAGTCTTTCAGAAATTGATGTCCCTGTGGAATTTATGGTTACCAATTATACGAATTGACTTAACCATCTTGGAAAAGGAGCATTAGGGAAATCATCAGTGGTGTATACTCGAAATTTCAAATCCGAACAGATTGAAACTTTAGGAAAAATTGATTCAAGCTTTCCTGTTACCTATGCAAACCAGAACTTTAGCACAAGCCATCATGTGTGCATAGAACAAAAATGTTAACCATTGTCTTACTGAAGTGTTTGGGAATGAAAGTTTGCAGTTTGATAGATTTCTCAGTATCAAATTGAGGGAAACCAAGTATGGGGAATGGGTAGATTTAGAGCTTTGGGAATTATAAGTTGACTTTTGTAACTTCTGTAGGTTACATGTGAACCTTTAGGATTTGATCTGCCTTTGCTGGCAGGTCCCTTGATTTAGGAATTAGGCTTTAGTGTAAATGTCTAACTGCATCTGCGTCATCCGAGATGGGTGCTTTCTGGGTGGTATTGGCAGCAGGTGGTGAGATCAGAGCAACTCTTCCGCTGTCTGGCCCCTTGCAGTGACTGGAATGTGAGCTAGGATACTTTGGACATTCTTACCAAGACGTAGTAAGATAGCAATTTTTTATGACCAGGTGTTTGAAATTTAGGTCACGAGTGTGAAATCCTGAAATTTACATAAAAAAGTAGTATGTGCAGTTTAATATTTGGTATTAAATCAGCTTTTGATGTTTCTCAGTCCCCATTAGAGGGCTTGAAACTTTGTACCCGAACAGCCCAGTTAGCACACTCAGAGTGCTTTTCGATGCCTTAGAATAGGAAGCAATTTTCTGTTTGACAGAAGGTAGGGAGGAGAAAGTCCATTCTATAGCTGTTAGAGTTGCCTCTCAGGTAAAAGTCCTTTACCTTGTTCTTTGTGTTCCTGGCCTTCCTCAGTTTGTGAGATTACTCTATTTTTTTAAATATAATTTTATTTCTTTTAATGAATTTGAAATAAAAAAACTTTGGAATAATGACTGTATTTTCTTGTGGGTTTCTTTCTGTTCATATACACCGAGGAAGTAGTCCAGATGTCCAGGAGCTCTGAAGAGCAGGCAGGCTCAACCGTCTTTCCTGCTCCCAGCCCAGGGCAGGGGTGAAGGTCACTGACGGGTGGAGGGGGGCGTGTGGGGGGGCAGGGAGCAAGAGGGGCTTTTGTCCAAGCCTAGATTTCCCTGATTGGATAGGAACATCATTTCCTCCGAATATAGAGTGCCTCTTCAGGGCTGTTCTTTGTCTGGTGGTCTCTAACTCGGAAGCCTGGACTAGGGTAGAGAAGGCAGTGGCTGGCACGCCGGCTCGGATGCCTCGTGTCTTGGTGTGTGGTCTACGTTCACACAGTGGCAGGAGAAATGAGTTCTTGAGGCTTTGAAGTAGATGGCAATGTCGAAGTAAGGCCTTTCCCCAGCAGCACAATTTATAGCGTGTACCTCATCTTCATTTACGTGGTGCTGTAGAGTGTCTCTACAAATGAACGAGTCAATACTGAATCCATGCTGATTTGAGTGTTTCAAGGGAAGATGTCATTTAGAGACTCTTCTGTGATCCTTCAGCCATTTTCATGTCTTGGGAAATAGGTTTCTACCTACTGCATCTAAATGGCAATTGTAGTGCAGTAATTATTTCTGTGAGTAGTACGTCCTATTTTGTTTTTACAAAGTAGGTGTAATTTGGAAGCCCATAAACAGTTTGTCTTAGGAAATTTTCTGTAGAGACGGTTTGTGAAGGTGACAGCTCTTATTTCAGCAAAAGCACTTTCGGACCTTCTTGGTCACTGCCGGGGAGTATCTAGAGCCTATGGGCACCGTGCACATACTCAGAGGAGACTGCCAGCCCCGGGTCATCTCCTACTGCCCCATACATTCCTCCCGCAGCTCTAGGCCTGGAAGCTCTGCAGCGGTGCCCGGAGGGCCCGGGGTGCAGAACTGGGTTTGGAAGCCAAGGGGCATCTGGCCAGGCCTTCCTGCTCCGCCACCTTTCCCTTCTACTCCCGAAATGTGTTCCCCTCCCTCCCCCACTGCACAGAACCATCATCTCTTCTTGCCCGGACTTGGTCTCCTTGGACCACTGCCTGCTCTCTGGAACCTTCTTTCGTTCCCCACTGTAACCAGAGGGAAACCCAGTCTCCTTGTAACGTGGCTCCCTTGATCTGTGGACTTGCTTTCCTTCTGTCCTCTGTCCCCTCTTACTTTGCTTTGACCGCAGGGCTCTTCCAGGCTCTTTCCAGGCCGCCTTCGAACAGCTCACGTCATGATGCCTCATCTAGTCTCGCTAGCCCCCTGACTTTCAAGACAAGGCCAGTCCTGTTACTTTGCTTCATGGCACTTTTCTGTGAAGAGATTTGTGCTTGTTCAAGGCGAAGCCTCTTGGGAACCCACAGGCTCAGAGAGCAGAGGCACGGTGGGTTTAAACTACGCTGGCCCGGAGGAGGTGCTTAGTTAGAGTGAATGTATATGCAGATCCAGGGTTTCAGAAAGGCTTTTTCAGTGCTCTTCAGCTTTCTAGAAGGGTCTCTGAGGTGTTTCTGAAGCTGTATGCTTTTCTGCAGAGGTTTGGAGGTGTGAGGAGTTGGGTGCAGAACACGGGATAGAGTTGGCTCTGCCGGCCACCCGCACCCTGCACCACTGGAGGGGTTCCTGACTCCCTGACCCCGGCAAGACCAGTCAGACCTATGCTCCCGGCATCTCTCTGCAACAAAGAACATGTAGTTACTGGGAACTGCCCCTTACTCGTTTGACCTTCTTGCTTGGCAGTCACAGAAAACACATGTGGAAGAGGCAGTTTTGGTATGAGGTGTCTGAAGGAAAGGAAGGGGAAAGATGTGACGCAGCTGGCTCTGTTTCTCCCCACAAACGAAACTGTCCCTTTAGCGTGCCGGCCTCGCTTTAACCAGGTTTCTCTGGAGGGGGCGTGAGGGCAGGTGAAACCCCGGATGGCAGAACGTGTCCCCTGCAGGTGCAGCTGGGGCAGAGAAGCCTTGCTGAATGGAGACTCCTGACACTTAAGACCGTCACTGCCAACCGCTCAAGGTCACAGATAACTTAGGGACTGCCTGTGCACTGTAGGAAACCTAAAAACATGGCTGTGATCAGTCTGAGGAGTCAACGAGATAAATGGTGATTTGGAACCTAGGTGGGCTCATTTTAATGAGGTCACTTTGCAAGCATTTTGTGTTAGAGCCTCAGGAAGGAATTGGTTTGTACTCAACGCTTCCATGACATCTCAAAAGGCCTAGTTTGGGCTACAGAGTTGACCACCTGTCGGGGTTTCATCTCTGGTGTCCCTTCACCTTGGCTTGGAAACTCCTGGATGAGAGCGCTGTGCAGAGACAGGCCCGGAGCGGTTTGGCACAGAGCTTCCCAGCTTCCGGCCTGGGCAGGGCCATGGGATGAGGGACTGGGCCAGCAGAGGTGAGGATAGGCATATGCCATCAGCTGGGACTGGGCTTAGCTGGCCCCAGAACGCTCCCTGCCTGAGTGGAGTTCAGTCCATGGGGTTACATTTAGGGAAGACAAAAGGTCTCAGCAAACATGGAAGACATGAGAAGGCTCACCTCTGCCACGGAGCTGCCCTAGGTGGCTGTATTGTTCGGGTGGATGCCGGCTTTGCTAGCATGTCCCCATGGAAAGGGCACCAAGGACAAGGCATCCCTGCAAGTCTCAGGTTTTACAGAACTGTGTCTTAAGTGTCACAAAAAATTCTGCCCCCTTCCGAAATCGAGCTTTCTGGCAGTAGCCACGTGGAAAAGGCTTCTTCCTCCACAGGTTCACCGTGTAGGGTCGTGCCAGCCCTGGGTCCCAGCAGCTTCTAGGTCCGCGCATGCCAGGCTCTGCTGCCAGGCGAGAAAGAACAGAGAGGAAGTTGTGTACAAAGGACCATTTTTGGAAAGTTTTTATTGCAGATTCTACTCTGTGCATTTGATTTTTGAGAGAAAACACTGGAAATGAATCTTCCCTGAGCAGAAGAATACAAATGACAGTAAGATACATCTTAGTTGCTGCTGAAGAGCAGAATTCTTTTCCATTAGCACTTTAAAAGCCACCGTCATTCCAGCAAAGTGTGATCTTGCAGAGCATTAAGAAAGAGTCCCACTCCCCCAAGGAAACAGAACGCTCAAACACGGACGCAGCCATGGGATTTCTGAGCACCCCTCTCTCGCCACTCGAGGGCCAGTTGTGAAGACAGGTGGCAGGCTGGGTCCCTGGTCCCACTGGGCACTCCCAGCTGGCTCTACTTGGGGCCAGAGAAGGGAGTGAAGGCCTTGTCCCTGCCTGCCATGCATGCTTCAATCTCCTCCACCGTGCGGGGCACACAGGTCAGCAGTTCCATGCCGCTGGCGGTCACCACGACATCCTCCTCGATCCGGACCTGTGTCACAATGACAGACACTCACAGGGGCGCCTGGGGGGCTCAGTGGGTTGAGTGCCTGACTCTTGGATTTCGGCTCAGGTCATGATCTCATGGGCCCTGGGATTGAGCCCTGTGTCGGGCTCTGCGCTCAACAGGAAGTCTGCTTGAGAGTCTCTCCCCTACTCTGACCCTGCCCCTACTCAGAAACATCTAAAAACTCTGGAAAAAAAAAAAAAAAGAACAACAGACACTCTCATTCCTTCTGAGCTCTGGCCTCACACACTAGATTAGAGGGTCAGACCAGCCGCTGGTTAGAGGCGTCCCTTCTGAGGAGCAGCCTGTCCTGCCCAGGATGGAAGGGGCTGGCCTCTAGGCTGCTGCAGGAGGCCGCTGAGAAGCAGGCTCCTCCTCCAGGGCCATCTGTTTGCCCGGTGGGCGGGGCGGGTTGTAGAATCTGCATCTGTCTTGTTGACAGACCACGGGAAGGCACAGGCTGGATCCTTCTCAAGAGGGGAAGTGAAGTGTCCGCCCTCCCACCAGAGCTCTTGTCTCGAGACCATGGGGTGACGCACTGCAGCGTGCGGGTGTCCTGGGAGCCGGGATGCGGGGCCTGTGGGCACTCACCCCGCCGAATCCCCGGAAGCGCTGCAGGACCTCGCGGTTGAAGAAGCAGGCGCGGGCCGGGTCGGCCAGGGCCTCATCCAGGAGGTGGTCGATGAAGTAAATGCCTGGCTCCACGGTGAGCACCATGCCGGGCTCCAGGTGCCGTGTGGTGCGCAGGCTCCGCAGGCCAGGCTCATCGATGCGCTCCACACCCTGTGGGGAGAGGAAGGGCTCAGAGCACCGCAGCGTGGACGGAGGGCTGCATGCCTCGGCGGCAGTTGGATGGCCACAGGCCGGCCAGGGGAGCCCTCCCTGCATCCAGGAGCGCTGGCCCCGGGGGCTGCGGAGACCCTCCCCTCTCGCAGATACCTCTGGGCTTGGCCGGTTCCTGCCTCTTGTTACCCCCAGCATGACTGCGGAGCCCCGCGGAGCCCCACGGACCCCCACGTGCACAGACCCAGGGCAAGCTGCCCGAGTTGGCCGGCCTCCCCCAGGCCCCATCCCCAGCCAAGCCCCTTCCCCGCTAGATGGACGGCAGAACCAAAAAGCTCTTAAGGAAGCTTTGACACTTCCCATGCTGTATCATTTCTTCCAGGCAGCTTGAGTGGAAACCAGCCCTAGGAGTGCTGGGTCCCACTCCTCCAGGCTGAGACCCAGGTTTTCCGTGGGGCCTTCCAGGAGGAGGGACAGGTGCTCTCCAGGGCGGGCCTGCCAGCGCCAGCGGTTGTGGACATGCACGGATGCATGTGGAGCCTGTGTGCGTGGCCCCGGGGCTGAGGCTCTGATGAGGCTCCGAACCGGCCCCCAGCCCAGGCCCCTGAGCTAGTGAGCAGCAAGTAGCCTTCCTGGTCGGGCTGGGAGCCTGCCCTGCCCCACTCGCAGCTCCCCCCTGGAAGCCCAGCTGCTGGAGACAGAGCTGTCATTTCTGACTGTTTGGGGGCCAAGAACATCAGACTTCAATTAGTGGTTCATGTAAGGTAACCAGAAACAGGCTGGCTCGGCCTCCGCAGCTGGGCACAGCAGGGAAGCCTGTGACCGGGATTCCGTGAGGGTGGGGATGGCGGGACATGCAGGGGAACTCGTGCACAACCACTGTGACCTGGCGTGAGCTGGGCTGGGGCAGAGGAGAGGAGGGGACACCAAGGCACCGTGACCCCTGATGCCTCCTGCTTTGGGCACAGATGCCTGTGTGGAGTAGCACCCGATCCCGTGACAATTTCTGCCCACAGGGGCGAGACCGGAGATGCATCCCTGGGCTCAGAGGGGAGATGCTGTGGGGCCGGCCAGCGGCCTTCGGCCATCTCAAGTCTGTGCCTGTCCCTTTCCCTCCGTCCCAAGGTCATCAGAGCTGGGGGCCCAGCAGAGTCGGCAAACCGGTAGGCTCAGGTCTCCCCGCTCCCCCTTAGCCACTGTGGGCACCGGCCGGGCCACTCTGTGGGCGTGCCCAGGGGAGGGCAGTCTGCTCAGGCTTGGACAGAAACAAGTCCTCTGGAAATTTCAGGACCAGCCCTCCAATGGTGGGTGAGGGGAGAGAAGGAGGGGCCCCTGCCACAGCCCACCAACCCTTATCCCTTCAGAGCATTAGCTCCCAGGAGTTTCCTGCCAAGGAGGCCACCGGAGCAGGCCCTGGCAAAGTGTCGGGGGCTGCGCTGTGGAGAGCAGCTCCCCCCAAGGGGAGAGGCCGAGCTCCCTTTCCTCCAGCTCCAGGCCCTAAGCCCTGGCGGCAGTTGGGGGCGCCTGCCCGTGCCGCGTCCACACCAGCTTCCGCCAGGGCAGCGGGCCGGACGGGGCCTCTGCCTTTACAGGGCGGAGGAGACCCAGATGTGTCTGAAGGCCTGAAATAAATGACTTTTATAGGAAAAGCCATATTTTTTCTACAATGTTTATCTGTCAAAAGAATAGACTCTGCGAGCACAAAGGGCTGCTTACTGGAAAAGATAAAACAGTTTGCTGCCAATTTTCTCTGGTGGAAAAAAAGCGCTCTGGCGACTAATGAATAACGAATCTCAGTTAACAATGTCTGGAAGGCCCTGCTCTTGGCTCCCTGTACACAATGTGATGGATAGAAATTAGGAAATTAAAACTGATTTTGTTTCTCCAAATTTAACTGTTTACACTTGAGGAAAAAAATAATTGAATAATAATGCTTCTCTTGAGCAATTTCCCCCCCCCAAAATCATCCTTCGTGCTTTCAAAATACCCTGCAGCCAACAGGCCCGGCCTAGTCTTGGCTAACCGGCTGGTGGGCCCCAGGGCGTGCACCGATTGCATAATCAGCCCCCTGCACCTTGGGCTCCGGGCCAGGAGGCAGGGCCGGGCTCACCCCCACCCACCCAGGGCCCGGAAAGGCTGCAGCCACCTGCCGGGCAGGGCCTCCCCAAGGCTGGCTGAAAGCACCCTCTGGGTGGTCCTTTCAAGAATCAGCGGGTAGGAAGGGGAGGGGAAAGCCTTGTCTGGAAATGCCCACAGAAGCCTCCCTCCCCTGCTAAGGGGGCCTGGAGGGCCTGCAGACCAGGAGGCCATGGGGCCGTGCTGGGCTGGGGCTGCTGCCAGGCCCATGAGGGGCGCTGGGCTCTGCTTGTCCCAGGAGGGACCTGGGTCAGCCGCCTCATAGCAGTGCCTCACCGCCCTGGCCTGTGTGAAGCCAAAGGCAGGACACGATGGCTGCGGTATCACGAAGACTCAGCTCTGGGGTTCCCACTGCTCTGTGGGAACCAAAGATCTACCTCCCCGTAGGGGAGGGGCTCCCCACCCTGTGCATAGCCCGGGGCTCACCAGGCAGAGCACACATATCTGCCACCAGGCCCTGAGGCGGGGGCCACCAGAGGCAGCATGCTGGCACACTTTGGGGAACGCCCCTCAGCCCCACCCCCGCTGGTGCCCACAGCAGCCCAGGGCCAGCACAAAGCAATGGGTGCAGGGAGAGGAGGGGCAGGGGGTGCTCAGGGACCCCATTTCTCTTTCTCTGACCTGTCTTACTCCACCCCAGCTGGCTCCCAGAGCCCTGGGGAGGGCCACTCACACTCACGTGTCCACACTTACCTCGGGGTAGCCTCCCACATCGTGCACATCAATGCCCAGGAAGTGGCCGAGCCCGTGAGGCATGAACACGGCTCCCAGGTGGGCCTGGACCATAGCGTCAATGCTGCCGCTCAGGAGGCCGATGCGCGCCAGCTCCTCCAGGTGGATGCGGTCGGCCAGGCGGTGCATGTCAGGCCACCAGACCCCTGTGGTTCCAAAGGAGGCTATGATGAGCTGTGGAGCCTGGCCGCCTGGCCGAGGCTCCCCGAGGGACCCACGAAGCCCCCAGGCAAGCTGAGGCGGGAGGGCTGGAAGTGGGTGGCGCAGGTGCCGTGCCCGGGCCAGCTCTAAGGCAGGGCTTTCCCTGCAGGGCTTTCCCTGCAGTAACTGGGGGTCTCAAGACCTTCCTCTCTCTCCATCGCACCTTCAGGGGTAGGCTCCTGTTGCCCACGGCCAGATGCCCAGCTTAGGTCTAATCCCCAGCCCACATCACGTCTGCCGTTGGCCAGTGAGGGCTTCTGGGACCAGGGAGCCCAGGAAGATCCCTGAGCAGCCGCAGGACAAAAGCATCTGTCCCCAGCAAATGGGGGGCAGCCTCAGAGAGCCCCACACCAAGCTCAGAGCGTCAGGCTATGGGGGGGGCATCCCTGCACACCCCAAAGTGGGGCTGATTCACACCTGGAGCCACTGTGGGGAAAAAAGGTTTCCGGGGTGAAGGTGCAGCGGGCACGGCCTGGCTGGCAGGGGTCTGTGGCCCTGCCCGCTACGAGCAGGGGTGGACCATCTCCGTGGCAGCCGAGACACCCAGGCCCCAGACTCCTGATCAAACTCATCTTTGTCCCATGTTTCTGAGGCAAAGGTCACCGTGGAGAGCACATCCCCAGGCACCGAGTTTTGGGGTAAGCAAGCTCCAGGGGCTCTGCCCAGGGCTCTAAGACAGCTGCCGCAAAGAGCCTCAGCTGTTGCCAGGGCACGATGGCCCTGCCCGTGGGGCTGCAGAGTCCCCACCTCCAGCCTCACTCTGAGGCACTGGGCACTCAGCATAAGCACCCCACAAGGATGGAGGCCAGTGAAGCTCCATGCCCCACCCCGCCGGGCTGAGTTTGGGGCAGCCACATGCCGGCTGAGGCCAGTGTGCCAGGCAGACAAGGTGAGGGCACACACCCCTGTGCAGTGCTCCAGCCAGAAAGGCCAGGGCTGGCCCTCGTGGCCCCCTCCACGTGGGGGGCGAGCCTGGCTCCCAGGAGGCATCCCCACGACGCCCTGCCGTCCACACCCTCCACACGCCTATGACGGATGACGGCTGCTGCCGAGGAGCACCCTGGCATTCCACACCATCGGGGGCCTGGCTGGGCCCTGTGCTGGCAAGGGCTGGGCCGGCAGGGCTGGGCTCAGGACTCTGAAACTCTGTGGCTGGCAGGGGGTAGCCCAAGGGCTCTATCCAGGGGGAGAGAGAGATGAGAGCCCACTTAGGGACATGGGGCATGGCCCCTCAGACATGCACTGGGTTCCAGGCCTCCAGGTGGGCCCCTTCCACACCAGGCCAGAGGCCCCACAGTTGGGGTCTTGGGCTGGACAGAGGCACAGAGCTGACCCAGCCTCCCCAGGATCTGAGCAGGAGGCCCACTCCTGGGGCAGTGGCCAGCTCCTGGCCACAGGCACAGGGAGGCCGAGAGGAGAAAACCCATCTCTAGAAAGAGCTTCCTTGGAGACCAGCTCCTGAGTGCTGTTCTGTTGTACCTGCCAAGGGCCACAGGGTGCCATGGAGGAGGTGGCATCCCGGGCTCTGGCTTTACCCGCACGCATAGTGGAGGTTCTAAGCCCTGGAGGCAGAGCCAGGTGCGAGGCTCTGGGACGGTTGGGCATCCTCAAATGGAAAGCTGGGCACTGGATCCCTGCTCAGCAGCTCGCCCACCTCCCTGAGCCTCAGATGCCTCTCTTTGTCAAAAAGAACTGCGATGCTGGCCCTAGAAAGCCAGCTGCAGAGGCTCTGGCCTGTACCAGGGGTCAGTAGCCTCCTGAGACTGTCACTGGCCCACCCAGATGCCGGTTCAACCCTTGATGTTGGCCGTGCTCCTGGGGCACCAGCCCGAGCCTCGTGTCCTCGCTCCTCCCAGGCCGACCGGGTCTACCTTGCCGTTCCCAGGCCAGGCCACCTGTCACAGAAGCACACGGAGGCCTGAGTCAGCCCCCTGCCTGCGACTCAGCCCCTGGGGCTCGGCCAGCACTCCCTCCCTGCACCCTGTCCCCCAGCCAGGCCTGCCAGCTTGCTTCTCTTGTCTCTGGACCAGAGGGCTGCTGCCTCCCCTGGGCACCCCAGGCCTGGCCTAGCAAACGCTGGTTCAAGGGAGAATACAGCAGACTCGTCCTGAAGTTCTGCTCCTGTCTCAGGGGCTCTAGGCCGAAAAGCGCCCCGGGCAGTTCTGCAGACTCGCTCCTGGCTGGCCTGGCCCCTGGGGCGGAGGAAGGGCATCCCTGGCAGCGGCTGACACCCTGGCTCCACAGCAACTCCGCTTCTCTTGGGCGGGGGCCTTTTTGGGTGGCTAGAGGGGAGCCCCAGGAAGTGGCCTGATGCTGAGCCCGGCCGACTTCCAAGTGGGCTGTGGCCTCGGCAGAGCGGGGAGTCAGGTATAAATCACACTCCGTGCCGGCAGCTCGGCTCCTCTCCTGTCCTCCTGGGGCCGGACGTGAGGGCCCCAGGCGGTCCCCACGGCGCCTCCCGTCCTCCTGGCCTGCGCTCCTTGGGGCCGGTCTTGCACACGCGCTCGTGGCTGGCAGGGGGCTGCTGCCTGTGTGTGGTTAGGGTTGTGACAGTGATTCAACCTCCAGCAACTTGGCCCCAGCGTCTGGCCCGGATGCTGGTTACGACACCCTGGGCCAGGGCAGAGGCCCTGAAGTGTGTGAAGGTTGCTGTCCTTGGGCTAGGCTGGAGGAGTGGATGTGCCGCCCCCCGCCCCCTGCCCTGAGCCCTCCGTCAGCAACCAGCAGGCACCTCGGGACCCACGTGGCCAGCCAGCCGGAAGGCCCGGTGGGCCCCTCAGGCCGCTCGTACTGGGGATGGATGCCACACTGGGGAGCACACTGCAGACTGGGTGTCACCAGCCCTGCCCGCCCTCCTGCCTCCAGCAAGCACCGAAGCTTGTTGCCTTTGCCCTGGACATCTCCTGAATCTGACTCCTGACCCCTGTGGGCCTCCTGCTGCTTTCCTGCAATGCCTCGTTCCCCCTGCATTCTGCACGAAGCTGAGCCCTGCCCTGTGCACAGAACCCCAAGCTCCTCAGCCTGGCCTCCCTCTCACCCGCCCCTGCGCCCCCAGCCCCGGTGGTGCTGGCACTGCCCTGTGCCTTCCACCTAATGACCCCTTAGCTGGGACCACCACGCCAAAGCCCCTCCCTGCCCATGCTCACTCCCATTCTTCTTGTGGGCCTCTGTTCAGGCTTTCTCTAGGAAGCCCTCCCTGACTGCCCCTTCCTGTGCTGTCAGAGCTCTTCCTGCCAGAGGACGGCATATAGGCCCTGCTGTGGCCTGGTCGAAGCCTGCGCGCTGAGAGGAGGGACCCTCTCCTTGAGGTGGAGGTACTGCTCTGTGCCTGACCAATGGAGGCCTGAGGAGGAACCCTGGCTGCAGCCGGTGCTGTCACCTCACCTGCCCAGGATCTGTGTGCCCCTGCCCCTCTGCGCACTCAGACCCCAGGGTGCCAGCAGCTGGGTTTGTGCCTCCCACCCTCTATCTGGCTGTGGGCTCCGAGGGGCCAGAGCCCTGGTGCCCAGGCCCCAGTGTGTGCCCAGAACAGCCCCAGGTCATAGCTGGTCTTCTATGCCCCTGATGCCCCTCAGGCGACACCTTCACCCGACGGGTCCCAGGCCCAGGCCCAGGCTGGCTCCTTGAAGCCTTGGTGGCTGAGGCCTCCTGCCCAGAATGCGGCAGACTCGGGCTCAGGCCCGAGCTCAGCCAGGAAGGCCCGCAGAGCTGAAGCCTCACAATCTAGACAAAGAGCTCACTTCATCCAAAGACAACGGCCCTCAGGAGACCCTGTGTGCGCCAGGCTCTGGGGGTGCTGCAAGCAAGGCGCGGGGCCGGGTCCCAGGGCAGGCCCATGGGCTGCAGGGAGCTGTCTGGTAGGCCAAGCTGGCGCGGGGCTGAGGGCTTCCAGCCACCAACCCCCCCAGACCCATCTGCTGCCAGGACCTCCAGGGACCCATTCACCCTGCAGGAAGGGCAGGGGACAGTGTGCGCTCCGTACTGAGGCGCCTCCGTGCTAAGCGGAGCGTGGCCGCTCCTAAAGCCTGTGTGCCACACCCCCCACCCCTCCCGCCGCAAAGAGCCCCAAGGAGTAAAGGCCAGGGAGGGTTGGAACTTGCCCACCACCCTACAGCCAGCAGGGGGCTCTCAGGGCGGCAGGGCCACATGGAGGCCCTCACCAGTCAGCCCTCCCTGCCCTGACTCCTGCCACAGAGGAAGCCCACGTGGCGCTGTCCCCGCACCTCCGTCTACCGCACCCCTGCATGTGTCGCCACCTCTAAGGAGAGGCCCCAGGAGAGTGCGGCCACTCCAGCCCGTCGGGAGGCAAAGCTGGCAGAGGCACCCCCACCACAGGCCATGGCAGACATGTGCCGGGCCACAGGGACACCTCCTTCTCTCCTCACATTGGCTGCACCTCCCCTCCATGCAGGTGACCGGGACCCTAACCGCTGCAGAGCAGGGAGAGGGGGGAGCTGTGCACACCTGCTCATTGGAGTGAGGGAGCGATGGGGGGCTTATTTGCATAGACAGACTCCCCCACCACTTTCACAGCCCAGGAGCAGTGGGGCCCTGAGCCCAGGGCCTCTGCAGGGCCCCGGTGGGGGGGAAAGGGGTCAGGTGTGGGGCTTGGGGGGGCCTGTGGCCTAAGCGCAGGAGGCCAGGGTGGGCAGGTGAGCCCAGAGAGAGAGGAGCGTCTGGCAAGTGGGAGACAAGGATGCGGGGGGCCTGGGGACTTCAGTTGTCCTCATTGCTCCGTGGTGGCGGGAGGCACAGAGGCTACAGAATGGCCCCACAGCGGCCCACAGATACCCCTCTCTGAGGTGCTCCTGCTGGGATCACCCAGGCCTCCCTTGCAGGGGCTGAGTGGTCCCCGTGGCACACACACTGGTCTGTCTCAGGTGGGCCACCGGGCCTGACACAGAACCCAGGGAGAGCTCGATTCCAGAAGGCAGCACGAGGCTCCTCCTGCGGGGCGGGCAGGCGTGGCGGTGGTGTTCTCCGGGTGCCGTGCCCTCAAACCCTGTGCAGCCCCTCTCCGTGAGCTCAGCCGCCCTTCCCTGGCTGTCTGGGGGACAGGGAGGAGCGCCCTCCTGCCCCCCGATCCCAGGTTCCGTGTGTGCTGCAGTCATGCTGTGCGGCTCCTCTGGGCACTAGCTGCACCCTGGCTGTCCACTCACTGCTCCTTGCGAGGCCGCCGGAAGCAGTCGTGTAGTCTCTGTGTGTGTGTGTCTTGGCCCAGCAGCTGAACCCACAAACCAGGGGCATTTCCGCTAGCACAGGACATGGGGCTGACCTGACCACGGCCTCCTTGCAGCTCTGGGGAGGTGACCTGACCCCATTGGAGCAGCCCTGCTTGACCGGTGCCACATGGGACCCAACAGGGTCAGCCATGGGGAACTGCCAGTGGGGTGGTCAGCGCGTCACAATCCCCAGCCCTGGTAGGAGAGGAAGCTAGTACAGGCCCCAGTACAGGCCCGGCCTGTACCCCACTGTGTGCTGGGGGAGTCCCCCCCTCATGCGGTGTGTGGAGACGGGCTCAGCTGAGCCCAGCCTGGCCCGGCCTGAGGCCTTCTGCCTGCCCCGAGAGTGACCTGGCCAGGCAGTCTCATGGGACCAAGGTGCCCGGGGGAGTGTGGGGTCAGAGCCCAGGCCCTTCTCAGGCAACCGGGGCCCTGTGGACTAGCCTGTGAGCTGGCCACTCTCTGGGCAGGATCGGGGCGGCCCTGTCAGTTGGCCAGGACAGCGGCTGGGGAAGTGCTACCCATGTCCCAGCAGACTTTCCTGTGGGTGTGTGGGCAGGTGCGGGTAGGCCAGCCTGGGCCCTCACCCCTGTCTCAGCCCCGGGCAGAGGCTAAGCAGGGCCAGGGGCCCGAACCCTGGAGCTCCGAGCTGAACAAAGAGATCTCCTTTCCGAAGCTCCGCCTGCCATCCCTCCAACGCTTGCCCTTCCCTCCCCAGCACCAGGCACCCGTTGGCCTGACTCTGCCTGCCTGGCTCTCGAGTGTGGACCTGGTCGCCCGCCAGCGTTCCCTCACTGAGCTGCAGCCCACCCCACCACCTCCTCGAGGGACCCAGCGTGGGGGGTCGGGCCACAGGGCCCCTCACGGGCTCACAGACAGCAGATCCTGGCTCCGACCTCAGAGGGCGGGGGCGCCAGGCCTTCCAGCCCTTGGCCTGGACTCCAGAACATCTAAATTCACAACTGCTCCTGCTGCCGGCCACGGGGTGGAGGGAGACACTTGGGTGCCCCCCCCCCCCCCCACGGCACTGGGCTAGTGGCATAGAGAGAGTGAGGAGAGCAGGGAGGGTCACGGCCCCCGGGTGACTGGAGACGGTGTCTCCGGGCAGGACTTCATTGGGAACAGGGGATGCTTCCCAGGTTTAAAGGTCAGGCCCCCCTCCCCCTGCCCGTCGCCGGTGAGGGGGGCAGCCCATTCCTTCCAGCGCCCTTCCTGCACCTCCCCCACAGGGGAACCGGCCACCCCATCCCATGCTCTTCTGCCTCCATGCAGCAAGCGTCTGGAAGGTTCCCTGTGTTTGCGCTCCCAGGCTGACTAGGCTTCTTAAACAAGTGATGAACACAAGATCCCCTTTCCTTCTGCAGCCACCAAACCACACAAGTCCTGTCACCTTGTCACCCCAGCAGGGGCTTAACTTGCAGGTTTTCCATTCTTGTCTTCCCTTGGGGGCCGAGTTCCCCAGCCTGGGACTTCCCTGACTGCCAAGTTCTGCCTCAACCAGTGAGGGTGCCGGGAGGGCCTGGGTCCACCAGTATCGCTCCACGGCTCCCTGGCCTCTGCTGGGGGCCCAGTGGCCAAACGGGGGCCATCTGGAAAGGCTGCTCAGGGTGCCTCTCAAACTGACACCCTCTCAAACCCGGCCTCCTGACTGAGGCTGTGAGTCCTCCCAACACCTGGCCTGGGGGCCCCGGGGTTCTTTAGCCAACACACAACCCCCAGGGTCAAGAGGCCACAGTCTGGGGACCTTCCTTTCCTAAGGAAGGGCTCTATGAAGGGATGCCGGGCTGACTGCACGGTCTCTCTGATTTCAGAACAAGCTCGGATCCAAGCCTTTGAGGATGTCATGGCCAGGCCCCCAGAGGGCCCTGCGGCAGCCACCCACCATTCCCCGAGCGCCGCAAGACCAGAGGCAGTCCGAAAAAACAGGCGCCCCAACACCCAGCCAAACGCCGGTGTTGGCATCTGCCGGTCAAGCTCTCCCTGGAGGGGACCCTGCTCTGGGACAGGAGAGGGGACATGCTGACACCCCAGGGGCCCCTCCTTGCAGGGGTTCTTGCTGGCGGAGGGTGTCCAATGGGGTGCAGTGTGACTTTGGGCCAAGCTCCCCAATTCCCAGCCTTGTCCCTCCTTGGTGGTCAACCCCTTTCCCAGCGCTGCTCCTGGGGCTCAGACACCACGGGGCGTCTCAGCCGGTTTAGCCCGTGAAGGGGGACGGATTCAGGCTGTGGAGGGCCTGCCCCATGGCCACCAGCGTCCTCACCTGGCTTCATGGCGCTCATGACGGCTCGGCAGCTCCGCAGCACCGCCTCATAGATAGCCTTCTGGTCTGCGGTGAACTTGCCGTTGGCCGGGAAGGAGCATGTGATGTCAGAGGAGAAACAGTAATACTCTCCACCCATGTCGAACAGGCTGTGGGGAGAGGAGGCTGTGAGGCTGGGAAGCTCCCTGCCCCAGACCCTTGCCCACAGGACTCAGGGGCAGCCTACTGGGCCCCGGGGGTGTCAGGGTGCTGAGCCCCAGCCACCTTACCACATCGCTGGTGCACCAGCAGTACAGGGCCTCCCCCTGCTGCTGTGTCCTCATGATGCTCGCTCAGGAGACCTCTGACTGCAGAGCAGGGAAGCCCGAATGGACGCGCACACTCCCCTGTCCTCCCCAGCCTCTGCTGGCCACCATCTGGATGCCCAGAGATGGGACCTCACTTGGAGAATAGGGGAGGGGCCGAGATGTCCCCAGGCCCTGACTCACCACCTGGCCTCCACCTGAGCATTCCCACAGACCCTCCTGGGACTTCCCGGCCCCAGCACTGCTCAAGGGAGCTGGGCAGGGGCCTTGGGATGGAGGCACCCAACCGGGGGCCAAGGTGGGCCAAGCCACACCACCCAGCTCTCCTGGACCCCAGGGTGTGAGTGAAAACTCCGCCAATGGCTCTGTTCCAGCACCAAGGGCCCCCTGAGCAGAGGGCGGTGTCCTTCTCCCTGCTGGGATGGGCCAGATGTGCTCTACCACAGCCAGAGGTCAGGCCCGTGGCAGTCCTCATGTCCCACAGGGCAACCCTGCATCCCCAGGGGTGGAGAGGAGGAAGGCTAGGAGGCCCTAAGCCGGGGTCTGAGAGCCAGCAGAGGTAGGCTGCCAAGTCACGAGGGTGGCACAGTGCACCTGGCTGCCAGACCCCCTGTGACAGCACCCAGTGTGGTGGCGCTAGAAGGGAGTGGGGTGGGTCTCTCTGCCGCCTTTGCTGCCTGCCCGTGTGCACAGGCCCAGGAGCCGGGGCCTCAGCATCCTCAGCGGCCAAGGGCAGGAAAGAAGCCTCCCCCTGCACTCTGTGTGCTGGGATGCGACAGGATCTGTGAATGGCTGCTGGGTCACCACGCTGATGGGACCCCAAATGAGAGCAGGAGAGGTGTAGAGGCAGAGCAGTGCCCCACCCTCTGTCCCCCCGAGATCTCAGCAGGCCGCTCGCCAGCAGGCATACAGAGGGGGCCCTCCAGCACCCTCGGCCCCTTCATCAGCCAAGCATGACGCCAATGGAGACAAAGCCAACTGAGGGACAGCGGTCCAGCCCCGGCCCGGGATTCTGCTGCGTCCCCAGCGCCAGATGACCAGAGTCGGGTGGAGCTGAGGGGTGGGGCTGCCCTCTGCCACCATGCCCTGCTCTGTCCTCCGTCTGCAGCTGCACAGATCCTGGCAAACCTAAGCCCGGGGCAGGGCTGTGCTCTCCCCCAAAAGCAAATCCTTGCGGTGAGCCCAGCTGCTCCACCAACATCCCAGGGGCCGCCCGAGCGCCCGCCTTTGGGGCCCTTAACCCGGACGACAGAATAGGGGGTCCTGGCCCCCACCTGTGTAGGAGTAGGGCCTGACGGGAAGCACCCGCTACTCCAAAGAGACAGAGTTTTAAAGGAAAAACTTGAATGCCCAGACACTCTGCTGGAATCCAAAGTCCCCTGCCGAATGAGCGCTTTTTAATCTCCTCTCTTTTTCCGGTTGCAAAACACCATAAACAGTGTCAACAGAGCAAAAAGCACTAGATAACACCTCAGGTGATTCTAAGGGGGTGGGGGGAGGGCCCCAACCAGTACGCCACGAGAACTCCAGGCCGGGTCAAAGTCACAGACTCTAGGGGACCCTGCCTGGGGCAGGCTTGTGGGGGGACTCAGACCTCACTGAGGGTGACCCGAAGACAAGACAGAGAGGCCTTGAACGGACAAGCCTGGGGGGCTCCAGACACAACAGGAGGTTGGGGCCAATAGCTGCCTGCAGACTGACTGCTGTGGGGGGCACTCTCGCCCCCCCAGAGCTGGCCAGGAGGGCAGCACGTATCTCAGCCCTAACCTGCAGAGAGCGTGAGGCTCTGAACACGGCCCGGCAAAGCCCTGTGTCAGGAGGGTCAGCAGCTCAGAGCCCAGCGACGGGCCCTCCTGTCCTGACTCCAGCACTGGGCCCCCTGGGCCTCAGCACTTCTCCCTCTAAGAACGGGACGCCACGGCCACCGTGTCCTCTCGGGGCCGGCGTGTAGGCAGGTGTGGGGAGTGGATCTGTATGGGGCCATGGCCCACTTCCACACTGGGAGTAGAGCATTCCCATTTGCTCCCCCACCCCAAGGCAGCAAAGGAACCTGGTTTGTGGTTTGTTGATTCAGAATGTCTGAGAGTGGTCTGAGCAGACAGGACAGAGCTGGGGGCTGGGGCGACACAGACTTGTGGGGGCCACCCCACCAGGGGGCAACCTGCAGCGGCACCCCTGAGGCAGACGGCTGGACTGTGCTGATCTCAGAGAAAAACAGAACTGCAACTATTTAGGAAACAAGGAAGCCCAAGGCACGCTGAAGTCTGGAGTCACGGAGAGCAGTGGAGACAAGACGCTTCTCTGGGGCAGACGAGACTCGGGCCCCAGTGCTCCGGACACGCTTCTCAAAAACACGGCGAGAACGTGGGACGGGGTGCCGGGGGCCCCTCGGCCAGCCCGGGTTTACTCTTCAGACTCGAGAAGACCCCGCTGGGCTTTGTTGGGTGAGGCCTGCCCGCTCGTGGCAGAGGGAAGTGAGCGCCCAGGCGGCCAGTTCCATCCTGCCCAGCGCCGCTTGGGCACGGGGCTGGAGTCTATTTTCGTGATCTCAGTTCCCTATCTTTCTCTGCTTTAAAAAAAAAAAAAAAAAAAAAAAAAAAAAATCCCCCTCAGAGTTCCTACACGCATAGGTTACTCAGATTCAAGGCCCTCCGGAATCCCGGGACGAAAGCCGTGTCTTCCATAAATCATCTCCCTCCAGCTCCCCTGTGCCCACTTCACTCGTCCTCCAGCACAAAGCAACGGTGGGGAATTGGGTCATCCTTGGACTCCCCTGAGCGCTCAGGATCCCCCTCCCCTGCTGCTTGGGGACACCCACCTGGCTGCTACCATCTTTGGCAGAGGGACACTACGTGATAATTTAAGACATCTGGGAGCCGTTATGCATCTCCAGGCAATACGCTGGCGTGCCTCTGCTCACATGTGTTTATCTGGTTCTATTTCTGGCCGGGAGGAGAGGTTCTGTCTGCCCTTGGCTCCTCCTGGGCAGCTTCATGCCCGGGCCGCCCGCCACACTTGGCTCAGCCCGGCCCTCTCCAAGCCCCACTCAGCTCCCCAGGCCCCACCGTGGGGACTGGCCGGCCCCGGAGCAGAAGGCCTCTGAGATGGTCGGGCCAGTGATGCAGGCTTGGGCAGCATCCTGGGGAAACGCTGCTGTGCACGTACAAGGCTCTCGGTGTTCAGTGTCTAGTCTGACTCTTCACTGTTCCGAGCTGCAGCCTCACCCCCGTCCGCCTGTCACCCAAGCCTGGCGCTGGGCCTGTCCGCCGTGGCAGGAGCATTTCAGACCTCCACTCGCCGCCGCCCCAGCCTGCGTTCCAGGGGATTTCTGAGAAGCAGGAAACTCCTGCTTCCCTCCAGACCTCAGCATGAGAGAGGAAGACGTGCTGCTCGCTTTCCCGTTCATGTCCTACAGCTGACAGCCCCTCCGGACGAGGCATGTGGCCCACCTACGCCCCCAGCCTGCCCTTCCGCGGGATGCCCAGGCCCCGTGGTGACTGGTGGGGCTGAAGCCATCTCTTGGAGGCCATGGGCTGACTCATCAAGCAGAGCTCTCCCCAGTACCTTCTAGGCATCCCTGTTCCCCACCCCAGCCCTGGGGACAGCTATTCCTCTGGGGCTCAGGCGAACAGGAAAGTTGCCCAAGTGACCAGCCCCCAGAGCCCCAGAGCCCATGAGGCCCGGGGTACAGGCTCGGGCTGGGGGCATCCTGTGTGTCTGGGGAGAACTGTGTTTCCCATTCTACAGATGGCGTGGGGAGTAGTGGAGCACCTGTGTGGGGCCATGTCCCCAGGAAGGCCGTATATGACACAGTGACTGTCCACTCAAGTGCTCGTGCCCCTGCGGCACGGCAGACGAGGGCTGGGCATCAGGGCGGTGGCCTCTGCCGGGGAGGGCTGGAGTCGTGTCACGAGCCCGGCACATGCTTCGTTTCACTTTTTTGGTCAGCAGTGTCCCGTGATGTCTGTGAGCACCCAGGCTGGACCAGCGCTTTTCGACCCGGGGGCGGTGAAGTCACTGAGTGGGGACAGGTTCTGGTCTGGTAGGTCATCGCCTGCACACGTGGGATGGAGCCCGAATGTGAGGGTGCTTTTCACTGGGATGGAAAGTGAGGGCTACAGCCACGGGTCTGGCTGTCCAGGCTAGCAGGGTCTGTGCGCCCCCGAGAATATTCTCTTACCCTGAGGCCTGGGCATGTGTTTAAGATCACTGAATCCTTGGTATGGAGCTGCTGAGTGAAAGTCAAGTGTTCCTCTGAGAACAAGGGGACAGGGGTCTGGGCTGGGCCTGGCACCAGGGATCAGACTCTGGAAAGGACACTTGTTCTCTGAAGTCAACCAGGATATCAGGCTCCAGGACAAGGGAGGCCTGGAGGCTCCCTCACCTTGGCCCTGCCACCAGCTGGGGGGAGCCCTCCTCAGTCCAGTCCTGCCACCAGCTTGGGGGAGTGGGGTGGGTCCTAGACACAGACTGGCCCCTCCCTGGGTCTGCAGGGGACAGAAAGACAGAGCAAGTGGCTCCTGGGAACAGGCAGGACCGCCCCATCACAGCCTGCGGGATACCAAGGGAACTGCTAGGGCCCTGGGGCGAGCGGTGCCCACCCCTCACAGCCTGCAGGCCTGGTGCATGGTGGCCTGGGACGGAATGGGTGAGGTAGGGTGGCACCCCCCAGGCAGTTAAACATCTAGTCCATGTCAAACCTATGGAACTAACTGAGAATGAGACAAGGGCAGGAAGGAGCCGGGGGTAATGGCACTGGTGGCAGGAAGGGTGGCCAGCTAGGGAAAGAGCCTGCATTGGCCACGACCCCTCATAGGCCTGTCCCCTCCTCTAAGGATGGGTCAGCTTTGGGGGTGTGATGTGGCCAGCAGGGGCCACTGACGCCAGCAACAGGTCAGATGTCTCCAGGGGCTTCCCTGGGAGGAAAGCCCATATTTCTCCAGGCAGAGAGAAGCAGGGCTGCGGTCCCTGTGCGCTGTGTCCACTCTTCTGCCAGTCAGCGGGGCAAGGCAAGCGAGACAGGGCATCAGGCTGTTAACAGGGCAAGGAGAAATAGAGGCCCCCGAGCCCTGACGGGAGAGGAGAGGAGATGGGGAGAGGACATAGCATGGGGCTGGGACAGGCGTCTCCCGCTAACTGGGCAGGCTGCCCCCCACCCCACGCCCCAGGGGCAGCAGGACATAGCCTCCAGCAGGGAGGAGGCCTGCCCACACATCCTGGGACAACGCTGCCCTCTTCTGGCCAGCGCTGGGACGGCCGGCTCCCACCCACCGGCCGCATCCTGCCTGCAGCTGGGTAACCCAGGCCTGGGCATCCTTAGACAGGCGCTCCAGAAGGTTCTGAGGATGACCACAGGGCATTCTACCTCAGGAACCACTCCCCCACTCCCTGAGCAGATGGTGGGAGTGGGAGGCAGCAGTGGCGCAGGAGGGGTGTCCCAGCTGTCCTCCCAATCAGAACCCACTGGAGGCACACCCTGGACCCCTCCTGACTCTGCCCCTGGGGTGATGCTGCTGAGAGTCCCCAGGGACATGGGAGCACTGCAAAGGCCAGCCTCAGACCCAGTGGAACACAAGGGAGGATCCGACTCTGGGTGCCTGGCTTCCCAGTGGATTTGAACGTGGACAGTGGCGCTCCCTGGTGGCCATGGGTGGCCTACCAGCCCCCTGGCACTTCCATCTGCCTTGGGGACTCTGGTTTTCAAAGCCCGGGCTGTCTGTGCGAAGCCAGGGCAGCCCATGGGTGCCACATCTGTCTTCACAACATCCATGCTCACAGCCACCTGGCTGGAGCTGATATGGTGGGGAGGGGTCTTCCCGGGCTCCCACCCAGAAAGGGAGTCCAGGGCCAGAAGCCACCATCCTCTGGGTGAGCACGTGAAGAGCACGCGTTGGCAGGAGTTCCAGGCTCTTGCTGCCCCATCCGACGAGGTCTACCACTGCCTCAAAAGCCAGCACAAAAAGCAACTAATGGCTTCTCTAGGACTGTGGCTGGGAGACAGGTTCTTGGAGAACCCGTGAAAGGGCTCTGAGAGCCAGGGGAAAAGGTCCAAGGGGCCCCCTAAGAGGCCTCATGGCTCTGAGGGAGCTGAGTATGAGACCCCCAGGGATCTGAAGCTACTTCAAAGTCTAGGTCCCTCTCTGTCCTTCATGCGGAGCAAGTGGGGCTGATTCAGCAGAGAGACACGGGAAGGGGTCCCTGGAGCAGGCATGGTGGGCCAAGCAGTCCTCGCTGCCCAGCCCCGGGCAACAAGGCAGGCATGGAGGGAGAACCAGCCTGCCTAACCCAGAAGGCCTGTTCCCAGGCCATGACTGAGGCTGACAGCAGCCTTGGCCGGGCTCCCGGGAAGGAGCTGGTCCCGGAGGAACAGGGGCATGGCAGGGTGGGCTGGCCTCACGCCCCACCACGCACTCACCCAGAGGACAGCGTGGCACTGGAAACACAGTACAGCTCAAGAGCTACCTGCCTCAGGCTCTGCGGAGCCTCTCCCCACCAGTCTGTCATGGAACCCGCTGCTGGAAGGTGGGCCTCATAGTCCCAGGGCACAGGCAGAAGGCCAGCCTGCTGGCTCTGAGGACGGTCACCACTGCCACTCCCACCTGCCAAGGCCGCGCTGCGCCAGGCTCCCCACTCAATACCACTTACTCTCGCCGACTGCTCCTAGGGCTGGGTGTGGATGGAGAAGCTGAGCCTCGGGGCACCGGCCACTCAGCCAGGGAGGGGGAGGGCAGGGGCAGGAACTAGGGACCCTCTGCGGTCATCATCACAGGTCACACGGCCCGGGTTCTCTGAGGCTCCCTGTCGGGGGCTAGGGGCATGTCTGGGACCGGAGACAGAGGGACAAGAAGGCTGGCTGCCTCTCAGCCCCCACCCCCACCTTCTCCAGCAGCGCCGGACTGTCTCGGACCCTCTCTGGCCCCAAGCAGCCCCTTCCTCGACATTCAAATGTCTCTGGGGCATTTTCACCTGACTTCAAGAGACTGTGACCCAAGGCCTACCAGCAGGCAGGCTCCTGGAACAGTGGTGCTCTGGGAGACACTCAGCTCCAGGAAAAACTCCACACTACGCTTCTGTTTTGGTTTCATACCTGATGATGAAGTATCGTGGCTTTTATGTTGGGATAACAGAGTGATCTATTATTTACCGAACACAGTAGGCGCGGCAGATCAATTTCAATAAAACAATGGATTATAAATGCTGCCAGCAATCTGGCAATGGCAGTAATCAACAAAACATGTTGTTCTAAATGCTGCATAATAAATTGACTATAATAAACTCATAATTATTCTACTGGCTACATTTCAAAGTTAGCACTAGAAAAATAAAATCACCCATTTGGACTTGGCATTCACACCCACGGGATTCCTGGATCACTCCTACCTTAGCTGCAAGCAGGAGACGTAGGTGCTGTGCCCCCAGGAAGGCCAGGGCCACATCTGGGCCCCGTGGAAAGCTGAGGTGCGCTGCGCCCTGGTCAGCCCAGCCCCAGCCCAGCAGCGGGCAGCCTCGGGACACAGCTGTGACCAGCCTCTCAGGGGGTGAGGACCGTAGTGGGGGCAGATAAAGAGGAGCGTGGAGAAGTAGCTACTTCCTCTGGGGTGTGCCAAGTTCACAGAGGAGAAAAATCATGGCCACATTGCACTGCCACAGGGCCCTCTAGGAGGCCAGAGCTGGCCCTAGGACAGCTAAACCTCTCTGGTATGGCTAGGTTGCTGTTTCTGCCCGGGGACTAGAGATCCACATCCTGGACTCCTGGCCCAGCCAGAATGAGCGGCACAAAGGGCACTAGGAAAAGCTCCAGGACGCAAAAGTCTGTGGAGATGCCAGGTGGTCTCTCTTTGGGGCCACCTATGGCTCAGCCATGGTCCAGAGGGCACAGCCCTCCCCTCTCTGGCCTTGGCCTCCAGCTGAGCCAAGTTTAAGATAGCCACCTCCCTCCCTAAATTCCTCTGGATCTGTACCTGGGCCCTCCCTGTGTCTCAGTGACCTCACCTACATGCGGGCAGGGCGGGGGAGGGGGTGTCCCTGGGTGGGGACAGGGTAGATGTCCCTGGGGCCAGGCACTGGGGAAGTCCCGTCAGGGTTTCCACACACCCCTTGTTCCCTGTACCAAGAAGGACCTGAGCCACCCTGGGAGGGGTTCAGCCGCTTCAGGTGTCCACCTGTGTATGCTCCCACCCCTGCTCTGCTGGCCCAGGACCCCGGGAAAGGGCATATGAGCTCATCCCTGCCTTTCTGACATATTACTTCAGCCCCTTCCTGCTGTTCTGAGAGCCATGTGCTGGCTCCACTGACAGAAAAGTAAACTGAGGCTCCGAGAGGGAACTCGGTGGCTTTGTTTCCTCCCAGGAAGCTGAGCTGGGCTCTGGCCGACAGCAGTCCCAGAACAGCCCATCCCGCTACTGACCCTGGGTGAGTGCAGAGCCTGCAGCCAGCCATGGAGCCCGGTGTGCCCTGTGGCAGGGACGGAACCCCCGAAATTGGATAGATGTCTGAAAATAGTTAGCAGGGACAGCCGAGAACACGGCTCACACCCCCGAGTGGATGTGGGCCAGGGCCTCCTGTGTACAGGCTCCCCCAAACCACTGCAAGGCTGGGCTCCACGTGTGGGAGAAGGCCAGGCTCTGGCCGCCGTACCTCTGGCCAGGGACGGAGCCTAGCAGGGCGATACCCACAACGCAACGCGAGGCCTGATGCTGCCAGGGTGCCGGCCGGTGGGACTCCTGCTCAAGTGCCCCTGCAACCCAGAGCTTCAAGTCCCAAAGAACTGAGTGGGACCGGCCGTGAGTGTCTCCCTCCCCATGTGTTGATGACCACGGCAAGATGCCTGACGGCCAAGACAGGGGGCCTTGTGGGTGGCTCTGAGTAGTCCTGTGGCCACCTGGGCTGGCCCTGCCCGACATCTGGGAGGTGGAGAGGAGAAATGGGGAGTGCCCAGTGCCTGTGAATCCAAGAGAGCTGGTCCCAGTCAGCAAGGCATCCACAGACCCCTGCCAAGGCCTGGGGCAGCTGCCCAGAGAGGTGCGGCGCATGGGTGGGACTGAAATCCTGCCAACGGAAGAGCCCGTCGGCGGCGCTGGGGGCCACAGATCCTGCCCATGTCTGCTTGGTCAGGGCTCAAGCAGGTGCTCCGAGCACCTAAGTTGTGCTCAGGAAAGCCCTGTGAACAGTCTTGAAGGTCAAGCGCCCCTTGTGACCTTGTGAACTCATGGCCATTTCTGGATGGCTGAGGCTGGCGGGACTCCCAGGGTGGGCAGCTCCCCAGGGGTCCTCCCTGCTCCAGACTGGGGCCCGCCCTCCTGGTACCGAAATGGAGATGTGCGTGTGGTGAGTGTGGGGCAAGTGCCGGTGGCTGGCTCAGTCCCCCTCTGAGGCTGCGTGTCAACCCCTCTATGCTCCCCCTGCCATGCACAGAGTCCCCCGCACCCGCTCTCAGGGCTTCTCTGGACTTGCAGAGAAGGCGCCGTGCAGGCAGGCAGCCCTGGCAAAGAAGTCTGGGCCAGAACAGACAGGGCGTCCCAGTGCTCAGCCCTCTCAGGCTGGGACCAAGAGGAACCCCCAGTCAGTCCTCGTGGAGGCGGAGACCCCCCCCACCCCACCCCACCACAGCCCCGCGGGTCATAGGCAGAGCCAGGGCAGGGGTGGCTCGGGGCTGGCCTCACTCACCACATGTCGCCATCCTGGATGGTCCGGTCGTTGGGGGCCCCAGCGTGTCCGTAGTGCAGCACTGCCGAATTCTCACCACTGCAGAGAACAGGGGGAGGTCAACACCCGTCCTCCCCCAGCAGGTCCTGGCCCATGAGCAGGACCAACCCCGCTCCAGGAGAGGCCGGGGGCGGGGGGTGCAGGTGGGGCCCTGCAGCCAGCGGCCAGCCTCATGGCTTGTGGCTCCCGTGCTGACACGTGCAGGGCTCCCCCAGCCGAGCGCCGTGTGGGCAGGTGCCCTTGGGGCTGGGGATGTTGGAATGGCAGGGGGGTCAAGGGTCTGAAGCCCAGGGAAGGGACCCCAGGGAACCCTCCCTTCCTGGTGGAGGCAGGGGGGAGGCCCAGGGGGAAGGGCCCGGACCATGTCAGGGGCCGCCGTGCTGCCTGCCTCACTCCTCTCCTTGAGCTTGCTTCCCTAATGAGCGACGCCTTTAAGAAAAAAAGGACTTCTAAGTCTGTCCAAAGGAAAAAAAAAACCCACCTGGGTGTAATATTTATGGCCCTGTTCAGGAGTCTCAGGAATCATAAAAGTAGAAATAATGATTTTTCTCTCTATCCACCAGAGAAGAACATTTCCAAAGACTGCGATGCTCGTATGTATTATTCATGCGCCGAGGACGTGCGCATCAGCAGAGCTGCAGCCCCTTCCTGGCTGGGCGGAGGCCAGACCCTCTGACCCGGGGCCTGGGCCCGGGCCAGGAGAGCCCGGTGTGCCCAGGAGTGGAGGGGGCCACCCCCAGCCAGATGTGCCCCTCGAAGACACACCCACAGTGACACCCGTGACACGCACACAGCCGTGCACAGCCACGGGCTGCCCTGTTCTCCGGGTCGTTTGAATCCCATGGCCTCCAAGCACACTCAGCCTCATGCAGCTGACACATACAGACACACATGGAGCCTCCTGCCCCAGCCACAAAGGGCCACATGTGGGGGGACATGCTGGCTGTGTGCCCCCGCGGGGTGGCGAGGGAGAGCACGGCAGCAAGCGCCCCACATGGGCCGGGAGCCTTAGGAGGGGAGAAGGACTTTGCTTCTGTGGCGCTGCAGTGGGCATGGGAGGGAGCAGGTGTGTCTAAGCCCGGGAGGTGGGTGGGGGGGTCACCTTCCCACAGCCCTCTCCCTCCGTCACCCCCACTTACCTGCCGCAGATGCAGGTGTAGGAGCTGTGGCGCATGCCGCCCCGGGAGTAGCAGTAGTGCTCGAAGAGGCTGCGAGGGAAGGAGGGACGTCAGGACGGAGCTGCCAGAGCCCACGCGCCCCCCGCCCCCTGCAAGCCCTTGGCCCAGGCCTTGCTCGGCCAGGGGTTCTCCTGGCTCCAAGCTAGCCTCAGATGGCCCTGGGCCTGACCCTGGGGAGGGGCTCCGGGGAAAGGAGAGCAGAGCTGCTGGGCACTGGTCTGGAGGACAGGGTCAAGGCGCAGGCCCTCACGGAAACAAAGCAGGGCAGAGGGGTCTCTGGCTGGGGGCAGACAGGGAGAGAGAGGCAGAGTCTGAGGACGGGCCCTTCTTCTCCTTCCTCACGTGAAGCAGCAAATGGCCCCCTGGACAAGCTCCCCCTCTCTGGGCAGGGGAGGCAAAGATGAGATCCTAGAGGGGGGGTCGCCAGCTCCCAGGCTGAGCCCAGAGCCAGAGCCTGGGGAGGCCTCCAGCTGCATAGGATATCAGCAGACCCGGGACAGAGCCAAGGTCAGAGGGTGAGCCACCCTGGGCAAAGGCCTAGGTCCTGCCCCATGCCTTCCTGGGGCAGATCCTGCAGATGACTACAGGGGCTGATGGACCAGACCAGCCTCACGAACACCACCTCAGCAGTGCTGAACCCTTGGGGGGCCATGCTACCAAGAGCTCTGGGGAGGCTGTGGCCCTGCCCATCCTCCTGACCCCCCATAAGCTCCAGGACCTGGGGGCTCTGTACTCAAAGAGCTCAGCCTCTCCAGGCCTCACCCCCTCCCTGATGCCTAGGCAACATCTCAGGCCCAGCACCCCAGGAGACCTGGCTGAGAAGCAGGTCCAGTGGACCCCAGTCCACCCACAGACCACCAGGGCAGGGGCCCAAGCACAGGGCTGTGCCGCTGCTCCCGTCCTCAGAACACCAAGGCCGCCTGTGGGCATGCTGAGTGGCCATCCTCCCCTGCACGCTCGAGGCTGGTTTCAGGAACGTCTATATAGAGGAGTCTAATCTTCCAGACACTGTAAACACCAATTACGTGTAATTGTTATGATTGGGTATTAAGTAGTTGTCATGCAGGAACGGTTCTGCTATGTTCATTCGGCTTCCAGACTTGCTTCCCAAGCCTCCCAGGATAATTGTGTATCTGTGAGTGAACGATTTCCTCAACAGAAAGGATTTCAGGAACTGCCACGGGGGCAAGGAAGGGCACACACTGGCCCCTTATCAGTGCCCTGTATTCACAGCAAGGGCACACCGGGGGTGGCCACCAACTTCCACCTCTGTCCTGGAGACCGTGGACCAAGCCACAGCCCTGTGTGCGGCTACAGCCCAGTCTGTGCCTTCCCGGGGCCAGCATTCCCAAGGCCCTGCCCCATAGGCAGCCTCTGCTCCCAGACTAGACACCGGAGCCTCAGACATGGGGACCCTCGCACAGCGAGCCCACAGTGAGGGGAGGACGCCTGATGTGCCACGGAGCCGAAGTGCTCCCTTATAAGGAAGACCCAACCCTGTGGGGATAGAAGCAGATCTCAGGGACTGCATGGATCTCCAGGGACTGGGGACAGTGGGCCTCTCCTGGGGTGGGGACAGGCAGACAACGGCAGGCTGTGGGAACAGCCAGGAAGGCCAGGCCAAGGGACAGCTGGGCTGCCTGCGCGTGCAGATGAATAAGCGGGAACATTCTGCAGCGGCCTGACAACGTGGGGAGCGTGGGCGGCTTCACTCCCCCGCAGCCAGTCTCAGTGGCCTGCGTTTCCCTGCCGTGTCCTCTGCTCAGGAGAAACAGCCTTCACGACACGCTCTGGCTTCCACTTAAGAAAAAAGCACTTTAGGGTAAACGGCATAGCTTACAGAAGCGCTCAGCTGAGCGGAGGCTGACCCAGTTTTCACCTGCGGATTGCAGCCCGGCACTGGGGCAGCTTCTAGCCACAGGAAGACGAGAAACACCAGAAGCTGAAAAGTCACTCGAGCTGAAAATGACTTGAGGTTCTTCAAAATTGGACTTGGGCACCTAATTTTGGTTTCAATGAACTTTTCTGACGCGACGTGAGGACCAGCTGGGGCCTTGATGGCAGTGACAGGTGAATGCAACAGGCCCCCTGTTTTCTGCTCACACGCCATCGAGGGCCTTCTCTCTGGGCTCTCGAGCCTGGGCTGCGGACACAGGCAATGGTCAAGGGGGCCGTGGAAAGATGCTAGTCCCACAAGCGGCAAGGGTGCTTCCACACTGCACACTGGGGGCACAGGAGTGACGTGGAGCTCCTGTGGGGCCTGGCTGGGGCTCAGTCAGAGCTGCACCTGTTCCCCCTACACGGCTCACAGACCAAGACGGCGACAGGAGGGCGGTTCATAAAGATCCCTCTGGAACTTTATGGAAAATACGACAAACTGTGGACCAGATGAGAATCAAGTGGCCCGTGATCAGAGGGGACTAACTCCTGACAGACACAAGTCTACAGCCCAATTTGGCTGGAAGCTACCCATCTGTCCCTGGGGAGCCACAGGGAGACCATGGCAGAGTCAGCTGAAAACTGGAACCGGAACTGCCCCACCTCCCACACTCAGAAGGGCTCCGTGGGAGCTGCCAGGCTTGGGAAACTGGAGGCCTTGGCTTTTGCTGCCATGTGGGGACAGGGATGAGGCCTCGGGGGCATGAGAAGAAGTAGCAGAAGAGAACAGAGACCCCACCCCCACATGCCTGGGCTGGGATGCACCCTCAGCAGAAGGGCAAGACGTGGAGAAATTTCACCAGCATCGTAACAGGCCATGGGAAAGCCTGCCTGGGCTCTAGGGAAAAAATAAAATACCGGCCCTCCCTCAGAGCTGCTAGTGTGGGTCTGCCCTCTGGGGGGTTCAGGGTCCAGCGTGAACCACCTGCGTGGTTTGGAAACTCGTACATCAAGAAATTAGCAGAAGTTATGTTGCTGAATGGTGTCCCCAGTAGGAGTGACACAAAGCCAACTGGGCAGCCACAGCCTCAGCCCAGGTCAGCCAGGGTCTATGTGCACGCTTGGGTACACAGACACACACACGGGTGTATATACACACCGCCACACCCTGAAGATGAACATTATTAGTCCACAAGAGTTGTCAGACACAGCCAGCACCAGGCTGAGCCCCCCAAGGACTTCTGAAAACAGAACTGTCGGACACTATATGTACCTATGAACTAACTGACACCTAACCACAGAGCATGAAAACACAACACAGCAAAACTTCTGGAGGTGACCAGTGTATCCACCAGCAGAGGGGGGCAGGAAGCCAGGCAGCAGGGCCCGCAGCCCAGAGATCACTTCCGCCTGCTCTTTCCATCTGTGACTCCCTCCCGTGTGCCTGTGTCCTGCGGGGCCGACCCGCCCCACTCCCTCCTGCTCGCCTGCGTGGGGCATGGGGTGGGGAGCACATGGCTGGGCAGCAGGCACGTGGCCTGGCAGCAGGGGGGTGGCTTCCTGACGTGCAGAGGCGAGCAGGAGTCTCATGCACACCGGCCACCGTGTGGTCCCTGAAGGTCCCCCCGGACACGGCCGTGCCTCTATCAATTTACCCTCCTTGCCCATAAATTTCTCCCAAGCAGGACACACGTGGAAAATGCTTTGTCTCCAGGCATCAACGAGAACCTTTCAGGAACCTGGGCGAGTCTGTGCTGTGAATAACGAAGTGGATGGAGCGACCCCCGCGACAGAGGGGCAGGCCCATTTGTCAGTGCCTGGATGACGGATGGGGCAGGGAGAACAGATGCCGCGGCCCCGGTCTGCAGGAGCGGGGTCTCCGGGGACGGCACTGCGGGCCTCCCCCGGGGCCCGCACATCCAGTCCACGGAGCTTTCCTGGGCTCACAGCCCAGCTCCTGCCCTCTGAGGTTTATCGCCTGATGAGCAGATAACCGCGGTCCTATAAAAATGCATTAGCTGCCCAAGATGATGGCAGAAGGGCTGCCCGGGGCAGCCGGTGTCAGCGAGCCATCAGCTTAAGCATGAGGGCCGGCAGCCGGGCCAGCGGGGGAGGTGAGCCGGGGCTGCATCACCCCCCACCACCCAAACCCGGGCAGATCCCGGGAGGCCGAGCCGGGAACAGGAGCGTGGAAGGGCAGATGGGCAGGCTGCTCCCCACACATGGCTTCTCCACCTGGTGCGTGTCCCATCGTCCTTGCTCTGGGCCACATGCCGAGCCTCATGGGGCCCCCGCTCACTACTGATGCCGAAGCCAGATCCTAGCTCTGCCATGTACCAGCTGTATGGCCCGTCTATGCCTCAGTTTCCTCATCTGTAAGATGGAATAACAGCACCTCCCACAGAGCTGCTGTATCACTTACATGATGAGACACATGGAGGTTGTAACGGTGTCTTCCAGGACACATTGGCTGTCACCGCTGTCCACGTTCAGGGGCTTCAAAGGGACTGCACACAGCAAGGACCCCTTGAGGGAGGCCGGGCTTATACACAGAGTCTCTTGTCCTTTAAAGCCAAACAGAATCCCCCCATGGCCCAGACCCCGGTGCCCACACGATGCGTCCCCAGGACAGACACGCACACGGGCGTCCTCTGACACGGGGCATCCAGCTGCCTCTGTTCTGCTCATGCCTCTGGAAGTCTCGCCTCCTCAGGGAAGTGCCAGGGCCTCAAGGGGTGAGAAAGGAGGGCGTGGGCGTGTCTCGTGCTGTCCTGGGGCTAACGACTGTTCTGTGCCGTTATCACAGCACTGGTGTACTCTGGATTCACATTTACTCTGTTTAATCAACTACCCTTATGTTGGGGGTATAAACGACAACTACGGAATGAATGTGATAGGCCTTTTGGAGACCTGAGGACGTACTAAAGGAAAATTCTTGATAGTAAGAAAACCACAGTCCCAAAAACAAGAGCCCTGGGATTCACCTTGAGGCGAGCGGAGTATGTTTCTGTTTTCCTGCTTTCCCCGACAGGTAGGCAGCAGCAAGAGAGGACTCGGATCTAGACCCCGAGGAGGGGTCCCTGCTAGGGGACAGCAGGAGGACAGCTTTTCCAGGGAACCAGAAGCACAGACCACAGTATTTTTTGAATTTCCAGGGAAGGGTGGATACTGTTTCGCTCGCTTCTTCTGGGCTCATCAAAAAGCACCCATGGGGGGAGGACAGTCCCCATCCCGCTCTGGTCATCACGGGCCACCCACCGTGTACGGGCTCTGCCCAAATTCCCAGGAGAGCCGCAGCTCCTGTAACCGAGTTCTCCATGGGCCTCTTGAACGGCAGGTTCAGGACTGGGTGGGGGTGAACTGGGAGGCTGCCTGTCCCTCCCCTTCCCTGGGCCCTCCCTTGAGGAAAGACACAGAGCACACTAGGGAGCCACGACTGAGGCTCCAGGGTGTTGGAACAGAGCAAGTAACATTCACAGAGTTTGTCACCAAGAAGGGACCGAGCTGGACTAAACCCAGACATGCAGTGCTAATAAAACCACAGCTCACGGCACAGCCTACAACACTTGGCACCCGCAGGGACACAGACCATATGCAGTGGCTCTGTGGCTGTCTCCACCAGCAGGAGCTCCTTCTGCCTGAGGCCCCGAACCCCAAGTTCCCTCCCACTGCCCCACCTGAGTCCTGGACTAGGGACAACAACACCTTCTCGCCCGGGACCTCCCACAAGGCCCCACCATTAAGAGAAACCGAATGGCCCCCGGCAGCCTCTGGTGTTACCAACAGTCCTTTAGGGGAAGGAGTGATTCTCCTCCTTTGTGGGAAAAAGGCCCGGCAAGAGCAGCCTCAGAGACAGGGTCACGGCAGGAAGGCGAGGAGCACTGGAGAGAAGCCACTCCCTCGCTCCCCACGACCAGCAGCTATCAAGGTATGAGCTAATTAGCATTTTAATTGGATAATTGGGAATTCTAAATCGCCTATCTTGTATTAAGCATAACTGAGGACATAACATGACATTCAATTAACAAATATTCCTCTTTATTCTTGACATGCTTGATTAGGCTGGATTTCCGAGTTCTTTGGTATCCGCGACGGGAGAAAGCCCTTGCCGCATCAGACTGCTAATAAATGCAAATCACAAATATATAGAGAAGATTTTAGAAACTCTCTGCACAAAGGGGGAAAAAAACCCCTCACCCATCATCTTATCCCCCAGAGAGAACCTCTAGTCAAGTATGTCATTGAACATCCTTCCAGGCACTTTTTTTTTAGAGGCATAAACACAGATTTCTAAAAATAATAATGAGCTGTATATTAAAATAACGAAACCTTCCTTGAAGCCACTTTTTTTTTTTTAAAGATTTTATTTATTTATTTGACAGAGAGAAATCACAAGTAGTCGGAGAGGCAGGCAGAGAGAGAGAGAGGGAAGCAGGCTCCCTGCTGAGCAGAGAGCCCGATGCGGGACTCGATCCCAGGACCCTGAGATCATGACCTGAGCCGAAGGCAGCGGCTTAACCCACTGAGCCACCCAGGTGCCCCTTGAAGCCACTTTTTGACTGAAGTCTGACGTGCACATGGAAGAGGACTGCGATCGCAGGGACCCAGCACAGGGACCCAGCACGCGGGGCCCTGACCAGCCCAGCCTCCCTCCCTCCCTCGGGCACCTGACTTCAACACTACTCTGGACTCCTGCCTCCCCAAAATCTTTATGTCAAGGCTTCTCTTTGCAGTTTCTCCTGCCGCTGCCCTTGATGCCCGCGAGACCCGCCCAGGTGGCAGGTGGCTGTCACTGCTCCTTCTCCTTGTTGGTAGCGTCCCACCTGCTCCGCTCATGCTGCTGCTGAACATCCTGGAGGTTTCCAGACTGCGGCTCTCATGAATGGGGTTGCCCTGGACACTCATCCTGCTTCACACCAATGCGTGGGGCCCAACTGAGCTCAAAAGGTGCCCTGCCGCCCTGGGAGACATGTCAGGGAAGGGTCTTGCGAAAGCAACACCATGTTCCCTTGCCCATAGATCGTATCCATACTGTATTTATTTTTGGGGGTCACTCTGTCCAGAATCTGACCACTGCTCGCCGCTGACGCTGGTGCAGGCCACCTTCGTCTCTCGCAGGGTGATGGTGACAGTGATGGAGCCGATCTCCCAGCTTCTGACCTCATCCCCTGTGGGGGGCTCCCTTGATGATGATCTAAGGAGGACCACAGAGTCCTGACTTGCTGGGAGCAGCCCGCTCCCTCGCATTTCCCCGTCTCCTCTCATCTTCTCCGCTCGCCTCCCCACTGCTGCTCTTGGGGCCGCCAGGCAAGCTCCCAGCGCAGGGCCACCAGAGGAGCCCCATTCTCTCTGCCTGGAATGTCTGTCCCAGAGATCCATGGCTTGCTCTCCCCTTGAGGACTGTCCCCATGTCCCCTTCTCAGGGACGCCTGTCCCCAGTTCCCTGGATGAAGGACTCCCTCGCCCGTTGCCCTCACTGTACGACTCCCACCCATCCATCCAGGCATCCATCCATCCAGGCATCCATCCATCCAGGCATCCATCCATCCAGGCATCCATCCATCCACCCAACCTTTCTCACTTCCATTAGGCTGGAGTCTTGTCTCTTCTGCTCACTCAAGTGTCCCCAGAGCCCAGAATTGTGCCTGGCACACCGACGCCTCCCCATACATTTCTGTCGAGTGACTGCACAGTACACGGTTGTGTGGGCGGCACCACACCCTGTAATTTACTTCCCCAATTTCACGCTGCTGGGTATCTAGGTTGTCTCCATCTCCGTGTTACGATGGACACCCGTGGCCATATGCCTTTCCCTGCCTCTGGACTAAATTCCTAGAAGGAGAATTAACCGGGCACATTTTGAGACTCAGGGCCCGTTCTGCCCGACAGACCCTGAACAAGATCACGAGGATTTTCAGGGTCCTGGGCGGTGCACCACGGAAACAGGCTGCCCACTGAGCTGCGAATCCGGCAGGCAAAACAAAAAAGTATTTTGTTGTTTCATTGATTAACTGGCCTGTTTACATGCTTATGTCCTCGTATTTCTTCCTTTCTGAGTGGCCTGTATTTTTTTTTTTTTTTTAGAAAAATGAATGTTTTTTTTGTTTTTTGTTTTAAAGATTTTATTTATTTACTTGACAGACAGAAATCACAAGTAGACAGAGAGGCAGGCAGAGAGAGAGGAGGAAGCAGGCTCCCCACTGAGCAGAGAGCCGGACGTGGGACTCGATCCCAGGACGCTGGGATCATGACCTGAGCCAAAGGCAGCGGCTTAACCCACTGAGCCACCCAGGCGCCCCGAAAAATGAATGTTCTTATCTTTACCTTATTCATCCCTAAAGGATTTATAAATGAAGGACACTAGCCAGTGGTGTTGACCATCATCTGGGTAGCAAGGAGCTGGCCCGTTCTGACCCCTGTAGGACCATCTTTGCCGATTCCCTGAAAAAAGGGCAGGGCGGTGGGGGCAGGAGCTGCAGTCAAGAAAGGCAGGACTGACCGGCACTTGGATGACGATATACAGGAAGACAAAACCTGAAGCCTGCAGCACGCAGCTCTGGTGAACATTCTAGAAAAAATCTAGACCCCTTTGGGGCTGACGCTCTTGAACGAGTGGGAAGGCCCCAGCTTTGGGAGGCCCGCGGAGAGCTGCGCCCAATGTACCTTCAGCCGGGATCAACACCTGCTCGCATCTGACCCGACTGCACCAACCCTGGCCGACATCAGCAATCACAGCCTTCTTGGCCCCAAAGCAAAACCATCGTGGCCCCCCCCCACTTTAAAAAAATGCTCCGGGCCACCCAAAGAATCACCCGTGGAGCAGCAATGTATAATGAGGAAGGGACAGAGGGAGCTAGTTCTTGCTTGACACAGTCCAGAAGCTACTTCCCTCCCAAGGATGACTGCACCCGTGCCTCCCCTCCCCAGGAAGGTGCACAGGGAGGATGCCCATACATGGGGAGCCTCCTGGAAGAGCAACAGCTAGAATCTCCCCAAGCACAACAGAAGTCCATGCGATGGCATCACGGGGTCCACCGGCACACACGTTCTACGCGTCAGGTGTTTATTTTAAAGTGTTCCAGTCCACCTACGGCAGATCATACTGAGTTTCACTCATGACAGGGATATAAAGCTTTCTTTTAAAGGACACGTAAAGAAAAAAAATAAATAAACCATTAAGCAAACAATACTGCAAGTGGGACAAGGACTTGGCAGACGGTGTGGGGGTGTCACGTGACTGATGCTGGGGGATCCTGCTCTAACAAGGCTTTTCTGCAGAAAAACCTGTTTTTAGCTCCGGGCGGGAGTACCTTGGTCCAGAAGGTCCCTGCTCCCAGAGAGCACCTGCCTGTCCTCGGAACACAGCTGGTGGGAGGGACTCTTAACAGAACCCGGATTCTCTCCTGTACTCCCTCCCTTGCTCCTGTCCCCAGTAGGGGCCTCAGATGCCCAGCCAGTGTGGACCCTCAGGGCAAATGCCAAATGGGCCCCCTCTGTTCTTAGCACCTGGAATGCTGGGGGATCCCGGGGGACGATGCCACCTCTGGCAAATCCGGCTGCTAAGGGCCTCGGACAAGCAGATGCCAAGCTCTTACCATGCCCCTCGGCTCTGCCACTGAGTGAAGACACGGAAGCCTTCCCTTCAGCCTGAATCCTGGCTGGAGCCTTACTTGGCAACATTTCCGTCATCCTTTGTTTAATGGCCCGTCATAAAGCCAGGTCATTACACAGGGCCTGCTCAAGGCAAGGATCCTCACAAATGCCCACATGGCTCCACGGTTGATAGCATCACGGGTGTCTGGTGGCCACCACGCCCCGCATGCGGCGTCCTTGGAGCCACCACTGGCCACAAGGCCCCACTCCACAAATTCCTGTCACCGCCCGTGTTAGAAGCAACACCTGGAATCCTTCCCCACAAAGGTGCTTCCTATACACAAATCTCGCAGAGCCTGAGGTCCTGGCTTCCACTTGGCACGGCCGGGACACCTCTCTACAGGAAAAGAGGGCTGTGCTTTCTGAACCCCTCCAGGGTGTCTGGCTTATTTCTACAGAGCCCACTACCTTATTCCCAAACATCAAACTTCTCTGTCAGCCTCATCATCTTAAAGTACGTCACAAATCTGCCCTCTCAGATAGAACGTTCTCTGGAAAGCACTGTTTTATGTCCATGCCTCTCTAAAGCAGCGGGTCCAAAGCTTCAGCTAGCTCATCGCAGCCCAGCTCCAGCTCTGGTCAGGCCTCTGGGGCTCTCCTCTTCGGACTGAGTTGCCTCCTGGGTCCCATTTTTCCTTCCCATAGTTCTCTGCTCAAGGTTCTTGACACCAGCCAGGTCCAGAAGCACACATGCAAAACATTCTAGGTGTTCTAGGCCCAGGACACGAAATACAGGGAACTCGTCCCCTGGGGTATCAGGGTGCCTGGGGCCACCTCTAGGCTAGAGGACCCAGGAGAGCGGTGTCGCTGCAGCCTGGGATCCCGGCCACCTGCAAGAAGGGGGAACCATGGCCGCCTCACCAGGTGAGTGGTACCCCAGGAACCTAAGACACAGTGTGTCCTCTTCGAGAACATTCTCCTGAGCTCTGGGGAGACACAAAGCCCAGGTCGAAGGCAAACTGTCAATGGAAGGAGGCCCAGACACCGTCTGGCAGGCCTGGGTGGGCTCTTGGTGGCAAAGGCCCTCTCTGCCCTGCACGTGCTTGCATTTCCCAGCAGCATCCTGGCTACTCAGTGCACACCGCCTGGGACCCTCTCCTAACAAGCCTTTGCATCCAGCTCACAACTCCAAACGTTAGTTGAGACACACTTGGCTGGACGAGCGACAGCAGTGCTATTTATCACTTTGAAAGTCTTTATCCACTTAAGATGATGAATGGGGAGAGCACCCAGGCTGCCCCTGTAGAAAGATCAGCCCTTAAGAGAGGAGGCACCACCAGTGGGGGGCGCTCTCCAACAGGGCAGTGGGCTCCTCTCGCCAGGCCCCCAGGTCCTCAGCACCGGCGGCTCACCCCACAGGGGTAGCTCCTCACCTGTCCCCAACATGCTACAGGATGACCATGCTGGGTCCGCAGGGAACAGGTGAGGTGATTTAAGAACTTGCTCTTGTACTCAGAACCTTTCCCCTGCTGGCTTCCTGCAGATAGAGGGCAGGTCCCTAAAAGTACCCTCCAACCTCCATGAATTAAAGAATTTTGGTAACTTAAATGTATTTATCAATAGCAAATTAATAAGGTCTAAGTCCTATGATGACAGGGTGATTAAACGGTTTTTTAAATAATCCATTTTTAATTAAAATGCTACCCTCTCTTGGTTTCTGGATAGATTCAAAAGAAAGTCTTAACAGATGTCTTGTTTTTAAATACACATTATATAAAGCCAATAATTAGAAGAATTCATGCTTTTAATTATACTTTAATTATTCTTTGCCTATTGATGCGAAGTTAAATATTCTCTCTTTCTGGTACTACCGCCGCTAACTGAAGCCAGCAGACGGCCAGCAGGAACTGTTCCGTGTGTGAAGTCCTGTTTCAGAGAGCTGTATAGAGAAGGTTCTCTGGAACGCTCTGTCTTCCTCCTGGCAGATGGCATCTATTTCTAGTGAACTGCCTGGTCTGGAGGCACTCTCCTGGCTCCTGGCCAGGAAAAGTCATGCTCCAAGGCCAAAGCACCAGCTATGTGATAAGGGTCTGCGTGTCCCCTCCTCTTGTCCGGCCATGAGGCCAGGAAGGTCCCGTGGCTGCTCCATCTCCTCCCTGCACACCCTGCGAACCGTCTTCACCAGTATGACCCACACAAACAACCAAATCGCCCACCCAACTTCAGCAAGCTTACAGAACGCCATGCGGACTTGGAGGAGGGAGCAGAGGGAGTCAGGCTGTGAAGTGGAGCTTTCTGCTTCCTCTCCAGGGAGCGTCCATACTGGCTGGTGGGCCTGGAGCACTGTTTCGCCCTCTGTCCCCAGCCCCAGCCCTGCCCCCGCTGCCAGCACATGACCCTCGCACCAGGACTGCTGCCGCCCCTCCGCCCCGCTCCCTCGAGCCCACCTCGCTGCCCGGCTAGCCAGGCCCCCTCATGGCCCACCTGCCGGCTGGAGGAGGCCGTCAGGGGCCCCTCCCCTCTCTCACCATCTAAAGCCCTTCCTAGGTGAGCCCTCTCCTCTCTCCTCCCTCCCCCGACCCCACAGACACACCCGCCCTTCATGGCTTTCACCTCTTGCATGTGGCTGTGCCCCTTTTTCCTACCGGTCTCGAAGGGAAGTCATAGATACAGGCCCAAGGCACCCTACAGCCAAGGCTGGGTACAGGGACGAGCACGCAGTAGGTTCTCAGTAAACATCTGAGGAAAGGGTAACGGATGGTACGGACGGTTGGCGGAACATGCCCGATGGTCCAAACAGAACACGTGCACATGTGCCCGTCCCAAAACAGGGGGCCTTAAACCCCAGCTGCTCCAGAGGCGCCTGGGCGGAGACCTGGCCATGTGCTCGCCTGTCTCCCTGTAGTCTGTGGGACGATGGGACGGGACCCGGTTCTCGCCAAAGGGAGCATGAGTGGGAGTAACGTGGGCCACTTCCAGGCAAGGCTTTTAGGAGCGGGTATAAGCTTGCCACGCTTTCTCTCTCCCCTCTCAATGGGGGGGGGGGGGGCAGAAGAGTCAGGGAACAGAAGCAACTTCGACCCTGGGGGAGGACAGTCCCGGGGTCTGCCTCAGACTGCGACGTGAGCCAGGAATAAACACTCACTGTGCCCGGCCAGTGAGATCTGCATTTTTGTTGTTAGTGCAGAAAGGCTATGCTATGTCGACGAACACACATAGGAATTTAGAATATGGTAAAGGTGGAATTTTTAGGTCAGGGAGGTAAAGACATCATTCCAAGATGGTGGGCTGATGGGCCATTTCACGGGGGGTAAAAATGCCTGGCATCTTTGCTTACTCATCACTCTTTTTTTTTTTTTAAAGATTCTATTTACTTATTTGACAGACAGAGATCACAAGTAGGCAGAGAGGCAGGCAGAGAGAGAGAGGGGGAAGCAGACTCCCTGCTGAGCAGAGAGCCCAATGCGGGGCTTGATCCCAGGACCCTGAGATCATGACCTGAGCCGAAGGCAGAGGCTTAACCCACTGAGCCACCCAGGTGCCCCAATTACTCATCACTCTTAAATGCATTTTAGGAAGACCAAAGAGTTACATGTAAAATAAACATGGGGATGCACGGATTTGTCACACCGTCCATACCAGTGTGGAAATATGTCGTAATTGCACAGAAAGTTTTTTTAAAGAAAATCGTAAAACCATAAAGCTAGAAGACAGACGTGAGCAGCTGAATTGTATTGAGGCAGAAGAGGAGGCCGATGCGGGGATGTGAAAGGCATCAACTGCACAGGAAAGGAGGAATTTGGCAATCGATGTTTAAACGGTGCATCACACTGGGAAAAAATATTTTGACAAGTAGAAAGGTAACATGAAAGGCCCTAATGTGACATGCTCTTGGAGACCAGTAAGCAGTACCCCGAATGTCCCAACAGCAGCTTGTGCCAAGGACAGACAAGCCACAAAGACAAATGGGAGAGAAGCACCTGCAAGAGAAGCTTCACCTCCCAGTAACCAAAGAAGTGCAAACAAAGGTCAGTATTACTTTTCCCTTATTAGTTGGTAGAGATGAAAAGTGATAAAAGGAACACAGTTGACTCTGGGGACCAAGTGGGTACAGGTATTCATGGGTGTGTGTGTGTACACATATGTGTGTACGCTCAGCTCAGTGGCAGACAGTACAGGTTCTCGAGGCTGCCTGGCTCCGCCAAGACCCATCTGTCTGCTGTAGGATCATGGACCAGATTCTTAAAGCCTCTATGTGTCCTATAAAGTGCAAGACGGTGCTACTCGTCACACCTCATGGTATTAAATGAGAAAATTTCTAGGAAGCACATAGTATGTACTCACCGGACATTAATGTCAGGTATAAGGGAGTGTAAGTTCTGGAGGACAGGTTGGCTTTGTGCATCAAAATTTCCCCCAGCAATTCCAGTTGCGGGAATTTACCCCAAAGAGATGGAAAGTTAAACACTTGAGAGAGAGAGAGAGAGAGAGATGAGGTTGATTGCTGCAGTGTTGTTCAGGCTGGGAAGTCCAAAGCCACAGGGCCATTCCCAGGGGAAGACTGGTATGAGCGGATCCTGGGCAGGGCCCCACATGTGCCCTGTGCCTGGGCTCAGAGATGGAAGAGATATCCCCTTGACACAGGAGGAGGAACAGTGTGGTCCCAGCGGATCAAATTCTGTCCGTTTGTCCCCCTGGAGAGACCCAGAAGCATGTCTGCTAAAGCCACACCTCTATCACAGGTTTTTTTTCACACCTTACTTATAAGGTTCTGTACTGACTGAATTTCCTATTGGGATATGTGATATCTTTTTACCAGAAAAAAAGCTGTTTCATTTTGAAAATATTTTTTGGAAGAAATGAAATCTCCTTGTTGAAGACCAGCTGCCCTGTACCAGTCTTGCCCCACTCACTGCCCCTCTCCCTCCCCAGGCCTCTTAGGATGTGCGGGGCCCAAGGGACTCAACCCACACAGCCAGGATCCCGGACCACTCCCCGAAGCTGCCACAAGGGGTCGCAAGTGCACACCGCCTGCCACCAGCACATAGCAACTTGAGAAAACTTTGGCTTGGCTTTGGGGACTGCAGTTCAGAAACTCAGTAGGCAAAGCTCTCTGGTTTGGGGTATGGAGAATCCAAGCCACGAGAAAGTCTGCTCAGCCCTGCTTCCAAAGCCCACTTAACTTCCTTCTCTGGACTCAGATTTTGTGGCAAACCCCCTGTCTGCACAAAGAGATAGGTCTCCTGCAGCGGGAGTGGGGGTTGTCAGAGCCTGGTTGGAGAACAGCCCTTCCTGCTTCCTCTGTCTGCCCACAATGTGGTCAGTGCTGCCCTCAGTGGGCCCCCCACCCCTCAAGGAAACACTCGAGCCCCCTCAGGGCTCCCACTGGAGTGGAGGGAGCAAGAGACAGGATGGGGCCAAATAGCTTGCAAGGACGGAATTAAGAAGCAGATCCCCTTCTAGGGATCTCTCTGTCTCCCTTGGGAACAGAAGGAAGTATCTCTGCCCAGGGCGACCATGCTGCTCTGCAGAAGTGAGCCTGCCACTGTAAAAAGATTCAGCTCATCCATACAGGGTAAGTCACCTAGAATGTATCTGATATGACATTCGCCAAATGCCGGGGAAAGAACTCGGATTCAGCAAACAGCTCCCATTGGAGGGGCCTACCAATTGCAGCTTCCAGATCCCCCAGGGAAAATGCCCTCCATGCATGGCAGCGGTGGGAAGCCGGGGCTCCCTGCATTGGCCTCCTGGAGACACTGGCCTGGGCACACATCTTCCAATGCCACCCCCCCACCCCCATACTGGCCTGCAGAGCTGTGCCCCGTGCGTGGTGTCAGCCCCCCAGCCCCTGCGGTGTGGTGTGCTGGGGGCCAACATTTTAAGGGAGTTGTTTCTACCCACCTCGTTCTGGGACTACTGGGGGGGGGGCGGTCCCTGGGAGCCACACAAACATTTCCAACCCGTGGGAACCGGCTACCTGCCCCAAAGAGCCAGGCAGCCCAGAAACTTCAGTAACTAGGGAACGAGAGGGCTTTGTGAGATTTTCGTAGTCTGGTTGCCAGTTCTTACCTCTTTCAGTGCGAGCAGGTGTTTTGTCCTTGAACTGCAGAGCCAGAGCTCTCCGCTCCCTGCGTGGGGGGCATTCCCGCTGAACAAACACAGGGCACACCAAGGCCCCGAGACTGTCACCCCTTTGGTACCTCCGGGGGACTTGACTCATTTATAAGGCAATTTTAATAATAACTACATATTAATCCTACATTCCCTTTTTACCTATTTCACTGACTCTGAACTGTTAAGGATTAGGTAATATATTACAATAGGCTTCTAGGGACTTTTTATTAACTAATGCCCCATATTTAAAAACCTTCCCGTCCAACGAGAAACATTAAGAAATGTGGTCCCTTTTATAATTGCTTCTAATCGAGTCGATATGCAGGTCCCGGCCTTCACAGACAGCCAGGGCGGTGCTTCCCTAAATTGCATTTAACTTTTCATTTTCTTTCTGTCACTGGCCAACGGAAGAATTCTGAAGGCACACAAATGGTCATTTGACCATGTCAGCCTGTCGCTCTCCAGAGGCCTATATATTTGGGAAGCGCAAGGAGCACTCGTAGTAAGAAACAGACAGCAGCCTTCCTGCCCAGGCTGTCACTGTAAGAGCTCTGCTTTGCATGTCCGCTCTTTGCTTTTCGTTTTTTGGGTGAGCCCATTTACTGAACTATAACACATACGGTGAAGGACACACATCTTTGGTGTCCTGACTGATGACGTTTCACGACAAGATCCTTGGGATCCCGACCTGGAACATTTCCCGTCGGGCAGATGCCATGCCCGTCTCTCCCCCGGCCCTCTGCTCCCCCATCAATAACGTTTTGCCTGTTGTGGGGCTTCCAGGAAAACGGGATGAGACCGCACAGGCCTGAGTCTGACATCTTTCCCCTGACGCTGCCTGCCTGGCAAGGAGTGGTCTGTCCGCGTTCTCGCGCACAGCAACAGCCCGTTCGCCCTCCCCCTCGACGGTACCCGTCCAATTATCCATCTCTACAGTGGGCTTTGGGTTCCCGCAGTTTCAGAGTACTCCCGGTCTACGCACAGAATGTTCTGGCACATGTCTCTGCAGTTGTCTGCAGGAACGGCCAGGGACGCTCAGCCAGTCGTCTTGCAGGGATCATTCAGTGTCTGCTTTTAATGTTTGCTATTTTTTAGCCTAACAGGGAAGAGAGTTTCAAGCCCACGCCTTTAGGAAGCAGAGGCAAGAACTGGGCGGGAGACATCAGAGCGCCTGGCTGGGCCTGGGAGCTGCCCGGGGCCACAACAGTCTTCTCTGCAAGTCCCTGTGGGACCAGGGCGTATGTGGCCCTGGCTCGGCCCCAGGGCAGGATTATACATCTCGAGGACACAGAGCGAAGACACAGAGAGCAGCAGATGGCTTCTGATGCCCCCTCAGAGGTAGCTGTCTTTCTGCAAGTAGACCCCTCAACAGAAATGAAAAAGGTGGTCAGAAATGCGGAAGGAGTGACAAACACAAACCGGCTCAACTAGGAAGAAAGCTGCCGGCTGGGGGCGCCCGGAAGTAGCTGGGAAAGGTCCTGCCCTTCAGGGCTGCCTGAGCTGGGCCTCGGGAATGGGGTCAGGAAGGAGCCAGGAAGTCCAGCCAGCAACAAGTGAGACCCAGGCCCCCTCCCTGCTTCCAGCGATGCCCTGAGATGGGGCCAGGGTCGGTGGCTGCACCAACACGGGGCAGTTAAAACATCTGAGGACAGTGGAGAGAAGGAGCCAAGACAAACACCGGGTCCCACAGGGCAGGTGCCCCAGGGCACAGAGGCCTGGCACTCGGGGCAGCCAAGTGCGGGCATTTGAGGTGACAGCCCTCTTGTCCATCCGGCACTTCCAGGCACAGAGAAAAGGCCCAGCCTCCCAGGACTGTCCCAGTAAAGCCACCAAGCTGAGGATCCTTTGTTTTCATTTCCAAATTCAAAGGGCCCTTGGCTAAGCCAGCGTCTGATCCCCACTCAAAGCCATACGGCACCCCTGGGGAGCCCGACACAGAGGAGCCTCAGCTGTGACAGCCCAGGGGGCTTGGAAAATTGAGGGCCCAGAAGCCAGTTTTAGAAGTTTATGAATAATAAATGCAATTAATGTGATGGAAAACAGAATCTGGAAGCTAAGCTGAGGCCCCAGGGCGGGTGACTCACTGGGTCACCCTCCCTTGTCATTTCCTTCTGTCGGAGCCCCTCAGAACAGACAGGTGGTCCGGAGGCGGGGGCGCCGATCCCCCATCTGGCCACAGCCCGGAACAAAGAACAACCGGGGTCTGGGTTTGGCCAAACGACAAAGGCCTCCAGAAACCACCCCCTTTCTTTAGCTCTGGGCACAGCGCGCCCTGGTGGTAGGGTTCCTGGTCCCTGAGCCTGCCTCTCGGGCCCCCACAAAATGGGAATGCCAACCACACTTTGCCTGGATGGCGTCCTGTAAGTGCGGACCCCAGCATCCTGGGGATCAGCATCTCCAAGGGCTGTAGGCAGTGGACTGCCTTAGGCTCCTCATACCACACTGCCTGGGTGGCTCCCACTGGGGCTCTGACACCAGCCCCACATGAAGGTGCTCGTGGTCCCCTCCTGGCTCTGCCTAGCCCAGCGCCTAGCCCTGACTATCCCTTCAGCAAACGTGGGGCAGGTGTGGACGGAGGGGCTGGCCTCCCGGACACAGTGAGAAAGAAAAAAGGCAGATGGACCTGGGGGAGGAGAGGAAGAGCCTGAGCTTAAACCAGCCCAGAGCTGCCCCTGGCTTCCTGGCCCGACTTGGTGTCCGGGTGCTGCTCTGACCTAAGGGAGGTGGGGGAGAAGGTGCAGGGCAGAATGAAGGGTCCCTGCGGGGGAGGGGCAGGGAGGCTCCCGGCGCCTCGTTTGGAGGCTGGCACAAGCCTTCTTGTGTCTCCCGCTGGCCCAGGATGGGACGCTCCTGCTTGACAAGGGGGACACAATCAAGGGCTCCAGTGGGCCCAAGGCTGAGGAGACCCCCGCCCCTCCTGTGGGCCCAGGAGGCGCTGGGGGCTGCCAGAGACCCTCCTCATTCTCCGCCCCGCCATTGTGGGGCCATCCGTGAAGATGGCTGAGGTGTTACCAGGAAGGCTCTCACTTACTACAAATTGTGCCTTTATGGGAAAATCAATGACACTGCCTCCTCGGTCTCCCACACTTGTTGCTGCTTTGAAGTAATTACTCCGCAGGGCGACGGGCTGGAACTGGGCCAGTGCTCCCGGGAGTGCCTGCCTGCCCCCAGCCCAGCATCTCGGGGAGGCCCAGGAAGGCGAGCTGTCCGGAGAGACACGTCCATCACACCCAGATCTCTGTGCTTGTCCCTTGGGTCTGCCTGGCAACGCCATCACACGCAGCCTATGCACCAGCCATGACGTGCTATGATCGTGGGGTGAGCCAGGCAGACCAAGGCCCTCAATCCACAGGGACATTGCCTGAGTGAAGCTGGACACAGCAAAAGCCATGTGCTGGGACAGCACAGCCACGGGGACAGGAATCACTGGAAGCCTCCCTGGAGGAAGGGGTCTGCAGCAGAGGACAGAGCAAGTGGGAAATCCTGAGGCGAAGAGAAGCAGGGCATGTGAGAGGAAAGGCAACCAGGCCTGAGGAGGCAGCCAGAGCATGGGGAGCAGCAGGGCAAGCTAAGTGAGCCAAGTGGGGGTGGGGGGCCTGAATCCCAAGAATGTGGCCCCGGGAGGCTGGGGAAGAAAACTCCTTCTCGCCTCCGACCCTCAAGACGGCTGCATCGCCTGCTCCTGGCACAGCCACTCTGAACGTTAACTTCTCAATGCAGTCTAGTTCTTTCTTTTGAGATTCCTTTAAATGATAGCTTGTTTAAGTACCAACATCAATTGGCCAGCAATTCCACGAACAAATGCTTCTCTGCTTGTCTCCAAGTTCAGCCACTTTTATTTGTCCCCAAGTATTTGGCAGGAACCGGTTACATCAATAAAGAAACGTCAATTTTTAACAGCCACATGAGATGCAAAAGCTTCAGATGGATTTTTTTTTTTTTTTTTTTTTTTTTTGTCAGCAAACAGGACGCCTGGAGGAGCGTCATTAAGAGCCATTGGAGACACATGGGCAGGCCCGGGAGACGGGGCTCCAGATTTAGCTTGGATTAAGAAGACACTGCAGGCGCCGGGCCTCTCGGCGTCATAAATAACACTGAAATTTTACACCGTGGTTGAACTCTTCGTTGTCACAACCGTTTAGGTCACAGAGTGTGTGAGGCTGCAGAGCAAAATGACAAATCTCTTTCCCCACCACTAAGTGCATGGAGCCCATCAGAATAAATCCAACCACACCGGCCGCTACCGGGCAGCAGGCAGCGACACGAGGGGGAGACCGTGGAGGGGGCACTGGCATCGGAGACACCCTGGACAGTGATTTCTGGAGGTGCATGGACTATGAGGAGAGGAGTCTGTCTTCTGGGTCCCCCTTGTCACTTCCTGCCACATCACCTCATAGTTGGAAGAGGGGGGGCTCCAAACCCTTGGTAACGCAAGGAGTCGGATACCCAGACTCTCCCTAAAATGGCCAAGTCACAGCTGAGCTGACGACAGGGCCAGAGAAAAGTGAGGCAGGAAGGATGTTCTCTTGCCATGAAATACGGGGACGGAACTGTATTAATGCCGTGGGTAATTCTCCTGGAGAGCCAGAAGTAACCCTCCAAGGCCTGCTGGCTGGACCCCTGCCCAGGTGTAAGCCCCAAGGACATCACCTGCCAACAAGACTTTAGGAAGCATCGGGGAACTGGGCCAGGATCGAAGAGGGCGGCCGCTGGGCACTAGGTTTCTGGCACAGACACTCAGCTGAGCGTGGGGAAGAGAGACCCATCTGCTCCCTAGCCTTGGGGAGTCGTCCCAGAGGCAGGGACACTGCACCCCAACAACCCCCAGGCCCACGCCGTGCATGTTCAGCAAGAGAAACAGTGCCGGTCTTACGATCCTGCCCCAGCCCAGAGCCCCAACCCACACAGGGGCTGCCTCCTCTCCTGGGCCAGACTGGCCTGACTGCGGTTGTCAGAAAATGGAACCTGTGGGGCCCATGAGCCTCTAATGTGCAAGGGCAAGGCCACTCCGAGAGCCCTGCCCCAGTGGTCTTCCTGCACTGGTTGCTCTCCTAGAAGCAGAACCGTGGAGCCTCAGGTAATGGCAACTCTTTGGGACAGAGGGGTGGTCTCCCTCCGTTCTTTAACAGGAACACAGCAAACCAGCAGAACGCTTCCTAGCGAAAAGGGACCTGCTCTTCAGGACAAGCCAGCGGCATGGTTCTCCTCCCCGAAGTGCAAAAATGTATGCCCTTGGAGGGGACCTGGAGGGGCGGTTTGAGGGGCTACTCCCCCCAGCCCGAGGAGGAAAAAGCATGGATGGATTGGGCCCGCATAACCTGGCATGTCTCACATGCATCCACGGCCCCTAGAGTATCCGGGCTGTGCCTGGGTCCTGTACTTCCTGGCCCGCCACCTCCCCTGGGCTGGGCTCCTAAGCTGCCGGGGGCCACGACCTCTGCCAGGATTGGGACCCTCGAAATCCTCTCCGGGAGGGGCCAAACCTCCGGCAAAACGGGGTCAGCACAAAGGCCCGGGGTTCAGGCATGGGCAGGCCGGTCCCTGTGTGGGCTGGCTGGGATGCCCACTGAACCCCTCCCCCCCCGAGCCGCTGGGTCTGCTGGAGGTCCCAAGCCGTTGGCTTTAGCTTCCTGAGAGCTCTCTGCAAAGGAGAGTCCCAGGGTGAAAGGGACGTGGCCCAGACGTGACCCGAGAGCTGGTTCCTCAGCCGTCCGTAGTCGTGGAGCCCAGCGTCGTCCTTGGGAAGGGTGGCTGGTACCCCTGACTGTTGGCCTGCCTGGGACTAAAGCAGATCCCATCCTCTGAGGTGCTGCCGCCCTCGGGCCTTGATGAATGCCCTCCATGAACTCCCTGGAGCAGATGCCAAACTTTAAAAGATGAGGTTCTAAGAAATGTTCTTAATGATTTTATCCCGGCCTTTAGTCAAGCAGAGCAATGGTCCATTTATAACCACTCTCAATGACATCCAGTGGGCCCTGTCACCGGATGGGTGACCCTCGCTGGAAGTGGACCTTGCCCCACCCATTCCTCTGTTCTTCCCTCTGCTGCCTCATTTTCCCCAGGCGCAGGGGGTCTGGACTCTTCCCTCAGTCTTCCCCACCTGACCTAGCAGTAACTCCCCCTCCCGGGACCGCAAGTCAAAAACCCTGGAGTCACCCTTGAGCTGTCAGTAAATGCTGCTGGCTCTATCCGGTCTAGAGCACATCTTCCGATAACTGCTGGGCCCCTGGGTTCACCAGGCCTGGTGTAAAATTATGCCCAGAACTTGCCTGCTTCTTAGCTCCGACACTCTGACCCGGGGCTGGTGCCCTGTCACCTGGTGCCCCCACCTTGGGGCCTCCTCGTTGGCACCCCTGCAGCCAGCTCCCACTACCACGGGATCAGGTCCCTCCTCTGCTCGACCCCCAGCCCCAGCCTCTCTTCTCTGCCACTCAGGCCTCTCTGAGGTTCTTCTGACAGCTGAGGGTCCCCCAGCACCCGGGTTTCATTTAACCTCTGTGCCAGGCCATCAAAGCCACTGTGTTCAAAGAGCAAATCACTCCCAGGACTTTTTCTGTTATCTTTCCCTGGTTTTATTTTTTCTCTGGTATTTGCTACCACCAAAAATGCTGTACATTTTACTTATTTTTGTTTATCTCCCCTCGAGCTTCACAGACAGGTTTTCCTCTGTCCTGTCTATCCTAGGACAGTGCCTGGCACCTGTTGCCACCCCATAAATGTTTATAATCCAACAAACTGGCAGAAATGATCTGGTGTAGGCGAACACTCGCCAGCACACGGGTGGCCTGCTTGCCAAGGCCAGGCCGTGCGTGGGTGGGGGGCAGGTTGGTCCGCTCGGCCAAGAGCTCCGAATAGTCAAATCAGAGCTCCCTAAAACAGACAATCCCAAGTGTAATTCCTAGCAAGTTCCGGCCCTACCTACTACAGCCAGAAATGATTTCAGAAACTCCTGGTCTTGGAGGGACAGTGAGCCTGGTTCATGCAGATTCCATCAAGCCCAGAGAGATCAGCTCTGGCTCTCTTGGGCATCCTGTGATGGCCTCAAAGTCTGCCTACAGAAACGCCCTGCCATTTAACAGCTTTCTGGTAAGGCTGGCTCTGGTCTGGCCCCGGGACGACCTGCAGATGATTGCCACACACACCACATTGCAACACCAAGCATGCCCCTTATCTGCCAGCGCAGGGGCTCGGATCTGACTCCTTGATAACCACTGGGCCATCGGGTTCCCAGGGCCAGTGACCACATCCACAGGAAGGGAGGCTGCCTGGAAGGGAGCACCGCCCAAGGGGAGGTTGGGGGTGGGTCGTGACCTTGCTCTGACATGCACGACTTCGGCCCCAGTCAGGTGGATGCTCCTCGTACCCTGAACCTCCGAGGGTTGAGTGAGGAGCCATCCTTCCCCACCGCCCGAGGAAGCAGCCCTGTTCCTTCTCTTTCTCAGGAACATCTGCTCTGCGCCAGGCCGCCCTTGGCCCCAGGGCAGGGCTGGTTCTCCCTGGGTCCTGCCTATAGCCTCGAACCTGCTGGGACTGGGCCTGGGGACACCTGGGACACCGTCCATCCCTGCTGGTGACCTCTGCCCACCCCTCCACACTCTCTCCCATCTCTACCCCACCTCTGCCCTGTGCCCAGCCTGTCCCTTTGCTCCAGACCTGCTATCTCTGAAGAGCCACAGGGGAACAGTTCTAGATGCTGCAGGAACCTCTGAAGACCACAGCAGGTGCCGGCTGCTGGGCTCTCTGGCTGGAGCTGACCCTGACCGGGGGTGGGCAAGGTGTGGGCTGAGCCTCCTGCCCCTTCTTAGGCAGTCTCTTTCCACTTCAGGTGACTGAAGCTTCTTCTTTACCTAGAGTTGGCCAGATTTTGCCCTGATTCTGGCATTGGCTTATAAATCATCATAATTCATGACATCAACATATTTGTCCTTTTCAATCTTTATAGGGAGTTTAAAAACCAGAACTCCCCACAGGACCACTGGGCCTTTCTGGTACCCCGCACTGTACAATGGTAACTGCTAGGGTTCGAATGCCAGCTCCTCCACCTGCCAAAGGGATGACCTTGTCAAGTTACTCAGCCTCCTGGTTCCTTACTTTCCTGCTTACAGAGGAGATCAGACAGTAGTCCCTACATTCAGAAGGTGGCCATGAGGATGAAGTGGGCTGTACCCTCATTTGGTCACAGAAGGGAAAAGAGCCCACACTGGGCTGGCATGCGGTCAGCCTTCAGGAAATGCCTACGGCGCTGCCGCCGCCACCATGGCTGCTCTCCCCTAGACCCCTGCTCAGTGGGAGCATGGCCATCCCAGCATGCTGCATTCCAGGGCTCAGGACAGTGTCTGGTAAAATGCTTGCTGCAGGGGTGCCTGGGTGGCTCAGTAGGTTAAGCCTCTGCCTTCGGCTCAGGTCATGATCTCAGGGTCCTGGGGTTCTCTGCTCGGCGGGGAGCCTGCTTCCCCCACTCTCTCTGACTGCTCCTCTGCCTACTTATGATCTCTCTCTGTGTCAAATAAATTAATAAAATCTTCAAAAAAAAAAAAAGTGCTTGCTGCGAGAGGAGTGGTCTGACTCAGGGAGCTTGCCCTGGCCTCATGGGCTTCATGTCTTACATCCTGGTCCAAGCACTTCTCACCCCCCATTTGATCCTCCTGGAAACCACCACCTTTCTGTCCCCACATGTCACTAATGTGTCATTTCTAAGACTCCAGAACTACTGCCTCTGGGTCCTCCCCACTCCTCCACCTACATGGTGACCCCAGGTTTGTAGCCTGTCCCTGGGAGACCTGTCCCAGTGTTGTCATAAGACCGACCCACCTCCTGCCCAGGGCAAAAGGGGACCTGTGAGGGCCAGGCCTGCGTGTACACACACACACGCACACACACCCAGGCACACACACACTGGAGGCTAGGGCAGGAAATACAGCCAGGCTCTGGCTCCAAGTGCAGCGCCAGGGCCCTGGGGATCTTTCTCCTATCCAAATCCATGGGCCTCATAAAAGCACAGTCCGAGGGCACAGCCTCTACCATTTTCGGCAGGAAATACACTGACTGGGAGGCAGGAGGCAGCAAAGAAATCAGACAATGGACGGACCTCAGCGGGAACAAAGCTCGGTCAATGCAGCATGGCCTGCCACTACCAAGGCGTCCAAGTGAGACGTGGGGGACTCACTGCCATCCTTCCCTTCCCCTCACCGCAATGTCTGATCCACCACTGGATCACTGTCAATGTCAATGACACAATCAATGTCAGCTCCAGCTCCAAACTCATCCCCCCCTCCACCCCTGCTGTCCAACCTGGGCCACAGCGGCCTCCCCGCTGCCCTCCTGCAGCCACCTCAGTCTGCTCACCACCCAAAGCCACAGCTTCATCTCCCAGCTCCCTCCCCAGCCACAGAAACCTCGAGGGGCTTCTCACTGAGACCCAGCCCTGCCACCAACTCGTCTCTTACCTGCCGGGCTCCAGTGACTGTGCCCTCTCACCACGTGGCAAGTGCCAGTTGGCTCCTCGCTGCCCTCAGCCTCAGCTCAAGGGCCACGACAGGGACCGTTCTTTCCTGGACTCCAATGTATCACCATGTGTCATTCTCCTGCTTGTCTGGCTTCCCCTCTAAAATTTCATCTGTGACTCTGGCCAGCTCCCTCAGGCCCAAAGCCCTTCCGAACGTGGGCACTGCAGAGTCACCTAGGGAGCCAGCAGAATGGAAACCAGGCCTGATCTCTCCCGGGAGCAAAGGCAGTTATCAGCTGAGTTGTGTCCCTGCCCCCGAATTCGTACGTTCAAGCCTTTACCCCGGTATGGTGGAATGTGACTGTACTGGGGGATGGGGTCTTTGAAGAGGTGATTAAGTTAAACTGAGGTCTTTTGTGGGGACCTCATCCCATCTGACTGGCGTCCCTACAGGGAGAGAGAATTAAGACACACAGAGGCACTAGGACGGATGCTGGTAGGGGGGAAGGCCACGTGAAGACACAAGAAGGCAGCCAAGGAGAGAGGCCTCCAAAGAAATCAAACCTGCTGACGCCTTAATCGTGGACTTCCAGCCTCCGGGACTACGAGAAAATAAACCTGTGTTGTTTGAGCCCTTCCGCCTATGGGACTTGGTTAGGGCAGTCCCAGCAAACTAGACGCCTCCGGGCCGGAGGGATGAGAGAGGTCCCTAGAGGGAGGGAGGCGGTGACCACAAACCACCGGGGTTTGAATCACCTACAACCTGAAAGTTGAACTAACAGTGCCACCAGGGTCAAAGCCAAGACCTCAGAAGAGGAGCCAGGCAGAGGACAGATGTCAGGAGCCCCTCCCTCGAGCCTATTCCAGCCGCAGCATCTCGGCAGGCCGGGAGGGGCCGGGATCTCTGCAGCAGAGAAGTGAAGGAGACCCCCAAGCAGCCCACCCCTGGCTGGGGTTCTGGCTCCCCACCCCCACAAGGAAGGGCTGCCAGTCTGAACCATAACAGACGGCAGCCTCTTGGAGATTCATTTCTTGCCTCTTCAAAGCATTATGGATTGATTGCCAAGTCTCACCATAAATCAAAAGAAAGTCACTACTCATTACCTACTTAGAATTCCCTGAGTTCTTCCTGGGAAACCATTTCTCAGCTGTTTGATCTCTGAGCCACCAGCACTATCTCTAGGCATGCCACCCATCACGGCAGCCACCAGACAGTTTTTTCTTCCAGGCTCCTTTCTCAGCACCTAGATGAATTTCCACCTTTCTCTAGTTTCGAGAAGAGCTGCCAAGATAAATGATTCAAAGACTCTGGCTCACGCTGAAAATATATGGACTGTGTACAGCTGGTTCTGAATAACTCCGTGCTGGAGGGGCCACGCTGGCAGCCAAGCCCTAGACTCACCAGGACACCAGGATGCTCTCCTGTGTCTTTTCACCCCTGGGATAGTGACACTTGTCCAGCTTCAGCCAGCACCAGCTGCCCATTCCTCAGTTAAGCCCCTCCCACCTGAGTAGAATGTCGCCAAGCACCCCAGGGCTTTGCCAGCTGGCTGTGGCTAGTAGAAGCAAGGAGGTGCCCCATTTTCAAACTGGACATCCAGGAGGAACCTCTTTCCCAGTCCCACTGCTAGCACCACTTGCCTAAGGAACCCCTGCCCCCAAAAGGGTTCCTTTACCCCCCAAGGCAGCAGGGTCTGGCTGACATCTGCTTCCCCCACCCAGGGTGCCCATCTCTATCGACACCAGCCTGGCTCCAGGAAGAGCAGTGAAACCCTACTTCTGCTGGGGTGAACAGCAAGACAAATTAAAACAGCAAAAACGAAGTCCAGCCAGGCCCTGAGCCTAACCACCAGCTATCTGCTGGGGGTGGCGCAGGGTGTGGAACGGGCAGGGCCAAGGAGCTCCGGTGACCCCTGGCTGGAGGGCTGGGTACCATGCACCTGGCCCCTGCCCTTGCCAGGACCCCTGGAAGACCCGGCTGGGCAGCCCACAGCACTGTTCCTGCAGGTCACGAAGTGGGAACAGCCCCAGCCCAGGCCCAGACACAGAAGGTTGGCAACTGCCACTCACAAACGAGGGCATCCAAAGTGCTGTCACAAGTGTACTTGTGCAGCTGGTGGTGCATGTGGCTCCCTCACAGAGGGCAGCCCCGGGGAAGGCAGCAGCACACAAGAGCAGAGGGGGCGGGTAGGGGCCACTCCACCCCAGCGCTGGCTTTTCTAACAGCACAGCAGAATAAACTGAATGCAGCTGGCCAGGTAGGAGAGCAGTGGTGCCGGAGCTGGGGGAAGCCAGCCTGCGTGGCCAGGGTCTTACTCCAGGGCTGTGGCCGGCATCTCATTCCACTCAGAGAAGCAGGGCACAGGAGGAAACCTTGGAGCACGGCACCTCCAGAGGCCCGGGAACAACCGGGGATGCGCCACAGGGATGCCATGCTCGCCCAGACCCCCGGCCTGAGGACTGTCACCACCCCCGGCCCTGGGCAGCCTGGCTCGCAGACAGCCTCCTCGCTCTGCACCGCCAGCGCCAGGTGCGGAGGGTCCCGCACCGGTGAGAGCTGCAGGTGAGCAGCAGTGAAGCAGGGCAGAGCTGCCCCAGCCCATCTGCCCAGCCACACTGACCCCGCGCTCGTCCTCGCTCTGTGCTGGGGCAGCCACGGGAGCGGGTGCTCCGAAAGCTGCTGCAGGAAGCTCAAACGCTCGCACTAAGCAGAGCTGCACGCCAGACAGCAGGGACGGCCAGGCGCAGGGCTGAGGGGTCCCGGGGAGACTTGTGCGGGACATAGGCCTGGCTCCGCAGAGGCCCCAGCACCCAGAGCTTGTGGCTGCACCCTCTAAGCGGAAAACCCCTTCCAGTGGTTTCATCAAAAACTACCCCCAGGTTTCAAGAGCAGACATGCCTGCTGGCAGATCTGGAAACGGGCTTTCTGAGTTCCTGGATTAAACCCTTGATGACATCTACAGAATTCTGCGTTAGGAGTGAAAACTCCCAGCCCAAAATAATTGCTCCCACAGGGAGCGTCTTTCTGCACCAGCAAGTAATAGGTCTGGATGAGAATTTTCTGAAGACCAGTACCAAACCTCGCCACAAAATCACAACTGTCTGCCTGCTCCGGGCGCCAAACCTGGACCACGGCTCCAAAGGGACAGTCGTGCACTGGGCGCTCCTGGGACTTGGAGCGGTGCTCTCGGTCGGAACCCAGCCAGACTGCCTGCCCTCCCAGATGGACACTGGCCCCCAGGCCGCACCCCCACCCCTTCTGTTGGCCCCGCAGTTCCTTCACAGGGTGCAGGCAAAAGGGAAAGGCTCTTCCACAGTGGGGGTGCGTCCCCGGGGGCCCCTGGAAGGTAAACTGCAAACCAGTGAGGCCGACCGGAAATCTACACACGAAACCTAACAGCCTTTCTCCTTCCCTGTAGCTTTTTCATTTTTCTTACAATATGCGACCCTTTGACTATCTTATTTTTCTTTCATTTGATAGAGACGTTGGTATGAGAAATCCTTCTCGACTCGGAAAGCAGCTGCGGCCTGAGAACAAACAATGACTGCACAGGGCTATGGAGGAAAGGGGCTGCCTGGTGCTGGGGGCGGCGACAGGGAGTGGTGGGGTGCCTGTGGTGTGGGTCCGTAGCCGCTAAGCACCCCCTGGGTTGTTGCTCCCTGGGAATTCCAGCCCAAGCTAACCAACGATTTCTATTTCTAGGAAAAGCCAGAGAGGTCTCCTGATTTTGCATTATTGACTCAAAACAGCCAAAACAAACCAAAATACCTGATTGTGCGAGCCAAAGGAAAGCTGCCTGTGTGCTAGGGATCCAGTCCAGAGGTTACCAGTCTACAAACTCTGGCCTTTGTCTTGCTAGAAAATTTCTCCTGGGGAGTGAGAAGTGGGGACACTTGGAGGTCCACTCACTAAGACCCTAATCTGACAGAAGCTTCTGGAAGCCCACGGGAGAGTGAGGCAAGTCTCATAGGGGCCCCAGCAGGAAGGCAGGCCAGCTTACAGGGTGTGGCAAAAGCCAACGCAGGCCATGACCCACCTGTGACAAGGAAGATGTCTCTTATTGCCACCATGAGAAGGCTTAGTACTGCCACACCCCCTGATTTGGCTCACACCCTTGCTCAGCAACTCTGGTGGCTCACCCTGCAACCCAAGCTTTCCTGCTCCTTTCATCTGGGCCTGAGCGATTTCAACAGCACCCCACGTCCGGGGCCAGACAGCTCTCCATCAGCCGTGTGGAAGGAGCCAGAACAAGCCTCCCTGTGGGAAATGGGAGGATGGAGTTTGCAGCCCGTGTTTTTATGGGATCCACGAGACAGCACATCTGACGAGCAAGAGCAGACAGTCACGGATGGAGAACGGGTCAGAACGGGCAGGGGCTCTCCAGACGAAACCATGGCAGCCAGGTCATAAAAGTGTAATGAGTGTGCCGCACAGCCGGTGTGCAGGAGTTACCGTAAGTGAGTGGGAAGAGAGACCCGAGAACTTTCCACTGGTGCAGAAGTGGGAATTATGACAGAAAAGAGAAAGGCCAGAGGAGGCGTCCAGGGGACCTGATAGATGCAGAACAGGAATTTAAAAGCAAGATCCTAAAGGTTTCATTGTTCAGATTAAAGGACCGGATCCTAGTCCATCGTGGGAGCTCACAGGGACGCCTCCAGGCCTGTCTGCACAGCTTCTAGCCTCCTGTGGGTCACCCCATTAGCTTCTGTAACTGAGAAGGAAGCCACAGAGAGACTGGGGAGTGACATGATAAATAAGAATATCCCAGGCCTTGGAAAACATGACCCAGGAGGATACATGCTTGCCCCTGGGGAGCAACCAGTGAGGTAACAGCAGACACAGGGGTGTGGCACAAGAGCCACTGCTGCCAGCCTGTCCTCCACACACAGACAAGCCCCGCTGGGGGCCAAGCCACTCCTGACCCCACAAGACTGTTGCTGACAACACTAGACCTGTCCCTCGGATCTAAGTCGACAGACTATATCCTCCTCCACCTCCTGTGGTCTGTGTGGGAAGTATGACAGCTTCTTTGCTCTACCCTTTATTGGCCGAAGTCAGAAGACTCCCGATCAGTCTTGCCACTTGAACCGTGCGGTCCTCCGTACCCCCAACTCCGGCACTGACTACCAAATGAAGAACTATACATGGCCACGGAGAGCTCACACCTCTTCTCAAGGGGCCCCCTTCACCCGGTATGACAGTGCTCGTTTGGAAAAACTGTGACGAAAACAACTACTAAATAACACAAATATTGAAAATAACGGATGGAAGGAGAAGTGAGACAGTAAGAAACTGGAAGGATGGGGGCAAGGGGAAGATAAAGAGTAAAACCGTGATGAACTTCTCATTTTTCCAAGTGAGGAATCAGTATTACTTGACTTGTTCACAGAGGTAGAGACCATAGAGAAATGCAGATCCTTCCTTCTTAAAAGTAGTTCTACATCAGAAATGGGATGCATAGAACAAAGGAAACTTCACCAACTTTCCAGAATGACAGAAAGCCATGTAAAAGCCAGCAAGATCGGGATGCCCGGGTGGCTTAGTTGGTTAAGCCGCTGCCTTCGGCTCAGGTCATGATCCTGGGGTCCTGGGATCGAGTCCCGCATCAGGCTGCTTGCTCGGCAGGGAGCCAGCTTCTCTCACTGCCTCTGCCTGCCTCTCTGCCTGCTTGTGTGTACTCTCTCTCTCTGGCAAATAAATAAAATCTTAAAAAAAAAAAAAGAAAAAGAAAAGAAAAGCCAGCTAGATGGTACAGAAACCAGAAAACACCAAATGAGGCAGCACACCAGAGAGCATTCTGGTCATCGCGAAAGATGCAAATGCCTTTCCTAACATGCAGGGGCCCTGTGTTTGGAACATGTTAACTGCAGCCGATGAACGGAGTTAAAAGCAAGGAGTAAGCAGAGATACGCCAGGAAAATGCAAAGTAAGAAAACATTTAACAGCAAAACCAGGAGCAGATGAAGTCAGATTCAAGACAAAAAAGGATTAGTTAGGTCAAAAGGGGTTCCTGCAAGCTGTGAACAGGTAATTTAATTACAATTTTAAGAAGTAACAATCCTCAACCTGTAAGCCTCAAACAACGTGGTACGGAAATGAGTAAAACAAAAATCTACTAAGAACCACAAGGAGGAATTCATAAAACGACCTCTCTTCATCCTAGAGAAAATGTCCAAAAATGAGGGATGAGGCAGAAGATTGGAATAAGAAGAGAAACCTGATTTAAACTATGTCCCAAGTATGTACTCCAAAAATAAAAAAATTAAAATTTTCTAATAAAAGTTTAATGTTTCACTTTATCCCATAAAATACTGACAAAAATATTTCTAAAGAGGCCACAAAGAAAAATCTCAAAACTAAGAAAAATAAAATTTACACATTCTTTAACTACAGTAGAAACTAATAACCAAAAGTTAACCAAGACAATTAACCAACCACATCTGTCTGGAAATTAGAAGAACTTCCAGAAATTAGTTCATTTCTTAGGTCAAACATCAAATCAACCAAAACTTCTTAGGACATGGTAAAGGCAGCATTCAAGAATATATGAGCCGCTTGACGATTCATAGACCTGTACCCCTGGGGCAAACAATACATTATATATTTATAAAAATAATTAATAAAAAATAAAAAATATATGAGCCAAAATTCATTTATGACTCCACAAGGAAGGATGAAAAAAAAGCTAAGTTTCAACAGAACAAGTTAAAAGATGGCTGTTCAAAACAAGGCCAGGAGGGAAGGAGAAAGGAATAAATAAAACTGGGGGTCTGGGAGTTAGATCAGCAGTGAAGCAGGTGATTACATTTGGCAGCTGACCGTATGAAAAGGCCAACAAAACGGCTATGATTCTGACAAAGCTCCTCCATATAGAAAGAGCAGGAATGAGAAAGGAAGCACAACTACAGGCACAGAGGAGATGGTTTTCAAATGTAAAAGAAAATGACACAGTTCTATTAAGTTCAAAATTCTCGACGAAAAGAAAAGCCTTCCAAGAACCAAATTTATATTCTACGTCAACTATGCTTTAATTTTAAAAAATAAAGAAAAGAAAATGATTAAAGAGGAAAAAAAGAAAAAAAAAACCCTTCAGGAAAACATTCTATACTCTAAGAGGGATAAAGGATCAAGTTAGGCTGAAACAATCCTTTAGGAAAACCTAAAAAGTTATCGGAGAAATTCTCCCCCCAAGAAACGGTGAGTTCTGACAGTATCATAGGACTTCTTTCAACATTCAAGGAACAGACAAGGGCCTCTGCATTCCGTTTTTTTAATTGAGTTTTTTATTTTTGTTCCAGCATAGCTAACATCTGATGTTATATTAGTTTCAGTTTTCATTCAACAATCCTATGATGACAGTGGCTCATCACGAGCACCCTCCTTAATCCTCACCCCCTAGCTCTCCTGTCTCCCACCACCCCATCTCCTCTAGTAACCATCCACTTGTTCTCCGTAGTTAAGAGTCTGTCTCTCTCTCTCTTTTTTCCCTTTGCTTGTTTGTTTTGTGTCTTAAATTCCACTTGGGAGTGAGATCATATGGTGTTTATCTTTCTCTGGCCGACTTATTTTGCTTAGCATTAGACTCTCTAGACCCACCATGTTGTTGCAAAGCCCCTCTGCTTTCTAAACTGTTCTAGAAAACAGAGAAATGTGGAGAACTTCTCAAATCGCAATCTCAAAAACGCTGATCTCAAAATATGGCAGAGAGTTAAAAAAAAAAAAAAAATGCATAGCTCAAGCCCCTGTTTTGAATCTTTGTAAAATCCTAGTAAAAGAGTAACCACAAAACCATCGTGATGCTGCTGCCTGGTCCAGACACTGTCCTCCTAACCACCCTATGAAGGGCTCTTATCATCCCTCCCCCAGATGGGGAAACGGAGGCACAGGAAGCGGCAGGACTGGAACTCAGACACAGGACACGCCAGTCTCTAGAGCCAGCGCTCTAACCACCGCTGGACACTGCCTCCCCATTCCAGGCCTGCGGCTCATTGTGGCAGAGGTCTGTCACGATGGGGTACCATATGTGCCAGGGATGCCACACCAGCTCCACAACAGGAAGTCTCTGCATCAAATTCACCTAAGATGCTCCTAGGGCCCAATCTTGGTATCTGACATCACACTCTGATAAAAGGAACCAGGGCTCCCTGGAGGAACGGCTCATTCGGGGGCTGCAGTGGGGAACATACAAACTGAGCTGGGAACGGCTTGCTGTGCCGTAAAGCAGGACGGCGCTCAAGAAGCAAAATGATTGGGGTGTGTGTGTGTGACCAAGGGACACACAAATGACGGAGCCTCCAATGCCCAAAGAGAGAATGACATGAGCAAGAAAATCAATTATACTGGACTATAACTCAAAGTATAAAGTAAGCAACTATGGGTCCATGCAAGTGTAAGTAAATAAGTGATTGAAGAAATACGTGAATGGGGAAGAAGAGATAAATCCCCAAAACAGCAGAATCATAGTGTATAAAAATACCCCGCCACCAAGGGGACAGGACTGCTCCTTAGGCCCGAGACTTCCTTCCGAGAGTACAGCTCGGGAAGTTGGGAAAGAGCAACTTTCCAGTGGAGAAACTTGACAAACTGCCTCAGGGAGGTGGATCAAGGTCAACACCAGTGGTGAGGTTCACAGCATGTAGCCATGATATGATGGGGTGCAAGCGACGTGCTACCTCTGTGGTCTTCCTCCCACTGACCCATGACCCCCATCTAAACTCTGAGAAAAAGATCGGAAAAACTAAAACAGAAGGACCTCGTACAAAATATCTGACCAGTCCGCCTCCAAACTGTAAAGGTCATCCAAAGTAAGGAAGTCTGAGAAACAGTCACAGCCCAGAGCAGCCTAAGGACACAGAACAGCTAAACACAGTGGGGCATCCTGGGTGGGATCCTGGAACAGAAGGAGATAATCAGGTAGAAAGTAAGGAAACTGGAATAAAGTGTGGACTTCGAATAATAATAATAATAATTGACCAATAATGTGTCAATATTGAGCCTGAACTGTGACAAATGTGCGACAGTCATGTTAATGATGGGAGTCGGGGCTGGGTTAGCTCAGATTCCTGGAACTTTTCGGTGATCCAGAATGGTCACAAAATTAGAAGTTGATCAATTGCCTGAAATACATCCGCACAAAAGGCCAAGGGAGATGCCAAAAAAGTACCTGACAGTATTCAACATCCTTTCCTGATAAAATCTCCCGGTAAGCCAAGGAGAAAACACTACTTCCTGAAATTGATGACACATATTTATCAGAAGTCAACAGTCAGAATCGGGTTCACTGGTCAAATACTGCAGGAAAATCCATAAAGATGCCTGCTGTCATCCCTGGTTCTTACTGGGATTCTCAGGGGGCAATTCCCCAGCATTTGAAAAGGAACTGCCTATATCCCTTGGCTTTGTCCCCAAATGCCCTGATTAGGACTGCATCGACCAGACTGCATATTTCCAGGAAGCCTTTGCCTCTGATTCTTTGTCCACTCTTCGGGCTGGATACCAGGCTGCTCTGTGCCCTAAATGCACCCATTTTCCAGTTATTCTTACAGGCAAAATGAGCCACCCTGGCTTTAAGCCTCAGAGCCCTACACCCCTTTCAGACACGGGCTCTACTGAACAGCACAGAGAGAGCTACTCCCTTCTGTCACATCAGGTCGTGTGCACAGAGCAGGCTCAGGGGGCGCACGGAATCTGCCCTGTCCAGTAAGGGGTGGTCCAGGAGGAGGTACTGCCGGCTCTGAACACCGAGGAATCATCTTTCCCAGGTGGCCCTGGCTCTCGGAAAGGGCTCGGCTCACTGAGGTGCGGCCGGCTGGATGTGGTGTTCGTGGGCTGCCTTCCTGAGGGGGAGCCAAAAGAAGGGGGTTTCCTGACCCCTCTCGTGGTAGGCCATGGGTGGCCGGCCTCCGACAGCCGAGGAAGCGCTGGCAGGAAACCCTCATCAGCTTCACAACACAAGGCAAAGAGCAGGTTCCGCCACACCCAGACCTGGGGTCTCAGCGGGCCCTTTTTGATCAAGCCACGCTGTGGCTTCATCTCTCAAGGTGGCCAACAGACAGAGGATGTCTGCGGAGGGGAAAGGACACTGCCCATGGCAGTGACCAGGCCCAAGGAGAAGGCCCATCGTGTCCATTCTTACCCGTGGAGCTCAGAGTAAGAGGGTGTCTGGACCCACCCCTGCCCCAAAGGCCCCAAGCAAAACTCCAGCACCTTCATCGGGTAAGGTAAACTGAGGGTGGCTTCACTGATGCCCAGGCTCGCCTAGGCTGAGGGCACACTAGGTCAGACCACTCCCAGGTGACTGAAAGCCACACATCTTCAGAACCTCCTGGAAGGACGAAAATATGGGCCTTTTGGTGACATCCGTCACCATCTTCTGCATGCCCCATGAGGGGCACGGCCAGAGCCATACAGGGTCATGTCTCACCACCATGCCCAGCATGCCAGGCAGGGAGAGCCCTGGGCAAGACCCAGAGCCAGAGGGGAGCACGCCAGCCCAGGCTCCTGAGGGATGGGCCATTGGTGATTACAGTGCACCGGGGGGGATGGACAAAGGGAGCGAATCTGAGAAGGGTCGGTGGTCTCCCAAGACCTGGAAATGCAGCCCCCATAGATGTATGGGGAAGCCAGTCCCATCATCTGTGGGCCCGGGACCTAGGGGAACTGTGGGGGAGCTGGGAGCAAGGGATGAGCTCAGGGGTCAACTGTGTCGGGTGAGGCCGAGAGCTTGGGTTGGGGGACAGGACAGGACAAAGGCTCATCTGTGTCAGCGGCCTGTGCTTTCTATAGCCATAATCTCCACAAGGTAGTAGGCTTGTGTTGTAGGGTTTCCTATAAACTCTCCCATATTCCAGTTATCCTCACTGGACTGAAATGTTTTAATCCTCAAAAAAGATTTTTAAAAAAGGCTTTAACAACACAGCAAGGGTTCTGCAACTTGTTCCCTGGGGTGGAGAGATCATCTACCTGACCCCACAGCCCACAGCTTACATGGTGAGCATGCGTGTGTGTGTGTGTGTGTGTGTGTATGGTATGTGAGTGCTGTGTGTGTAGGTGTGGTGTGTGCGTGTGTGGCATATAGCGCTATGGTATGTGAGTGTGGTACGTGGTGGGTGTGTCTCCAAGTGTGTGATGTGTGTGTACAGTACATGTGGGGTATATGGTGGTGCATACGGGCAGTGTATGATGCGTGTGGTGTGTGCATGGTATTGTGTGTCCATGTGGTGTGTGAGGGTCGTGGGGTGTGCATTTAAATGGTATATGTGTATGTGTGGTATGTGTATTATGTCAGTGGGCAGTGTCTGTGGGGTGTGTGTGTGTGTGTGTGTGTAGCAGTGGAAGGTGTCTCTGTGGTACGTGTGGGTATTTGTGTGTAATATGTGGTATGTCTATAGGGTGTGTGCATGTGAGTGTGTGTGTGTGGTAAGTCTTCAGGGTATCTGTGTGCATATGTCTATGGTGTGTCTTTGGGAGCATATGTCTGTGGGGGTGGGGGGGTGTATGTGGTATGTCTGTGGGGTTGTGTGTATGTGTGCAGTGTCTGTGGTATCTGTGTGTGTCTGTGGTGTGTGTGAGTGTGCGGTGTCTCTCTGTGTGTGTATGTGTGTGGTGTCAGTGCAGCCAAATGCTCTACCACTGAGCTATAGCCCCATGTGTGATGTCAGTGGCCAGTGTGTGCGTGTGCACAGCGTCATGGTATCTATGTGTGTCTGTGGTGTGTGTGGGTGTGCGGTGTCTCTCTGTGTGTATGTACCTGTGTGGTGTCAGTGGACAGCATGTGTGTGTTTGTGTGTGCAGTGTCAGCGGTATCTGTGTCTGTGGTGTGTGTGGGTGTGTGGTATCTCTGTCCGTGTGTACGTGTGTGGTGTCAGTGGACAGTGTGTATACGCACACAGCACAGCTGGGCGAGTGCTTTGCTCACGCAGGACTGGAAGAGAACAGGAGGCCACCAGTGTGGGCCAGTGCGGGCCGCTGCCTGGGACAGAGCAGCACAGCAGAGAGAGGGGGGAAGCAGGCTCCCCACTGAGCAGAGAGCCCAATGCAGGGCTTGATCCCAGGACCCTGAGATCATGACCTGAGCCGAAGGCAGAGGCTTAACCCACTGAGCCACCCAGGCACCCCTCTTTTTTCTTTTAACATGACCTCAAGAGTGTACAACAAGCCTTTGATAATAAAACAACAAAAAACCCCGAGGCTTAGGACTAGAGTCTGAGCACTGCTGCCTTGATGTTGTGCCCTTTTTTTGAGAAAAATCAGCCCCATCTCGGCCTCTTGTCCTCTGCTCCCATTCTGCCTCGTCCGGACACACAGGAGTCCCTGCTCCCCTTGCCCTGTGTCCCCCAGGGGGGCTGATGCCAGCCGTGCTCCTGGCAGAATGCCCAGCAGGTTCTAGAGATGCTCTTTTGAGCCCCCTGGGTCAGCAGCCTGCAGAGGAGTCTGGCCGCCCTGGGCCTTCCGGGCATCGGTCCAGCCTGCGTGACAAGGGCCACAGCCCGCGGGAAACAACACCAGCTCTAGAGGAGACTTTATACTCCCCACCTAGTCAAGAAAAGAATTCTAAAAGTTCACGGCAGCATAGAGGACAGCAAAAAACAGCTCGGGACACCTCCCTCTGTCTCCCATCCATCCAGCCAAGCCACAGACACGTACTTCTTGACTCCAACCGTGGGGCAGACACTGTACATAAAGGAGATGGGACTTCAAGAAGCCTCCAGCCCTCCCAAGGATGCAGACCACAGAACTGTGTCACAGAGCCACCTGGGCAGTGACAGAGAAACTCGCTCGTGGGGAAGAAAGCTCAGGACAGAGAAGTCAGCCCCCTGCTCACCATTGCAGTTTCCCCACAGGCATCAGCTGGCCCTGGCCATAGGGAGCGCCCTAGTCAAATCTGGCCAGGTACACCCCAAGGTGTCGCAGAACAACCATCTTCCCACTGCCTTTGGAGGTGACACCACCGTCTGCTCCCCAGGTCACCCTGCCCACCTGTCCTTCAGGAACACACTCCGTCTTTGTTCTCATCTCTGCCTCAGCTTTTCCTCAGCGCCGTCCACAACCTCCAAGCCTACACCCCAGGAAGGTTCCTGCTTTCCTTGCGTACCTCCTACAGCCAGCCACAGGGGGCAGGGCATACAGTAGGCGCAGAACAGTGCACACACCCATCGAACCAAAGTAACGCCCCTCGGCACCCTCAGGGTGGCCCTGGCATGAGATTCAGTCTCGATTCTCCTGATCCACAGAGAAGGCAGCCGTGGGACCAGGGGATGGAGGGTGGGGGGCGCCGAGCGGCTTGAGGACTAAGGGATGATGTCCCCACAGCTCAGCTAAACGAAGACCCCTTCATGCGACAGCACAGCTCAATGGGTAGGCTCTGGATCCCACACAGACAGACTGGCATGCACTGGGCATCGACAAGGTTAAGGAGTTACTGTTCATTTGGTTAGAAGTGAGGATGACGTGGCGGGTTTGTAAAGGGCAAGCCTCCTCGACTGAGACGCCTGCTGCCAGTCTGACAGCTGAACCAACACGACATCCGGGGTTTGGTTTTAAATAGGATGACAAAACAAGACAAAATGAAAACCCTGGTGGGGACTTTGAGGTCATTATCCTGTCCTTTCTTCTTTTTGTAGGGGGTGGTAGATATTTGAAATTTCTCATTAAAAGAGAAAAAAGACCTCCATGCCCTGGATGGTGGAGTAGGGGGCTGGTGGTGGGGCTCCGAGAGCCCCTGGTCAGAGCTCACACTCAGGCCCGGCTAGGCGACAGCGGTGGTGCGCTCAGGCTCTGGACCCCCGGGTGGGAGGGTAGCTCCTGCCCCTCCCAGGAGCTGGCTTTAGAGCTAGGCTGCTGGCAGCTGAAGACACAAGGCCACCGGTGTGCAGGGGACGGCAGGGCTCCACTCTGGGGCAAGTTAGCCCTGCTCTAATTTCTGGGTTATTTTTGTTTGAGGCACCTGCTATGGGCCAGTTCAGCTGGGAAGAGATTTGTGGGGCAGTGCCTATCTGAGGGTCTGCTGCCTGGCCCACCTCTCAGGTAGCCCCCGCATAACTCACTCTGTCCCAGATCCTGGTGAGGGGACAAGGACCCTGGGACTAGCAGAGCAGCAGACCATGTGAAGGCGGAGGCTGGGACAGCTGTGTGTGCCCGTCCCCATCCTCCTCCAGAGTGACAGAGCTGGGTCCCTGACAAAGCTCTTGTTCCATGCCCCCTCCTGGGACACCACAGCAACGAGGGCCCTCGAGGCCACGTTAACCTCTTTCTACGCAGCCTAAGAGGACAGAAAGACAGAGGCCCTCTGTTCTGGACTCCTTTCAGGGTTAGACTTTGAAAGAGATGCTCTCCCCAAGCCACACGACGGTGAACATTACGCCCGCTGTGCCCATGACCGACTCTGCCCCTGCACCTTGCCCTCACCCCACACTGACACCATGGACAGGCCAGAAAGGCTGGGAGGGGCACGTGGGGCAGAACGGTCCCTCAGGGCACCCAGGTGGGCTCTGCAAAGTGGGGGGGGGGGGCAGCACCAAGCTCCTGCAAGGCCAGGTAGGAAGGGGCAGCCCAGAACAGGGGTGGCGGTGATGGGAAAAGTCTTTTTTTCTGTACACACGACACTCTGACACCAAGCGTGTGGGTTTTCCACACCAAGCAATGTTCCAATCCTCTGCGGTCACCCACCGGACGTCCTACAATTTAATTCTGACGCTAACTGCCCGAGTTAGCACAGACCTCAAGGTGAAGGGCTCCGTACTTACGACTGACTCGCTATAAATTGGGGGTTTCCATGACCCCTTCCTTGGGTTTATAATCTGCTTGAGTGGCTCACAGAACTCAGGAAAGTGCTTTACTTACTATTACCACTTTATCAGAAAGGACACAACTCGAGAAAAGCCAACGGAAGAGAGATGAGATGCGCAGGGCAAGGTACAGGGGAAGGGACGGAGAGTCTCTAGGCTCTGCCCCCAGGCCTGCCACCCTCCCAGCACTCCCACTGCTTATGGTTTCTATGGAGGCTCCCTTCTGCAGGCACAGCTGAGCAAGTCACTGCTCAGAACTCCCCCTCTGTCTGCTCTCCCCTCCCCCTGGAGTTCGAGGGCAGGGCTGAGAGTCCCAGCCCCAAGTCTCGGGGTTGGTTCCTCTAGCGACCAGCCCCCACCTTCTAAGACTCACTCAGGTGTAAGTGAAAGGGGCTTATTGTGAATAAAGACACTTTCCCTGAAGGGTTCTAGAAGCTCTGTGCCAGGAACTGGCGGCAGAGACCAAATGTGCTTTCTTAGTACTGGCAGCCCCTTCTGCGTGGTCTCCTCCGCAGAGCTTCCAGATGGTGTGGTCACTGTGGGGAGATGCTGGACTGGGGGTCTCCTGCCCCAGGACCCGGGTGGGAGGTGAGCCACTGGGGCAGTTTGGGTGTGACCCCAGGGCTTCCTCAGGCCACAGGCAGCATGTGCTAAGCCCTGGGCCCCGGAGTCGAGTGGGGCTGAGAAGCTCACTGGGCCCCACCTGTTGTGGCTGGGCCACCCCGGAAAGTGCTGGAGGTGGCAGACGGGGCAGTGGCTCACTGCGAGCCTGATTGGAGCCGGAGGCCAATGGAGTTCTCCAGAACGCTTTATGAGCCACTTAACCATTCCTCGACCTGGCTGTCCAAGCACAGCCGACCTAACGGTGATGTCCACACATAAAAATGGCACGCTGCGTCACCAGCGGCCATTCGGAGTCCCGACAGGAGCTATTTGGTCACGTTTCCCACAAATTGCAGAAACAAAGTCCAAGCGTGGAATGATGGGGCACTAAACCATCCCGACAAGTCATCAGAGGCATTACCGTCAAACACTCTGCCCAGAGCCAGGGAAGTGGCCACAGTCTGGAGACAGACGCCCCGCTCCCACCGCCAAGCCCTGCTCACGGTCCCCGCTCTGCCCCATGGCACTCATCCAGTCCCCGCTCTGGGGACGTCGATGACTATTTTTCACTTTTTAATCATTACCCAGAGAAACACAGCAGCTTACCTCTCCATTTCATATTCCTTCATTCCCACTTTTACGGCCTTCATTACCTGGAGAATGGATATTAAGCAAAGACATTTGTATTAAGGAGATAAGTAACACTGCCTTATAAATAATGTATAGCAGGTTTTCAAAAGAAACTCTTCTTTTTAAAAAAAAAAAAAGAATGTCTGGGTGTGCGGAGGTGCAGACACGGGACAAATTCGAACTGTTTTAAAGTTCCAGGAGCCACACGGTTCATTTAAACCATGCCGGAGCGTTTCCACTTGGGGGCTCGTAAGCACCCGGCACTAAGCCACTGGGTGGGCTCAGGCGGTGGCCAAGATTTCACCAAGATGTCTGGTGAATCCTTAATGCTCGGGAAACAATGCCTAGCCTAAAAGGTTTCCTTTGTTTGGCTGTCACAGAACACGCAGAAGATGAATTCATGCAAGAGACCATGGCCCACCCATGACCCTTGTCTGTCTCTCTCTGACTGTCACTTATGCTGGCACCAGGCTGTCCCAGTCACCCTAGGCGTCCTGCAGAAATACACTTCCTTGTCTGCTCTTCCCCTCAGGTGAAGTGGGGTGGTTTGGGGAACAGCTGCCCAAGAGAGGCTATTTTTGAAAAACGGAGGGCAGCGACCACTGTGCTTGAATCACGGGTAAGGACGGGAGATCCTTCAGCTGGAACCACCTGAATGCCAGGAAGGAGAACCCCACACTCCGGGAAGTGGGGACTTCTTGCTGGAGAATGTCCCGAGGGTGGGTGCCTTCGGGGGAGGGGCTAGGGCAGAGCCTCTGCTGTTCCTGTCCTGCCCCCACTGGGGAAGAGAAAAGAGCCATCACCTGCTGCCTGTTCACATGGCACTCGGGACTGGAGCCGCCACGGGACCGTCCATCTCAACGAGGCCCTCCCGCCCCACTCAGAGCCCCGCTGCCTGCCCAGCCCAGCTTACCTCCCGGTGGGCCTCGCTGGAGATTCTATTGGTGTAACGCAAAACCTCCAGCTCCATGTCTGTCTTAAAGACCCGGCTTTAGAGAGAAGAACAAAGTGGCAAGTCAGTGATGGGGGCTGGCCGGACCCCTCCCACCCACGGTGACCTCAGGGTCCACCATACTCAGTGTGGGCTGGGAAGCAGCACAGGGCCAGCTTGAGCCCAGACAGGCCACTGAGGCATGGGGGTGCGCAGTGGGGTGCTGGAAGACACCCAGATCCTGCAGCCAGACATGTCTCACCTCACCAAGACTCAGTTTCCCCATCCATAAAATGGGGATAAAATCTACCTGGCGGGACTGTTGGACCCGAATCTATTGTGCCGACACTCAGGGCTCTGCCTGGTAGGCTGAAAAGGTCTACTCCTCCCCACCCCACCCACCTGCTCTTGGGGCAGCCCAGGAATCCTCCCCCCACCCAGTCTGGCCCCCTGCAGGATCCAGGGATGGAGGTGGCAACAGTGGGTGGTGCAGCCACTTCCAGCCGTGAGTGCAGGAAACAATATGGAAAACAGCCAGTCTGCAGAGAGGAGGAGACTAGGAACAGGCAAGAGGGGAGGGGGGCTGTGTGGGGGAGGCAGGCACAACCCAGACGCCCTGCTCTCCTTCGAGACTCCGCTGTGCCTCCTGTAGCTGGACTGTGATGGGTCCTGGGGGCCCCCATAATGAATTCATGCTAATTTGCCCAAATGTGGTTAGGTCTCTGGTCTTGGCGATCAAACTCATTGCCAAGCACGAATCAGCTAGAGAAGCTACGTAAATATTCATTTTCAACCTCCACTTCAGATAAGCAACTCCAGGCCATGGGCATTTCAGGGGCAGCTGTGACCGGTCATTAAGGGTCCAGTGTCCTTGGTGCATGCCCTGTGGCCAGCTCTGCTTCCCTTACACAAGATGGCATGCCTTCGCCAACGCTCCCACACAGCCTCTCCCTCTTGCGAAGGGAACACACTTGCGTACCCTGCAGATCCGCAAAGCCAGAGTATCTGACCATGGCGGACCAGCACGCCCCCCCCCACCCCCGTTCACTGTCTCCTCCAGCCGCCGTCTGCATCCTGAAGCCTGACCAAGGCCAAGGATGGCAGCGAACCTCTGGGGACTTCACAGAAGCAGCCTGAGCCAACCGCTGACTCACGCCGTCTCCATGGTACCATCCAGCTGGGACAGCCAGCCATCTGTCACAGGGAAGTGACGGAGGCATCTTACAGTACCGTGACGCCCTTCTAAGACCGTAAAACCTTCTGGGGAATGTGGAAAAGATAAACCCGTCAGCCTAGGGAGACTTTTTCCACATGAACAGCCTTCCTTTCCGGAGGAAGCAGACCCTGAAGCCTGACACTGGGCTCTCTGTCATCAGAAGGTGTCTCTATTCCCCACCAGGGGGCTGGGAGCAGTCCCACCAGCAGAACAGGAAACTGCTTCCCGGGCCCTGGAGGGGAGGGTGCAAAGCCTGGGCAGGACTGGGATGAGGAGCTCAGCTCCTGAGGCCCAAATCCACTCACAGGATAACCAAGCAGCCCCCGGGGCTTCGCTCCCCACTGCCACCTGCTCAGCCCAGCCCGAGGCCCTGGTAAGCAGAGAGTGGGTCGCTGTTCTCAAGTGCAGTGATGACCAGAGTAACAACACGGGGGAGCCAGGCCCAGGCTGTGCCCACCCCCAGCCCTCTGCCCCCCCATTCCACTCAGATCCCTGGTTCGTCCTGCCAACATTTCAGACCCCTAGGCCCTATGCCACACAGCCACACAGGCTGAGCCAAACCCCCACGAGGGATGAGCCAGAACCTGTGCCCGCTACAAGCATGATCCAGGGCCACAAGGGCCGCAGGCAAATCTTTGACTAGGCGGATGGTACAGCAAGTTCCCAGTCACCAGCCCCACCGGCCTCAGCACCGTCCCAGTTCTGCCATGAGCTGCTAGGGGACACGCAGGGCCAGGGCCGGAGGGCTCCTCTCAGCTTTATCTCCCTAAGATCTCTCCCCTCCCTGGGCCTCCTCCCCTTCTCAGCAGACAAATGAGCTCATCTCTATCCGCTCCTCTCCGAACTCCCAAGCCTTCCCCTCCATACTCGTGTTACAAGGAAGGGGCGGACCAGGCTCAGCACCCCAGCATACACACCTGGGCTTGGACCCCACGTGGCCCCTATTACTGGGAGCTCCGTGACCACCCACTTACCTCTTCCTCCTCCACCAGGCAAGCTCTACCTCCCACTACTCTGCCACGTTTCTGGAAGGCAAACCATTACCATCTCTGCTTTGCGAGGAGAGCAAGAGCTGCTTTCGCGTTTTATCTCAAACCTCTCGTCCATCTCCTCCCCCGCCACCCCCCAGCCTGCCAGCCCCTCTCTCACCAACATGTGGGAGCAGGACCCCCGGCTGCCAAGTCCAGAGGCATTCTGGGACTGCCAAGAAGCAGCACGGGGAAGCCCTGCCTCGTCTGGCCCCGTCTCCCTTTCCTGCCCCTCTTCCCTGCTCCCGAACCCCAGTCACTGGCACAGGCCGCTCCACTGTACGTGCACCTGCATGCCCCCGGGCTCTCCAGCTCAGCGTGACCCCAACTCCTCCAGCTCAGCGTGACCCCAACTCCCCCATCTCACCCCACAGCTCCGCCGCACCCGTGCTGCTTCAGACAGACACCTGCGCGCCGTCCCAGGCACCTCCCTGTCATCCATCCATCCATCCATCCATTGCTCCCACATCCAAGTGAGGACCGAGGGCTCCAATTCTACCTCCACAATCTCTCTCAGACCCTCGATTTCTCCCCATCCGGCCCACACTGCCTCCAGCCTGGACAGCACTCCGGCCTCTTCTTGCCTGCAGGCCTCGGTGCTCACTGGCAGTGGCTGGGAATCTTTAGGAAACGCAAACGCGACGGGGCTTTTCCTTGCTTAAAAGCTTTGAGGGCCTCTAAATGTCCTCCAGATGGAGTTAAAACTACTCACGAGCCTTTCCATGCCTGTCTCCACCACCTACCTCTTCTGCTCACCCCCTTTCACCACCAGCTCCCACCTGGACCACACCTTTCTCAAGGTAGGGGAGGAGCTCCCCAAAACCCCTTCCCTAGGTTTCGAGAGCAATCTCCAGGAATCCTTGGAGAGCTACCACACGCGGGACTCTTACATTTAAGTCTCTTCCTAAAAAGGCTGTGGTCCTGGGGCCAGTGTTGCTTCACCCTAAGGGCTTGGCCCAAAACAGACACACAGGAACCAGGGTTAGAAATAGTACCTGGTCATTGCACCAAAGCTGGAAAACGCCTTACTTCCAGAAATGAGAGCTCGTGGCTCTTTTCAAAGAAGAAAAAGAGGCTTCCTCCACCCCACCCCAGGGGAGTTTGGCAGACACCGTGAGTGGTCGCTCAGCCAGGCCTGCCCTGCACGGGACAGGGGCACAGCCTGCCCAGGCTCCAGCAGCATAGACTGCCACAGCCACTGCCTCGCCCTGAGCCACACGGCTAGGAAGAGGCAGCCCCAGGAGCTGAACCCCAGGAGCCCACGGCACAGGATCTCCCCATGGCCCCTCCCCGCAGTGGGAGCACCCAGGTCTGCAGAGGGGCCCAGTAAATCATGCCATTGGCTTCTCCTCCAAGGAGACTTGGTGCCCAAACCACACCCTCTTCCCATCAGAGACACCAGCACCTCCAACCAACGATGCTGAGGCCTGCTTTCCTTCCCAATTTGAATTTGTGGGAGATGACAAACCAGGCCTTTACCTGGTTTACTCAGAACTTATTTTTAAGTCATGTTAAAAAAAAAAAAAATCAACCCAAACCAGGACAAATTATGCCACAAAGGCAGTTCTCCAACAAAACCGGCCTGGCCCAACTGAATCCAAGCTTTAAAGGCCCTGAGAACAGGCTCACCTGATTATCCACAGGGCCCTTGGGGTCTAAGCCTTGCCCAGGTCCCAGGCGTTCAGCTTGGCCCAGTTCTCTCCAGGACACAAGCACCAGAAATGGTTTTTACGATGACTGTAAAAAATAACAAGACTTCCCAGCATTCTGCAGTTTCTCCCTATCTTCAGGAAGGATTGACTGCCCCGACTCTGATACGGCTATTTCTATGACTTCCGGACATGAAAAGATAAAAGAAAAAGAGGATTCGACCACGGTCCAGCCTGTGCTGTCCCGGGCCCTCCAGAGTGAGGGCCATCTAGAGTCCCACTCAGTCACAGCCTTGTTTGGCCCTAGAATGTGTGGGGTTGGGGTAAGAAACACTATCTGTAAGTCTTCTGTCGCCAGGACCAGATCAAGGCCGCATCCTCCAACAGGCACCAGAGGACCCAGGTTCGGGACAGGACAACACAGATGCAGTTAACAGGTTGGGCTGAGAACAGCTCAGGCTCTTTGACGAGTAAGAGGAGGTGGCTGACATGTGCAGGCAATGCAGGCTGTCGTGCAGAGTCCCCAGGCCGGTGGCCCTGCCCGTGAGCAGGACGGGGGAGAAGGCTCCTCCACCATGCCGGGCCCAGAGTCCCCTGCAACAGGCCAGAAATGACAAAAACTGGACTCGGCTGGGATTTATTTCTGCAATCTGTTTCGTTCCCCTTCGATATGCATAGGTCACGAAGCTGCCTCTGGGCATTAAACCCAGGATTAAGACATTAATTAGCTGAGGTTTGAATGCTCCACTGATTAAAATAGTAGCAAGACAGGATGAAGTATATCCAATATCAGTATCTAAGCATCCAAGTGCCACCGTGGTGACCAACATCCATTTGAAGGGAGAGGAGCTCCCTCTCTCCCAGAGATGAATGTGCAGAGGGGCTGGCTGTATGGGAGCTGACGGGCAGGAAGTCAAGGCCACAGGACCCCACGTCCATTCCTTCCACACCCCATGACCTGGTGCCGCAAAGGATAAAATCCCGGCACAACAGGAGGGAGAGAAAGGAGAGAGCTACTTGGAATTATGTATCCTCGGGAGGCTCAATCAGTAAGTCCTCTCCAAGAAATCAGAGCCATGAAGACAATGGCGGCTTCGTTCAGCAGTGAGCTATGTGCGCTTGAGACTTGACGTGGGCCAGACGGACACCCGGCGGGCGGGGGAGGGCACCTCAGTGTGCTGGCCTGGGGGCCCAGCATGCCTTCCTCTCTGCCTGATGCCCCACAGCCCATCTCCCACCTTCCAGTGCGTGGTCCTTTGAGGCCTCGCTCTGCCCTAGGACCCCCCACTGTCCTCTTGGCTTTCTTGTTAACGTAGGATTAAATGCCTATTCCTGAGGAGACAAAAAGCAACCCGACTGGAATACTTTTCACACACCCCCCCCCCGCCCCCCGAGAATCTAGGTCATCATCTACGTTTCTTTTCTAATTTGGGACGTGTTACCCGGGACGCAGGATGCTGCCGTGTTTCTGCCCCAGAACCAGCCACACCTCACCATCTCCCGGGCACAGAAAAGGCAGGGAAGCAGAAACAGATATGCTACCGCGCTGCCTGGTTAATACACGCACGACACCTTCACTCTGTAATTAACAGCTCTAAAATCGGCGTGTGACTCAATTTAACACCGTCTCACTTAAAACCCCAGAAGGCGCGCGGCGACTGGGGACGTGCTTCTGGGGCGCTTCCCGACGTACTTCCCCGGGATCCGAGGCACAGAACTATGAAGACGGCACAGAAGTATCTGCCTTTATTTCCTAACCTAACTCCAGATCGATTTAATCACCTGCGGAACGGGAGAGAGAAACCACAGCCTAAATTATGGAAGTGAGACGCCCGCTCTCCAGTCTCAACTTTTGACCTCCACATTCAAACTGCGATACCCGGCACAAGGAGAGAAATGATCAGTTATGATCTCCTGTTTCTGGGGAGCAGTATGATTATAGAGGAATTTACAGGAAATCAAAAAGGCACTGCTCGAGCGAATGGGAAACAATAAAGCAGTCACAGAGAGGAAATGAATGACATCCAAAGAAACAACAAGGCAGGAAGCATCCTCTGTGCTGGGAGAGGCTGCTCCTTGCTTCTATCAGACAGGCCCCGGGAGGAATCACATACCCCCAGCCCAGTAGCTAGCGGGGAGGTGGGGTACATGAGTGGGGGGGACATCGAGGGGGATGAAGCTCAGTTGCACAGCCTCAGGCCCCCACCCCCACTACACACCCTGGCCTCGCACAGAGCCAGACCGGGCCCTCTGAACACCCCTGCGTGTCCCGTGGTCAAGAGAGGACCAAGAACACAGCTGAAGGTCAGGCAACGCCCCCACTCCCACCCCTCCAGGGCACCCCTCAGATACACAAGAGGCAGTTCAAGATCCTGGGATCACCCGCCTCGGCTCAGCTCAGCTCAGCTCCTGGCTTCTTCTCAGGCAAATCCCTTCCTGTGCCTCAAGCTTCCTCATCTGTAGAATGGGGATAATCAGAGCATCTAGCTTAGAGCATAAACAAAATAGCTCTTTGAAGAAGGGGACAAGCTTCAAGTGCTTAGCACAGTGCCTTACACACAAGCAGTCTCAAAGGGTGACAGAGAGGGGCGCCTGGGTGGCTCAGACCTTGACCTCAGGTCATGATCTCTGGGTCCTGAGACTGAGCCCCGCATCGACTCTGCACACAGTGGGAGTCTGAGGGGATTCTCTCTCCCTCTCCCCCTCCCCACACTCACATGCACACCCTCTGTCTCTCTCTCTCCCTCAAATCAATAAATCTTTTTTTAAAACAAGCAACAGACATTGTATTAAGCTGAGTCAGCACTTGACTTCTGCTTTCATTCAAGCCTTGAGCCATCACCTATCAAGGGACAGCACTTTGGCTTCGCCCGTGAGAAAACCAAGGCTCAGCGCTATAGGCTGAAATGGGTCTCCCTCCAAAACGGAAACGCTGAAGCTGAGCCTCTGATGTGCTGGTACTCAGAGCCTTGGGAGGCGAACAGGTCACGCAGGCAGAGCTCTCGTGAATGGGACTGGCAAGACTTATAAAAGAGACCCCAGAGAGCGCCCGCCTCTTCTGTCCTGTGAGGACACTGTGGGAACACGGCCATCTAGGGACCAGCAAGTGGGCTGTCACCGGACACCGAGTCTGCCACCACCTCAGTCTTGGAATTCCCAGATTCTAGAACTATAGAAGCACATTCCTGTTGTTCAGGAGCCACCCGCCGTGGTAACTGTCATGGTGGCCTGAAGGGTCGAAGACACTTGGTGAAACTTCACAAACTAGGTATTACCTCATCACCACTGGCAGAAAAAATAGGCTCAGGACACTGAAGTGACTTGCTGAGGGGTACAGGCTGGGGTTAGAGTTTGGATGTGCCTGAGTGGCTGGTTTTTCTGTCACCTCAGGTAGCCCCTCTCAATGGGGCCTAGATGGGAGGGGGTAATGAAATCATACAGGACACAGGCACCCAAAGATGTGTCAGTCAATCATAACTTGACATCACAGAAACCCCCCTCTCCCAGAAACGAGGGCCCAGCCTGCCATTCCACCCAGAACCCTTCCTTCTCTTCTTCCAAGAGGGCAGAGGGCACCATGGATCTCACTTGAGAATGACTGCGGTCACTACAGAGGCCAGAACCCATGCTATTAAAACACACCCTTGAGGCAGTAAAGACAATGTGACATTTCTAAAATAGTTCTACTGCCATCAAATGTCAAATTTGTTCTGCTGCCGGCTTTGAAAAAGTTGGGAGGTATTCTTATGAATGCGGAATCCACCTCAGAGCCTTGGAAGTGTCGCTAGAATGAAAGCAAAGTTCCAAAGTAACAAACTAATGACTTCCCCCTCAGGAGATGCTGGAGCATACAACCCAGCACGGTCTCCAAAGCACCCGAACCGTAAGTGGCCAGGAGGGAGTGTCACACGTGGGGCGTAAGTGGGTGGGGGCCCATTCCTGAGTATCCAGGATTTGTTCTTCTGTCAGCTGGGAGTTGCAGAGGGCAAACAAGAAACAAGAAAAGGCGGCTGTGTACCAAAAGGACACAGGCCCCGTCCTCAGAGCGTGTGTGGCTGCCAAGAAAGTTCCCACGGTCAGTACGATGCCTATGACGACACTCCGATTTCCACCTCTGGCCCAGCCTCGCTCCCATTGGAACCTGCTTCAGACTGCTCTTCCCAGTCATCCCTGTCCTGGTGACAAACTATCCAGCTGTTCAGGACAAAAAACTGGAGTTAGCTTCAACTCTAGCCTTCACTCATGTCACAGCCAGCTCCTATTAGGGGCGTTCCCCTTGCCCACCACTCTGCTCTCAACTCGTCACAATACCCTTCCACGACCACCTGGATCCTGCAGCAGCCTCCTAATTAGCAACCCGTTACCTCTCTTGCCCTACAACTGAGTCTCCAGTCTGAGGCCAAAATGATTGCTTGGGTGGGACGGCCACTTCCAAGGCTCACAGAGGTGATGCCCATCCAACCTGAGAAAGTTTACCCTGCTGTGACCCAGCAGAAACCAGGTGTACTGCAGGTACAGACAGGCTGCTAGTATCAGCAAGGAAGGAACGGAGGTAACAGAAGAATACGTACAACAGGATGCCAACTTGTCAGGACACAGAAGCAACATGAGAAAACATGTTTACCTTTCTAGTAATAGGATTATGTGTGATGTTTATTTTCACTCTTTTCATTATCTATTCTAACTGACCATATGAGCATGGCTCACTCATGGCAAGAGTTTTTGTTTTTTTTTTGTTTTTTGGGGTTTTTTGTTTTGTTTTGTTTTGTTTTTTAAAGATTTTATTTATTTATTTGATAGAGATCACAAGCAGGCAGAGAGGTAGGCAGAGAGGGAGGAAGGGAAGCAGGCTCCCTGCTGAGCAGAGAGCCTGATGCGGGGCTCCATCCCAGGACCCTGGGATCATGACCTGAGCCAAAGGCAGAGGCTTTAACCCACTGAGCCACCCAGGTACCCCTGGCAAGAGTTTTTAAAAGTCTCCTTAATAAAAGATGAGAGAAATTTAACTGACATTCAAGTGACTCAGGCCCTTTTGGAAAATCAGACCATCTCTCTCTCTCTCTCTCTCTCTCACACACACACACACACACACACACACACAACCACACAGAAGAGAGCTGTCCTGGGGACCATCTTGTCTGAGGTGGCAGCAGCAGGGTCTCTCAGCCTTCTGAGTGGAGCACAACAAACAGCCAAAGTAGCCACAGGCAATACTCACCACTCCACAATTTCCGGATGAAGAATGGTATTATTGACATTAAACCTGTAGAGGAAAAATAAATCAAGTCTATTAGTTCAATGGTCTATCATCTTCCTACAAGAAATACCAAGGCATACCAAGAAAGGGCATGACCCAGAGAGGGCCCCAAGCTTTAACTTCATGACCGTCTGTCCCACAGAAGGCCTGCCGCTCACTTCAGACTTGCAGCCAGGCCAAATGCTCTAAATGCAGTTAGAGAACAAGCTGCTTGGCTGCAGACCACCCTCCACTCTCGCTAGGTGGACCTAGCAGCCATAGATGCCTCTGTCAAGTACACCAACATACACACAATAGGAGTCCCAGGAGAAAAGGAGAAAAACAAAGGAGAAGAATTTTGGCCAGTGGCGGGGGCCGGGGGGAGAAAGGCCCCAAACTTCACCAATTTAATGAAAACCATGAATCTATACATCCACAAAGCCCAGTAAGCTCCATATAAGATAAATCCCAAGAGACCCACACTCAGACGTATAATCTAAATGTCAAAAGACAAAGATAAAATCCTGAAAGTAGTAAGAAGAAAAAAATGTGTGACATACGAGGAATTCTCAGTAAGATTAATGGCTGATTCCTCATCGGAAACTATAAAGGCCAAAAAGGCATGAAGATGAAAGGGGAAAAAAAAATGTGTCAACCAGGATTCTATATCCAGCAAAGCTATGATTCAAAAATGAAAGAAAAATTAAAACAGTCCCAGATAGACAAAGTACAGAATTCATCGCTAGAAGACTTATCCTACCAGAAATGCTAAAGGGAATCTTTCATACTGTAGTGAAGAACACAAGAGTAACTTGAATCCACATAAGAAAAGAAGGGCATCGATAAAAGTAATGACATAGGCAATAGAGAGACGGGGTAAATGTATTTTTTTGGAACTCCTTTCTCCACCTCTCTGATTTAAAAGACAACCATAGGGACGCCTGGGTGGCTCAGTTGGTTGGACGACTGCCTTTGGCTCAGGTCATGATCTGGAGTCCCGGGATCGAGTCCCGCATCAGGCTCCCAGCTCCATGGGGAGTCTGCTTCTCTCTCTGACCTTCTCCTCATTCATGCTCTCTCTCACTGTCTCTCTCTCAAGTAAATAAATAAAATCTTTAAAAAAAAATAAAAAAAAAATAAAAGACAACCATATAAAGCAATAATCATAAATCTGTGTTGACCAACGGAACAGGTGAAGACACAATCTGTACGCGACAACAGCACAAGGGAGGGGACAACATGGAGCTCTATGGAAGCAAAGCTGTTGTACGCTACCGAAATGAAGTTGACATTAATGCAAACTAGACTGTCACAAGTTTAAGAGGTCATTTGTAATCCCCTGGGTAACAATTAAGAAAATAATTAAGACATACAGAAAAGGAGATGAGAGAGAAATGTACTGCAAAAAATCAATTAAGTACAAGAGAAAGTGGTAATGGAGAAGCTGAAGAACAAAAATGACATATGACAATACAGAAACTAATAACAAAATGGCAGAAGGAAGTCATTCCTTATCAGTAATTACTTTAGATGTAAACAGATTTGATTTTCCAATTAAAAGGCAAGGACTGGCAGAAGGAATTAGAAGACATATGATACAAGTAAACGCTCTAAAAAGACACACTTCAAAGACACAAACAGGTTGAAAATGAAAGGATGAGAAAAGGTGTATATATGGGGCGCCTGGGTGGCTCAGTGGGTTAAGCCTCTGCTTTCGGCTCAGGTCATGATCTCAGGGTCCTGGGATCGAGCCCCGCATTGGGCTCTCTGCTCAGCAAGGAGCCTGCTTCCCCCTCTCTCTCTGCCTGCCTCTCTGCCTACCTGTAATCTTTTTCTCTGTCATATAAATAAATAAAATCTTTAAAAAAAAAAAAAGATTAGTTGACTATATTAAAAAAAAAAAGGTGTATATATGCAAACAGAAACCAAAAGGGAGCTGGAACAGCTCTATTCACATCAGACAAAATAAGGCTTAAGAAAAAAAAATTTACTAAAGATAAGGACGTTTTATACAAATTAAAAGGTCAATTCATTAAGAAGTCATAATAATTATGAGCCTATACACACCTAACAACACAGTCCCAAGATCCAGGAATCAGAAACTGACAGAACTGAAGGGAAAATAATTAAACCCACAATATCTGGAGACTTTGGTACTCCGCTTGCAGTAATGGACAGAACAACAGGAGACGTGAGCAACACTGTAAACCAACTAGACCTAACACACATCTCTAGACTACACCACCCTACAGGGGAATACCCATTTTCTCAAGTGCACATGGAACATTCTCCAGAATAGATCGTACGCTAGGCCATAAAACAACTCCCAACAAACTTAAACGGACTGAAATCATATTGAGTGTGTCCTCTAAGCACACTGGAATGAGATTAGAAATCAATAACAGAAGAAAGATTCACTCATCTGTGGAAATTACATTTTACAGCTCGGTTGTCGAGCATCAGACTCCTGAATTGAGCTCAGGTCATGATCTCAGGGTCATGAGATCAAGCCCTACATCAGGTTCTGCCCTGAGCGTGGAGCCTGCCTGGGATTCTCTCTGTATCTCTCTCCCTCTGTCCCACTCCCCCAACACATGTGTGCACTCACTTTCTCTCTCCCTCTCACAAATATAAATCAAAATCTTTTAAAAAGAAACTAGAAAAAAGAAGAAATTAAACCCAAAGCAAGCATAAAGAATAGAATAATAAAGATTTGAGCAGAAATAAATGAAATAGAAAATAGAAAAACAGTAGAGAAAAATCAATGAAATAAAAATTGGTTCTATGAAAAGATCAACAAAATTTACACTTTTAGACTGACCAAGAGACAAAGAGAAGGCTCAAATTACTGACCAGAGATTTAAAAAAAGGGGAGGGACATTATTACTGATTTAACAAAATTAAAAGGATTAAAGGATTATAAGATGTCTTTTCTATATGGCAATAACTGGATAACTGAGATGAAGATGACAAATTCCAGGGTGTCGCAGTTAAATGTCTGCCTTCAGCTCAGGTCATGATCCCAGGGTCCTGGGATCGAGCCCCATGTCTGACTCCCTGATCAGCGGGGACTCCACTTCTCCTCTTTCCTCTGCCTCTCCCCCTGCTTGTGCTCTCTTTCTCTCTCTCTCTCTCTAAAAAAAGTAATAATAATAATAATAATAAATAAATAAAATCTTTAAAAAAGAAAAAGAAAAAGAAAAATTCCTAAGGACACAAACTACCAAAACTGATACAAGAAAAAAAAAAAAAATCCAAATAGACCCATGACAAGTAAAGAGACTGAATTAGAAATCAAAACCTTCTCACAAAGAAAAGCCCTGGATCCAATGCCTGCATCATGAATACCAAATACTTAAAAACGAATTGACAACAATCCTTTTAAACTCTAAGACTAGAAGAGGAAGGAACACTTTTCGACTCATTCTACAAGTTTGGAATTATCCTGATACCAAAACCAAAACATCACAAGAAAACTACAGGTGAAAATCTCTCATGAACATTGGCACCAAAAAACCTTCAACAAAATACTAACAAACAAAATCCATCAAAAATCTGACCAGGTCAGATTTAACTCAGGAATGTGATTACTTCAACAGACAAAAAGAATCAAATATAATACACCATATTAACAAAATTTAGAACAAAACCACACAGATGTAGAAAAAGGATCTTATAAAATTCAACAACCTTTTGTGATAAAAACACTCAATGAACTAGGAAGAGAAGGGTACTTCCTCAACCTGATAAAGGTATGTACAAAAAACACACAGCCTCCATCAAAGTTCATGGTCAAAGATGAGAATCTTTCCCCTAAGATGAGGAGCGAGGCCCTTCCTCTCCACTTCTGTTCAACACTGCCCACAAGAAACATTTATCATAGTCATCATACACTGGAAGACTCAACAATTTTCAAAGCACTGAGATACAGAAAATGCTTACTGATTACAGCAGAATTAAAGAAATCAATAACATAAAGAAAACTATAAAATCCCAATTTGTTTAGAAATTAACCAATAGATTTCTAAAGACTCGCTGTTCAAAAAAAAAAAAAAAGAAAGAAAGAAAGAAAAGAAAAGTGTGAAATGTCACAATGCCCAGAGGAAAACTGATAGCTCTAAATGCATTTGGTGGAAAACAACATTGAAAATAATGATCTATGTGGCACCTGGGTGGCTCAGATAGTTAAGCATCTGCTTTCAGCTTAGGTCATGATTTCAGGGTCCTAGAATCGAGCCCCATGTTGGGCTTTCCGTTCAGCAGGGAGTCTGCTTCTCCCTCTCCTTCTGCCTCTCCTGCTTGTGCTCTATCTCTCGCAAATGAACAAATAAAATCTTAAAAAAAAAAAAAAAAGAAAGGAAAGAAGGAAGGAAAGAAAACAATGATCTAAGCTCCTATCGCCAAGCATGACCCTTTCTTTTCTCTCAAGAAGCTAGAGAAAAGGGGCACCTGGGTGGCTCAGTGGGTTAAAGCCTCTGCTTTCAGCCCAGGTCATGATCCCAGGGTCCTAGGATTGAACCCCACATCGCGCTCTCTGCTTGGTGGGAAGCCTGCTTCCTACTCTCTTTCTGCCTGCCTCTCTGCCTACTTGTGATCTCTGTCAAATAAATAAATTAAATTTTTGGGAAAAAAAAAAGAAAGAAAAAGCTAGAGAGAAAACAAACCTAAAGAAATTAAAGGAAAATTAAAAAGCACAGAAATCAATGAAATAAAAGGCAAGCGTAAAGAAACATCTATAAAGCCAAAAGTCGCTCTTTGATAAGATAGACATAATGGAAAGGGGACCCCAAGAGACAAAAAGATCAGGTCGGGATACATTATGTGTGACCCAGAGCTCAAGCTGGCAGTGAGAGAGCTGGGGAAGCCTGGCACACAGCCCAGCACAAAATGCAGGCCTCGGCAGAGAAGCTGGGGCAAGCCTTCAACCCCCTTCAACCCCCTAACCCTGTTCCATCTCCGGTCAGGATATCACACATAGGGCATGCTGGCTCATGACCAAGCAGGAATTCTCCTTGGCCCCCGTCACTGATGTTTGAAAATACCTATCTAATGCCATGGTTATGCAGCTGACACCCCCGCTGCTGGCTGAGCCCACTGAAGAAGGAAGGACAGAGGAGAGAAGTGGGAAGGGGGCATTAGCAGGCTGGGAGGATTCCAGATCTCCAAAGCTTTGGGGACTCCTCAGTACACAAATAAGACCAACTCAAAGTCACCTGAAATGTTGTACAATCAAAGCCCTACTTGTGAAATATCAAAGAGACCACAGGCAGCCAACATGGTTCAGAGTCAAGAACAGAGCAGCAGATGACATAAATCAAGATGACAACACAGACTCTGCCTCCCATTTCCCCAAATGTCACTTTGACGTTAGGAAAAGCAATGGCCTGTCTACTCAGCAGGCAAACACAGCAGTAAAATTTCACTTTACAAAATGTACGTACACATACCAACATGCTCCTCCGGACACATGAGCAGCAAAGTGACCCAGCACACAAACACAGCTGCAAACACAACAGATACGATGAACACACACCCAGGCAGGCACGTACTTCAGAAGAGGCACAGGCACACACACACACACACACACACACACACACAGACACACCCAGACAGGCATACGTTTAGACTAGTACACAAAGATCTCCCCTAACTATACACACATGCAGAAACACACAGACTCATGCAAAAGGCTACTCAGATACAAAAATAGAGAAATATTCAAGACACACACAGGAGAGTCCAAAAGGTGTTCCCCACAGTGTTGATAGGGTCTAACTTGGGGTGATGAAATTCGGATATTCCTTGCTTTTGCCTCTTTCCTAGTCAGCATTTTCTCTAACGAGTATGTATTCATTTGGGTAAAAACAACAACAAACCCACGGATGCCTATGAGGGTCGGTTCAGCCTGAGGGACGGGTGACAATGGGTGAGTGGGATGGGCCCAAACGCCCCTGCCCCTGGCCTTCCCCCTGCAGTTTCTAACCCAGGAAGGAAGATGAGGCCTGCTGGAAAACATGCCCCACAAGGCTGCCCCACTACCCTCGCCGGCTAGGGGCTGGGCTGGGTTCCTGTGTCCTCCTGGGGATCCCATGGGTCGTAATGACAAGCTCAAGTTAACCAACACTACCTTGATACGCAAGTTAACAGAAACCACAAAGCCAAGTCCCCACCCACCCACCCAACACACACAGACTGGAATTTTGTTGTGATCATCAGGTTTTAACAAAGTCCCTCTCTTTCCTGGGTTTAAAAATTCCCATCTTTGGATATTTATATCCCTACATCAGCAACCCCCAAATTCAGCAATTTCATATTTAACTGCTTATTTAAATGGAATTAATTTGTAACCAATTGTCTTCAAATATGCAAGGCAATTTAAGTAAATGCCACAAGATAAGAAATATGCTTATCCTGAATAACCAGCTGATGTAAAATATTGACCATATTTCTCTCTTAGACAACGATGCAAAACTGAGCCCTCAGCAGCTCACTGCCCTGGCCCAGGGCTCCCAACTGTCTCCTGCACCCCTGGGGACCCCCTGGCCCTGCAGATTGTCTTCTCCTCCATGGTCAGCCTCTCTCTCTCTCTCTCTCTCTCTCTCTCTCTCTCTCAGGACAACCTGCTCCAAAGTCTACCTCCTCAGATGCTAGCAAAGATTTATCATGTCTGCCTTTGCTCCCAGGCTACAGGAACCAACTGCTCCAGGCAGCCATGGGAGGCAGCCCACAGAGAAAGGCCCCATGCCCTCCTTACCACACCCCTACCCTCTTCACCTCAGCTCCGGCTAGCCCCAGCCACAGAGCAGCCCTGGCCACAGAGCAGCCCTGGCCATGCCCTCAGCAGGACCTGGAAGGAACACCTGACCCCAATCTCCAGCTAGAGCCCATGGGGTGTCTGATCCTTCCATGCCTCCTGTGGGAGCTCTCCCTGCTCCAGTGTAACCACACATGGAACTGTGGCCTGGGCCAGAGCCCAAACTCAGCATGAAGCCCAGCTGACTATCCCCGCCTGATTCTGTCACCCCAGGGAGAACAAAGACACCCTTCCTGGTGACCCCAGGGGCTGCGCGTCATAGGGAAATCCCAGTGCATGTCAACCACCCCCACCCCACTCCTCTCCTCTGGTTCCGTCTGCTCCCGGTTCTCCAGCATCCTCACCAGCGCAAGCCCGGGCACACTCCCTGCCACGGGCATCAACTGGCCTGTCCCTGATCTGAGGAGCCTGAGAGAATTCTGAGGTCTCCCAGGACCAAAACCACAGCCCCACCAAGGTCACAGACCCAGAGGCAGCCAACACTGAGAAGCCAACTTGGAGAGAGGGTGACAGGCGACTGCACAACCGGACAAGCACCCAGGAGGTCTGGACTGGGTGGACAGGTGAGGCCACTGTTCTACGAGAAGCTCCCTTCTCCCCCAGGACCAAGGGACAAAGGTCGCCTGGGATGGCCCAACAGCATAAACCTAGAGCCCAAACTTCTGCCACAGCAGGTCAGTCAAAAATCCAAGACATGAGGTATTTCAGAGACGTTCAGAAGGGTCAAAACCCAAATTTCCAGGAATAAGATGCTTTACTAGGGCAGTAAGAAGCAACCGGTGATAGACACCGACGGAAAGTAGGACAATAGCAAGCCTCATCTTGCTTAGGAAACAGGCTATTATTACCCACAGCAAACAGCTGGAGACGCGGCAGGCAGGCAGACGTGGCTGAGCAGACGCGGTCCTCAAGGACAATGGCAGAAGCCGCGAGGGAACCAAGTCGAGGTGCTGGCAGCCAGGTGAGTGGGAGGTGGGGGACTGAGCAGCACCCAAGAGCCCGCGAGTACAGACAGGACCTTCCAGCAGGCAGCTGGAGACAGAGACCGGGGTCCGAAGGCGTATCTGTGGCATGCAGGATAGAGCACCCACCACAGGTTCCTACCCCACAGGGAACTCGAGAGCCGAGCTACTCGAAGTGGGCCCCAGAGGGAAGGGAGGGAGGACCACAGGCAGGCCAGGTACTCTGAAGCAGGGACACATGGAATGGCTCTCACCAGCACCGTGTCAGCCACGCTGGGGACCAAGCCCCCAGCACCGGCCTGCGGGGGCAGGCTCTCGGCCCAGTGGGGAGGGGCCGGGGAGTACCCGAGGGTCAGCCCCATCTGGACTGAACTACAGATCAGAGAGGGGCCAGCCAGGGCCTGGGGAGCACAAGCAAGGTTAAGGCAGAGCCTGGCTTTCCAAAACAGCTTCCAAATGCCGGGTGGGGTGGGGGCTGGGCAGCACTCAGCCTCCTCCAGGCTCTTGGTGGAAGCTGAGGGGTCCCACGGAGCAACGGGAGCCAGAGACTGAGGTCTGCATACATTCATGGCAGCACTCCTTCTAGGGAAGAGGCCTCAGCTTCCATGGCCCACTGACTGAGACATCCCTGGAATCTTCCCACACCTCCTCTCTGGGAAAACCTGGGGAACAGCCAGCAGTGCTCTGCTCTCGGGGGTCACATCCAGAGCTCCCTCCCATATGTGCCACACCACCTGCCAGACCTGTTCCTGGGGTGCTGGGGAAGCAGTCTTGGCACCAGAAGCCTCTGGAGGGGGCAGGTGAAGAACCTGCAACTCACTGACACCGGGAATCTTCCGATCAGTGATCCCGAAGCCCACCTGCCCCACTGCACAGATGCAGAGACCAAGGTTCAGGGAGCAACGGGGCTGCATGGGGATGTGCTTGTGAATGAGTGAACACCTGTTTCCTGAGCACCAGCTCCATGCCAGGCTCTGGGGGAGGGCAGGATCCCATTTCCCCACCATGGCAAGCCCCAGAAACACCATTATGCGTGGTGGGGGGCTGAGGCTCAGAGGGCAAGCTCTGTTAAGGTCAAAGCACTGGTCCGCAAGGTGACCATGAGGCCTCCCTCCTCCCACTCACGGCCCTCCCCACGAGGCAGAGACCTAGGGAGGCTGGTGGGGCCAGCCCATGGGAACACAGATGTTGGTGCTGGTTGAGGCAGGCCATGCTGGGGGACCAGGGGAGGCTGGGCCCAGGCCTTGTGCTCTGCTCTAGGGATGGGTGGGGTTGGGGGGCTGTTGGGGGGGGGGGGGGGGGCGGGCAGGAGATGCTTGGAATGGCAGCTCCAGGGCCAACATTTCAAGGAGCGAGCAGAGCACGTGGCTACTCTGGGGAAATCCCCAAGAGGATGCAGGGATTTGAGCAATGAGAAGCAAACAGGATACTCGCCCCCAACCCATCACTCTTATCATTGGGGGAGTGATACATATTTATGAGCTCATAATCCTTCCTAATCACCCCTACATCAGCACCAACTCCCCATGGCTCGGGCTCATACATAATTATAAGGCACTTCCTTTGTCACCGCCTCAGTCCACCAAAGGACGACAGGACGCAGTGGCGCAGATTGAGTGTGGTGGGGGAGGAGCTGGGGATGGAGGCCCAGAATCAAGGCTGGGGGGCAGTCCACACTCAGCAGCCTGCGGGAACAGGCGCCCCCCCGCCCCGCAAGGGCTCCTCTGCCACTGCCTGGGGCTCCACAGACACCCCAGGGCCAGTCCCCAGCTGGACTGGGGACACAGCCCAGCTGGCAGGAAGCACTCTCCAAGGGCCTTGGTGTAAGGGAGACAAGGAGGGCAAGGTGCCCTACTTCCGCCCCACATCTGCCTTCCTGCCTGGAGAGGCCCAGGCTGGGGAATGGGGTTTGGAGGACCAGCCTGGAGCTAAACGAGGGAGCGAGGGCAATTAAGGGGGTCCCTAGCTGAGACTGGGGCAACAGACGACTCAGGCTGGGAGAAGTCAGTGCCAGGACTGAGGGGAGGGGCTGAGAAGAGCGAAGACCACAGAGCTGAGAGGAGGCCTCCAGAGGGACAGCAGGCCCCCTCGCCCCGCACACGCTCCCCAAGCCCGGGCCAGTCGGCACTCGCACTGCGGAGCTCAACAGAGAAGCAGAAGTTGAAGCGATATTAGGCAAATTATCTTTCTAAACATTTCCTCAAAATACATGATCCAACCACTTTAGCATCCTCCTGTTTAGCAGCTTGTGTTTAGCTTGTGTTTAGCTTGTGCTTGTGTTTAGCTTGCAGACAGGGCAAGGCCTCCCAGTGAAGAGGTGAGCGGGGGAGGAGGGAGACCATTCCACAAGGGCCCCGGGACTCACTTGCTGATGCCCTCGAAGGAGGCCTCCCGGCACACACTGCCGCTGTCCGTGTTGACGCCACGCTGCAGAGACACGGAGAGCAGGAAAGGCAGACTCAGCAGGAAAGGCAGACTCAGCACATGGGGCCACCCCACAAGGTCCCCACCACCTGCAGGGGAGGGCCTGCCCCCCTCCATCCAGCCTCAGGAGCCCCTACTCCAGCCCAGCAAACTCATCCCTTCCTGCCATTCAGGTAACCCCCAGCCAAGCCTGCCCTCCCACCCCTGCACAAAGGCAAGCTGTCCATTCTCTGCCGCAGCTTGAACATGGAGAAAAGGAAAGGGACCCACAAACAGCATCCCAGGGGAATGAAAGCCTCCTGCGTCAGACCCGTTTGCTGAAACCGGCTCAGACTGTGCAGGCACAGATGGGGCTACGAGACTGCTCTCTCCGCCACCCCATCTGCTCTCCCAGGCTGGCCCCATCTCCCTCAATGCACACGAGTGTGCACACACTCCCCACTGACAGGACCCAAAAAGCTCGGTCAAACCCAGCCCTCCCGGAGACGTAGGAAGGACCCAACTCTGACGTGATGGGCACTTCTCAGTGACACCACGGAGCTGTGGTACCTCCCTGTCCTTTCCCTGACTGGGAGGGGACCCCCAGTGGAACTCAGACAGGAGAGGAGACAAAAGGGGACTCAGAGAAAAGCGTGTCATCCCCGGCGAGGCAAGGCATTCTAAACTGCCCTTTCTCCTCAAGAACGACAGGCCAACACTGAATAATGCCCCTAAAGAAAACACACCGGGCCATCTCTGACCACAATCATCTCACGTAATCTTCCTGCTCGGCCATCAAAACAGCAGAGCGGAAAAGAGACACCGTGTGAAGTGCTTTAAAAAAAATTAATTAATTAAAAAATAAATAAATGAAAGAACCAAGAAGAACTATTTCTGAAAAAGAATCGATGAACGAGGGAGGGAAGGCTCACTCTGGGAGGGAAGAACGGTTGTACACGTTCCATATTTGAAACTCCCCAAGGTCGAGAAAGTGCAAGAAAGCAGGCTTCTTCTCTGAGCCATTTCACAGCCTGAGGACCCCCACAGCCCTATGTAAGTCACCAAGGGCCCCCCGTGCACCCCAACCCAACCCCAGGCCATGGCAGACCCTCGGTCTAAATTCTAAATCTGATGCCCGACAATAACCTCGCGAACGCACACCACGGTGTGTCTTTTAAAATCCTACGAACAGGGGTGGGGCACCTGGGTGGCTCAGTGGGTTAAGCCACTTCCTTCGGCTCAGGTCATGATCTCAGGGTCCTGGGATCGAGCCCCGCATTGGGCTCTCTGCTCAGCGGGCAGCCTGCTTCCCTCTCTCTCTCTATCTCTGCCTGCCTCTCTGCCTACTTGTGATCTCTCTCTGTCAAACAAATAAATAAAATCTTTTAAAAAAAAATAAATAAATAAATAATAAAATAAAATCCTACTAACAGGGGTGCCTGGGTGGCTCAGTGGGTTAAAGCCTCTGCCTTCAGCTCAGGTCATGATCCCAAGGTCCTGGGATTGAGCCCCACATCCCCGCATCAGGCTCTCTGTTTAGCAGGGAGCCTGCTTCCTTCTCTCTCTCTCTCTCTCTCTGCCGGCTTCTCTGCCTACTTGTGATCTCTGTCAAATAAATAAATAAAGTCTTTAAAAAAAAAAATTCTATTAACAATGGAGAAGACAGGCGGTGGAAGCATACTGACATCCTTATCCACAAACTCCACAACTCAGCCTGACACAAATACACCCTCCAGCTGCGCCTTAACCTCTGTAGTAGGCAAGGTGTCTTCTGGCAGGACCTGGTCCATCCCAGGGACACTGGAGGATGGAGGACGTGGTCCCGGTTGTATTCAGCCACCCTGAAGGACGTGTCACCACCTGTTACTGATGACCATTCCTCCTGTTTCCCAATCCTCTACAGGGGCAGGCAGCTCCCTAAAACCCTTCCCCATGGTGCCCGGTCCCTGGACACTGGCCACTTACCAAAGTGAGGAGGACAGAGGGGTTCTGTGACGTCAGGACGCTGGCGATCTGAAAGGTCAGAAAGAAAATTCCACTTTAGAACAACCGCAAAGACATCTGATAGAGGTGACAACGCCACCATGGCTTAATGATGGCAGCTCATGTTCACGGAGCTGGTTATAAAAACAGGCAGTGATACTGTTGCAGATGAGAAGACGGAGGCTTGCAGATGCCGGAGGACTTCTGAACGCCACATGCCTTTCAAGTGGCAGGCAGGGAGAGACACCTATATCAGGCACAGCTTCCCACATGCCTCTGGGCCCCACACACATCCCAGGCTTCATACCGCCGGGCCTGCCCAACTGACCCCCACCCCTGCCGGGAGGCCAGCACCTCTGTCCATCTGCTCCCTCCTTTTTTTTTTTTTTTCATCTGCTCCCTCCTGAAAGACCTGTTCCTACTACATCTCAGGCACCGATCCCAACAGCCTTCTGTCCCCAGGGCACCTTCCTCCCTGCACCCCCATGCAACTCCTAGACTGCATGGAGGAAGCTTCCCCGATCCCACCCTCTGTCCCCAATCCCGCATCCCCACTCTCCAACCCTGCTCCACCTTGACCCACTCAGGCCTCGCATCCCTGCATTCTGGCTGCTTCCTATCCCAGCCCCATGAATGAGTGTGCCATGCAACCTCGTCTCTCCGTGCCTCTGCTCATGCTCTGACCCCTGCCTGGAATGCCTCCTCCCTGCTCATCAACCAGTGAGGCCCTTTGTTTCCCAGACAGGTTCTTCACTCCCTCATCTCCTGCCCTATTCCCTTGGCAAAGTGCCAACCATGCTGCTTTAGCTGTGACATTTGTACCCGACAGTGCCAAGCACCCTGGTGGGAGCACTTTCTTCCTCTCCAGGCCCCCCACGCCGCAGTCTGCCCTACAGCTTGGTTACCGAGGCCCCTACTGTAGCTGAGCCTCCCGTTCCCACCCAAAACTCATTTGAGCCCTGACACAGGCGAGCGTGAGAAGGATTTGTTGTTTGTTGTTTTAACAGCTTTCCTGAGCTATCACTGACATGCTCTACAATGCACATATTGAAAGTGCACATTCTGATAAGTTTTGACATATGTATATACATGTTTTTTAATACTGAGAGGCTCCCAGAGAAAACCCGGAATATACTGAAAACTGAAAGATGGTAAAAGACACCTACAATCTCCTCCCCAGAGACTTTTTATCTCTGCACATGAAAACAGAGATCTGTAATGACATCTGGATCCTATGAAGTTACACACTTCACTTGCTTCCTGAGATGAAGTATTCTCTAACCGCGTGATTTTTACCAGTCACTACCAGCCGGGGAGGGGAAATGCCCAGCGAGCCGCCGATCATGGCCGTGGTCACTCCAGGATCATCTCATCTAACCACCCGGGAAACTGGGGTTACTCGGGTCCAGATTTCACAAATGAGAAAACAGACAGGTTCGATCATTTGCCCAGGTTTACAGTTACAAATGAGCAGAAGCCAGAGCTGAATGTATGGCTGTATGGCTCTCTTCATGGACACGGCACAGTTCATTCATTCATGCCTCTGCTGGACACTTTAATAATTTCCAACAATTAACTAGCAAAAGTGATGCCTCGATGAACACTCTTCTGGACAAGTCTATTTCCTTAACACAAATCCCTTTAAAAATGTATTTCCTTTAAAAAAAAAAAAAAAGGAGACTCAGTGACACCTCTGGGTGGAAAGCCATATGCTTCCTTGAGATTTTTGATGCTGGCGGCCAGACAATTCTCCAGATATGCACCAACTGCCCTCCCCCAATGGCGCACAAGGCCCCGCCTCCCCGGACCCTCCTCTCTGACTCTGGAACTGCAGACCCCCAACCCCACCCCCACCCCGGCCTCTGTGCTGCACACATCAACAGCTCAGCTGAATCCCTGCCACTTCCGAAGGCCCTCCTAGAGGAGGGGGGGACTCATTAGAAGGAATAAGAGCCCTGCGTGTCGGGCCTCTGGGTGTGTTGTCACGTCGACATGAAGGGTCTCCATTCATGGGCACAGAACAGCTCTGTCAACGATGGCAGTGAGTAGGCAGCCAGGGACACAGAGGAGGGCCAGATCCCAAACGTGTGGTCTGATGGTCTTTCTCCCAGCACTGGCTGGGGACACACTAGTTAGGAATGACGGAGAAAGCAGGCCGCCAGATGCACGGCCGGCCAGAGAGCTGACACAGTGGGCAGGCTGGGCATCTGCAGGCTCCAGCAGCACGGCATCTGATTGACCACAACTGCCTGCGTGGGCCCTGGTTACCTCTGTGGTTGAAACACCTCTCCCCATCCGGCAGCTCGTTCTGACCTCCTGCATGGAGACCCACTAGCACTATGCTCTCAGCAGCCTCAGAGAAAAAGGAGACGGGGCTGTGCCTGTGCATCAGCCACTCAAAATGCAGCTCTAGCACACAGGACAGCCCAGCTCTGTCAACACTGGGCCAAGTGTCCTCAGAGCGGTGGCCACTGGGGACCCATCAGCTCTCACAGACCAGTGCTGTTTAATGTCCCGGATGTGCTGCATCCCGCGGCCAGCATCAGTGTCCTGGGCAGCCATGCCTCTCTGGCAGGTTGAGGGAGATGACACAGGCAGAACCGATCAGAGGTTTGTGCACAGGGACCCTCCCCTAGGGATGATCAGAGGCTGCCCGCGGACCCCTCAGGCCCCCTCACGCTCGGGGCCCCAGCCAGGCCTGCAGGCTACCCTTCTGGGGTGATGCGCCAGAGAAGCGGGCAGGGCAGTCCGTAACCAGTGCTGCCAAGAAAGCCCGCGCTGCTCGAGGGAACCGGGCTTTACCCCACAGGCACCCAAGCTTGTGAACTGTGCTGGAAAGCCTGGCCGGGGCAGGCGGTTAAACATCCGACTCCTGGTTTCAGCTCGGGTCATGATCTCAGGGTCATGACACCCAATCCCACGTTAGGGTCCACACTCAGTATGGAGTCTGCTTAAGGCACTCTCTCCCTAGTGCACACACACTCTCTCTCTCTCCAAAGTGAATAAAACAATCTTTTTAAAAAATGAACTGTTTTTCATGGCCGTCTGAAACAAGGGTACAACTTGGTGGCTGGCAATGCGTCTAGAAATCTGAACTTGCTTCTCAAATGTAAATGTCAGAAAAGCTCCCAAGTGCACAACGGGCCCCCATGCCGGCCAGCTCCCCTTGAGTCATGAATACCAGCCCTGGTGCTGTACCCGCATGAAATGCCTTGAAGCACCTCCTGAGGCCCTCCAGAGGTCCCCCTTCTTGGGGGGACCTTCGTTTGCTCTGCCTTCTCAATGATTAGAAGCAGGGTCATCTCCGGGGATGACAGCCGTTCTAGCAGACACCTGCATTTAGTACACGACAGCGAGTGACCAGCTGTGGCCTGGGGTGTGGGCCTTCCTGCCTTCTTTCAGGAAAGACAGGTGTGAAGGGCTTCCCAGCTGTGATTTGCCACAGATGGCCGAGGCTGCCTGACATCAGTTGGGGGCCGGCACCATAGAACTGGCCTGGGGAGCCCTTCCCCGATGCAAGGGGCTTCCTGTCACCTTTCATGAAGGAGCAGGCCCCAGGCATCTCAAAGGCCTCCCAGCACAGGTGTCTCCACACAGCAGGTTTAGTGTCAGGCTCCATTTCAAACCACAGAAAACCAAAGACTCTCGGGAGCTTTGGTCATCCCCTATGTCTGATGGGACAAATGCAGAAGTGGAGGCCCTCTGGGGTCCAAAGGTCCCGGGGTTGTCCTGTAACTCTGCTGTGCCCCAGCTAGGGGGCTGTAGGTGAAGCCCATCACCTTGGCCTTGGCCTCCTCCTCTGCAAGCTGTAGACCCACCAAGGGATGGGGCGCAAGGGATAAGATCTGTCTCGATGTTACTGGAAGCTGCAGGGGCCACCCCAGAGTAAAGCTGTCAACAGTGAGCCCCTGTCGCCAGTAAGAACCAGAGCAGTAACAGGGCAGAACTGATGAACCCTGACAGTGATGACAATGGGACACAGCAGATAGCTCCTGGACCCAAGAGCCTGTCCTCCTAACTCCTCTGAAGCCTTTGTTTCAGATTCTGCTTCATAAATACAGACTCAGAGTAGCCACTCCCACTCTGTGGGGCTGTGATTCCGCACGATTGCCACAGGCTTTCCCGTCCCAATGCTCCAGACCCGTGTCCCTGCATCTGGAGGCCAGCTCTCCCCACTTCTCCCCAGAAATCACAGGAAGAATGGAGCTGAGGCTCCACCAGACATGAAAGCAACGGTAGCTGGGGAGGCTGTAGCACAGAGACGCTCTGACTCGGTGGGCTGAGATCCGGGCTGCCCCATCCAAGTTTCTGGGAAGGTCAAGATCCCCAAGGACAATAATGTTAACACACAGTTTACAGAGGCAGGAGGGATACAGCTGCCAAAGGAGAGGGTCAGGAACAAAATCAGAATGAAGGATGGAGCAGGTCACTGCTCCCTAGTACCTAGTACGCACTCCTAGTACTTCGAGATACAGGTAAGAGGCAAATGATCTCATCGGGGCATGCAAATAAATGTTCAGACTATTTGAGATCCTGTACCCAAAGAGATCAATACAACAGGTCACATGTGTATCAACGGATGCTTTAAATGCTGTGAGTCACCCCCAGTAACTCGGTACTGGAATTCTAGGACAGAAAAGAAAGATCCATCAAAAGCCCCCTCTCTGAAACCCAACCAGGCAGCATGTACTGTAGACACAGGTGCCCGAGGCCTAGTGGATGCGAACCACACTCCTTCCCCAAGGCCCTCCTCACCATGCACTGCCCTGCTAGTCACCTTTGCCACACACCGTGTCCTGGCTGCTGAGTTCAGCCCTGGGTCTCAACCAGCTCTGACGCCCACACACCTCTGGAACCCGGCAGGCAGGATGTGACAGTAACGTCTGGGGGAAGGGCCTTAGAGACAAATATAAAGCAGCAAAAGGCAGAGTACAGAGCAGAACACAGCCAGCATCCAGCATGTCCCCCGCAGGTCCTAAGAGCTGGGGTGGGAGGGGCGCCAGTGTGGACCAGAGTCAGCAGGGGGTGCAGCGGGCTGGCACAGGCCTCCGAGCACAGCGAGAGGGGTGGGCACGGCATTCTAGGGCAGCAGAACAAGAGCAGGACGGTGTCTCTGTGTGGGAAAGTACTAACGCAGGTCTGCCTGGGGCCAGGCGCCTCCGAGCAGACTGCACCAGACCCCTGCCCCAGGGCTGAGACACACTGCTTCCCCTACTGCTCTGTGAGCCCAGTTAGGATCCCTGCGAACCTGCCTCCCACCGGTGTCGTCATTCCCCAACACAGCCTCATCCTACCCAGGGGAAGCGGCAGCTGCTTGGTCTCTAGCTGGTGGGCTCCTCAGCTGCTTCGACACAGACCCCCAGCTCTTAGGTATGTCCATGTGCGATCTGGACCTGGCTGGGGAAATGTGGCATGGGAGGGCCCCAACTCCCACCCAGCAGATCCTGCCAGGCTGGGGGTGGGGCTCGAGCGGCAGGCAGCAGTAGGCACTGAACTTTCGGTGCTTATGTTCTACCCAGCACTGACCTGCACGTGGCATGGGCGTTTTAACAGCACCCAGGGATGGAGCAGCGTTGGGGGCCTTGGTCCCCCAAGGAGACCATAGGGGCACATAGCTGTGCCCTCCCCTCTGCCCCTGCCCTGTCCCATCAGCCGTGGACGTCAAGGGCTGGGGCAGGGGCAAAGCCCTATAAGGACAGTCATTCAGCTACCCAGGTCACATGACACTGCTGGGCATCCATGCTGGGAAACAGATTAAAGCCAGGGGCCCTCCAACTGCACCCCACCCCACAGGCCTCTCAAAGTCTGGGGCCTTTCTGGTGGTGGCATCTGTAGCCAGCAAGGGCTGGGGAGGGGAACTCCCCAATACACGAAGGCCCAGGCTGAGCGGAGGGGTGGGGGGTGGGGGGTTGGGTGTTGGGGGAGGCACTGAGATGAAAGCTGTCCTCCCTCTGGGGAGCTAAGCAGTCACAACCCAGGTACCAGAGGCCTCCAGCCACTGAGTGAGGGACACTGGCCAGGCAAAGGGTTGGGGGGGGGGCTCTTCAGGGAAGTCTGAGGTTCACAGTCCTGCCTGCGCTATCCAAACGAGGGCGCTGCTGAGGTGGCTGGCAGCCAGGTGGCGATTTCCCACGACGACGACAGGCAGCCAGGGGCTATGGCAGTGGGAGGAAGGGGGTGCCAGCGTGCTGAGGGGTGAGGGAGGCCTCAGTGGCTCAGAGAGGAGTTGGCTGCTACTGACCTCATCTGTATACTGGACGTCATCTACAGCATACTTCTCCTTGAAGTATTCCTTGGAATGGATCCTCAAAGGAAAGCACAAGGAACGCCAGGGTCAGGGTTTGACACACTTGGCATAGGCTGCCATCCCACCACCCATGCCCAGACCCTAAAGCCCTGGGCCCATCCCTGTCCCGGCACAGAACAGGTGGGCCCAACACAGACTCGGAAGCAAAGGGCACTGGGCCACAGAGTGAACGCTGAACCACACCTGCCTCCCCTGACCTCCCCCAGCTGACTTTGGCCCATCCTCGGAGCCCGTGACCCTGGCCACCTGACCTCCTCCAGCTGACCTCTGCCTGTCCTCAGAGCCCGTGACCCTGGCCACCCACAGCATCTGCAGACCACACCTCCCCCTCCACCGCTGATGAGAGCCCACCGGGCTGCCAGCCAGCTTACCCTTTGGGGCATGAAATAAGCTGCCGCCTGGGAGCTCTCCCATGGAGCCTCTTTAGAGGAAAGTTTTAAAATTAACATTTTAAAGAAGTCAATATCAGTATTACTCACTGTGATGAGAAACATTCAAGCTTACTCATCATCCCTGAAAAATCAGCCTTGAGAAGACAGAGACAAAGGGAGGAGGAGGCTGGGCCCCCTCCCAAAGGGCTCCCGGTCACAGTCAGGGTCACAGTTGCAGGCCGGCAAACACCGCCCCACCCCCCAGACTCCTGGTCAGTGGCTGAGTTGATGTCACTGCTGGTGACAGAGCTCACCTGAGGTGGAGCACTAGCCACACAAGGGGAGGGTGTCTCTAGCCAAGTCTAATGACGCACACACGCCATCCTGCGCCATCCCACGCCTGGGCACCACATCAGCATGGGGGGATATGCCCCCAGCCTGCCTGTGATCACATGGTATTCTAGTCACCAAGTGTTAGATCCGAAAGAGGCCTCAGGGGAAAACAGCAGATGGTTTTCAGCCTGTGCTTCCTGGACTCTCAAGGGTGAGCAGATGACAGGGGGGTGAGGGTGCCAAGGACAGGGTGCCTGGGGTGGCCCAGAGGGGACAGGGGAGGGAGCACACTTCCAGACTTGGAGAGGACCACCTCCGATAGCGAACTCCCTGTGCCTCTGAGACACCAGTGACCAGCATCACTGGCCAGGAAAGAGAAGCCCTCTGCCCTCTCTGAGCCCTGCACCACCCCCCTGTCCACTTAAGCATGCACCAGACAGATCATGGTGAAGAAGGCAGCATGGACCAGGGCACAGATGCACAGGCCTTGGGGACCAGCAAGGAGATCACAGCCCCACGCAGCGAGCACCCCTTTGTCTTCTCTGAAACTGACACTGGGGGTCAAGCTCTTGCTGCTAATTACATTTGCACAAGGCAGTCACATTGGCTTCCACGTCTGAGACAGGACTCAAAAGTTAAACAGCCGAAGTCTGGCACGGCCATTAGCATGGCCTGGAGTAGCTATCACATCAGCGGGATGATAAGCCCCTCACATGGATGCCGGAAGCCCTGGTTCTCCATCTAGCATGGACAGCTCACTAACCCTCGGTCACTAAATGGTGACACTCTCCGCCACGCACAAAGGCACGTGCCAGAGGGTGAGGTGGGACCATCAGCGTCCTCGCCATGTCCACCCTCGACTGCGACCCCAGCTCCAGGACAGGCGCCCTGCATGCCCAGCGGGTTCCCAACCTTCCTCTGGCCCCTCGTCCCGTCATCGCTCACAGCTGTGACAAGTGTCCACAGCAAACTCCCAGAAGATTTGAGATGTGCCAAGGACCTGCTTATGAGGGATGCTTCCTACAGGGGGTAAGGGGACGACATCTCAGCCACCACCCCAGGGCACGTGTGCCTACCTGCCCTGCCTAGGAGTCTCGGTGAGCCTAGACTTGAGTCTCGCAGACCTAGACTTGCGACCCAGGAACATCTCCGTGTACTCAGCCTGAGGTCTTCACAATGTGGCACCAGAGGAGATGGGAGGAGGAGGGGTAAAGGGGAGGCCAACGCGAGGTGGCTGTGACCTGCGGGTGGCCCTGGGGCTGCGCACTCACCTGTCCACCCCTGGCCTGCCAGCCACAAACCATCCACTTGCCACAGGAGCTAAGAAGCAGCCAGCGCCAGCCAAATCACAGGAGAGCCTGCTGCTGCCACCCAGATTATCTGGGAGGAAGCGAGGGCGGGTGCCAGCCCCACCACGTGCCCTGTGCCCTCCTCAAAGAGATCGATGGACACAGTCCAGAGCACCTGCTGGGCCACGAGGGCCAAAGCCACCCAACTACCACAGGCCTGGTTCTCAACAGAATGACTGCCTGACAGATACGATCTGAAGAGCTGCGAGCACCTTTTCTGGCACTCTGTGTGCCATTCTTTCCTTAACGACACAGATAATTCAGTTTGAATACTGCTTATTTTTCATGTTTGGGGGCTAATTATAGTAAAAATAATTTAAACATCACCTGAAGGGCTAAGCCAGCCACCAGCGGCTCAGCAGCCATGATCTGGCAGGGTTGATCCCAGGAAGGGGCAACACGCCCACGAGAGCCTACAGAACCAGCAGGAGAGGTCACAGGGCACAGATAGACCCACCAAGAGCCAGGCTGGTGGCAACCACGTGGAGGGCTTGCACCCCGCCCTGCATGGAGTCTGGGGTCCAGCAGGGGAGCTCATGCCAGATCCCACCATATGGGAGACCCAGACAAAGCCACTGGACGAGGGAAGAGCGGGTCAGAGGGGAAGCCGGCCCCAGCTCAAAAATCCTCCCTATGAAGGGAAGAGACAGCTCTGTCAGGAGAGAGGAGAGAGCGCCCCCCTCAAAGGTGTCTGTGCCTTCTCCATGAGCAGCTGGGCCCAGCATGACTTAGAGGAGGTCTTTCCCGGAACTCAGGGTCAGGGTCGACACAGTGAGTAGCAGCCCCTGTGCCTGGCCTCCTGTGGGAAGGAGACATTAAAGGAATGCGTGTGGTACGCACACCACAGAGCCCTCGAGAATATGAAATTGCCAAGCACAGGTCCTGCCGGCCAGCTGCCCACCTGTGTGCGGTTAATGAATAAATAAGAGGACCAAATTACAGCAGTCACCATCAATTTCCAGCAGCCAGAGTCTGCCTTCAGCTGCACACAGCACCGCTGCCTCTCATTCCGCTCCCGGCACAACGCCGCGCTCACTCTAGAACAGAGGTCGGCAACCACTTCGGGAACCAAGGCCCTGGTCAGAGCAACACAGATCTTTCCAAAGCAATGCAGGTGACTGACCCTGACAACCATGCCCGTGAGGGAGGAGGCATGGGGGGGGAGCACCAGGGCTCAGGAGGCCAGAGGAAGGAGGCCTGTGGTCAGCAGAGCCAGAGCCCCGGGAGCAGGGCTGAGGACGCCGGCACCTGCCCCGCTAGGGAGGCCAGGATCGTCCAGAACCTCCAGCAGGAGGACCCAAAGGGACTCCCTTGGCCCTCCTCAGGAAGGCCTGCCCCTTCCTTGGCACCCCGCCAGCCCTCCCTGCAGACAGAGGGAGCCGGGGCGAGGCCACGGGCAGCTGAGGCAGCCTGGTCTGGGGTACCTGGACACATGCACACTTGCACACTGCGTGCCAGACCATACACAGCACCGCATCCCACTCTGCACCCCACGTACCCGCTCTACACACACACTCCACGCCACGTGCACACCCTACCCCCAACACACACACACCATACATGTACCCACACTACACCCGGCGTGCATGCGGGTGCACACGCAGGTGCACACACACACATACACACACACACACCAGCTCAGGGCCTCAGCCCCGGAGAAACTCACTCCTGGGCAGTGCCCTCATTAGGATAAGCACGCTCCTCCCGGCAAAGCCCACCACATCAGGCATCCCATCTCACATTTTGAGCCCACAGTCTCAGTCAGGGACAAGGGCAGAACATAGTCAAGATGCAAAGGTTCTAGGAGGTTCCCCCAACTTGGCGCAAATTCACTCACCCTCTATGGGCTCTGAAGCCGCCCTGTACTGAGACTCAGAGACAATTCCCTGCCCACTCCCAGGAGCCCAGGCACCCCAGCAGCCAAAGCTGCCATCAGCTGAGCCTGATTCTAACAAAAAATGACGGGAAACACTCACATCCAAAGGCACCAGACTTTTGCAAGCAGATTCCAAATGAAAACAAATTAGGAGCTACCACACTCCTGCCCCAAAAAAGGCCCCGGGTGAGGAACAGGCCCCCCAGCGTCCGCTGCCCTGACAACAGAGGCCTGCCCTTTACGCAGGAAATGGCAGGTCTAGTGATGGGAGTGCTGTTTCCCCGGACGACTTTGGATTGCGGTATCTGCCAGATGGATTTTCAAAAGCCATCAGATAGAGACTCAAAAGGAAGCTGAGGAGCTGAAGGTCAAATGTTCAGTCTGGTGGGTTTTGATTGCAAAGGCCAGGTAATCCCACCAGCCTCGCTCCCTAGCCCTATTGATCACGAGAACGTCTGGGAACAGCCACACGCAATCAGATCTGGCAACTCCCCAACTCTAGCCCCAGACAACCAACCCCTTCGCCACTGACCCTCTGTAACCGAGCCTTCTCTCCTAAAGGCTCGGGACACGGGGACCAGGAGAAGGACATACTGGAGCAGAGGAAGGAAAGGTCTGCCCAGGTGGCCACAGTGGGGAGCCAGGTCTGCAGAAGGCCAGGGTCTAGCTCTCTGCTGTGCAGCCGGAAGGGACCGACCTGCTCATTCTGGCCTGCCCAGCACGGAGCCTCTCCAAAGAGGAGACCCACACTGCAGACCCTTCTCTACACTCAAAGGTCACGCGAGCCTTTAGGTCCGCACTTACACAATCAGGTGGCTCAGCAAAAGCAGGGCCAGACTAAAGGAGAACTTTTTTTGGTGGAGATTTATTTATTTATTTGAGAGAGAGAGAGAGAGAGAGAGAGAGAGAGTGTGTGTGTGTGTGTGTGTGTGTGCACGAGCAGGGGAAGGAGGACAGAGAGAGAGAATCTCAAGCAGATTGCCCACTCAGCACAGAGCGTGACACAGGGCTCCATCTTACCACCCTGAGATCATGACCTGAGCCGAAACCAGGAGTCAGACGCACAACTGAGCCGCCCAGGTGCCCCTGGAGGAAAACTTGTAAGAGCGGCCCTGAAAACCAGCCACTGTCAAAGCACAGAATAGTATTCCTGTATTACTGAGGATTGCGCTTCAGAAGAGCCAACTGCTAACAGCTGTTCCCTGACCAATCAGGTCCTGGGTTTTAAACACTCCAGTCAAGTGCCATTTGGCTCCCCAGATGGTGGCTGTGGGGAAACATGGTGAGATTTGCTCAGATTTTCCCACTGGATGGTGGAGTCCCCAAGGCAGGGAAAGGCCTCTCCGCCCACAGCCCTGGAGGAAGTCCACTCTCCAGGACAGGCACTCCCGACCTGACACAAGACAAAGCAGCGGACAGAGGGGAGATGCGCTTGGAGCCTCCCCACACCATATGCAGGTAGAAAGTCCAGCAAGGCCCTGCTCAGACCCTCCCCTAGCCCCCTACCCATCCCACATCTCACTGTGGAGCCCCTCTGCCTGTAGGACTGGCACCCTCAGAGCCAGCAGACAAGGCCACGGGGCAGCTCAGAGGGCAGCCAGGTCAAAACCACGGGTGCTGCCCATGCTCTGGATCCCCAGCTATTTCTGGAACGTGCCACTAGCAAGCAGGGCAGAGACCACAGCTCTATGATCACCGAGCGTGCAGGAAGGGCTCTGGAAGAATTCTCTTATGGAGACCAGACCTATATACTCTCACCAGGAAACTCCTCATCACAGCTGTAGCAGTTACCAGGGTTTTGGGGCAAACCATACTGACATTCTTCATGTTCGAGGACTCAAAAGGTCCGGACTTGGGACAGAGCCCAGAAAGGACAGCTTATTTCTGCTCTAAGAGGTCTGGGACCTCAGCAAGAGGAATCAAAGGCTGGGGCTTGGAGTCACCTACTTTGGTGGGTGGTCTGGCTGTCAGCTGGGCCCCTGCTCCCATCCATGAGGTCCCCCTACATGGGCAAGTGTGGGCTTCCTCACAGTATGGCAGCTGGGTTCAGGGACAGGTGTCCCATGAGCAAGAATCAGGAGTCTAGGGGCGCCTGGGTGGCTCAGTGGGTTAAGTCTCTGCCTTCAGCTCAGGTCATGATCTCAGGGTCCTGGGATCAAGCCCCACCTAAGTCTGCTCAGCAGGGGGCCTGTTTCCCCCTCCTCCTCTCTGCCTGCTTCTCTGCCTACTTATGATCTCTCTCTCTCTCGGTCAAATAAATAAATAAAAACTTAACAAAAAAAAAAAAAAAAGAATCAGGGTTCTAGCCACAGGATGACCCTGCAACATTCATGCATCAAGGCAGTCACCAAGTCCCAACCCAGGGGGAGCGGCGGGGGTTGGGGGTAGTCTACCTCTCCATCGGGAATGGCCACAAATGTTGCTGGGGCCATTTTTGGACATTACAAGCTGCCTGTCCCTGGCATCTTTACCACGACCTTTCAGTGTCACAGAGTGAGCCATCCCTGCAGTGCCCATCACTATGATGACAGCCCCGGTGGTGCCTCACAAGCAGCCTTGTCACTGTCCCACAGATAAGGAATCAGAGGCCCCAACAGTGACAAGAGCTGCTCTGGGAAGAGGCCATGCCCCGCCATCCAGCCAGCCTCCAGCCAGACTGACCCATGCGACCTGCACAGGCCATGCCACCATCCTGAACCTATGCCTCTTTAAAGCAGGGAAGCCATAAGGAATCAACCAGGAAGATGATAAAGGCTGACCGTCAGGGCTACCACGGGACAGGGGGCAAGAGGTGGGGGGGATGAAACCACCCTATGAGCACCCATATCTTCAGGCCTGCAGGAGGAGGGTCCCGGAAAAATGCACTGAGGAGGGCCTGCCAGGGCCAAGCCAGGGCCAAGCCTGAGGCCAGTGTCTCTGCAGGTAAAAGACTCCACGGTAAAGTGGGCAGGGAGGGCAAGAGGACAGAGCAGACACCTGCGGTGACCAGCCTCCCATTCTGCACCCCACTTCTTACCCTTACCCAGGGCTGGGTGGTGTGGAGCCTCTGGGGGCTCTCACTGGATTCACCTTGTCCAACACACCACCCCGTCCCTCGGGAAGAAGGCAGCACAACCTTCGGTGTTCGCCCTCACGCAGGCATGAAGGCTGTGGGGACCTGCTCATTACAGCAGGGACCTGTTTCATCCACCTGCCCCAGGGCCTCTGAGAAGGCCAAAACCTAGGTGCCCAGCATGCCCTCCAACGGCCAGCTGGGTCGGGCATGCCCACTTCCCACCCTCCTTCCCCAGGGCCAAATAGGAAAACACACCCAGGGGAAGCACGGCCCACTTCTCTTCTGCTGTCAGTTCTGCTTCAAGCTGTCCTCACGGTGAAGCCGATGGCCCATGGTCGGAAGGCCTCAAAGCAGAACTGTTATCACCTTGTGAGTCTGAACCCTTGCCCCAAGACAGCAGAAGAGGTGCCTCTCAGGCCAACAAAGGGGGCTCTGGAGTTTGCACTCAAGGGATGGGGGGTAGGCCCTAGTCTGCCCTCTGCACGGAATAGGTCCCTAAAGTAGCCACAGGCCCTGGTAAGCGGGGGTGAGGGACTCCAGGCAGCAAGGGCTGCAATTTAGACATTAGCCCGGAAGAATCATTCTCTAGGCGGAAATGACACGCCGGAGGTGAGGAACATTTACCAGGATCTCAAGGGTTAAAGCAGCAGCCGTGGTTAAATATGGCTTCTGCCTAGGCACGTTGCAGCAGGCAGGATGGCTCCCATGAGGGGCAGACACGGCCAAGAGCCCTGGAGCTGGCAGGTGCAGTGGACGATGGGGAGGATGCCTCCAAGCACATCCCGGGCCCCCCATGCCACACTCCTCCACAGCACAATCCTAGAGCCACCATCCTGTCTCACAGGTGAGCTGAATGAGGCAGGACCTCCTGAGACAGAGCCAGAAACAGGCACACAGCACGCATCCAGCAATGCCCCATGAGAGATGGGCCTGGGAGGAGGGTCCCAGGCTGCCCTCTCTGACCCAAGCCAAACCCCATGACACCCAAGGTGGGGCCACCTGCTGCTGATGCCACGCAGGAGGGATGGCCCACTGGGACCAAAGCCTCTGGCATTTTGACAAAGCTGTGAATCCAAAATTTCAAGATTAACAAACATGACCATAATCTGTGGCTGCGGCTCTGACGCTCTGCCCCTGAGCAGGCTGTCAATGGACGCCACCATGGACATGGCCCCACCTACCCCTACTCCTTCCCTCCTTGCCTCCACAAGCCACGCCCCGCCCCCCCACCCCACTCTCAATGGTCAGCAGGCCCAGTTACAGGCCCGGATTGCTCCTTACTTTCCCATCCAGGTGGCATAGCTGGCAGGAAGCCTGGGCACAAATAGGGTCGACTTCCCGGTGCCTACATCGATCGTGCCGTAGCAGCCTGGATCCGTGACGCCAAATGCCCAGTGAAAGAAAGACTCCTGTGATGGGAACAAGGACCTTGATTACCGGGTCAGCAGAACAAAAACATGAGGCACAAGGAGAGAGACTGGGTGTCAGACCAAGCACCCAAGTCAGCTCAGGCCCCCTAGCTCTCAAAGCCTGCCTCCCAGCCTCATCTAGTTCCCCAGCTGTGCACTCTGCCTCCCCCACCCCATGTCAGCAGTGGGCTGTCCATCAACCCCTTCCAGGATTTGGCATGGGGCAGCCTGGCTGGCTCCTCCCACCCTGCTCTGAGCCCCCTGTGAGGATGCCCGGTCCAGCGTGTGCCCAAGCCCCACCCACAACCCCCTCTCTGCCCACACCCCTTAGGCCCCTGGCTGGGCACCCCAGGGCACACTAGGACACGGGTGCCCATGCAAACCACAGGCCCGGCACAGCCCTACCTGAGCCTCTCTGCTGCCCCCATACCCGAAGGTAGGCAAGACGCCACCTTGACTTAGACACCCAGGCCAGACATCTGCACGGAAATGGATTCTTCCATTTAGAACTTCTTCCTTCCTTCTCCCACCCCTGGGGCAGCTGATGACTTCAGTGTTTAGCAATAAACACTGAGCTCAAATAATCTTATAAAGGTATGAAGCGGAGGAGGATCTCTTCTAAAATTAACCTTGCATAACAGCAGTAAGGCAGCCAAGGGCTGAATTTAGGAGATCGCTTTTTAAACCACAGAATACGTAAACTTCGGGAAGCATCAAGACTAGTCAGAAAAGACTTACTGAGACCTCCACGTCTCTAGAAACCAGGGGACTATAGGCTTGCAGCTGCAAGAATGTGGCATAGGGAAACTTTCCAGGGGGAGCCACTTTCGGCAAAATTCACTGCAATCGCTCTCAGCAGCTGACAGCCCGTTTGTGCCCTATGGGGGATGACAACACAGCCTCTACGGAGGCCACATCTTGCTGCCCCTCCACAGTTGGGTCCCCTTCACATTTCCCTGCCTCCTCCTGGCCTGGATGCCAGACGGCCATGTCCCCGAGGCTCTGCTGCCCCCAAGGAGGATACAGAATTCCCAGGGTGGAACTCCACCAGCTCTGGGCACGGCAGGGAGCAGAGCCCTATCCTTAGAGTCCAGAGATGAGATTCTAAATAATGCCGGCTCCCCCTCTGGCAATGCCGGCTCCTCTCTGAGGCTCGGTTTCACCATCTGTAAAGTGGGTGCAGAGCTGGGATCAATGAGAGTGGAGCCAGCTCAGGGCCTCTCTGGTTTTCTGGGTGAGTTCCTCTGTTGAGGGTCCTTGCTCCTGCTCCTGGAAACTGAATGATGCCTACGATTCTCAGCCAAGCCCACCACATCTGGGCTGGCTTCTAGCAGCTAAGCCACCCTCTACCACACAGGGTTCCAGAACCTCAAGGCATCCTAGTCTACTTCCCGGGCAAGGACACTGAAGCCCAGGGAGAGTCACAGAGTCAACAATGGCCAAGCTGGGATGAATGTGAGGGCCTCCCACTCCTGCCCAGCACCCCATTCCCATGTCTCCTCCCGGTCCGCTGCGGCCCGTGTGTTCCCTGCTGCAGGCAGAATCTGGCCCCAGGAAGCCAGGCCTTCCCATCTGCACCTCTGCCCAGCCCACCCCCTTACCACTCACTCCTGTGGACACCACCCCCCAAGCCTGCAACACCCACTCTCAAACGCACTCGTGAGAATTCATCCTGGCCTTCAGAGCCCATTCCAAATACCACCTCTTCCATGAAGACTTCCTGCCTGCTTGCTCCCCCAGGAATGTCATTTTTCTGTATTCTGACTAAGAACTGAGACTGGCTGGCATCAGCTCCTCCCCCATCCACAGCTAGGAGGGCTCTACCCCTCCAGAGTCAGGGCTCCCCAGGTGCCAGGCCTTGGCCCGCCCTCTGAGAGCCTCTCCAGAGTCCCCTTGCGGGTAAAGCTTCCCAAGGCCCACCAAGTCCGATGCTGGGGGAGGGTGGACAGACCACCAGAGGCCTGGGGTGCAGCTGAAGGTGCAGGAAGGCAGGAAGGCAGGCTCACCTGGCGGAAGAGGATGCCGGTGTCAGTGCAGTAGCGCTGGGTGTCCTCCCCGCCCTGCAGCAGCACAATGGAGCCGGCCTGCACGGCCGGGTTCTTGCGCAGCCGCTCACACAGGCGTTGCCTGTTCAGGGCGAAGAGCGCCAGGGGCACCTTCAGGGTCTCATTCCCCAGCCAGAACGAGGGTCTGCAAAGACATAAGCAAAAGTCGCCACATGGGCTCCTGTTAGCGCCACCAAGCCCATCCACCGCCTGCAGCCTGAGGTGACCAGAGGGCCAAGCCTGCTGGGGGACCCCCCTCATCCAAGCTCAACCTGCTTGGCCCAGAAATAGCCCCTCCCTGGGCTGCCAGGGCCTCGTAGACCCCACTCTCCTCAACTGTCCCCAAGCCCTGGACCCAGAGTGGGGATGACAGAAAGCTGCTTCTGCTTCACCAGTGGGCAGGTCAGGCCCCTGGAGGGAAAGCCTGCAATGGTCTCAAGGAACTTACCATCCATGCAAGAAGGATCTGTGATCTTTGATCTGGCCCAGACAACATGGGATCCCTGCCCTCGAGCCTACATGATGCTGTCTTCTCTCAGACCCGGCAGCCCAGGACAGGACACCTAGTATCAGGACCTGAAGCGAGTCTGTGCTAAGGGGACCATGGTGAGATGGACCAGGCAGTGGCAGCCCTAGGAGTGCCGTCCTGGAGGACAGATGTCACCGGAGAGCAGGTGGGCGACTCCCCACCCCAGTCTCCTTTACACCAAGAGAACAGCTTACCGGGCACCCACCCCCCAAGGCCTGCCTGCTTCCGCACCCTGCATCCCATGTCTATTCCCAGGTCGCTCCAGCATCACGGTTCACTCCTCACCTCCAACGGACAGGAACCTCACCCTCATAATAAACAAAATGCTTTCCTTGACTGCCACACACTTCCAGGAGTTGATTTCTCACTACCCTTTAAGAAAGTAATCTCTGCAGAGTCGCTCAAGCCTGACGTTCTGGTGCCCCAGCAGCCCATGCTCTCCTCAATCGCCACCTTGCGCTTCGGCCCACCCCTTCCCGCACTTGAGCCCCTGCCAGGCCCCAGTGACCCCCACACTCCCCATCCACACTGGCTTCCCACTCCTCACCCAGCCTCTGGGCACCGAGGACCCTAGGGACCACTCTTTCCACAGCCCCCAACCATGCTCAGGCTCCCTCCCTCCTGAGCGCCTCCTCCAGCTGGGGGATCCCCATCTCCGGCCTGGACAATCACAGGGAACCCTCCAGGATCTCTTTGGTCCTAGCTTCCCCCCCACAACCTCTTCTGTACCCACCTAGAAGGACCCATTACAATGCAGATCTGTGCAGACCCTCCCCTGCCTGCTGCCCTCAGCTGTCAAGTGCACTTGGAAGACAGCTACCGGGCACTGAGGGGATCTAACCTTTGCCTGCAGGGGCATCCCAGCTCTTTATCTACGTCTCTGCAGAAATGGCCGCTCTCCCCAGACGCTTACCAGTACTCTGTCCCAACCTTATCCCCTGTTCCCTTCACTCCGCTCTAGGGCACACAGTACTGCATAACTGGTTCCCCCAGGGAAAATGTAACCTTAGAAGGGCAGAGACCTCACCTCCTGTCAAGCAGGCCCCAGGCTCTCCGGTCAGGCCCCCCAGCACTTCAATAAGGCTCCAGGTGATTTAGCCACTGGGAGGCAGGGCAGGAGACCAGAGGGTGGAGGGACGACAGGGAATCCATTCCTTGCTCCCTCCCTGGTGGAACCTGGAACCTGACAGCTGGTGGACCCACCCCTCAGGGCCACAGCTCCCAGGCCTCCCTTCTCCCAGCACCGCCTTCACTGGCTCCTGGCCAGCTTGCTACCTCTTCTCTCCGAGGTCCCCTGAACCTGCCCGCAGCACTGTAAACTGACCCTGCGGTAAACTCTCATCACTCCTTCAAGTGAGGCTCTGGCAGGTCCCTGGCCGAAGTGACACAAACACCTTTTAACGTAGACACAGCCTGTGTTCGCTGGTGCTCACTGCAGGGGCTGCCTCCACACACAAGACTGTCAAGCCCACAGACACAGATCTGGTTCTGCTCTGGTCACTGCTGCCCCGGTGCCTAGCACTCTGCTCAGCACACGGCATGTACTGGATAAATACTTGCTGAGTGGACAATTGTCACAATGTGGGGTCACCCACACAGCTGTGCTGACCAGAAATTGCCACATCAGCTCCAGTGCAGCAGGAAGCCGAACCCTGGGGCCCAGCCTGGCCAGAAAGGGTGGACGGCTCACACACACCCCATGTACATCTGTGGGACCAGAACGCCCGGGTCCCTGGACATGGGCTTGCCACTCACCCTCCCAGAGAGGCTGGACAGGGGCCAGCACTCCCTTGGGGCTGGGCCCCTTTTCTGCTGCGCTCAGCCCCAAAGATCAAAGGGCAGAGGTGGCAGCTCATAAACATGCCTGCGTCCCAGCTGGCCGTGTACGCAGGAACCGAAAGTGCAGCCCCCAGCGTCCCCGCAGTTTTCCCCTCACTCAGCAAAGTCCATGGAGGGGGTGGCCTGGGGAGAACCTTGTCACCGCACACTCCTCAGGGGTGGAGGGGCCAAGGCACCACAGCAGGTGGCTCTGGCCAAAGCTGCCAGATGCCTGCAGACTCCGTAGCCAACTGGCTGCAAGGGCCCGATTCCAGCCCGCACCCACCCCTAGCCCTGCCCACCTCCCCCCCCACCACTCCTCACCCCTCTCCCTGGCCCTCTCTCTTAAACACACCAGACACCAGCTCTCCCGGCCTGCCACCATGCCCCCACTAGGAGGGCTCTCACAAGGGCTGGGCTTCCACTTGTCCAGAACCTTCTGAGAGGCCTCCATGTCTCAGGGAACCTGGACTGTGACCTTCTGGCCCACGGGCCAAGCAGCCCAGATCAAAACAGGAAACTTGCTAAGAATCCTCTCTGAGAGCGTCAGCCACTACCATGAAGAAAATCTGCCCTACTGCCCAGGCCCCTGTGGGCTCAGCCACAACACAGAAGAGCAGGGCAGGCAGGCCGATGAGCTGCGGTCACTCCTTATGGCAGGGCACCCCCAGAATCAAGGTTCATAGAGATGCACCCTTTGATTTCTCCTGGTGTAAGCCAATCCTGTGAGAAAAGATTGGGCCCAGAGCCAGTGAAAGTGACTTCCTGCAAGCTCAGCAGAAGCAGCGCCAATAAAACATCTCCACCTGCTTTCCACTGGGCTTGCCGACATCCAGAATGTAGAAGGCAAAAGCCAGGTCATCCCCAAGTACCGGCATTAATAAGACAATGGCCGAGGAAGACAGCAGGGGCTGGCAGACCGGCTCTGGGCACCAGGGAGACCCAGAGCTCAAGTTCCAGCCCCCCGTCCCACCCCAAAGCCAGCCCAGCCCTACAAACCGCCAGGGCCCAGGCAGCAGCTGGTGACCAGGAGAGGGGCTGGCCTCAGGGAAAGTGTGATGTTGCTGCCCTTGCAATCCATTCCTGTCCCCCCCAAACCAGGGATGAGCACCCCCTCCTCTCCTATGGTCACATGCAGGGCTCGCACCCAAGGCCCGTGGGGATTCACACATAGAACTGAGGGATTCCATCTACTTGGATGGGAAAAAATGATATTTTTATGGGCTCGAACCTTCATCCCAATATGCATTTTCCAATTCACAGTATCAACAATGTATGAACCTGTCACCAAGAACAATCACAGGCATTTTCCTATCACGTTACTGATGTCACAGTAGCTCAAAATGTCACTCTTGTTCACCACTGCTTCAAAACTAAGGTGGTTATTAGGCCTGCTGCTTTTGTAACTTAATGGGTTAATAACATCTATCACAATACTGTAAATTTACTAACATTCTGATAACTGTATTTTAATACAATCGGTTTTCCTTGTAATCCTCCATGTTTTCTTTTATGCATTTAAAAGCATCATGTTGAGACGGGGGCCCAGGCCTCCCCGATACACAAGGGGTCCATGGCACAGACAAGGACGAGGTCCCTGCACTGGAATGTGATGCCACTTCTAGAGGGGCCCCGCTGCTAAGCTCCCAGCAAGAAAGGCCAGCCGAGCACCTCCTGCTTCCTCACCCTCAGCCTCCGGGTTGGGCCAGGCATCAAACCCACTAGCTGACTATCAGCAAGGGCAACCCACTCACTCTGGCTGGAAAGGTCGGGGGTGCAGGGGCGCTAAGCACACACAGAGACAGAGAGAAAGACAGCCATATGGAGTCAGGACCAAGCCTGGAAAGGGGCTGGAGAGGGCAAAGGGGCACTCAGCAGCCAGCCTGACTCTAACAGACCCACCCTTACCCATCCACCAGGGTCAGCCTGACACCTCTTCCCCAGGAGCGCAAGGTTCACATCAGGGTGGGGACAGGCTCTGACCCTGAACTTGACTCCTCACATTACTTTCTCTGCCGAAAAACGCTGACTTTATTATGACCTGTGACCCAAGGGGTCACACCCAGGGCAGTTCACCTGCATTTCCTTGTTGGCAAAGGCCCTCTGTGGAGCAGTTCCCTGGCAGCCATTCAGTTAAAAAAAAAAAAAAAAATTAAAAGAGTTTCTTCATCCTACGCAGAATTCTGTCCCCCTCGCCACCCACATCTCCAATAGTGTAGTGTACCTCTCCAAGAATTCTGTCACTCTGTGCCTCCTCCTCTTGCCTCCCCCCTTGGCCCCAGAGGATTAACTTTGCTGGAAGAACCATCCTTCCAGGATTTGGCCAGGTCCAGGCTCACCCCCAATCCAAACAAGGAGACTGGCTCCTCTGTGCCTTCAGGAGAGCAGGAGGCCAGTATGGAGCCCTGAACCCAAATGAAGCCCATGGAACTCTCTGTGACCACCTGGCTGGCCCAGATATAAAGACAACAGACCTTTATCTGGGCACTGGCCTATACCTCTTGCTCTCTCTGCTCCTTTCCGGGCTTGGTCCTGACTCCATATGGCTGTCTTTCTCTCTGTCTCTGCCTGAGGGGCACCCAAGGACTGGCACACAAGTCATCCAGGAATTGAAGTCTACCCACACTCTCCCCTGAGCTCAGGATCCATGCCCTTCCATGGAGCACACCAAGACCAGAGGCAGACAGGTGGACGGCATGCGCCGTGTTTGCATTTGCCCCAGTGGCCTGTGAGCACCTAAGGGTAGGCCCAGTACTGATCCCGAAATACAGCAGGTGCCCGCTAAAGGTTTGATCTCTATGTCCTAAGCTCTCTCAACCCTGTTCTGTTTCCATTCTCCCCACCTCCCCAAAAGAGAAATGCAGTCAGCCCACTGCTTCCACCACTCTAATCCCAGTCCCCAGCCTGGCATCTGGAGCAGTGCCCCCTACCACTTCCCCTCCTAGCCCCCAGCACCACCATGCCCATAAGTCATACCCATCACTGGGCCTCCCCTTGAACTCACACACAACCCAGGGAAGCAACTGTCCAAAGAGCACGTCTGATTAGATTAAAACCCGTGGATGGCTTCAGCCCCTCAGGACAAAGTCTGGACAAGTCAACTGGAACACCACACCCTCCAGCACAAGGATGCACCCCACTCTCCCCCATCCCCAGCACAGTCTAAACTCTCAACCTTTGTCACTCACTCTTTGCTCAGATGTTCCTTCCTCCAGGGCACTTTCCCCAACGCTTCGGTGAACCCATCTGTCCACACTTCCTGCCACCCAAACTATTCACCCATTCTTTCATGCAGCAGAACTCTGGAAGCGCCTACTGTGTGCAAGGCACTTACCAGTGAGGCCCAGGAGTGAACGAGAGAAAGACCCTGACCTTACATCCCAAATGAGAAGACAAGAAACAAGTAAAATAACAGCACTATATAGGTACAGAGGGAAGGCTTCTCTGAGATGACGTTGGGCCCTGAAGGAAGTGGGGAAGTGCCCCGCTGGGGAAGGGATTCCGAGCCCTTCTCAGAAACCGCCTCCTCCGGGGAGCGCTCCTTCCCCGGCAACCAGCAACGCGGTCTGCCCATCTGAGGGGCGTGGCCGTGAACGCGCCTGCAGGTCCGAGCCCCCACCTCGGCCACGCGCGCCGGTGGGGCCTGAGCGTCAGGACGGCCCCGAGGACCACCGGGCAGCGGAGAGGGGAGCTCAGCTGCCCCTGACTCGGAGCGCGCTCGGATGCCCGCCCCACGCTACGAAGCGCGCTGCCCGCGGCCACACAGCACGACCAGCCGGGCCGCGGGCCGCCGGCAGGGGCTATCAGCCCGGAGACCCAGGCCCCCTCTCCGCGCCCCCGGCCAGGGACGCGAGCCAGGGACGGCCAGGGACGCGAGCAGCACTCACCCGGTGGCCGCCGCCATGTTCGCCCAGAGCCCGCGTCACGTGAAGTGAGGCATCAGCTGAGCCCGGCCGGGTCCCCATTGCGGGAGGCGGGGGCGGGGCGGGGCCGGACGCCCATGCCCCGCCCCCTCTCGCGTCCAACTCCGCGAGGGGCCGAGTCCTACTCTTGGGGCCCGAGTCAGGGACAGAGGCCTTTCCACAGTAAGGGGGTTTCCCCAGGCCTTGGAGACCTCCTTTCAACCCTGCTCCCTGGGGAGGAAACCCAGGGCGGGGGTGGGGAGAGCCTTTGACCCAATCTAGGGGCGGGGCAGCTGTAGCTGAGGAAGGGAAATGACTTGAGCAAAGGCCGGGGCTATCGGAGTAACCAAAAAGTTCAGTGTCCAGGAGAGAGGTGTGGGAGTGAGAGGTAAGACCTCAGAGGTAAGTAAGGGTCAGCTCCTGCAGGGCCTCCGGTATGTGGCTGGAAAGTTAAGTCCGGTAGGATCTTTCCAAGGTTCCTCAACTGCAGGATGGAGGACGACCCGGAGGCGGGGGGGGGGGGGGGGGGGGGGGGGGGGGGGCCCTGAGGAGGGTTGGGGAGAAGGGCACACATGGAGGGCGCAGTTCAGGAAGGAGAATCTGCCAGAAGCTGTCCCTCCTTTCCTTTCCTTTCCTGAGCACTGCTGTTGGGTGCAGGTTCCTCCGAAGAGTTGGAGGAAGGAGTATCAGGGAGGGAGATTGGGAAGCAGGTGTTCCAAGGGAGCAACCTGGGTTGCGGTTGTTTTAGAATATGGGGCGCCTGGGTGGCTCAGTGGGTTAAGCCTCTGCTTTTGGCTCAGGTCATGATCCCAGGGTTCAGGGATCGAGCCCCACATCAGGCTCTCTGCTCAGCAGGGAGCCTGCTTCCCTCCTATCTCTCTCTGCCTGCCTCTCTGTCTACTTGTGAGCGCTCTCTGTCAAATAAATAAATAAAATCTTTAAAAAAAAAAAATGATAGTAATACTAACAACTACTGGCAACAGGTATGGAGCACTTCCTGTGATCCCGTCCTTTGCAGATGTTAGCTCATTGAATCCTCACAACAGCTCTGTGTGGGAGGCTCTGTCCTTAAGGCCATTTTACAGATGGGGAAACTGAGGCCTAGAGAGGTGGGTAACTCACCTGAGTTCACACAAGGAGCCAAGTTTATGCAGTGGCACCCCTGACTAGTTACCCGTGCTGGCTTTGTGAAGGAAAGGGGCCCAGGACTGGGGGTGGGGGCGCCCCTGAGGTCCTGGGTCACAAGAGGGTGTGCAGATGTGCAAGGACAGGAGGTAGGGCCCAGCCCATGCTCATGGGGATCCTGATCCCAGTCCCCAGCTGTTTCGAAGCTGGAGGTAACTTCTGGTTGAAGGGCATGGGTTTGGGGATACCTCTTGCTTCTTTGTCAAAGACAAGGATGTAGGTCACTGTGGCCAGGCTGGGAGGCCCCAGAGGCTATGAGATGGAGAAACAGCTGTGATGTGTTCCCACAATACTGGGAAGATAGCCAACCCCTTACACAGGGGAAGGAACCAAGCCAGACCATAAGCAGAGTGGGGGACCCAGCATGGCCACTTTGAATCCCTGCACCATCCCTGGGTTCGTCATCTGTCGTATGAGATCTAATGACACCACCCCGTGGGGCTGCTGTAGTGTGTCAGGAGCAAACATCCGGGCACCTTTAGCCCGTGGCATAGCCAAAAGAGGTGCCAAAGGCACGAGGAGGAAGGTGGCACGTCCAAATAGCCCTTCACCCCTCCCTGACCCAGTTAAGGTAGAGGAGAGGTGATGGAAGAAGGCGCCCCCATCCTTGCTCCCCCTTCCCACTACACATATAGCAGCTCTCAGCGGTCTCCTTCCAGGTAGGACTCCCCCAGAGAGGGTCTCTCAGCCCCCTTGCCAGTTTCCAGGGGGGAGAGCAGAGGACAAGTCTCTATACTTTACCACCTGGCCCTAGGCCCCCAAGAACTTGCCCCCCCCCACTGAATAATTACGCTACCTTCAGCTAAAGAAACTGCATTCCATAAAAAAGAGACACTTTTTAAAAATAACAAAGGGTGAGCAGAAGGAGCTTTTCATGTTCCTTTCCAGAAGAAAAACCTGGCCCTGAGCTCATTAGAGCCCCTCCACCATTTCTTTTGACATAAAATATGTCAAAATTAAGCCAACTGCCAGCTCAGAATGTTTATTAACATAAAAAAGAAGTCATTATCTTAAACATCCACAAAAATGAAAGAGGGAGGGCACCTACCAAGTCAGTGGAGCTCCCTGGTGTCCCTGCCCTTGACTCCTGTGCACCCAGGCCCATCTGGATGGAGGGCCAGCCCTGCTGCCCGCCACCACTGACCCCTCCCCATCAGAGGCTCGGGCAGGGCAGGGCCTGGCCCCACCCCCACCCTTCCTCATCAGGAGCTGGGGCTCCCAGAGAAGCAGCCCTGGGAGTGGGAGAAGATTGCGTAGTTACTCATGCAGGGCAGATCCGGACGCTGCTGGGAGCCAGGAGGCAATTGGAGAAAGATTGATTTTAGAGAGTTGGAGCAGGAGTGTGTAAATCAACGAGGGGGAGCACGAGGCAGCACACTCGGGCCTTAAGCGATGTCACCTCCGAGGTCACAGGCCTTTGGCTGAAACAGTCTGCCATCACTGTGACCTACAAGGGGGGCAGGGAGATGTTCTTGCTCAGCCAGCCCAGCAGCCAGAGCATCCAAACTCTCCCCAAGTGCCCTCCCCCAGCCAGACGCCCACAAGAAACTTGGTCCCAGGAAAGCTCCTCCTTGGAGCTCCTGTGGGTCCTTTCGTCCCTGAGACACTGTGTCCTGCCAGGTTCCCCCACTCTGCCCACCCCCCGCCACCTAGCCACGTGTCCTTGCAGCCCCATGGACATTGCTGACAGCTGACCACCTGGAGATGGCAGCCCCAGAAATGGCCCCCAGCTGGAATGACACAGAAGCCACCCTCGGGGCCTTAGAGAGGTGTCCCCTGGAAAAGGCGTGACATGGGCCTCACCCATCTTCAGCTGCATACTGGGGACACTGGTCTGCTGGAATTCTCTGCAGGACCACACTGGAGGTGGCCTAGATGCTGGGTCTGTCCTTGGCTACCAAGCTGTCCCCGTTGGTGCCACTCTGAGACGGACCACGCTGTGAGGGGTTGAGGCCCAGAGCCTATGCTCCAGAGGCCCTGGGGCAGAGGAGGAAGAGGAGCCCACCGTCGGGGGAACGGGTACAGGCTGCCGTTTCCTCCCACCATCCCACGATCACTGATTCTGGGCAGGAAAGCAATGGGAACCAAGCTCATATCTGGAGCTGGAGCTCCCGAGGGTCAGAGGACAGAACTGGAGAGAGCCAGCAAGGGACTCTGCGCCTGCCCCAGGGGAAGCCCAGCCTCAGTGTGTGAGGCTTGTGATGTGGGGTGTCATGTGGGGTTTTTGTGATTGCTTTGCTTTTGCTGAGGCAGAAGACTGGGCTCAGGGAACTGTACTAAAGGCCCTGAACAGAAGGAACACTGAGGGCAGGAGTGGCATGTTCCTACCCAACCTTTCCCGGAGTGGGGAAGGAAGGAGCGTGATGGAAAGGGAAAGCCCACAGGGCGCCTCTCCATCAAGGCTCTGGCAGGTCCCAGCCTTCAGCCTCTGCAATGTCGGCAGAGACAGCCGCAGCTCTCTCATTCCCGAGGCCAGCACAACCACCCCCCTTCATCACGCACCCCCAGCATCTCCCCCTCCTCACTCCTCCTGCCCTTTCCTCCCTACCCACCCGCCTGAGGAGCCCTCTTTCCTGCAGAAAAGAGGCAGAGGCTGAGGGGCCCTCCCTGGGCCACCCGTCAGCATCTCAGATGAAGTGGTCCCCGCTGAGTGCTCTGCCAGGGTCTACGAGGCAATTCAAGATGAGAAATGGCATGGTGGCTTTGGGAAGGCAAATCATTCCAACAGCACCTTAAAAACATCGACGGAAACAAGCTCTTTGTGTGTGTGTGAGAATGGGGAATATATTGTTTTTCACTGTTTGGAAGACTGTTTTCTCATCTTGAAATCACAAGCTGTTTTCTTCCAGAGAGACTTATAAATACATCCAATTATCGACATTCAATATAGGAAATAAAGTTCTGAAATGGTTTTCTTCCGCACATGCGGAGTGGGCCGGCCGGGTTGCGCAGGTGATAATGACTTTTATTTCTTGCGAGTCGTATCCATGCGGAGTGGCTGGTCCCTCCACCTTTTATTGCTTTCACCTTTATTACATTCCCCATGTTGCGCTGGGCTATTCATTGGTGTAACTTTATTACCACTTTCAAGATCTTGATAAAAATGAATGAGAGACCTAATTCCAAGAGTGTGAGTGCTAAGTCCCAGAGCGGGAGAATTTGGTCATGCAGCTGGTGCCCTGGGGGCATCTGAAATCTCCCTTGGGACTGGGGGGGGCGGTGGCGGGGGCAGGGATGGCTCTTACTTGGCCCAGCCCCAAGTTCCTGAACATTGGCCCTTCCTGCTGACATTCACAAACGCCCAGCTCCTGGGCTCCAGCCAGGGTGGCGTTTAAAGGGCGACATTTTTGGCCCTTTAATGAGATCACCCACAGACCGTGTCCCCAGTGGCCACGTAACCTATGCATGTCACCAGTAAGACTGGGGTCACTTGTGACTGTGCCTTCTCTCGTCCTTAAACCTGTCAACCCTTCCTCCTCAGTACCTTGTCGCTGTCCTGCCTTTCCCTTCCTGAGGGCCTTTGTTACCGCTCCCCCATGTGACTGCCAAGGCTTCCCAGCTGCCTGCCTGCCTTCAGTCTCTCCCCATTCAAAGGCCCCGTGCTCATCAGGATTCTTTGCAGCAAACAACCCCTGAGTCTCTCAAGCAGAAGAGAGATGTGTTGGAAGGATGTCAGACAGCACATGTGAAGGAGAGACAGGCTCGGAAAACAGACAGGAGCTAGGTGCGTGGGTGGCCTGAAGCACAACCAAGCCACACCACACAATGCTGCCCAGAACCCTTGCCACCCCTGCTGCCCTTGGACATAACCTTGGACGGACACAGCATCCTGAGGCTTCATTCCCCCTGCGGCCAATACCCTTGGTGGGCAGTGCAACCCGTTGCAAAACCCAAGACTCATGCCCACACTGGCTATCTCTGGCCTCTTTTGGCTTTGAGGCAAGGGTGGGAGGGTTGGGTTGGCCCATGACATCTCACCAAGTCCCATTCTCTAAACAGAGGGGCTTAAGATGCTGAAACGTAGACACAAAGTCCCACGGCACACAATGATGGGTCAACTTGGGGTACAAGCAACTCCCCCATAAATGAAACATGAAAAGTCCAACTTGGACAAACTCGTCCTGAATATTATGAGTAAAAAGCCTAGAATGCAATTATTTTCATTTCAGCACAAGTGTGAGTTTCTTGCTTTGCGACTCTTATTTTCAGTTTACATGGGAAGGTATATAATTTTCATTTCCTTGGCTCTAAAAATCTTGCCTGGCCCTGCCTGTATGTCACTGACAAAGAAATATTCCCCAAGCACAAAGTGGCCCATTAGAAACCATGTCATGGGGAAAGAAGTGCCTGGCCTTCAAAAGCCCGGTCTTCTGACTTCTCTGGTTCGCACTTTACCCATTTGGAGAGGGAGACAAGATGCCTTTGCCTCCCTATGGGGCAGTTCCGAGGGAGAAATGAGGTCTTGGGAGACAGTAGATACAAATGTGGCAGGAGTCCCTTTTGTTACTATGATATTTATTAGAGAACATTTACACAATGGTTAGGAAGGTGGATATAGGAAACCAGATCCCATGCCTAGGTTTGCTATTTATTCACTGTGTGGCACTGGGAAAGTTACTCAACCTCTCTGAGCTTCAGCTTCCTTCTTGGTAAAGTGGGGGTGTTGGGTCTGAGTTTGGAGGATTGTTGCGGATTGTTGTGAAGGTGAGATAGGCTGGTCCTATGAGACACAGCACAGCCCCTGGCTCATGATGACCACCAGCCTTATGTCAACGATCAGACGAGAAGTATTAGGGCATTAGGAAAGGACCAGACCCATTATCCCATGCCCCGTGAAGTCACTCTCAGCCCTGTCCTCCTAGAGAGCAATTCTGACACAAAGAAGTGAGTTCCATAACACCAAGGCCAGGCGGCCAGGGCTCACTCCCTTCAAGAACGCTGGCTGGGTCTGGGGCTGCCTGACTACTTTGAACCTGCCCTGGGCGCCCTGCATGTGGGCTGGAACTTCAGTCTGCAGGGGCTCCGTGTGTGGGCATGGATTTGCCTGTGGAGAAGAGGGGCCGCCAGAGCTTTGTGAGAAGGCCTAAGGACATAATACAGATGGCAATATTGCCCTCAAAGTCTTCTCGCTGCGTCCATACTCTTGCTTAATGATGTAGCAGCCCCTCCCGCAGAGAGATGGTGTCCATTTCTCCAGCCCTTGAATCCGGGGTGGCCACTCAACTTACCTCGGATAACAGGACATTAGCAAAGGCACAGGCCTTGGAAGGCACTCACCTATGGGAGCTTGCCCTCTTGCCATTCTCAGAAGACTTGCCACCTTGTGGAGATGCCCTGACTGGTCTGCTGGAAGGTAAGACACCTGTGGGACAGCCCGCCAACTAGCAGACATAGAATACAGGCTAGGCTGGCCCAGATCTTCAGCCTCCAGTCAACCTGAGAGCCGAATGCAGACTCATGAATGGGTCCAGCAGAGACTGGGGAGACGGTCCCCAGAATCCTGAGCTGCATAAATGATTGCTTAGAACCATTACATTGAGTGACTTGTTCCACCAGTTTATCAGAACCAATACAGGGCAGAGGGAGGAGAGCCCGGGGCTCCGCCCCAGAGCTGAGGCTGGGAGCCGACGCCATGGGGGCTGTTTGCGCTAGGAACTCCGGGAGCTGCGGGGTCAGGTGTGAGGACCACTGCTGGGGGGCCCTGGGGAAGAAGTGTCACCTTCACCTCACCCCTGCCTAGAGCACAGCCCAGCTTCAGCTTGGAGAAGGTCACAGGGACGTGGATCCTGTCCCCGCACCGCATGGTTGTGCTAACTTGGGGACCCCCCCCCCCAGAGGCAGCACTGCCCCACAGCTGCGTGGCTGTGTGAGGCTGGGTGGTGGTAGTGCAGGGACGGGGGTCCATCTGTGGGGCTTCCTGGGAAGCAGATTTGAAGAACAGGAAGTGGGATAAGAATCCTTCTGGGCACCCCCCACGATCCCTGGAAGAGATTTCCAAGGAGACTGGAGGACCCACGTCATAGAGATGGGGCTGGAGCCAATTAAATGGAAATGATTATATCCATGGAACAATGCTTGTCCCCAAAAGCCAGTGATCCTATAGCCTGGGGACTTGGCTACAATGTCACATCCCAGGGCATGGCTGGCATGGGGTCCACCCGCCATGGGATTACACCTGGAGGGGCCTGGATGTGTAACTGAGAAGTGACAGTCAGCAGGGCGTTTATCCCTGCTGTGGAGACCCCTGCCCAAGTCCAAGATCGGGACCGTCCAAGAGGAGCGCCCTCCTCCACTTCCGAGCACTGGCCATTATATTCAGAGCATCTTTCGCAAAGATTAATAGATAGCCTGGAAGTTGCCACTGCCGTGCTCCATCCAGACGGTAGCACTGGCGAGGCCTCAGACGTCAGGTTCACCAGCAGAGTGATAAGCCGGCAGGGGCCTCAGTCCCTCCTCATCTTTCCTGAACATTCCGTTCAAACAGTCTTTGGGAAAGTCACAGTTTGATTTCCCTATCTCGGAGATCAATATTGAGGGCTTGAGGGAGATTTTACTGAAGATCAGCTCACAGTGGAAACAGACCACGAATTCGCCTGCAGGACCAGCTGTCTTACCTCTGAGCACTGGGTGTCCCTGGGGCTCCCCCCAGCCTCGTGCTCCCAGCCTCAGGTTGGGAGCGGGAGTGACAGCCAGGCCTTACTTCACAGGGCTCTGGGAGGAGAAGGGACTGATCATTTCCAGCGGGCACCACGTCTGCCTGAGGGGGAAGGTGGCCAACCCTGGGCTCAGGAGAGCTCCTGGAATTTCTGTGTTTGTTCCCTGAGCTCCAGTCTATAGAACCGGCAGGACAGAAAGCCAGTTTTAGCTTGGAATCTAGCACCAAGGGCAAGCTCTGTTACTTCTATCACAAAGGAGAACTTGTTATGTGAAGACCAGGGCCCCTTTCTGCGGGGTCCAAGTCCTCTAGGGAAGGTGCACCCAGCTTGGATAAGTTCCAAGATCTGCCGGTGTGGTTTGGGGCAGGATGGTGGGGGGGGGGGGGGTTGGGGAGGAGAGAGGGGAGGTGACATGGGAGCCGCCCCTCAGAGGTCCTGATTTAGTGGGCTGAGGTTGGACCCTGCCAGCCTCTCCTCCAGGGATGAGGGGTAGGCACGGGTTATCAAGCCTGAGCTCATCAACCACCAGCGCTCACATGCTTATCCCCTTCCTCCCCCCAGTGAGGCACTTTCATCTTCCCTCCTGCCCATGAGGCCCCCTTCTGCCCTTCCCACAGCCTAATCAAGACAGCTCGCTGGCCTGGCCAAGTACTGGTACCCACGGGGCCCCCATCTCCTGGCCAGAGAACCCGCGAGCCCCTCCGTTCCACTCTAAGACTGACACAGAGTAAAGCTTGCGGAGACAAACGCTATAAAGCCTTGGGGAAATAAATTGGAACGGCTCATTTGGAGAGCACTTTAGTGATCGCTATTAAAACCCAAAAAATTAAAACTCAGCCTCCTGACCTGTAATTGCAGCGCTCACCGTCCGCCCGGAGCCTCCCCCTCCTCGTGAGCACAAGGAGATATAAACCGGCATTCTCACTGCAGGATTATTTGTGATAGTGAAAAATGGGAAGCAATCCCTGAGTTCATAACTCCCATCTGCTTGCGTGCTGGGAGAGCAGTTAGGAGGAATGTCCTAGATCTACAGGTATCCACACAGAGAAGTCCCAACAGCACTTCGTTGAGTGAAAAGTCAGAAGCACGACGCACGCCGTGTTATGTCGTTAATGTTTACAAACCCATAAAACAATAGACTGCTCTATGAATTCTCTGCAGATGCATGTTTTCTGTTGTAAAAGCACTTACAAGGTCTGGAAGAAGATAAACCAAAGGTTGTCTTCAAGGAGTGGGGGATGGTTCTGCAGGAGAAATCAGAAAGGGATGGAACTTGATTTAGTGGTATAATTTCCTAGAAAGGAGGAGGTCACTCATCATTTGTGTCATCAGAAATAAATAAAACCACTTTAAAAAAGAAAATCTCTATCTCCGGAAGGGCTGTAGCCTGTGTGTGTTGGGGGGGGGGGGGGTGTCTCTTGCAAACTGGGGAGCTTGTTTTAATCCAGAATCTGTTGGGGCCTCCCAGCGGTCCCCTGCGTGCCTCCGCTCTGGCCTGTCTCCACAATGGTGCCCTCCCTATGCCCAACTCCAGAGTCACAGTCAGACCCGGTCAGGGAAGGGAGGTTGGTTGGTTTGTGTATTGAAGGAGAAGGCCTGGTTCTTATTGACAAGGATCATGGGCAGATCATCCCGGGGCAGTGCCGAGAGAAGAGACGTGACGCAGGCAGCATGGGTCTGAGAACCCCAGAGGAAGGTCCCACAGGGCCAGCCGAGAGGTTCACGCAGGATAGAAATCATCCGCAAGCCAGAGGAAGCAAAAACAGAGTTTATGGGATAGTGTGACAGGTAGAGAAGAGCAGTCAGAGTGTCTGGGAGACTCAGAAAGGAAAGGAAAGCAGAGTGAGTCTCCTTGTTCGGGGCTGGGGGTTTATACTAGAAAAGGGTCGAGGGTGGGGTGCCTGGGTGGCTCAGTCATTTGGTACCCTTGGTCTGAGCTCAGGTCGTGTCTCAGGGTCAAGAGCCCCGCGTCAGCATGGGAGTCTGCTTGAGGTTCTCTCTCCCTCTCCCTCTACCCCCCTGACTCACACACATGTGTGTGCGTGCTCTCTCTCTCTCTCTCTCTAAATTAAGTAAATAAAATCTTTTAAGAATAGAATAAAATGGGGACACCTGGGTGGCTCATTGGGTTAAAGCCTCTGCCTTCAGCTCAGGTCTTGATGCCTGGGTCCTGGAATCGAGCCCTGTGTCGGGCTTTCAGCTCAGCAGGGAGCCTGCTTCCCCCCTCTCTCTCTCTGCCTGCCTCTCTGCCTACTTGTGATCTCTCTCTCTGTGTCAAATAAATAAATAAAATCTTAAAAAAAAAAAAAAAGAATAGAATAAAATGAAATAAATAAAAGAGGGTCTAGGGTACCTGTTCCTTCGGGGTAGGGTCTGATCGAAGGCAAGTGTCGTGTAAACAGCAGGAGTTATTCCAGAAAGTACCAAAAGTAGGGGTGTGGGTGCCAGGGTCAGCTGAGGCGTATTTGAAGCTAACGTCCCAGACCTTGTTGAGGATCTGGCTCTTCTTCGGTGTTCGCAGGTGTCTGGGGCTGAGGATGAAACTGAGATTGATTAACTTCCTTGCTCCCCAACCCCCCGCCACCCCCGGAAGCGGGATTGGACTTTCTTTGGCTTATTCAGAGGCAAAACACGGAACATGAGTAAATGGGGCCGAACAGAGAATCAGCAGAGACGGAGCCTCCCTAAAATGGAAAGCCTCGGCTTCCCCACTTCCGTGGGTAGTTGGGGCTGCTGGGTGGGGGGACTACGCTGGCTCATGGGAGCCTGGACCCCACGTGGCCAACCCCACCATGCCACTCCTGCCCCCCACCAGGACTCCCCACCCCACTTGCCAAACTCTGCCGCTTCCCTATTGACCGCCATCTCCCAGCCTCCTCCTCCACCAGGAGCCCCTCTCAAAGCCTCACCCCCACAGCCCCTTGACCCTTGACCCTTGACCCCCATCCACCGCACCAACCACTACCTGATCCTCAGTCCCTCAACTCCTGTTCCCCATCTCCTCTCCCCCTACCCTGACCCTTGCCCCTCAACCGAGGGCCTGCTAGCTCCTCCCAAAGAAAGAGTCCTCCTGCCCTTGTCCCCACAGCCCTTGAGGGACACGGGGAGCCAATGCATTAGTGGACAGGCAGGCAGGGAAACAGACATGGGGTTTCAGGCATTTACTCCTTAAGGAGCAGACCCCTCCTCCCCCCTCTCCCCAGGATTTGCGAGAGGAGCTCAGCCCCCTCCTCCCTTCTGATTTCCAGCTTCCTCTGTGGTTTCCATGGATTCCGAGAATCCTCCCAGCACCTGAGCCCAGAGAGAGGGGGAGGGGAGTGAGGGAGCAGCCCAGTGGGCTGGGGGAGGGCAGAGGAAGCTGCTTTTCTGACTCAGGCTCACCTGCCTGACCACTCCTCCCCGAGACCCCAGAGGGGCACCTGGGCTCCCAGGGGAACTGATGTGTCTTGTGCTCTTTCTGGAAAGCCCAGGGGACTCCAGGAAACCTCATCTACCCTGAATGACTTCAAAGCCAGCTCATCGAGGGGCTGTCACCCCCAACTAGAAAACGCCAACTGTGGCCACAGCAAGATGGGACAGCGTCCAAACTGGCTGGTGAGGGTCACACTCTCGGTGAGAAAAGCAGGACAATTTAGGGAAGTGGCCATGGACATCATTGGGTCAGTCTCTGTTCTGTGGGACCCAGGGGCGCCCAGCTAAGAGCTCACTTGGGCTCTATGTTACTGGGGCTCTAAATGCAGAATCTAAACCACCGGAGAGAAGTAAGAAGGATCTGCGATGGGTGGTCACTGACCATTGTCCGCTTGAGGGTATCCATCATGCCCCGCTTAGCCCCTTCCATTCTGCCAGGGCCCATGAAGGCACTGTCACCGTGGCTGCCCAGCAGCCCAACACCTTTTCTCTCTTGAGGCAGCTAGGTGTGTAGGCCCCAAGCATGGCCAGGCCAGAGCCCTGCCCAGGATCCAGCTTAGCCAGAAAAGTTTCCGCAGGCTGTGGGAGCACCAGTGAGAACCAGGACGGGCTGCTGAGCAGGCTTTGACCAGAGCCAGTGTCGACGGGGCCATTTGGGCAGGGGCTGTCCCCCCGGGGTCCTTCAGCCAGCCTGGTCTCAGCAAGTCCGGAGAGCCGCCTCCCACTCTTCCAGTGAGGTCCTTTCCACGTTCCTTGGCTCCAGTGCACTTTTGAGAGTCTGCCTGACAGGTTCGCCAAAGGGTGGGTGGGCTTCACTGGGCGGTTAGATTCTTGGGAATCCGTCGTGATCTCAGGGACCACCCACGACATGAGGCCTCCTGGTTGCTCTGTCTTGGCTTCTGGTAGAATCCTCTAGAATCTTTACAAGCTAGTGCCTAGCTTCCCCCCAGACCAACTGAGTCAGATTTCCCAGGAATGGAGACTGGACCCAGGGATTTTTGAAACCTCCCTGGTTGACATCACACTGAAAGTCAGGACTGAGAGAGCTTTGAGACAGAGTCCTCCCCAAATCCGTTGGTGGGGACTGCGGGGGAAGGGTCCCCCACGGGGATGTGGTAAGCGGGCAGGGTGCCCTCTTTTCTGATCAACTTCACAACCAGCTCCCCCCAGGGTCCACATCCATCTACTCTGCTACTGCTTCCTGAAGGCCACCCGCACGGGCCCTGCCTCCTCAACCTTCTTGTCCCTTTCCTCCCTTTACCCCCCAGATCCTGGCTCCATCTTCACATTAAGCCTGGATGAGCCATGAAACCTGAAAAGGAAGTCATCTCTCTGCAACCTTAAAACACACAACTCAGCTCTGACGCGGCCCACCCCACTCCCGGGGAGACGTCTACCGACAGACACGGGCCAGTCTTCTCATGACGGTACTGCTCAGGAAACTCACAGACCAGAGCCATCCAGTCAACAACAGATTGGGTAAATCAAGTCACGTTCTCATATGGTGGAATCCGGGCCAGGGAGAGGCGGAGCCTCAGAAGCCTGGTGAGCAGTGGGATGGGCGGGGAGTGTGCTCAAAGATTCCATGCCTGCCTTGGACTCTGCAGAGCTGAGCAGCTGCAACAGACACAGTGGGGCCCACAAGCCCCAAAAAGCGCTTGGCTCCTTCCAGGAAAATTTGCCAATGCCTCACCTATACGGTGGGGGGAATGGAAAGCGACAGGAAGGGAAGCAAGATTTTTTAGTGAGCACCCTCTTTTCTATCACTTTGCTTTTGGGAACTTATAAATGAATGAATGGTCTGGTTTTGTTTTGTTTGTTTTGTTTTAAAGATTTTATTTATTTATTTGACAGAGAGATCACAAGTAGGCAGAGAGGCAGGCAGAGTGAGAGGGGAGAAGCAGGCTCGCCACTAAGCAGAGAGCCCGATGTGGGGCTCGATCCCAGGACCCTGGGATCATGACCTGAGCTGAAGGCAGAGGCTTTAATTCACTGAGCCTCCCAGGCGCCCCCTGGTCTGTTTATTTAAAAAAAAAAAAAAAAAAAAAAAGAATAAAAACAAAATCCATGGGGCACCTGTGGCTCAGTTGTTAAGTGTCTGCCTCCAGCTCAGGTCATGATCCCGGGGTCCTGGGATCGAGCCCTACATCGGGCTCCCTGCTTGGCGGGAAGCCTGTTCTCCCTCTCCCACTCCCCCTGCTTGTGTTCCCTCTCTCACTGTCTCTCTCTCTCACTCTCTCTCTCTCTCTCTCTATCAAATAAATAAATATATAAATAATCTTTTTTTTTTTTAAATCCATGAAAAAGTGCACTAAAAACCTCATTTAAACTGTGGGAAGTCAGAACAATGGCCAGCCGTGGCTGATAGGGCCTGGAGGGGAACACACAGAAGGAACGCTGGGCCCAGCGATGTTGAGTTTGACTCATCTGGGTGGTCCCGTGGGAGTCTTCAGTTTGTGAACACACGGGGAGCTGCACACTTAGGATGGATGCACTTTCCGGGATGTGTGCCGAACTTGAGGGAGCGGTGCTGGTCATTGAGGGGGCTGCCTCCAGGACGAGGACGAGGAAGATGAGGTAAGCGTTTGCCGTTCTTACTAAAGGAGGGAAGGAGAAGAGGTCTGAATTGCCAGGTTCATTTTCAAGTCAGCTGAATATGTGCGTCCTGCTGGCAATGTGTGCCTCTGCGTCTCCAAGGCCACCTTGGATCCTGACACCTGGGTGCTGAGAGGTGCAGACAGGAGGCCAGCCCAGGTCAGCCCAGGCTCCTCATCCCCTCCTCCCAACATTCCCCTTGCCCCAGACCTGCCCGGATCCTTTCCACCTTGTCCCACTTGGCCTCCTGGTGCCCTAGGGTCCTGGGGACCCCCTACCCCCTTCTTAAAACTGGGAAGAGATCGGCCCACCTGTCATGTCATGGGCCACCCCTCCCCCCACCTCCGTAACACAGCAGCGTTATCCCGAAGCTAAATTCTTCCCTTGGCTCCTTTTCTTTTGCCCAAAGGAATCATCGGGCCTCTCAGGAATCTTTGGGCAAGACCACTAACTTCAAGCAGCCACTCCTTGACCTCCACTGATACGCCCCATCTCGGGGACCCTGCGGCCAGCCGTCCACCCAGAAATCTGATGTCATCTCACTTTCATGGGTACATCGCATCTGGTGCCAGCTCCCCTCCTAGATAGTTCTGGCACTCCTGTCCCTCTCCCACACACTGCCCTGGACCAAGCTCTCGCTCGCTCTCTCACCAGGGTTATCACTCGAACCTTCCACGAAGCTCTCCCAGCTTCTGCCCAGTGACCCTTTACATAAAAGAGATCTCACCTTGTCCCTCCCAGCCGCTCACAGCATTCCGGGGATGCCATGTTACCCTTAGGCGAAACTAATGCAGGTAGGACTGCCTTTTAGAATTGCCTGGAAAGCTTTTAACAAAGTTGCATCCCACCTGACGCCAAACCCCCACTGAGTCGGGCCTCCAACACGGGTACAGCTCCTCGTGCCTCCTGTGCTCAGCTCCGGAGCCATCATTCTCTCCCCCCCACCCCCTTCCCCAACCACACATCCCCAGCGCTGGCTCTTCTGCTTCCAGACCTCATGCACCAAGCAGGAAGTACCTGTCCCTCCAACCTCGGACCCTCGTGCTCCCTGACACTCCCTGCCTCTAGCACCTTTAGGGACACCCTGGACTCTCTCCCTCGCCCCCTCCTTCCCCTGCCTCTCCTCTGCTGAGGTGTCCTTCTCCCCGTGCCTCCTGCCCCTTCCTTTTCGTCCTTGTCCTCGTCCCACGCTCCCCATGAGCCCTGCTGTCTGTTTCCCTGACTAGAACCGCCCGCCAGGAGGGCACAGAGCCTATCGACCTTGTCTCCTTGACCCAGCCTCTCTCTTTGTCTGAACGTGGGCTTCTTGGAGCTCCCTTCTCAGCTGGGCCCCAACCCTGGTCTGTAACGATGAAGTTCTAGAACCTAGGTGAGGTTCGGTGGGCTGAGGTCCGGAGCCGATGACCAAGAAAGAATTCTGGAGACCTCTTTGGTGCAAAATGGTGGTTTATTAAAGCATGGGGACAGGACCCGTGGGCAGGAAGAGCTGCTGCCCCGGGTTGTGAGGGATGGCAGGTTATGTACCCTGCGGTTGGGGGAAGATGAGGGGAAGGGAGGTTTCAACGGAGTTTTCATATGCTAAAGAGGGCCTACAAGGTGCCAAGATGTCAGAGGCCTACCGGAGGCCTTGCCCTTGCAGCTTGATCAATGTTGTCTTTAGACCAGCCATTAACATTAAGATAGTTGGGAGACTTTTTGGTGGGATGTCACAATCCTGCTATCAATCGTCTTTGCTAGTGAGATTTAGGACATTAGTAAGCCAAGGGAGACTCCTCTCTAGCAGGATTGTGAGCTCTGCAAGTTAACTATTTGCTTATTGTTCATGGCAGTCAGGGTTGCCTGAGGGATGCTATACATAGGACTGAGGGGGAGCAGATGGAGGGGGGTGCAAGGCACCAGCTTTTGCTTTGTCTTCAGCCAGCCTCGTGCTCCCTCATCATGTAAGGCCTGTAGCCTCAGCACAAAGTCAGGACACCCAGCCTAACAGATGTGAGCCCCGCCTCTCATGGTTTCTAAGAGCTCTAGGCCCTGTCCCTGCGGCCTCCCTTCTCTTGCTGCCTGGGAAAGCTGAAGGCTGTCCTAGAAATGTGCCCTTCGTTCCTGCCAATACGGGAGGATAGGGCCCCCCGGGTCCTGGTTTCTGGGGGAGGATGGGGCCTATTTCCAGAAGCTCCCGGTAGCCACCCCCACCTGCTTTTTGCTGATTTTCCCTTCCCCAACTGCCCAGCCCTGCTTGCTCGCTGGCCCTCCCCATGAGCCCCCCCATCACCTCCACACGAGGAGTGGAGCATGGGTGTACCACCGCTCTTTGTCCTATGGCTGTGGCTGCTAAGATCTGTCTTTTTGAGCCTCTGGGTCTGGTGTTCTGCATATCGTCTGCTCTTTATCCTTGAGGGAAAGGCAGGCAGGACGCTAGAAGACTCATTCAGGCTTTCTGATGAGGCCCCGGGCACGCTGCACTTGGCCAGCCACTAGGGAGGAGTGCCCCTGCCCCTGAGTGGGTGCCCCTGGTGTACTGACTTCCTAGGGTTGTTATAACAAATCACCCCCTGCTAGGGGGCTCAAAACAACAATTTATTCTCCTGTGGTTTTGGAGGCCAGAAGAACCAAAGGAAGCTGTCTGCTGGGCCAGTTCCTTCCAGAGACTGGGACGGAAAACAGTCTAGCTACTGGGGGCCCCCCGGAAGCCCTATCCTCCTTGGTTTGAGACTCCAGTCTCTGCCTCCATCTTACCTGGCCTTCTACCCTGGGCTGTGTCCTCCCCCATTCTGTCCCTTGTAGAGACACTTGTCATTGGTTTTAGGGCCTGAGTCCATACCGGGACATGAGGGGACTCCCCTTCTGAGGAACCCATGGGGCAGGGAGGACCCAAGTGGAAACGAGAGATTCATTCCCAGGATGCTTGCAGAGACCCCAGAGCCCTCTCTAGGGTGTGCAGAGAGAGCATGCACACCTGTCCACCCTCTCCCCAACCTGGAGACATGTGACCTTTCCTATGTGGGGTGCCGCCCCCTCCCCATACTCAGGATGGGTCACCCCGTTGGGTCACCCACAATCTCTCACTGGAAGATTCAAGTTGCAGTGCGTAGCCAGGATCAGGGCCAGCCCTGAATGGAATAATGAACACATCACATGGGCTTATCAACCAACACCAAAGACTCCACCACGATGGTCCCCAAATAATATTTTCAACAATGCTTGTATTAGGGTTGTGGGATTATAAGGGATAGTCTTCTCTGTTTTCCAAATGTTTGCTAAGGCGCTGATATTATCTTCGTCATTAAAAAGCTAAACATTGAAAAATTATCTCCCAAGTTCCTTTTGTCAAGAGTACAGCCAGGATAATTAGCATTCCAAAGAGGCTGCTCAGGGGACAAGCCACCAATTCACAGATGGGGACCCGCAAGCTCTGTTCTCCCCGCCCCCGTTTCAGTTCTGATCACCAGAAGGTTACACAGCAGCGGAATATTTCTGCATTTTCACCCAGACCTGTTTTCACCACTGAACTCCCTGCCCTCAGTTTCTGCTGAGGTTCAACAGATACAACTCAAACATGTAGATTGCATTTTCCATAAAACGGCTCAGAGACACCGTCCGCAGTGTTGTTCACGTCTCTTGCAAAGATCCGAGTGACACGCTCCTGTTGGAGTCATGGCAGAGGGGGGAAACCCTCTCTTGATCAACCCCTAAGCTCCCGAAGAGCTCAACCATGTCTGTCTGGCTCACGTTGTTTCTCACTGTGTCCATGCAGTACGGGGCACTGACGAACTGTTTGAGTATCGTTTGTAGCATGAAAGAAAAAAGGAACTTACTGACTTGCCCGACTTGGAAGTCGAAAGTACTTTTGCATCAAGTGCAGCCAGATGCCAGGGTCCAGAGCTTATCATCAGGATTCTAACCTTCCCACCCAGGCTCTGTTGTCTTGTATTCTTTGTCTTCCTTCTCAGGCAGGCTGATTCCCTGGGACAGCCAAGAAGTCCACAACATTGTCCAAAGTTACTTCCCCACAACAGCTTGTCATCCCATAGGAAGCCGGTACTTCATTCCCCAAAGTTCCAGGGAGGATACTGGTCAGCTGGTAGGGGCTGCACGCCCATCCCGGAACCAGCTGGGGAGGCCAATGGAATGAGGTCCTCTCATTGGTGGACCTGGGTCATGTCCCACCCCTGGAGCGAGGGGGAGGAGCCAGCTGCATCCCACTCCAGGTCATGGAGCCTCTTCTGGCCAGCGAGGACAAGGACTGGTACTAGAAGAGGATCTGGAGGGAAGCTTCTGGAACCAAGGCTGCCCAGTCTCTGTAATGGCCCAAACCGGACTCCAGGTTTTACCCGTCTACCCTGTACTTCCCCACCCTGATCAATGGTACAACCACCAGCTCTTCTGTTCCTAGAGCCGGAACCCTGCAGATTATTCTTTGTTCTTCCTTTCTCTCCCCTGTGGGCTCATGGCCTGTGAGCCACCTAGGCCCACGAGGGACATGTGGCCACAGAGGCCCAGCCACCCAGCAGTCTGGCCTTAGTCCAGCACAGCCCTCACCTACGTGTCTGAAAACCCAGGAGGGGAGAAGTCATTATGCCCATTCTATGGATAAACACACTGAGGTCAGGCTGGGCTAATGAGACCTCTCCTCGGGCTATCCAGGAAGCTGGTGGCAGAACCAGGACATACTCCAGGCCTCCTAAGACTTTTTTAAGAAGATTTTTTTTATTTTTATTTATTTGACCCAGAGAGACACAGGGAGAGAGGGAACACAAGCAGGGGGGAGTGGAAGAGGGAGAAGCAGACTCCCCGCTAAGCAGGGAGCCCGATGCGGGGCTCTATCCCAGGACCCCAGGATCATGAGCTAAGCCAAAGGCAGACAACGACTGAGCCACCCAGGCACCTCCTGGCCTCCTGAGACTTAGTTGAGAAATATGCTCTCTGTTGCATCACACCTTGAGCTGTGGCCCTGTCTGCAAATGACCACCAGCACCAATGAGCCTGGTCCTTTCATCCAACAAGCCTCCCCAGCCAGCCGTGGCCCAAGGTCTCTAGCTTGGAAGCCCTGGGCTCCCTCAGTGCGGGGCAGGTGGGGGCAAGACTCCCCTATGGACCCACCCGTGGCCATGGATGGGATAGCACTGAGAACAGCTTTCCTTGGCAGCTCCTGGGCTTGGGTTCCAAAGCCAGCCTTCTCCGCGACCAGCTGCTGGACACGGAGGCGGCTGCCAGATGTGTCGGCACTTGAGCTGTGCTCTCAGTAAAGCAGGACCCCCTTGGGTTGAGGCTCAGAAGGCCTCCAGACGGGGCCAGTTGCTACTGAGGAGAAACGTACCTTTGCTCATGGGCTCCTTGGCTTTGGGACATTTCTCTGATACAGAAGAAAGGATGTGCTCCCATTCAGAGAATCCAACGCAGCCCGCATTAGCTGCACTTACAGGTGTCTGGCAGGCGCAAGGTGCAACTCTGGGCGGCGCCATCCATTCCATTCCTGCGCATGGTGCCTCCAGGAGCTGGGAATCCCCGTCTGACATTCTCGTCACACAGTCCCCTTCCTCCCGCCTCACAGCTCCGTGATAGCCTCATCCTCTGGGCCACTTGGGTCCTCCAGGAAGTGGATGCTGTGAGGGATGTGACAGGTTTATGGAGGGGCAATGTCTGCGAGAGAAAATAGGGAAGGAAATGATTGGCAGGGAGAGCTTCAGATCCCAGCGGAGATGAGCTGAGACCTTGGCCAACCGGGGTACAGGATGGCAGCCCGGGGGCCCATGAGGATCTGCATTCAGCCCGCAAGTATCCCCACACCCAGGGGAGGGAGGGAGGCATTAAATAGCAAAACAATAAAAATAAAAATAACAGGGGTGCCTGGGTGGCTCAGTGGGTTAAGCCTCTGCCTTCCGCTCAGGTCATGATCTCAGGGTCCTGGGATTGAGTCCCGCATCGGGCTCTCTGCTCGGCGGGGAGCCTGCTTCCTCCTCTCTCTCTCTGCCTGCCTCTCTGCCTACTTGCGATCTCTCTGTCAAATAAATAAATAAAATCTTTTTTTTAAAAAATAAATAAATAAAATAAAAATAACAAAAACTCCCACCAAGACAGGTAAAGACTGGAAGAAAGAAGGAAGTTTTCCCTGCTCTTTGACCCAGAGGCCCCGAGTTTTCTTTCTTCCTTCCTTCCTTCCTTCCTCTCTCTCTTTGCCTCTTTCTTAACCCTGAGCCCTGCAATGATACAGCCCCGTCTTCAGGGCTGCTGATGGTGCTGGTTCTCACGCTCTGAACTCATGTCCTGGGCTCTCTCACTGTGGCCCCTTCCCAGGGGGCCCTTCTCTGGGAGGAGATGGGGCATTTGCACACACCTGCAGGAGAGTCGAACATGGGGCGGAGGGAGGACCGTCGCTCATTCCCCCACCTCCACTACTCTGAGCTCCAGTCCTCTGACTCCCCTGCACTTCTCACCCAACAGCCCCTGACCTTCATTCTGCCCTCCCACACGCTTCGGTGTCTCCTTTGCCTGGACTGCTCCTTCCAGCCCTTTCCGTGGCTGGGTCCTGGGTTTCTCACACCTACTGCCTATTTCAGAGGGCCCTGCCTGAGCCTGGTTGCATTTCCTCCACAGCTGGTGAGGATCTCAGAAATTCGATTTGGTTACGTGTCTGCTGGCTCTCTGCGCACCCACTCTCCCTCCCTCCTTCCTGAGGGCAGGACTCTTTCTGTTTCCCCGAACAGGACTAGATGTGTCCCCCGAACAGGACTAGATGCACAGCCAGAGCCCAGCAAATATTTGGTGGAGGCACCAGGAGAACAGAGGGCTAGCTTAGCATTTGAGCCACAAGTCTTGGTCTAAGGCATGACTTCCAGGGTGCCGGGCCAAGAACCAGCTGGACAGACCACTTTGGGCTGGCCCACGCAGCGGTGGGGGGGTGCTGTGTGGAGTGGCCCAGACTCCCTACAAAATGCTCCTCTCCTGCCGTCAGCCACTGCCAGCAAGGTGGCCGGGAACACCAGGTTCCCCAAGGGAATAAATGACGAGGGACGAGGTGAGGTGTTGGATACACTCAATTACTACCCCAAACCCTATCATTGCTCATAATCTGCCTGAGATAAATCACAGGCAGGTAATTATTATGTCAGACCAGGTAGCAGAAAGAACTTTTAAAATAGCAATCAAAGAACTTCCTGGTTAATTCAAATCTACCCTGACTCCCTCCAGGGGATAAAAGTGCTTTGGCTGTAGAATTGGCCAGGCGTAGAGAAATGCAATTGCTCAATGCAAAATGGGGGCTCCTGGACTTAATGTTGCTCTCTGTCGGGCTTCAGAATAGCACACCTGTCAGGAGTCCTAAATCAATGATCACCCACCCGGAGTAAATCATATCGCGGTGACGTTCTATTTTTTGGGTGTCAAACCCAAACTCTCCAGCCTGCTTGCCAGTTGGCTCCCAACTCTGCTCCAGCCGGGCCTCAGGCCCCAGTCCTCTCTCTTTAGTCCTGCCCCCCGACCCCCAGCCCTTGGCCCCTGGGTTTCCCCCACCAGCAGCCCCTCCCCCTTCAAAACATCTCCAAGGCTCAGCTCAAGCCACGTTGTCCCTGGGCATTCTGACCCCAAGCTTGCAGGAGTCCCGTTCTTGGGATCTGTCTTTGAAGCCCCCACCTGCTGTTTCCACCCCCACACGACAGTGCTGGTTACCTGTCCTTGTACTGGTCAGAACCAGGGGCTTTCCTGGACCTCAGTCTGCCCATTCTCATTCTCTTGAACAAAGCAGCCCTCCCAGACCAGCTCCACCCAGCTGCAAAGACCACTTGGGGCTAACTAAAGCCAGAAAAGTAGGTGGGTTTCCTGGAAGGATGCTGGGCATGGGGAGGTCTTTGGTGGAGGGGACAAGTGTAAAACACCCAATCCACTTTGGGCCAAGCGGACCCTGTCCAGGGCAGGCTGATCGGGGCTGGAATCAACCACTATCTTTGGGATCTGGGCTCTGGTCGACTCTGTTGGTGACATTCCTGGGATCTTCGTGGTGACCTGGTAGTTCCTCACACCTGCCCAGGTGTGAATCCACCAGCTCATGGTGAACACTGCTCCCACTTACCTCAGGTAAAAACCCTGGGGAGAGTTCTAGGGGGCTTGTGTGGCCAGCGTCACAAGCACATCCCAGAGCCAGCCTCCACCCCCAAGCTGGCCTCCTCCTAGAGGAGGAGAAGGAAGAGAGGGTCCCCCCCTCCCCAGGGAAAGAGAACGGAGACATTGGTGCCATTGGGGAGGCCCTGCAGCGAGCCTGGACAGGTGCACACTTCTGGGAGGCTCCTCGGGACCCATCTCACTGAGCAGCTGGAAGTGACCTCTCTCTCCACAGCTTTTAAGCAAGGGTTCTTGGCCAATGCAATAAGACTACAAATAAAGATGAAGCAAAGCAGCACAAAGATTAGGAAGGAAGAGACAGTATTATCATTCCTGGCAGATAATATGTTTATGTTTACCTAGAAAATCCAAGCAAGTTGATTGTGCAACAATTAGGGTCACTGAGAAAGCCGGGAGAAGCGGTCAGACGGAAGATACTCGGAGAAAAACCCACAGCTGCCCACACAACAGAGCATAGCTGAGTGGAGAATGGAATGAAAAAGGGCCCCTTCACAACACCGGACAAAGGAACGAATGATATAAACTTACACATGGAGGGCCCGGATGAAGAAAACATTACAGCATTAACAAAGACAATAAGACGTGGCTGGTTTGAGGGAAACAGTTCTTTTGGGGGAGGGGGAGGGGAGACCCTGCAGGTGCGGAGGTTCTGGCTTTCTCCAAGTTTATCTGTGTTTTTTATTGCGATTCCAGTTTTAAAAAAAAGAATTCCCAAAGTCACTGGAGTTTGAGAGGAAAATGCACAAGGTCCTCAGAAAGAAAACAAGAGGCCAGGCTGGGGGTGGGGGTCATTGGTGACCCCACATATTGGACGTGGTTCTGCCACATGCCAGCCCCTCGGGGACCCTGAGGACCTCTGTCCCTGCACAGCTGTGTGTCACCACAGGTACTGGGGATAGGCTGGCTCTGTGACCCCGAGCCTGGGTGCTGTCCGCTGGGTGGGTGGCCCCCAGTGGGTTCTGAATCTGCGATGGGATGGTGAGAGTCTCCCGAGGGAAAGGGTGTTGGGCCTAGGGGAGGGGGCCCTGGGCTGAGTCGGGACCAGGGAGGAGGGCTGTGTGGTGATGTCTCCCCGGGCTCTCAGGGGTCTCCGCCCCATGCAGACATGCAGGGAAGAAGGCAGGTGGGTCAGGGAATAGAGAGCTATAAGGGCCTGGCCTCTGGCTGAGGAGTATCGGCTCTTCCCCTGTCCTGACCCTCTCCTGTGGCTTCCCGAGCTGGGAGGCAGAGCCTCGGATCCCCTTGACCTGCCATTCCTTTTGTTGTGTGATCCTGGACGTGACCACTCTGTCCCCGATGTTCCTTCATTTCCCCTTCTGTAACACAGGGAAGCAGCTGGACGTCAGGGGCTGGTCTTTCCAACAGGGCTGCCTTTCTCGGCAGGTGGAAACTGCCCTCTGATAAAGGGAAATGGGATGTCCAGCTGGCTGGGGAGATTTGGGAGGTGGGGTGGCACAGAGCAGAGCCAAAAGCCCAGGACAGCCTGGAAGGGAAGTCCAAAGCAGGGTTCTTCCAGGTCCTAGAGATCTCAATCCTCTCACCCCGCCACAGAGGGACGGCGGGCAAACGGGCTGTAGGGAGGGGGTGTGGACCAGTATGTGGATCTGTGTCCTCACCCTTACATCTGGCCTTCTTCCTGTGATCCTGGAGACTCCCTTTTCCCAACAGGCCTGGGACACACCCACCGTTGGAGCCAATCCCTTGCCTGGGAGACCCACAGAGCGTCCCTTCTTGCTGCCCCACCGCCTGCTGCCTCTGTGCCAGAACTGGGGACACTTTGCCGCAGGATTCATGACAGGGCTGCGTGGGAGCTGTGACTTTTTCTGCCTTACAGCCGAGGTCGCTCTCAGATTCATGGGAGCCATAAACCCGCGCCCTATTTCTGCTCTAATTGAGGCTATTTGTATTGGGACTAAAATAATCAAGAGACAATTTTATTGGTATATTTTAAAAAATAACTATATCCTATCCATTTAAGTTATGTCACCGCAGTGAGAATCTGCTTGGGGACCCCAGGGCCCCAGCTTGGAGGGCCTATGCTGGAGGAGCCCTATCCCAGCCCCGGCACCCTGCACCTCCCCAGAGTCCAGAGCAGAGGTGACACTGATGGAAATGCATCCTCAGGGCCCGAGGCACAAGCCAGGGGTCCTCCAGAAGACAGGTAGGGAAGATTGGAGAGTGGGCGTGCCAGCCCAGGGACCCCAGAGCACGGCAAGAAAGCAGAAAGAGGGGTTCTCTGGGTCCTGCCCAGACCTTGGTCCAAATCTGGCCTTCATGGGGGCCCTCAGCATTTTGCCACTCAGCAAGGAGTCATCTGCCTATTGGTCACCCCATTCCTCTCTGGGGACCCCCCACTCTTTGCCCTCCAGTTGCTCAGGAGCTGACTGTCCCACCAGCTCTGGGACAGGTCAGTCAAGCCTTCCCCAACCATGGTGGATGGGTTCAAGGTTGACTCAGCCTGTTACCCCCTCGGGGACCTGAAGCCGGTGCCAGCCCCTGGATTTTTCTCCAGCACATGTCATTTGGAGTTAAGTCTGTTTGAGCTGGGCTTTGGTCCCTGGGATCAAAAGAGTTGCAATTGCTGTAACTTCCGCAAGGGAGAGAATAATAGCTCCTGCTTGGTGGGTTTGGATGAGGACCGAGGAGGAAGACACATGGAGGGGAGACACAGGCGGCACCAAGTCTGGCCCCCACCCCCAGCCCCGTAAACAGGGACTGTGGCTGTTGTCAGGGGCGTCAGGAAGCACAGACACTTGTCACCAGTACAAGGAGACAGGGAGAGTCTTAGAGGACATACGGCAGCCCAGGCAGGGCCCGGGTCTTGTTGGGAGGCTCTGGCCCCCACGTTCGAGGAAGGCAGGAACCGTTTTTCTGCTGACTTGACTGTGCCACCCTTGCCTTCTCCATCAGGGCTCTCCTGCGTGGGCCTGACATGGCAGCTGGTGCTCAGCCCGGGGCCCTGAGTCACGGGAGGCCCTCAGCTAGGCTCCTTCTTCCTTTTCCTCCTCAGCATCCCCGAGCTCTCAGCAGAGCTGACTGATGGGGCCAGGAAGCCCCCCTGGACCCTGCATTTGGAGCTAAGCTGGGGCTGGCATGTGTGCCCACCAGCCTCACGGTGCTCCCACAAGCAATCGAAACTCCGGGCTGCTAGGAGCAGGTTCTCTCTCCCCTCCCGCCCAGGACACTGCATTTGTCCAAGCCTTTAACAGATGGTGGGAGCCTTGCCACCCTGCCCAAGAAAGACTTCTCTCTGCTGGGCTCAAACCCTCTTGGTCTCAAATAGCGGGGAGAAAGCCCACCGTCTACCCTGGGTTGGGTGACAACACCTTCTGTCCCAGGGCCTCTCTGGTGGGTATAGTGCTTGGGGAAGGGCCAAGAGAAGTATGAGGGCCACAAAACCCCCTGGGACTCCCAGCCCTCCTGACTGCTAGTTCAGAGCAGACACTCATCCTTGCACACCCACAAACACCCACAAGCCCCGAAGTTCTTAGTTTCTCTGCCTCTGCCAGAGCGGACAAAGTCCGGCAGGTGGCTCTCTCTGGAGCTCCACAGCCCTACACGCCCCAGGCTCTGTGTGAGGTGAGCCCGGGAGACGACCTGCTTCTGGGCATCTGAGTTCTCCCCAGCCCTCTGGGTCCCCACCCGGCCTGACAGGTAGGTCCTAGCTTGGATCCTCTGTCCTTGTGAGTGTCGGCGCCCCCCACCCCGCCCCCGCCGCCAGATCCTGGATCTCATTCTTTCCTGTTGTCAGCCCTTATGTGCCACAGGTGGTTTTGCAAGTCCTGCTGCCCTCATAGGCCCAAGTGTGAAGTGCAGAGGACACGAGGCCCACAAAATCCTCCCAGCCTCAGGGAGACATTCAGACGCTGGGCACCTTTGGTACACCTGGCCCCTGGGGTTCAGTGTGTGTGTGTGTGTGTGTGTGTGTGTGTGAGAGAGAGAGAGAGAGAGAGACAGACAGACAGAGAGAGACACCCTCATCTCTGGATCTGGGTTACAGACCTCCCCGTCTTGAGGTCCTAGAGGGCACAGTCTGGCAGTGAGCACACCCCTGTTTCCCCCAGCAATGGCAGACTCTTTCCCCCAGTAGTGGTCTCAGGGATTCCCACCCACCATCTCTGCCCCCCAGGACCCTCCTACCAGTGCCCACAGAGCCCTCATCCAGACACATGGACTCCTGGACAACTTCCCACAACCATCTGCACACCCAGAACAGGAAGTGTCCCCCTCAGGGCACAGTGTAGGGCACCCCCCCACACAACCTGGCCCTATGTCATCACTCTACACATAGGACATGAGTCTACCTGATCTTAGACTCCCACCGTGGGCACCTGCCTGTCCATTCTCAGAGGCCCTCCCCTCGTGTCAACGAGCCAGGCCCCTCTAGCACAGCCCCATGGAGGGGTCCTCTGTGTCTCCCACCCATCGTCTAGCCAGCCCGGGCTGCTCAGCAATTCCTGACTCAACTGTGGGGGAATCAAGAAAGACAAGAGTGTGGGGCGCCCGGGTGGCTCAGTGGGTTAAAGCCTCTGCCTTCAGCTCAGGTCATGGTCTCGGAGTCCTGGGATCAAGCCCCACATCGGACTCTCTGCTCAGCAGGGAGCCTGCTTCTTCCTCTCTCTCTGCCTGCCTCTCTGCCTACTTGTGATCTCTGTCTGTCAAATAAATAAATAAAATCTTAAAAAAAAATTAAAAAAAAAAAAGAAAGAAAGTCAAGAGTGCCCTGTGGACCCAGACAAGCCAAAAAACCTTCATGGAGGAAGCCCTCCTCCTCCCTGGGCCCTCAGACCAGTAGGTGACCTGATGAGGAAGGTCAGCCAGAGCCCGAGAGTGTGAAGACTCCGGCAGGGGCAGGGGGCTGGGCCTGCTGGAATGGGGAGCCCTGAGGTCCTGCCTTCAGGACCCACTGTGGGACTCTGGGAGATACCATGCCTGTTCCCTGCTGGTAGAAGTATAGCAAAGATGCCCTGGAAAGAAGTAGAAGACAGAGGGAGAGAGGGATGAAGAGAGAGAGTGGGGGAGGCAGAGGGAGGGGAAGGCAGACAGAGTCTGAGAGCCCCTCAGAAGTATCTGGAAAAGCCGCTGTGCAGACTGGGAGCAGGTGAGGAACAAGGGGGAATCCAGGAGGGGACAGAGAGACAGCTGGGCCCCACAGGAGATGACTAGGTCCACCCTAAAAACAACCCTAGATCGGGAAAGAAAAAAAGGAAACAAGATGGGATTGGGAGGGAGACAAAATATAAGAGACTCTAAATCTCGTGAAACAAACTGAGGTTTGCAGGGGGGAGGGAGGGAGGGAGAGGGTGGCTGAGTTATGGACATTGGGGAGGGTATGTGCTATGGTAAGTGCTGTGAATTGTGTAAGATTCACAGACCTGCACCCCTGGGGCAAATAATACATTAAGTTGTTAATAAAAATAATTAAAAAAAAACCCTCTAGATGGCTGTGCCAACATCTAAAGACCTCACTCCACCCCATCCCCACTCCTTGTTCAGAGGAGGGAAACTGAGGCAGACGGGCAGCTCCAGGTTCCACTGCCAGCTGTGGGTGTCCAGAACCCAGGACTGGGCTCCCAGTTCGGTGCTGGGCTCTCGCCAGCGACTGCCCCAAACCACGGCGCCTCTCTCCATCCCTCAACTCTCCATCTGCAAAATGGGAGCGTCAAGCCAGAAAGTTGCAGCTGCCCCTTCTGGCTTGGACATCCAGAGACTTAGGAGCCCTCTCTCGGAGCCTCTGGGAGCCCAGCAGGAGCCCAGGCAGGTCCAGAGTCGCCTCCATTCGCACCATTCGGCACCAAATCTTTTTTTTTTTAATTAGCTCTGTCAGTTACACAAGTAATACCTGCTGGCTGGCTAACCGATTTCTAATAGCACAGAACAATACAGGGTAGGAGCCGGGAAGCGCCTCCCACCCCAGTCTGTCTCCACTAGGTGCCAGGTGTTTGGAGCAAACCCGAGCAAACCGTTCTCCAGCTCTTTAAGTGGTTTTTCCTGTGGAATCCAGGAGGACAGTCTGGAGCGGGTAAGCGGGGGTGGGGGGGGTGGGGGGGGTGGGGGGGTGGAGGGGGGGTGGAGACAGCCCTGAGGCCAGGGGCAGCAATCCCACACCCGAGCCAGCCCCCTGCCCGCACCGGCCCCTCCCGGCACCAGCCCCCTGCAAGGCGCCCAGGGACAGGGGCTCATTATCCCATCCTGTCTGCCTTCCATGTTGCAGAGTGACAGCTGTTCCGTGTTTAATTACTGATGGGCTACGGCTATGCCAACCCATGAATAAAATTACAGTTGTTCTGCAATGCAAATACCACGGGCTTGGAGTCTGAGGGTCTGTGAGGCGCTCATTTTGATTGGCTGGCTTTTTTAATGAGAAAAGTTTCATTACACTTTAAAGCACATTAGTAATGATGAAACTCACACACCTCAAGATTTATATAGCGCCGCAAACAAGTAGCAAGGAGAAGGGAAGTTATTTATAACTTCAAATATGTTCCTGTTCATCTGATTGCATTGTTTTAGGGAGCAGAGCATTTTTAGCTGATAATTGCTTTAATGATAAATGGGGAAACTCAGGACCAAAATATCCGAAGTGTCTTTAAAAGACCAAACCCTCACCTACAATTGGGATGAATGAGCTGACTTAATTTAGGGGAGGGGACTGGAGAAGAGGGAGCATGACCTCAGCCAGGCACAGGTGGAAGGGGGGTAAGAATAAATTCCAAAGAGTTGGCCATGGCAAGGGCTAGCCATCTGCAGGTGCCCCCATATACTGGTTCAGCCGATGGAACCAAACCTGGGATACGTGTCCTGTTGAAGCCGCTTCTGCTGGACCATGGGACTCTTCCTGCTCTGTTGTTCTTGGGCGTTTCCCTTCTGAATGATGTCCCCATGATCTTGTGACCAGATGTCTCATCTGAATGATAATACAAAGTTTGGATGCATGATCTAAAATCCACATCGATTTGCGGGGCGCCTGGGGGGCTCGGTTGGCGAAGCATGTGCCTTGGGCTCAGGTCATGATCTCGGGGTCCTGGGATGGAGCCCCATGCTGGGGTCCCTGCTCAATGGGGAGTCTGCTTCTCCCTCTCCCTTTGCCCCTAGCCCCAGCTCATGCACACTCTCAAATAAATAAAAACTTTAAAAATAAATAAAAATAAAATCGATATAGATTTGAATCCAGAACATCTGATTCGACTTCTGCTTTCCCTGAGAACATGGAGCTTCCCCAGGAAGGGAGGCATTTGCGGATTAATGGGCCTAGGAGTTGGCATTTCTCTCTCGCTAAGTTTTCCATGGAGATCCTTCCCTCGGGAGACACAGCTGAGCGCAAGAACAGGAGAGCTGAGAGGGAGGGTTCTCCAGCTGGCCTGGGTCCGAATCTCCAAACAGAACAGAGCTGACAAACTTAGCAGCTTTGGTGCATTTCATTTGTTCCCTCGTTCTGCCAACATATATTTATGGCAGGTTTACCATGAGCCAGACTCCTGGCACACTCAGACGAGGAGGCTAGAGCCCGAGCCTCCAAAAGTGGCTGCCTGGGTGTGGCAGAGACAAGCGAGCCCCACGAAGTGACGATGTGACAAGGACAGTCATGGAGATATGGATCCCCAGCTCAGGGACAGCAGAAGACAAGGGCCCAGTGCTGCCTGGCAAGAGGAGGGGACATCGGGTTGGGGATCGTCCCCACCAGTATGAGCTTGCAGGAGGCAGCCACCACCTCTAGGTCTGTGGGAGGGAAGGGGACTGTGTGGGCTGGGAGCACAGGGGACTCCTGGGGGTGAGGTGGACATCAGGTGAAGGGGCTTATTCCCGAGAGTCCCTTTGCAGCTCAGAGCTGGGGTTCAGAGCGATCTTGAGGCAGCTCTGATGGGGGCAGGGAGGGAGCCCTGACAGAGGGATGGGCCAGCAGGCAGACCTGTGAGAAATAGCGAGAAGATGGAGTTCGTGTTTTCTGCTTCCTTTCTCTTAGAGGTCAGCCAAGCAGGGCGTCTCCCATCCATTCTGCCAAGGACCCCACCCTAGATCAGGGGAGGCCAAAGAAAAAGGGGCAGGAATCGCAAACCAGCTTTGGCGTGTGTGCGCATGTGCACGTACAGTCTTGTTTCTCCGCACGTGTTTATCTGTGTGCGTGCCTCCGTGTGTGCTGTGTGTGGCTCCCACGTGTGTGCATGACTGTACACGCCTTTGTGTGCTTATACCGCGTGTAAATGTATATGGCGCGCTCACGTCTGTGCAAGCACATGTGCGTGTGTCAGTGTGGGCAGCATGTGTGAGTGTGCACGCTGTGAGACAGTACACTCGTGCGTGCATTTGAGGATGTGTGTGTGTATACGTGTATGTGTACACGCTGTGAGACGGTGCACTCGTGCGTGCATTTGAAGATGTGTGTGTTTGCATGTGTGTGTGCACGCTCACCAGAGGATCCATGTCTAGACCAGACATTGGGTTTATTTGTTTTTGTTTTTGTTTTTAATAAAACCTGACAGCTGGGAAGGGACACAGCCTGACACCAGCGCTGGAACGTCTCCGACGAATCGGTCCTGCTCCGCACACAGCTCATTCCCTGGGCGGCTCAGGTCGCTGGAGTCTCCTTGGTGAGGGGAAGCAAATGGAAACCGAATCATCACTGAGAGTGCTGCCTCCTGGGAGAGCCCACACCAGGCTCGGAGGGAAGTGCGGGGTGGAGGGCAGCTGAGGATAGCTGGATGGGCCCCCCCACCTGGGACCAGCCTCAGACCCCTGGAGACAGGAAGGTGCCCCATCGCCTGGGCGTCTGTGTTGGTGCACATGAGTGTGGGGGGTGTATATACACACATATGTAAGAGTGCACATGGACAGATCTGTGCAGGGCACGTGTGCATGTGTGTGTGTGTGTGTGTGTGCGTGTGCACCCACTCGGACAGGCATGTTGGTGCTCATATGTGTGTGTACACATGACCTGTGTTTCCTGGAACAGGAACAGCTGTCTATGTGGAGCACAGAGCTACTCAGAGTCACCTCCAAGGACAGCGTGGATGAGGGGTAGCTCCCTGATCTACGAGTGTCAGAGCCGCCCCGGGAAGCCGACCTTGCAGGGGGCTAGAGGGCTGGAGGGGTGCCGGATGGGTGCAGGACAAACCAAAGGCACTCTGCACCAGGCCCATGCGACGGCGGGCTGGGAATTTGCTGCTTGTGTTAGAGGCCGGGTCTCTTCCTGTGGGCACGTTGGGGGTCAGCCGACAGCATGGCCCACAGTGATGAGGTCTCTATTGGCTTTGAGGCACCTTTCTTGGGCAGCCGAGTCACTAGAGGTGTGTTTGCTCTTCCCCCCCAAGGCAGGCAGAGGGACTGGGGTGTGGCCTATGGTGGAGATGGAGTGAGCGGAACTTGCCCATTTTGGTGACAGTAGGAGGCTTGCAGGGGTGACTTGGCAGCCAGAATAGCTAAGTGCTTGGGACGCAGTAGACAGAGACACCAGTGTAGACAGCTTGCCAAGGCACAGAGGGGAGGTAACCTGGTGGGCAGGACAGAGGACAGAGCTGATCCAGCTACAGAATACTTCTCACCTGGGAGGGGGGTCCTGAGTCCATTTCACAGGCAGGAAACCAAAGCTCCCAGAGGTTGTGGCCACTCAGCTGGTCAGGTCAGAGCCCTGGCTGCACTGAGGTCATCTGAGCCCATGGTGCCACCTCCTCCATGCAGCCCTCCTCTCTTGTCTCTCCAGCCAGGCCATGGGGCCAGCAGGGTCTCAAGGTACCAAGACCTCTGAGCTAAGTCTAGACATGGGGGAGCTTCCTGGAGCGGACATTGGACTGGACAACTGTGATGCTTGGAAATATACAAGGATTTCCTTTTGCCTCAGCCCGAGGCCACAGAGCCTCATTTGCTGAATTCTCTCCATTTGCTCACTGTGCTCTGCAGGGCTGGGGGGGTGGGGGGAATCCCTTATTTTGAATTTTAAGGAAGGGCATTAGTGAGGTAGTGGGTAGATATCTAGACTGAGAGGCTGCATTTTGGAGGCCCTGCAGGAAGAAGAGACTGACTCTGGGTCCCAAAGTGGAGCCCAGATGATATTAAACTATTAGGTATTAATTAGTCCACCTAAAGTCACTGCTCAGGGGCGCCTAGGTGGCTCAGTGGGTTAAAGCCTCTCTCTTTGGCTCGGGTCATGATCCCAGGGTTCTGGGATCAAGCCCTGCATCAGGCTCTCTGCTCAGCAGGGAGCCTGCTTCCCCCTCTCTCACTGCCTGCCTCTCTGCCTACTTGTGATCTCTGTCTGTCAAATAAATAAATAAATAAAATCTTTAAAAATAAAAATAAAAAAATAAAGTCACTGCTCAGTGTGTGTGCACACGCATATGCATAGAAATATATGGATGTATATGTATACACATGTATATATACATAGATATATAAATTATGATTCCTAGATGAGTTTGGGGCAAGATTAGTGTTGTAGGATAAACCAAAGAACAGTGGTGTTCTTTTCCCTTGGGAGTACCATGTTTATCCACTAGCATTCTTTAGTAAAGTCCTGACTTGGAGGTGAGAAGATAATCCCAACCTCAGGCTTTCTATAGTTTAGACAGAAAGCACAGAATGCGATTTCAGTCTAACACAGGATTGAACCACGGATGTCGCGTCGTAGCAGGAATAAGAGTGACAGCTTCTATTCTGATAAGGAAAGCCTGAGCCTCACCCAGCAATCTGCTCCCTGTACCCTGTTGGAAGGGCTTTGCCGACATTCGGTGTCTCCATGAACTCAAACCATAGAACCACAAGTAGGTGTTGCTCTTTCCCCCGTCTTCGGATGATTAAGGTGAGCTTTCTGTATCTCCAAATTTCCCAGAGATGTACCATCAACTTTATCACAAGGACACTGCATTTGCCCCCTGTTCAGGTTTCACTGGGGGAGTTTACTCCTCAAACTCTGACCATGGGCATGTGTGGCGACAAAGTAGTCAGAGAGTCGCAACGTCACAAGCATGAGCTGTGTGCACGGAGCGGGTGGTGTGAGGAGAAGGTTTCGGATCCCTCCCTGAAATGAGAAAAATGCAAAAAAGGAAACCCGGACCGTCCCGCTGACATTCAAGGGAAGCCACAGCCCCTTGACAAACGTTCAGGAAGTTTCTGCTAGGTGCTGGGTAGTTGAGTCACAGCATAGAGGTCTTGAAGTGGCCCCACAGTCCTTTTTCCTGGGTGTGGAAAGAGATGGAAAAAAGTGTGGTGTCAGGGAAGGTAAGTCAAGGAGATGCTGGTGGGCCTGACACGTGTCTTCTCTAAGGCTTGTGGTGAGCACAGTCATGGGGAAGTGGGGGCCAGTATCTACGACATATCCCAAGGGCCTTCAGAGGCTCCAGGCATGGGGCCACGAAGCAGGATGCAGCCTTGCATGCTGGGAGGTTTCTCTCTTAACTGGTATGGAAGAACTCCTTCTAGAACCTTCTAACACAGAAAGGTGGACTAGAGAGGGTCAAGCGTGTGTACCTTTTTCCCACAGGGCCCACCAGCCACGAGGTTGGCTATGCTGGGCCTGGACAGACCGAGGGTCCACGCCATACAGAATTCTCTCCCCAGGTTCTTATCAAATGGTCCCTTCCCCCATTGTGGCAGGCTCAGTCTGCCCTCAGGAACTCCATCCCAGAACAAGAGGGCTGCACCTTGCTCATACCAGAGGACAGGGCATGCCTCACCCCCATCCGGGAGTGAGGATGAACTTAAGCACAGACAGTCGAAGAAAAGATGGATGGAGCAGAAAACCATATTGTGATAACATCAAGGAAGGAGGAAAAGCCAAATTTTGAAAATATTTATTGTAGTGACAGTAGAGGCCTTGGACAATTGACTCTGTGACACACAGAGTGCGTTCAAGGGGATTTTTCAGAATGCGGCAAAAAAAGGACCAGATAAGGTAAAGGCAATCTGAGAGGGGACGGCACCTTTGAAGCCAAAAATATTGGAAATCCAGTAAGGGCGAGGAGTGTTAATGAAGAATACAACACAATTAGCAGAAAAGAAAAACATTCAAAAATACAAAAGAGGAAAACCCGCTGAATTGAGACAGATCTGACCTGTAACTTGAAAGGGTTCACTCTTTACCAGGCAAAACAGATAGATATTGAAGGAGAGCCGATCGGATGATCTGATCTGTTGAATGGATGAAAAATAAGGACCTTCCGTGACAAACAGACCAGCTGGTCCTAGTCAGTCTCCCTGCACCCCTGCCGTCCGATTCTCCTCGGAGGGAGCCTTGCCCTGACTTTTTGTTTCTCTTTCTCTGCATTCTTGCTTACCCTTCCCTCCTCCCGCTCTCAACCCATCATCATTAATCCTGATGCAATATACTCGCACTTCTGGTCCTGCCTCTGGGCTGTCCAGATGGCCCAGGTGGCAGGAGAGTCTCCAGGGACCAGAAGCTGCCCGTGCCTACAGGCTGAGTCTCAGCCAGTCAGGCTTTCCCAGACCAGGGCCCCCATCTGCAAGTGGGATCTAGATAGGCAGAGAGAAGAGACCCATCCTTCCTTAAATCCAGATCGGTCAGTGGATAAGCCCTGAACAGCAGAAGACACATAACTACTGAACTACTGGGCCACATTGTAGATCAAATGAATGTTGTCCTGAGTCCGTGGGCCCGCTGGGAGTGTGCCCAGACCAAGCCAGATGCCACCTGGCAGGGCTGCTATGTCCCTGACCCCCCCACCTACCCTATGACCCAGGGAGGGAAATGACCTGCCAGCCAGTCTCTTCCGAGGCAACTGTCGCCCAGAAGGATGAGAAACGTAATTAAAATCTCAGGTGCCTTTTCCCAAGGGTCATTCCAGCTGGAGAGCCTAAATACCATACAGGGTATGAATGTGCTACATTTATTATTTTCACCATGGAGACGTCCAAGGAAACTGACCTTTTCAGCTTCAATAAAAACGGATTTTCCTGTAGGTCCTTTGACAGCAGCTGTGATCATGAGCCAGGCTGAAACTCAATATTAAACACCGAAGAACAGAAAAAGGAGGTGCCTTCCCTGGGCCTGTGGGGTTATTGACAACTGTCTGCAGCTACCCATGGGAAAGCATGTGGGGACCTGGGACTCGCTCTGAAGGGATTCCTACTACTTTTCTCGGACCCTCATGGCTCGGACGGCCCTCGGCATCAAAAGTGTCTATTATTCACGCACCGAGTTCAAGGTGGATTGCACTTAGAACAAAGCCATAGTAGCGGGCTTCTTTGGGATTTCAGAAGGGCTGGGTCTGGCATGCTCAGGACTCATTGTCCCTCCTTGTATATGCCCAGGAGCCCCCAGCACCCCATTTTGACTCACGTTCCCCTTAAATGCCCCCCAGGGCTGGCCATCTTGATGTTGCTTGACCACACCGGTGGGAGAAACCTTGCGGACCATCTACCCCACCATGATAGCCAATACTTAGAGGAGAAAAATAACGGTCAACGGGTAACAGCGGTGTCTTGCATTGAAATAAGAGGTTTAACCATGGTGAAATCTGGAATTCTTGTAAAAAACCAGTGGCTTGGCTGGGGGAATGGTTGCAAGTTCCACATTTATACCGCAACATAATACTCAGAATGTCTAGATCTCCACAAAGGAGGTGAAGGGGGTTAAGAGGTACAATCTTCCAGTTCCGAAACAAATAAGACGTGGAGATATTAAGTACAGCATAGGGAACCCAGGCAATAACATTGTAACAACTTTGCCGGCTGGTGGATGGTAACTGGCTTATCATGGGGACCCTAGGTTGTGCACTAGAAACTAATACAATATTGTATTTTGATTATTCTTCAATAAGAAACAAAAACAAACAGTGGCTTGACCTCAGGCATTTCCTCCTTCCCCTTCCAGCCCTGCCCCAGTGAAAGTGAAGCAGTTACAAAAGGTTAAAACAAACAAGGAGGAAGAAAGATGAGGAAGTAAGAGCAGTGAAGGATTTCCAAAGAATTCTGGAAGGCAGAAAGAAGAGGAAAAACGAAATCTGAGAGCGCAAAGCAGAGAAAGAAACATCAGAGGTGTCTTGGAGGGGACACTAGGGAGCATGACTCCATGAATCTCCAAGTTCAGTAGAGGAGGGGCTGGGTTCCTGGAGCTGGGAATGGGCAGGGGCGTTACTTAGGTGGGAGAGGGAGAAGCAGACTCTCCACTGAGTGTGAAGCCTGAGGTGGGGCTCGATCCCAGGATCCCGGGATCGTGACTTGAGCCGAAGTCAGCTGTTTCACTGACTGAGCCACCCAGGCACTCCCCAAAATTATTTTTAATAGGCTTGTGGCAGAGATTTCAAAATATGTGGGAAAAAAAAATTCGTGGGCACCTGGGTGGTTCAGTCGGTTAAGTAGCTGCCTTCAGCTCGGGTCATGATCCCAGGGGCCTGGAATCGAGTCAGCAGGGAGCCTGCTTCTCCCTCTCCCGCTGCTTGCTTTCTCCGTCTCTCTCTGCCTGCCGCTCTGCCTATTTGTGTTCTCTCTCTCTCCGTCATATAAATAAATAAATTATTTTTAAAAATCACGATGGGTGTATCGAACACCCAGCAAATAAAAAAGTGAAGTAATCACTAACTCTGGAGGAAAAGCGAAGGTTAGACAAGAAGGGAGATGGGACGATATTATACTTCCTGACTTGACAATAAACAATATTTATAAAATCATCATGACATAAACAATGACTCTAGTCTTAACCAGAAGTGTGACCAGGGATGGTGGAAGAGAAGTAGGGAGAGGGGCCCTAAGAATGCTAGAAACTCATTCACATAGTGGGATATTAATATGGAATGACAGGACCCCCCCCCCCCCGTATGAAGACAGGTTGGGGTTGAGACTGTGGATTGGAAACATGGAGAGAAACACGAGTGGATTGGGTATAAGAAGCAAAATCATTGTGTCTGGGATCAAGATTGGGACCTAGGGAAGTAGAATGCCATTCCTTATTATAAATCTTCCAGTAATATTTGACTTTTGAACTACAGGCATGCATTGCTTTGATAACAACATTTAAAAATTAAACAAAACAATATTAAAACCGAACAATGTAACTCAGATGCCCCTTATGGTCTAGATAATATTTCACATGCAACAGAAAGACTAGGAACCCTCCTGAGATTTGTGCAAATCTGAGCCTGAGAGTGGGGGAGGGGTGAATTATGTTCTCACAGTGCTTCAGGCTCTGCTGTTCCCTCCACTCGGTGTCCTCTGCTCATCATCATCGCGTCTCTGTGATCTACTCATCACGGCCCACCCTCCCCAGCTTCCCTAGCCTCCCCAAGTCAACGAGGTCAAAGGCTGTGAGTGTTCCAACCTCTGAAGAGGGGGTGCTTCTCAGACTCCCCCTTTTTCCATGGCAGGGCTCCCCGCTCCAGCTGGTCCCCTGCCCCCACCCCTGTCCCAGCAACAGGAGCCCCCAAGAGCCCCAGCTCTTATTACCATCACCCCAGGCCCACCGTGGTTGTGCACACGTATGCGCGTGCATGCCACACATACCTATGCGTGCAAGCACGTGCGTGCGTGCACACACACACACACACACACACACACACACGTGGGTCTGCACAAAGAGCAGACCTTCTGAGCAGAAGCTGGAATGATCATCTTTCCTTCACCAGACTCCAATCTCCCAGAACAGAGTGGCGGTTTCAAGCAGCAAAATTTTCCTCCACTACACGTCACTCCCCCAACACTGCCAAGCGCAAGAAGCTGTGACTCACCATGGTCCGACGACGCGATGGTAACACGGCTCATCCCTGGCAGCTGGCGATCCCCGTGCTCTGCGTGTGGGCACGCAGGGAGCCATGCCATGTGGCCTGGCCATCATCCACCTTCCCCGAGCACGAAGATTGATGCTTAATGCTCTGACGCTCCGACTTCCATCTCAGCAACCCAGAGATCAGAATGACTCACTTGGGGGGCTCCTGATAGGAAGCCGGGGGTCGGCGGTTTTAGATGTAAGGAGCTTCACTCACCCAGAACCGCTGAGGAAGGACTTTGGATCCCCTCGCAAGCCTTGAAGAGCGTCTCTGCCCTGCGGGGGCTGAGGACTTGCGGGGGAGGAGAACAGATCTGCGCCTACAGCATGACCTCAAGCGCATGGAGAACAGCACTCCGCATTCCTCTCCCATCTCCCCGGCAGCATTATCGCAGGCCTAGGGGACATCTGGAGTCTTATCCCTCTTCACCGGGTGGCCAGGGCCCACCTTTGGTCCTCCTGGCCTTCCTGAGGACACTATCCACACAGATGTTCATGGAAGGGCTACCTCCAGCTGGCTGGTCCCAGGACGAAGCTGCCAGTGTCCCCATGGACAGGGCAGCCCACAGGAAAGGACTCGCTGGCCCTGGCCAACCCTCCCATCTTCGGGTTGCCCTTCCATGTGTCTACTCTGCCCTGTGGGGCCTCAAGGAAAGGGCAATGGAAGGTTCCAGGGCAACGTCCAGCCACCACGATAAAGCCACATGTCCAGCAATGGCAGAGAAGTGAACAACCTGGGTACAGCGCTGCCCAGAGGCTATGACATTGACCACTGACATGGCCGCACCAGCCTCCAGTTCAACCCAAGTGTGGACACGTGGCCTTTCCTTAGGACTCCAGAGGACAAAGGCCAGCACACCCAGGCAGCTTGGACTTCTTGAGCCTGGGAGGCTGCTTTCCTCCCAGCTCCTGACGCACCCCACGGGCATCCTCGTCTTAGAGCCTGTCCTCTGGAGGCCACATCTCAGGGCTTTTACCTCCTTTGGAATCTGCCTGTCCCTCCCTCCCCGCATGCCTCCTGCCTGGGCAGACACAACCTTCTACCCTAGTCCAAGTTTCCCCGAAGGAGGACACCACATATAGTCTTCTCTTTGGGCTCAATGTCCATCCTCCTATCCCCTGCCCCCACCCCACCAGGACCCCCTCCAGAAAACTCAGGGGCCACTAGTCAGAAAAAGGAGAGCCAGGTGTCATTGAGGATGGAAGGAGGCCAGAGTCCCATCCATTCCGCATTTCAAATATTCTTCTTGGAGCAGGTCAGTCTCGCAGCTGTCATCGGAATCCCGGGGCACTTGGGCTGGTTGCCATAAGGCTGTTCCCTCCCACCTTCCAGAAACTCCCTGCCCCCACTCCCAAGTTCTCCATGGAACTCCCTTTGGCTGGGGGCCTGGCCTTGAACTCGAGCATGCCAGCTCGGACTGCCTAAGGAGCCACCCCAGGGCCCTCGCCGAAGAGCAGGGCGGTGGGGGAGCACACGCTGTCCTGAGATGCTCTGTGTCTATGGAAACGCTCATGTCTGTGCGGCAGGAAGTGTTTCCTCCTTCCACCAGCAAGTCTGGTCCTCACTGGTCTCCAAGTCACCAGGGCTGGGATCAATACCCGTGTGAGCAGAGCTGCCTCCCGAGTTGTTAGCTGTCCTCCTTGGTTTGGAGCATAATCCATAATGCTTCTGCGGGCTCCTGGCTCCCCACAGGCTCTGGGGGTCGCTGAAGAGTGGGGCATCCGGTCAGGGCGTGGGGGACACGGGGTCCTGGGGGCAGCTCTGGGAGAACCGTGAGGAGCAGGAGGCTGAGCTGGCTGTCAGCCGCTCCAGCTAGGACCCCGGCTGCCCCTGATCTGGGGGGCACACACACCCGTCTCCCCCCAGCACCAGGCGCCTGGACCCTCCCCAGACTTCCTCACGCAGCTGAGCTGCCCACACGTTCTTGTCTGTCAAATTTTCCGGGGACAATTTGTTAAGAACCGTCCGTCTGCTCAGCCATAATGAGACTTGGCCCTTCCGCTCTGGCCCTGGTCGGGGGTGTTCCAGAGAAACGGGCTTTCCAGGGATGTTCGGCTTGACCGTGCCGTATCCTGGCAACCAGACCCAAAGCCAAGTCCTCCTGAGACCCTGGCTCCAGCCCAGCGCAGGGCAGAGTGGGGACCGGCAGCCGTGGGGGCTGCCCTCCCCACCCACCCCACCCCTCTCCTCCCTTTGGTGCCTGAGCCATGGAGAAGTCCGCACCCCTCCCAGGGAAACACACCCTTCTCCATACTGGCCTGTTTTGCCATCACTGCCTCTTTGGGCTCCCAGGGCTGTCCCTGGGGTCACCTCCTCTGTGAAGGGGACGTGGGAGGGTGACACTATTCCTCTGGCACCCACACCGTGGCCCATGGCTCCCCAGCTGCCCACACCCTTCTGCCACTTCTCATTCTCTGCACAATTTGTTCAAAAGCCACAGTGGAGGAGGTGACTTTGGGATCAGGGTGAGGGGCCTGTGATCTCCAGACGCAGACCTCCCTGCCCTCAGGGCAGACCTCTCCAAGCCGGGCCAGGCTGTCTTCCCAGAGGACCTTTCTCTGCCCCTCTGATCCAGGAGCAGGAAAAGGGAGCAGCACACTCTGGGGCACAGCCCCACCTGCCGTCTTTGGGGATCCCCCTGGAGTGGGTGACACCTCAATTTTCCTGGCTTCAATTTGGGGCCAACTCTGGAGGGCAGCTCTGGAGCTTTCTGGAGGGCTGGCTGGGGGCCTCAGCTGTGTCCCCACTTCTCTCTCTGCCCACTCCTGCATTCCTGCCTTCCTTACAGGGGTCCACCCTGAGAGCCCTTGCCCCCTGGAAAGCCCCCTGCCCCAAACTTTCCACCTCAGTTGGCTTCCAGGAAACTCAGCCTAGGATGGCCCTGGGCTCTGGGGCCAGCAGGTGGTGGGGACAGAGGTCTTGGGCTCCCATCCTCTTGGAATCTTCACCACAAGCTCAGAGTGGTAACCGTCCAGGTCCTGACCTCCAGCAGACCAAGGCATGGGTCTGACCTCCCGAACCCCAGGCCTCCCCTGGCTCACCACAGCTGTGAAAGTCTCCCTTAGCGGTAGACATTAATGCTCTGCCCAGACTGTGTGCCAGCCCCTTCGCGCCATCTGGGCACCTTGGGCCCCGATTCTGGAAGCTGCTTAACAATTTCCCAAACGCCTGCCCCAGGGGACGGGGAGCTGCTTTGCCCTCAGGCCCGGGGAGTTCCTGCCCCTTGGGAAGCCCTTATGGGTTTGTTGTTGTTGTTGTTTTACAAACACAAGAGCAAAGCTTTTAATATCTTTTTTTTTAAAAGATTTTATTTATTTATTTGGCAGGCAGAGATCACAAGTAGGCAGAGAGGCAGGCAGAGAGAGAGGGAGAAGAGGAAGCAGGCTCCCTGCTGAGCAGAGAGCCCAATGCGGGGCTCAATGCCAGGACCCTGGATTCACGACCTGAGCCAAAGGCAGAGGCTTTAACCCACTGAGCCACCCAGGCGCCCCTTAATATCTTGTAGCTAAAACATTCTGGAAGGGACATCAGCTCTCCCCGGGCACGGATACTGACTTGGAACCCTTAGAGCGGGCCTCATCCAACCCCGACAGATGGTTTCCAGGGGGCAACCCGGACCTCGGTCACCGGCTGGGAGCTCATGGAGGTGGTGAGAGGAAGGCCCACCAGGCCCACCAGCCCTACAGTGACTGGGTCGGGCGTGTGAGAGCCCAGCTCCTCACTTCAAGGTGGGAATGGCTGGGACTTTGCCCAACCGTGTCCCGCTTCTTCTCTGCTCTGCACCCTTCCCTTCCTGCTTATCCCTGGGAGCACATGGGTGTTGCTCCGGGGCCTGGTCCCAAGAAGCCCCAGCGGAGACACTCTTATCAGAGAAATGATGGAGTCGAGAGAGGACCAACGCACACACACCCAAGCCCGTGGGCCTTGCATTTCCATGTTTATGTCAGGTCGGGAAGAAATTTCTCCCACTCAAGGATCCACCACTTAAAAACTGCTCACCCACGTTTTCTCCCATTAGTTTTGAGAGCTTCAGTTGTTATAATTAAATCTTTAATCCACTGGTTGGAATTTATTTTGGTGCACAGTATAGGGAAGGAAACCAATTTAATATTTTTCATAAACAGTTAACTAATTATCACAGTGCCGCTTATTTATTTATGTGGCTTTTAAATTAAAAATGAATTAGTACATGAAATGATTGCCAAGATATTATTAAGTAAAAAAAAAAATAAGAAAACAAAAGGAAGAATGGTGCGTATAATAAGCTCTTATTTGTTTAGCAAACTGTAGACAAGCACTTCTCTATGTGCGGCCAGTTCCTAAAAGGGTTTCTAGAGATCGTTTCTATAAACCATTGATGGTGATCGCCTCCAGAGAGAGGGACAGGGTTCTGGAGTGGAGACCTACTTTTCATGGAATACCCTTTGACTTATTTGAATTTTTTTTATCATGTTCAGTGATGCCCTTTTTAGTAAAAAATAAATTAATTAAAAAAATTCAAGACTCTGCAAGTTACAAGTAAGAAAACGCAGCTGAGCTAACTTGAGCATATGGGGGCACATATTTTAAAGAATGTAGGGATCACCCACCCTGAGCCCAAGGCCAGGAGGGCCACCAGTGTTGAACCAGGGATGCAAAGCTATCACGAGCCCCTCCCCCCCGGGCCAGCTGACCCCATCCTGGATCAGAGGACTTTGCTCCTAATGGAAAATGTCTGAAACCCTCCTGTCCTTGCCCTCCCTGCCTTCTGAGCTCAGGAAGTCATGGGGTTCCTCTTCTCAGAGCTCACTTTCTTTTCACTGGACCACTTCAAGTGATGATAACACAGCCCACTGACAGTAGTAAGTTTCATGTAGACAAGGTGACATGTTGGGGCCCTCTGGGTGTCTCTGTCGTTAAGCATCTGCCTTAGGCTCGGGTCATGATCCCAGGGTCCTGGGATCGAGCCCCGAATCGGGGTCCCTGCTTGTTGGGACTGCTTGCTTCTCCCTCTCCCACTCCCCCTGCTTGCTGACTCTTGCTCCCTCTCCTACTGACTCTTGTTCCCTCTCTTGCTGACTCTCTCTGTCAAATAAATAAATAAATAAAATCTTCAAAAGAAGAAGAAGTAGTTACATGTTAAGAATCTTCCTGAAGGGGGCGCCTGGGTGGCTCAGTGGGTTAAAGCCTCTGCCTTCGGCTCAGGTCATGATCGGCAGGGAGCCTGCTTCCTCCCCTCTCTCTCTCTCTCTCTCTCTGCCTGCCTACTTGTGATCTCTATCTGTCAAATAAATAAATAAAATCTTTAAAAAAAAAAAAAAAAAAAGAATCTTCCCAAAGACGTCTTCCTGCCCAGGAGGAATAGGGGTGTGATGGGACCAATGGATTCTTGCCTACCACAGTTCTCTGGTGGTTTGCCTCCCTGGCCAGCAGCTACCCCAGGTCCATGGGTCAAGGGGGGATTTCTCGACCCAGTGTCCTTTGGGCTCATTCCAGAGATGAGCACTGGGGAAGATCCCCCTGAGGGGACGGACGGCCTTGGGAGTCCACTCCCAGCTAGAGCCCAAGCTCGAAACTGTGGATTTCCTGAGGGACTGAGAAGCAATCACAAACTCCTGTTGGCCAGGCTTTCTCTCCTCTAGCAACACATCTCTTGTGAAAATCTGAGCCATGCAAAGGCAGGGGTCATCCGTGGCTTTTATTTTGTGCTGGCCCCTAGTCTAGACCCGAGAGCCAACAAGCACCATGATGCTTCTCTGATATGTAACCCAGTTGATGGCTTCTCAGAGTTGGGTGTGAAGTCCTTTGTGTTCTCAGTCAGCTCTTCATCTTTCAAGGACTGACTACTTGTAACTCCACTTCCTGTACCAAGGTGGATATCTTTTACTATTCTTCTGGTGACATCATCCAACTAAAACAGTCTTAAACAAAAATATGGTGTTTTTTTTAAGGCTGTAGAGCTGGCGGACGGAAACCAGGCCTTGGGAAGGTCCACACTCACTCAGAGCCTGGATTCCCGTTGCCGGACAGTTGAAAGCATGGCTGCCAACCTTTCCTAGCCAGAGAGGGGACAGGTCTAGCCACACGAAGGACTGACTTTCTTTTTCTTTTTTAAAGATTTTTATTTATTTATTTGACAGAGATCACAAGTAGGCAGAGAGGCAGGCAGAGAGAGGAGGAAGCAGGCTCCCCGCTGAGCAGAGAGCCCGACGTGGGGCTCGATTCCAGGACCCTGGAATCATGACCTGAGCCGAAGGCAGAGGCTTTAACCCACTGAGCCACCCAGGTGCCCAAGGACTGACTTTCTTAGTCTGATCCCAAATTCCTGGCCAGAAGATCTTGACTGGCCTGGCTTGGGTTGAGGCCCACCCCAGGTTCAACCCCTCAGGGCAAGATGGAGGGCTGAGGAGAAGACAGGCACATGGTACAAGATGGCTGCTAGTCACTCACCAACTTTGTCAAAATAAGATGCTAGGATTAGAGATTGTTTTGAGTGGAGAAGACACCTCTTCAAGGTGAACAAAATCTAATGGTATAGATGATCACTTTTCCATTTCAAGAGAAATACATGTAAATTACAGCAAAAGCTTCAAAGTCAGAAAACAGGAAACATCCTTGATCTCATATACTGAAACAATCACTGTGAACACCTTGGTGTTCAACTCTCCTGTCCCCTTTCTCCACTTCATCCGTGGGTACGCATCCTTCCAGTCTTTTTTCTCTTTATTTATAATAAATTTTACACATACTTGGCAGTAGAATATGACTGCTCGGCCTGCTTTATTAGAGAATCTGAAGTCTTAGATCTTTTCTCTCTGCTCTGTTGTATTAGAGAGACAGAATGCAAATATTTCATCTCTCCTCCAGGAAGGTTTGCATATTAAGCCCTTCCTGCCCTTGAGAAAAGAAAGGGTAACCAGGTTTTTGGCTGCTAAATGACGGGCTTAATGGCTCATCAAATCAAGCCTATTGTGAAAGAATGAGAGAAGATGAGGGGTTTGTTGGCATTTGAGGTGAGCAATAAACAATACCCTTCTCTCCCCATCAAGTTTTGAACCAGCCGAACAATAAAATTCAGTAATCAGGCAGATGGAGATGAAATTGTCAGCTTTGGTTCTGATGAGGTCGACGTGAGGTCCCAAAGAGCTGCAGCCCCTGTTGGGTTTCCTAATATTCCCCCCCTCCCCCGCCACATATCCCCTCCCCTCCAGCTGGGACAATGGTTAGTGACATCCCCTTGCATATGTATCTACAAAAACGGATCACACCATATTCACTTCTCTCTGAAACCTGCTGTGTCCTTTGTCAATATCCTTTGCTTTACAAACCTCCTTCAGTTGACATCTGAGTTGTTTTAACCTGAAGACTATGATGAACAACCATATTTTTATTGTTTTTAACCTGTTTGATGATTTCCTTGTGATAAATTCCAAGAAGTGGATCACATTAAAATTGTGTATGCATATAGCAGGACGGTGGCCATGGAAGTCAGAATCTGCTAAGGAGTATGTAACAACTCACCTGCCGAATCAACTAGCCCTTTAAAAATAAATAAATAAATAGATAGATAAATAAATAAATAATTGTGTATGCATATTGCTACATTGGTCTCAGAAAGATGGTAACAAAAAAAAGAAGAAGAAGAAGAAGAAAGAAAGAAAGATGGTAACAATTCAGAATCTTCCTAACAGGGTATGGAAGTTCCTGTTTTTTTCCCACGGGCTCATCCACATTGGTAATTACCCTTTTTTGCTCTTTGCAAATATGGCAGACCAGAAATATATTGCTTTAATACATATTAATCATGATCACTAAAGTAGGATGTGTTTTAATGATTCTTGTGCATTTGTACTTCTTTTGGAAGATTGCATTTGTCTTTTCATTTTTTTCTTATTGACTTTTAAGAGCTCTTTATATGCTGAGGACAATAACCTTTTGCTCGTTGTAATGTATTGCAAATCACTTCCTATATATGTTCCTTGTCAAGATTTTTTTTCTGATTTTTTGGGAATAATTTGGAGATTTTTCACTATACATATGCCAGGTACATTATAAAATACGTACTATATACCAGGCACTGTTCTAATTGCTTCACATGCATTAAATTATTTAATCCAGACAATAATAACCCTGTGAGGGTAATACTATTATTGTACCCATTTTGCAGATGCAGAGATAGGCACAGAGAAGTTAAGTAACTTGTCCAAGGACACATAAACAGGAAATAGGACTCAAGCCCATTGCCTAGCTAAGAAGTCCTTCCTCTAACTGCAACCTAATGCTGCGTGTATTTACGCTAAACCCTAGAGAATCTGAAATGTTTCCTCGGGTTGTGGCTGGCATATGCATGTTGAAATGCTCCCCAGACAGCTGGTCATCCCCCAAGGATGAGCACCAGTGATCAGTGGTGTTTTATTTGTGTTTTGCGCTACAGACATTCTAAATTTTTATGTAGTCCAATGTGTCCTATTTCTGTTTTTCTTTAGTACTACCTAAAGGAAAGGCCTGCCTCAGTCCAAATCTGTCAGTTATCTATTGCTGTACACAACACTCTACTCCAAGGTATAGTGGCTTAAAATGATAAATATCTATTAGTTTTTATGATTCTCTGGGTGGCATTTGGGCAAACCTCCACTAGATGGTTTTTCTGATGGTCTCAGGTAGGATCACTCACGTTGGTTCTGGATGTTTGCTGGGATGTCCTGGCTCTCCCTTCCTCCAAGCACCCATGCTGGCCTCCATCATGGCACAGTGGTCTTTGGGCTGAGAGAAGGCCAAGTAGAAGCTGCAAACATCTCCTAAGGCAGAGGCTCCAGACCTGGCCAAAGGTCACCTCTCTGCATTATTTTGGCCCAAAGCAGGTTATGAGACCAGCTTAGATCCGAGGGGTAGAGAGACAGACTCCATTTCTTGACAGAAAGAACACCAAAGCCACATTGCAAAGGGCCACAGACACAGGATGATAGATTCGCTGGAGGACATTATTTTAACAACCTACCAGAAGATGTTGAAATCACTCTTCTGCAGTGTCTTCTAGTACTTTTTATTTTAGGTAAAATGCACATAACATAAAATGAACCATTAACCATTTTAAAGTATACAAGTCAGTGGCGTTTAGTACATTCACAGTGTTGGGAAACCAACATGTCTGTCTGGTTCCAAGACATCTTCATCACCCAAAAGGAAAACCCATACCCATTGACTGGGCAGTCATTCCCGAAGCTTCTTCTCCTCAGCCCCTGGAAAGCACGGCTTCCTAACTCTATAGATTACCTGTTCTGGGCGTTTCCTATAAATGGCATCATACAATGTGTGGCCTTTTGCATCTTGCTTCTTTCACTCAGGATCATGTTTTTAAGGTCCATCCCTGCTGTGGTACATCACCAGTGTGTCGTGCCCTTTTAGAGCTGAATAATTTTCCATGGTACGGACATGACACACTTTCTGTATTCGTTCATCAGTTGGCGGCCATTTGGGGTATTTCCACCTTTTGGGTTTTATGACTCTGCTGCTATAAACATCTGGTTCTCTTGATTCTTCTTACATTGAAATTTTGCCCACATCTGGGATTCAATTTTACCCCGTTCAAGGTAGAAAATCGGACTCTGTGTTCTGCCTTTTATCCCAGTGATGTGTATTGATAGGCCATCCTTCTTACACCAATGTTTTCAGCCACTCTTCTCACAACACCGCGTGTGCCTTTGTGCAGGTTACACACCCCTCTTTGTGTTTTCGTACCCTAATCTGTAACTTGGGGTAGTAATAGTAAACCACCCCACAGGGCTGTTGTTTGCATTAAATGAATTCATATATTTCAAGTGCTTAGAACAGGGCCTGGTACATGGGAAGTATCTGTTAATAAGTACCCATCATTGGGGCACCTGGGTGGCTCAGTCGGTTGAACATCTGCCTTTGGCATAGGTCATGATCGCAGGGTCCTGGGATCAAGCCCCACATTGGGCTCCCTGCTCAGCCGGGAGCCTGCTTCTTCCTCTCTCGCTCTCTCAATCCCTGTCTCTCATGAATAAATAAATCAAATCTTTTTAAAAAGTACCCATCATTATTCTTAGTCATCCCAAAGTACTACATCCGTAAGAAGCCACTTGGACTCTTTCCTGTTCTGTCGTTCTCTTTGTTTCCATTTGTAGTGAGTATCGTTTCATATTTGTTTTCATTTCCCGTAAGCCAAGTCTACCTTCATTGTTCTTTAAAAAAAAAAAAATTTTAAAAAAAAGTTCTTGGTTCATCTTGGCCATTTGGAATTCTTCCAGTTGAATTTTATCAGGTTTTTCCTCCTCAATCCTGCTGGGATTTTTATTAGAGTTACATTTATAGATTAATTTAGGGAAAATTGAAATATTTTTATTACCAAAGTCTTCCTAAGCCATAACATGGATTTTCATTTATTAAACTCTTATTTTATATCTCACGGTACGGTTTTGTTGAGTTTTGCTTTTAGGTATTGTGGATTTCTTTTGGTTTATCCCTGGATATTTTATATTTTTGTTGCTATGGTAAATGAGATTTCTTTTTTTTCAGTATATTTAAGTAGTTACTATTTGTGTTTAGGGAAACTATGGATCTCGGTTCTTGTTTTATTGTTGATGTTCTAAAGTTTTTTTTTTTTTAAGCATATCTTCCAATAATTACCTTCTTTTCTCTTTTATCCATCATTTTATCTATTTTTTTTTCTTGACTTATTGCACAGACTAAGACTCTTAGAATGCTATGAGATAACAGGCATTACAGCTGTGAGAAGGCTCGGAGGAGTTGGCAGTGGGTGGCGGGGAAGGTGTTTCAGTGCAACAGAATGAAGGAGGAAAGTAGTGATGTGTTTCCAGAATGGGGCAGAGAAAGGAGAAGTTGGTACTGAATACTACGGTGGGGACTGTGGGTTTGACTTGGTAATGGTGGGCGTCAGACTGGTGTGGTCGGGTTGTATTTTGGAAGCATGGCTCAGGCCATCGTGGAGGGTATACCACGGGGAGGTGAGACCCAGACAGAGTGACCAGAGGAGTCTTCAACAATCATCAGATGAGTGGTGATAAGGACGGGAGCTGGTAGGAGTATCTGCTGGTGCCCTTGGTGATGAGGGACACAAGGTCTTCTGTTGGATTATGTCCTAAAACCCTGGGACCCTGCGTCACCTGGGGAGCACACCGAGAACGAAGGTTCATGCTTCTCCAAAAGAGGTTCAAAGGTGGCAGAACCAAGCTAATGGCCCCACCTCCCTCTAGTCTCACCTTCCAGAAGAACACCTATACTCTCAGTTGCACCTCCAAGATGGGATGGGGTTCTGTGGGATTTGTTCCTGTTTCTGTTATTGATTGTTGGATGTAATGTAATTAGTACCCATAAAAACTCAAGATTCTAGGCCTCAGAGGGATAGGACTCCAGGCTTTAGGGTAAACCCATCTCACACATCAGGGGTGGTGACTTTCTTCTTCTGTGGTCAAGTCCCCTCAGGTCCCCTCCTCCTTTATCTGGTTTTGGTTGGCTCAGCCCCATAAAGGTCTAGGGTCACCATGGTCATCTCCAGGTTGGGGGGAATGTCTGGGGGGCAAGCCTGGGAGATAGTGACCGGTGTGATAGTGGCACTTCCCCACTCCCATATCCTCCACCCAGTATCCCCAAGGGAGCTATTCGGACCTCCCTATCCAGCCATCATGGAGAAGAAGAACAAGAGGCATCTAGAGACTAGAGAAGAGAAGTCAGCTCAACACCCATTGCGGCAGGGCCAACAAGGAGCGGGTAGGCAGCTAACAGGTGAGAAGAGAAGGGACAGTCCTGGGGCAGAGAGGGGAGCAGTTGGATGGGGGATGGCAGGGGCCCTATGAGGTGTTTGGGCATGGAGTGAAAGTCCTCAAGGACCTCAAAGTCCTCCAGAGCAATCAATGTGGGGAGGGCCAGCCCTGGCAGAGAGCCCTTTGTTCCACTGGCCCCAAACTCCACTAAGGAGCCCAAGCCCATTCCTAAGCCTCACCTGATTCTGTGGGGCTTTCTGCTTGGTCTGGCTGCCTTTCGTCTTTTTTATTCCAATCAGCGTGAAAGCAAACCAAGTGTCCCTGGCTTCTGGTTCACCAAAGTCCAAGGATGATGGCGGACAAGAGATAAACCGCGATCTTCTACCCAAACCCAGCGCTGGATTCCCAGTTGGGACTTTGATTTGGTAGTGGAGAAAATAATGTCTCCTAGCGATGCAGGGGGATGGGCTGCTGGGTGGGCAGGACTGCTCCGCCCACACCTGCCGATGCTCTACAGCCCCACCTGGTGGTGCCTGGGCATCCCCTGGGCACGGCAGAAACCCCCAGACTTAACCTCTGGCGATAGATAGAAGGTGCAGGGTTTTCCCCGTCATCCCAGACCCCAAACAAAGTGGGAGACCACTTGCCTGGCAAGCTGCTCGTCCTGATTATGGGGATCCTGGGCCCTCCCTCCAGGAAGTCGTCAAATTTGCATCTCCCTCTCTCCATGACAGACCTTGGCTGGTGGGCAGGGCCCCACCCTACCTCTGCTTGGCGGGTTGCTCACCAGTGGACATGAAGGACCAATCCAAGTCTGGCGTTGGCTTTACTGTCGTGTGTTCCCGTCTCTGGGAGGAGAACCTATTGGAAATCGGCATGGACGGAGCATTTTAATTAACAGAGCTGGTCTGAAACATGAGGCCGATGCAAGTTTGCTCAGTGCTGAAGATGATCCCAGTTTAACATCGGGAGAGAAAAAGCAATGAAGGAAACAGATGAGACGAGGTAATACTGGGAGTTTATGAATCCTGGGCATTTTCTTGTGGCTTCACAGTGATCGCTTTTAAACTGGCTGTCACCCATGCGTGAATTATCACCTCAACCTGGGAGAGCGGGGAGGCCGACAAGACATACACCCCCGCACAGGACACGGGCACTCGCCCAGCTCATAATTCTTTCTTATGCTGCAAAAGTGGAGAGCACTGTGATAGCAAAGAGAGATGTGACCCTTGTGATGCCTTTGGAAAAAAAAAAAAAAAGAAGAGGAAAGAAAGAAACCAACCCTGGGGGCAGGAGAGGAAAGAGGAGAGCTCAGAAATAAATAACAAAGCAGGATGCTATTTACATACCCAGGGAAGGCCTCTGAGACCACGCTCAGGGCCTTGGATGTCAGTAATAACTCGGTGATGGAAATAAAGAGACTGCAAACCCACATCGCCGGAGATTGTATCAGCACCGTCTTTTCCCTTTGTTTCCAGGCAAATTCCAGCACAGTAGAGGGCCAGACAGGCCAGTCAAAGGGAACAGTGAGGTGGGGGCAGGGGGTGAGTCCAGTGGTCCCCATGAAGACTCAATTATGTTGGTTGTGAAGAGATTAATTAGAATTGAATTTTCTATTGATGTAAACCTGCCTTTTGCACCTGCCGCTGGCATCCTCATTACTGGTTTTCTATTACAGGGGATTATATGATGCGGGGAAATAAACTTTATGCTTCCCGAGCGGTCCTCTTCAAATGGGTTTATTGTACTTAAGCTGGTGGGGAAGAGGGTTACCTGAGAAATATATGATTTAACCCATTCTCTTCTTCTTCTTCTTTTCTTTTTTATCTAACACAAGGGGAACCTCCATCCATTTGTGGAATTTGTAAGGCACAGAGGTTTTTGTTTTTGTTTTAAAGATTTTATTTCTTTGGCACAGAGAGAGACAATGAGAGAGGAAACCCAAGCGTGGGGGGGGGGGGGGAGTGGGAGAGGGAAAAGCAGGCTTCCCGCTGAGTAAGGAGCCTGACACTGGGCTGGATCCCAGGACCCCTGGATCATGACCTGAGCTGAAGGCAGATGCCTAACGACTGAGCCACCCAGACTCCCCAGGCACAGAGGTTTTAATGTTCGCTGGCTGGGTGATAAGCTGTGTGAGAGACGACTTGCCTTCCTCACTCTGTGCCTTGACACTTACTAGGAATCGCCAACTCCCTCCACTGGGGTGAGTCACTTTGTGCAATTCTCTGGAGGACATGGCCCAGAGGTCTGAGGGTAGGAGCTGGAGACCCTGGGATTTCTGTGACTTGCCCCTTGGAGAGGAGGGAGAGGTGAGGAGAGGGGCGGGCAGCACCTGTGGTCTGGGGGCAGCAGGTCACCAAACAGCGCCTCCTGGCCCAGGAACCGCCTGCTCCTCCCTTCCAAAGTCAAGGGAGGCACAGGTTAGGAGCAGGACCCTCTGTGCCCAGGGAAGGCTCAGTAATTGTTCATTCAATGGAAAACAGGAGCATCACCCTCAAGAGCCCTTCATCCTCTCCTGCTGGGATAATGACTAACCTTTTGGCCTCTGCTGTCCCGAGCCATTTAATGGCTCAAAACCCCGGGGGGGAAAGCAAATAATTCCCAGCAATTTTCTATAAATCGAATTTCATCTAAATCACCTCAAATGATGCTACCTTCCAAACATGCCCTGAATTTGGGTGTCCAAGGATGAAGGTGGTCCCTTATGTTCTCATGTGTGATGAAGTTCTAGAACCTAGGTGAGGTTCGGTGGGCTGAGGTCCGAAGCCCATGACCAAGAAAGAATTCTTGAGACATCTTTGGTGCAAAATGGTGGTTTATTAAAGCACGGGGACAGGACCCGTGGGTAGGAAGAGCTGCTGCCCCGGGTTTTGAGGGATGGCAGGTTATATACCTTGCGGTTGGGGGGTTGGTGAAGGGATGGGAGGTTTCAATGGAGTTCTCACATGTTAGGGAGGGCCTACATGGTGCTGGGGGGAGGCCTTGCCCTTGTGGCTTGATCAATGTCGTCTTTAGGTCAGCCATTAACATCAAGATAGTTGGGAGATTCTTGGTGGGGGTGTTATGATCCTGCTATCATTTACATTCCCTTCTACCTCAGCCTCCTCCAGTTTCATTTATGGTGGGGAGGGAGACATTAGGGCTTGAGGAACTGAGAGTTATTTGCCTCTGGAAATTTGTGCTATTGATAAGGTAACCTCCCTGTTTGTAGATCTCTAGGACATCTGTAGAGCAAGGGAGATTCCGGTCTTGCAGGATTGTGATCTCTGCAAGTTAACTATCTGTTTATCGTTCATGGCAGTCAGGGGTGCCTGAGGAATGCTACACATATTACGGAGGGGAGCGGGTGGAGAGGGGGGTGTAAGGCGCCAGCTTTTGCTTTGTCTTCAGCCAGCCTCCTGCTCCCTCATCATGTGGGTACACCTGGCATCCGATTTTCTTGGGGACCCTCAGGAGCTGCAGTTGGGGGCCTAGATGGGACACATCAGTACAGGTCTTTCCTGAAATGTCTTTCCCTAGTATTTTTGGAATGAACTCAGTGTGAGCCCCAGAGCCCACCGATGTCCTTGCTTCTTCTCAGCAGCCACCAAGGTGAATGCTTAGTCACAGTCCTGGCTTCTCCAAAGCATCACCAAACTGGTTCAAAATTAAGGAGAAAGGACTATATCCCATCGCTCCCTTGGCCCGGCCAGTCTCTCTCCGGTCTTCATCTGGAAAGAGCCTTCACAAACGTGGTTCACCAAGAAGGTTCCTGGGACTCCACAGCCACTGCGTCTAACCAGGGGGAGGGCTGGCATCCAAAAGGGTCAGGAAGTGACCTCAGAGATACAGCTATGACTGACTCAGAAAGAGGGAGGAGCTTAGACTTTGGTGGGGGAGGGGGAAGGGGTGAAAGAGGGAGGAGGGGTCGGAGGGTCTCGGTGTCTTCTATATGTTTTACCCAGACAAAGTGAAACCCCTGCCTCATGCAATCATTTAACAAATATTTATTGAGCACCTACTACATGCCAGGTGCGGCTGGGAATACAGTCGTGAACATGGCAGCCGCGGTGTCTGACGTCCAGGAGTTTATATCCTGCTGGGTCAGTGGGTCTTTCTAATTTGACACTCTGTCCTTACTCCGGAGCTAGAGCCCTAAGGGAAATCAGTCATGGCCACAACCACCGCCCCTGGGCGTGTGGAGAATGAAGAAGAAACAGTGGGATGAGGAAATGTTTTAAAGGAATCTCTTGATTGCAAAATAAAACAACAGAAAAAAAAAATAAGCCAAAGAAATGGACAGCTTAAGGAGTTATTATAAAGACCACCACCGGCTTGAGGACTAGAACTTCACCAACGTCCCCAGAAGTCCCTCATATGCCTCCTAGCAATCTCAACTGCCTTCCTCCCTGCAGAAAAGACCTCTCCACTGACTCCCAAAGTAATCTATTCTCCGGCTTTCTTTAGTGTCTCGCTCAAGTGTGCCTTCCTAGACAGATGAGGTGTTCTTGCCCGTTGTAGAAAAGCAGATCCGTCTTAAGAGTCTCTTTTAATCTATAGGCCTCTCCCCCCATCCCTTTCTTTCCTTTACAATTTATCTGTTGGAGAAGCTGAGCTTTTTGACCCAGAGCTTCCCGCTGTCGGGATCCTGCTGATGGATACCCTTGATGCAGTTCAAGAGTGTTCCTCTGCATTTCTTGCAAATTGGCAGCTGAACCCAGACTTTGGATCAGCCTCAGGTTCGGTCATTTTGGCAAGACCACGGGTGTTGTGTTCTTTCACTGGGAGGCGCGTGGTGTCTGTTTGTCTCTCTTTTTGCCAAAGTAGCAGCCGTTGGCCTCTCAATACCTGGGTCTGTTCGTTCACTGAGGGGTTCGAGATGGTGATATCCTAATTCTACGTTTCTTTTTTATATATTAACTTGAGTACCTCTATAAAGAGAAGGTCCTGCTTATCTACCACGTGGCCACCTAGTGGTACAGTTTACAGGATATGTGTCTGATTCTTTCCTTTGCCCATTTTCAAGAGAATAAATTTGTTCCTTATCACCTGAAGGTGGTGATGTGTTTTTGTTTTTGTTTTTTTTTTAATTTTTTAAATTTATTTGACACAGAGAGAGAGAGAGATCACAAGTAGGCAGAGAGGCAGGCAGAGAGAAAGAGGGGGAAGCAGGCTCTCCACTGAGCAGAGAGCCCGATGCAGGCTCGATCCCAGGACCTTGGGATCATGACCTGAGCCCAGGGCAGAGGCTTAACCCATTGAGCCACCCAGGCACCCCAAGGCAATGATGTTTTAAGAAGTACTATGTATTAAAGGTTTAAATATATTTGATGGGTTTTAATCCATTACAATTATAATCTTTATTGAAGCCCATACAGTTCCATATTTGGCCACAGGGATCCTCTCGCAGATGGCCCCCATGTCCGTTTGACACAATTGTTTAGTCTCTGCTCCCCCTCCTTGCTTCCTGGTGTGACAAGGTGTACCCAGCTCATCTCACACACTTCTTCCTCCAGACCTTGGATGCAATCAGCCGTGGAGAAATCAGACCCGGAGAAATCAGCCGTCTCTTCAAGAAGTCCTGGTGTCTATTAATGGAGACCCTCTTTTAAAGCCAAACAAAAGAAAACAAACATAAAATGTCAAGAAAATGAGAAGACAAGCCACAGACCGGGAGAAAATATTGTAAAGACATATCTGATAAAGGTCCGTTATCCCAAATAAACAAAGGAATAAAAAGAAATGAGCTATCAAGCCACAAAATGGCATAAAGAAACTTAAATGTATGTTGCTAAAGTGAAGGAAGCCAGTTTGAAATGGCTACATCCCTGTGATTCCAACTATGTAACATTCTGGAAAAGGCAAAATTGTAGAGGTAGGAAAAAAAAAATCAGAGGTTGTCTGGGGTCATTGGGAAGAGGGGGAAGGAGGAGGGATGAATAGTCGGACCACGGGGGATTTTTAGGGCAGTAAAACTATTCTGTATGATACTATAATGGTGAATACATGTTCTTACACATTTGTCAAAATCCACAGAATATACAACACAGAGTGAGTCCTAAAGTAAGCAATGGACTTGGGTTGATGTTGGTCAATGCTGGTGCGTTGATTGCTGCGCCAACAATGTACTCATGGCCACTGGATGTTGAGGATAGGGGAGAGTGAGGGTGTGGGGAGGGGATTTAGGGGAAACTCTGTACTTTCCATTCCATTTTGTGGCAGTCCCAAAACAGCTCTAAAAAATAAATTATATGAATTGTTGCAAAAAAGATTAAAAACCTCATGAATGAATACCGATTCTTAAATTCAAATTCAGAGTTATTGGGTGTTTACCTAAAATCTTCTTTTTTATACCTGAATTCCTTTTTCTCACCCCAGACTCATAGCACAGGGGATGACAAATCAGCATACCCAGCAATGGCTCTTACCTTATTCTGTCACACCCACAACAGCCTCCACGCAAAACATTAATACTTCCTCAATCAACATCATCATTGAAAACAGGTAACATTTTTCCCTGTGCTACCTCCTTCCCTTATCCCTCCTCTTTATAGATAGCTGTCATGTAACTATATCCCATCAGACATCTAGCCATCATACATTCTACTCTTTCCTCTTTAATCCTCATTTATTCTTTTTTTTTTAAGGTTTTATTCATTTCTTTGACACAGAGAGAGTCAGCGAGAGAGGGAACACAAGGAGGGGGAATGGGAGAGGGAGAAGCAGGCGCCCTGCTGAGCAGGGAGCTTGATGCAGGGATTGTGACCTGAGCCAAAGGCAGATAGATGTTTAATGACTGAGCCACCCAGGTGCCCCTAATCCTCATTTATTCTTAATTCTATAGACAATTTATATTTCATGTTCACCTCCTTATGGCGATATCCCTCGGTGACCTTGGGTCTCTGAGGCTCATTTTCTAGTGGATTCCTCAGGAGGTTCTCATGGGGTCCATATTTCCTGAATTTGTGCACGTTGGTGTGAATTTGTACCCTCTACACTTGACAGTCAGTTTCCCAGGATGTAAGATCCCTGGTTCACATTCCATTTCCTTGAGTATCTTAAATAGAGTACTCTACTTGCCCCTGGCACGTGTTGCCATCAAGAAGTTGAAGATAATCCCATTTTCTGAATCTTGTGCTATTTTCGCTTAGGTACTCAAGGGTTTTTCTTTTTCTCTAAACCTTCATACTAAACTAAAATTATGCCTTGGTTTTGGTAACTCTGGGTCAATATTTTCAGGAATGTGGTGTGAACTTTCATTATGTAATCTCAGCCCTTCCTTATTGCTGAGAGAGTCTCTTGAAATACAGCTTTTGGTATTTGCTCTGTTCCCCGATTTCATTTTTTTTTCCCCCTTTGGGAACTCCTATTCTCTGTGTGTTGGATGGTCTTTACCTAGCTTCAGGATAGGTCACTTTTTATTAAATTCTTTGTATTATGCTCATTTCTTTATTTTTTTTAAATTTTATTTATTTATTTGACACAGAGAGTAATCACAAGTAGGCAGAGAGGCAGGCAGAGAGAGAAGGGGAAGCAGGCTCCCTGCTGAGCAGAGAGCCCAATTCGGGGCTCGATCCCAGGACCCTGAGATCATGACCTGAGCTGAAGGCAGAGGCTTTAACCCTCTGAGCCACCCAGGCACCCTGTGCTCATTTATTTTTGATCTCTAGAAATTTCCATGTTTTCCCATCCTCTCCTTCTTCTAAGGCATTCTCCATCATGTTTATCCATCTTTGTATTCTTTCCAATTTCCTGTCTCAAAATGATGTCTTTTAGACGCAACTCTTTCTTCAGTTTGTCATTTCACTTCTGAGCTTTTCCATTTCTGATTTATGCTGTTTGTTCATATATCATTTTCTTAATTTATTTTCTCATTTTTTTTGGAATAGTACGTTATAGGTCTTTACTCGTTTGGTAGGCCTGTCTCTTTGGTGTGCTTTTCATTGTCTGTAGAGACAGCATTCTACTGCTTATTTTCTTTTTTCTTAAAACAACTTTGTGTGGGATCTGACCTTGATCCCTTTCTGCTGCTCATTTTTGTAAAGGTGAAATTAATTTTTCTGAGCTTTTAAAAGGAGGTTCGTTCGAGATAGCTTTTCCGACTTCCAGCATTCTGACTTCACAAAGCTCCCTGTTTCGTTTCATGCAGTTAAAAGGTATGCCTCCCTCTTTCATCTAGATCTTCTGTTTGCTTCCTCTCTATTCCTGCTCTGTTCAATGCTGATCCTTCTCTCAGTAGTTTCTGCTCGGTGTGGGGCCCCTGTCCGGAGAGGAAGACCTGGCTGGTCAGCCTCAGGAGTTCCCAGGGGCTAGGCTCTCCATCCTAAATGTACTTACCTAATGACCTTCGCACTTACACACTGTAGCAGTGGGCAAAATGCCTCCCAGTTTTAGCTACCATTCCAAAACTGCAGTCCGGTGTTTTCCGGTGAACATCTATTGGCTATTTTGGGGTGCTTCTGTTCCCGGGCATGACAGGCACCCTATTTCTTCCCTTTGCCACTATTTTGATGTTTGGGAAGGATACATTACCCACTCTTTTTATTGTGACCGTTCCCCACTGTTTGGTCTTCCTATCTAGTTGGGCTGTTCCATTTTAGGGGATTCAAGAATATTCAAAATTATACCACTAACACTGCCACCGTCTTCTGAAAAGTGCCCCAAGAAGAACTTTTAATAACTGAAGCATGGTATATCACAAGCAGACCAGAAGAGAAAAACTACGTAAACATCTGTTTCCAAAGTCATCTGCTTCCAAACCCTGGTGACCTTGGCGATTTGGGTGGAGTGTTATGGGCTGATCATGACATTGTAGCAGTCCCTGTTGATCTTCTCACTGCATCTGAGTTCAACCCGGGAGACCGTTCCCACTTCTCCATCTCTTGAACTTCTCCATCTCTCCTTTTCTCTTTCTAGAGCTTTTCCTGGTACCACCCAGGGGCTTGCTTTGTGCTGCCTGAGATCATTCTGAAATGAACTCCCGGCACCTGGATAAGCTTGTCTTGGGTCTGCTTTGGGGCGAACACAGCCCAAGATGGATGCAAAGCTATGTTCCAGGAGCCTTGCCTGTTTCAAACACCTCTCTTGTAGTATAACCTGCTGATGATTTTAAAAAATGGAGGGGCGCCTGGGTAGCTCCGTGGGTTAAAGCCTCTGCCTTCAGCTCAGGTCATGATCTCAGGGTCTGGGATCAAACCCGCATCAGGCTCTCTGCTCAGCAGGGAGCCTGCTTCCCTTCTTCTGCCTCTCTGCCTACTTGTGATCTCTGTCTGTCAAATAAATAAATAAAATCTTTAAAAACAAAACAAAAATGGAATGATGTTGGCTTCATATTTTTCATAGTCTTTCGTGAGACACGATTTTATTCTACACAAATGAAACGTTTGTCTTTTCTGTCCACACACCTCTCTATTCCCTCACAGGGCCCCGGTTGATTAGCTGCTTCCCCTAGACACTGTCTTTCTTGAATGCTAGGTTTGTTTTCCCAAATTCAGCAACCCCGTTTTTTATGTGTTGAGTCTATCCTTTTTCTGGGCATGAACATGAGAATCCTTTATCTGTAGGTACCAGAATATCCTTTGTGTTTAACCGAGTATATACGGAATTACCATCCGTGGTCCTTCGTGGCTGGAAGTCTTATGAATGAGGACAGGACAAGTGAGATAGGTCAGGGCATACGCCACCTCTTCTGTGAAGCCCTCCCTGATGCCCCAGGGAAGACCACTTGGACACCTCTCTCACAGCTCCACCATAATCTGCCTTGCATTCTAGTCTGTCTGTCCGTCTGCCTTATTCCTTCAGTGTGAGCTGTTCTCTCCATTGCCTCCCTTCATCCTGGCCTGAGCAGTCCCTCAGCAAAGCCTTTGCTGGGCCCTCTCTGCCTAAAGGTGGGTCATTCCAGACACCTGAAAGAGGCTGGGGCTTCACCCTGGAGCCTGCCTCCACCTCTAACCAGGACAGAGCGGGGGCCCCTGCCCACCCCCCCCACCCCCCCCACCCCCCGCTGAATCCTGGGACAAGGCACAGAGCCTAGAACAGGCACAGAGGGAGGACTCGTTTGAGCCCCAGCCCTCACTTCGGAGAGCAAGCAGACAGGAAGCTCTGTCTGAGGACAGGGACGGGGAACAGAGTGTGACAGGCTCCTTGCTGGGACCTGCAGGGCCGCCTTCATGCCACAAGGCCCTTCGGGTGGTGTCAAAAGAGGAGATTTGGGTTGTCTTGTGTTCTTTCTTTTTTTTTTTTTAGAACCTAACTTTAAACACCATTGACAGCAAGATGTCTCCAGCACGAAAGCCAACAGGGAGGCAGTGGCTCAGTGTTTCCATAGCTACCGACAGGACGCCACTGGGCAGTGTTCTGAACCCCAGAGCATCTCAGGCTCTGCCTACAGGATGAAGTTTCCCAGGCTCTTGGAGAACTCAGCGATGAAGTGGCAGGTTTATCTCGGTGTCTGCTGCACTGCCTGCTATTTTCACAGACAGGGTTCCATTCCTCCAGGTGTCCAATTCTGTCCCCTCAGATCACTCCTGTGTCTGGGAATCCTGAGGAAGCTGGAGATGTCCCTTGCCCCCACAAACCTGCCACGGGTCAGGACAACTGCTTCCAAAGCCTGGTGACCTTGGCGCCTTCTTGGCACTGAGGGGATGGCTCAGCAGGGTTTGGGAGGATGGTTTCCTGGGCGGCTGGCTGGCTTTCAGTGACCCCTTGACCGTGGAATAGGAGACACCGACAGGACGTTTTGGCATTACCAGTGTGCAGTTTGGAGAACCCCTGGACTGTCTGCGGAACCAAACCCTCTCTGGCTTTTCCACTTTCTCCCTCTGAGGGTACCTGCAGGACAAGGGTCTGGGCGCTCTCCTCTAAGGATGACCCCACGGCGATGTCTCCCCACAGAGGAGCGGGCAGCTCAGGTGCTGGAGGGGGAGAGGCATTCCTGAGCTGATGCCCTTGTGTGTCCCACAGAGGGACAGGCTGCCTGATTGATGGGCTCCTCCTGGTCTGGTCTCCTTGGATGCATCCTCCAACAGGCTTTTGTTTTCAGTCCCGGTGGAGAGATTCCTGCTGCCAGGCGTTGTGTGGGCTCCCAGCACAGTGTGAAAATACCACTTGCTCAGGACCGCCTGGAGACGCAGGGTAGTACCTGTCGCTGCATTTCCATCTCTGCTCAGGCCGCCCACATGGATTGGGGCGCAACTCGCCTGTCCTAAAAGGGTCTGAGCAACTCTTGAGAATAACCGAAGGCTTTGGGGAGATTTTTAGAGTGTCCGTCCTTGGGGCAAACAATGACTGGGACCCACCCGAGTGGCCCCTTGGCATTCTGACTCCGAGGACACCGACCTGTGGCTCCTCCAGCATGAGGCCCCCAACCTGGTTGTGAAATTGCCCCATGCATGACCTCCGCCTCCTTGTCACATCTCGGCACTCCTCTGACTGTAAACCTCCCGAATCGGGGGAAGTCCCAGGGTGCACATCCTCCCCCGCTGGCATGCTCCTGGGGGCATCAGATGAATGTTTCTAGAGTGTTCCTATTCAAAACAATCCCTTCTTTCCTTTCAAAATCATCAAACCCAATTCTTAATACCAAGCATTAGAGGTACAATAGCATTCACATTTGCATTTAAAAACATGCTTTTAGCTAGCTCAGGAACTCAAAAGACAACTTAAGCCCCACTTTCCCCTGCCAGGGGATGGCAAGATAAGAGTGGATTTACAACCCTTGGTCAGGGTGGAGGAGTTCTAGAAATGTGCTCCGGGCTGAAGAAAATCTTGCCCTGAAAGGACACCTCCCCCCACTTTTCAGACCCCACAGAGCACTGGTCGGGGCTCAGAGACCCAGATCCACTATGCTCCGGGTGGGGGCGGGGGAGCGACCAACAGCCTCCTGACAGCTGGCCGAGTTGTGCCAACCCGGCCTAAGCAAGAGAAGTCAAACCCTTTACCACCTGAGGCAGAGAAGACTGCCCCCAGCAAGCCTATTCCCCCTTCTTTGACTGACAGTGAAAAAGTCAACTTCAGCCCCGTCCTGCGTGACGTGAATGCTGAGTTAGTTTCGACCAAAGGAAAGAGCATTTATTGAATTGTGATATAAAAATATTCCAGAATTTTAAATTCTTTCCCCCCAAATAAAAAAGAAAAATCTCCATTGCTTATGCCCAGGGCTTACCTGATCCTACAGAACTCCCCCCCCCCACCCCCGCAGTGAACCCCGCCACCTGAGTGTCCTCTCCCATCGCCTGGGCAGGCCGCCCGAGGAGGGCCGGGCTGGAGATCTTGTGGGGACTGAAGGAACAATCGGCAGCAGCCCAGCCCAGTGGTGTTTTGTTTGTGTTTGGTTTTGTGTTTGGTTTTGTTTTTTAATTAAGAAGCACCAAAATGAACTTGAGCTTGGCAAGACCTCAAGAACGAAGCCAGGTTGGCTCTGAGCCCAGTCTGCATGGATGGGCTGGACTTGGACTTGGGCCTGGCTCCCTCTTGGGCTCTGGGGTCAACAGGGGCATGTCTGCAGATTGGCTCATCTTAGATCCAGGGAGGAGGGCAGCCTTTCCTGCAGACCCCAGAGGTCCTCGACCCCCACCCTCACCCCCAGGGAGCTGCTGTCTTCCCTCCTGGATTCTCTGCTCCCCATCCCCACTCTGTGAAACCCCTCCAGTGTCCTTTCCAGGAGTCCACCTTTTTTTCTCAAGTTAGCCACATTGTTATTCTGTGCTACTCAGGAACCCCTATCTGTTTATCAATTGTCGTTCGTGCTAAGGATGGACACTGGTGTCACCTTAGCCTGCCTCAGAAACCTACTCTTCACAAGGAATTATTTTGATGATGGTGGAATTTCAGAATTTGTAACAGGCATGGAGGATGCAGGGTTGGGGAGCCCAGTGGCACTGCTGGTGTAAAGTTCTCTCCCTAGACACGCTGACAACAGGAAATTTGCAGGTGACTCAACAAAGCAGGGAACAAAGAGACCCATTCTCTCCAGCTTCTTCAAAACCCAGGGGTGACAGAAAATGAAAAGGGTCACAGGGAATGGAGGAACAGGGGCAGGGAAGGGACATTCATCCAATATGGTCCCGGGTGGTCAAGGGAACCTCTCTGGGCCTCCTCTCCAAGGGAGGAATTTTTAGAAATTGTGGCTTTACAGCACAAGCCTGGAGGGGTCTCGAGAGCCTGGTCTACACCCCCCTTACTCTTCAATGGGGAGGAAAGTCTTGGCCTCGCTCCCACACCGAGGCCATGGCAGAGGCAGCTGGGGAAGGCAGCTATGTTCCTGGAGAAGGGGCTCCCATCCAGACGGTGTTCCTGGACCTGCCACTCCAGATGCTCCCCTCCCTTCCCCAGAAAGGTACTCTGGTTCTCACAGAATGGAAAGTTGAAAACTCAGGACACAGTCTTGCCATGGGCTTATGGGCCCTTCTTGAAATACAAGGTGCTTCCCCATTGTGTTGCTTTCAGCTCCCCACTCAAAGGTAGGGAGGGAGAATTTGCACTCCAGCGGATACCCTGGGGGCCCAGAGTCCAAGGAGTGTGGGGGTGGGGCGGGGTGGTTTGCCTGCCAGCCCAGGGAAGGGGGTATTTGCCTGCCACCGTAGGCCATACCTGGCCCAGGTCCCCTCTTCCCGCCTCTTTGGCAGCAAATAGAGTGGCTTCTGGACCTCTCCCTGACCTCTTTTGGGCCTTGGGTTGTAGACTCCTGGGGTGATCTAATGCAAATGTCTTTTTACCTTCGTTGGGATGCAAAGGGAGAAGTTTGCCACTCATCTTTCCGCGGAGACACACATAACAAAAACTGCAAGCGAGCACACGGGGCTTCATGCCGGGAATTTGCAGCGTTTCTCCGCCTCTCTTGCTGCAGAGGCCGAGCCTGACTTTCAAAAAAGGGCACGCAGCCCTTGGCAAATCCCGACAAGAAAACACAGTGCAGGTTGGTGCCAGGGGCCTTGAGCCCGCTTTGGGGATTTCCCAGAGGGCCTCTCCAAACCAGAAGGAAGTCTGAGTGAAAGATTGGAAATCTCGCCTATGTCAAAGGAATGCAGCATTGTTGATGCCTAGCAATGTCTGCCTGAATATTAGATGCAAATAAGTGCTAATAAGTACAGTTGGAAACGCTAATGGAAAAACCGTCCTTCCCGGGAGGATCACTGCACACAGATGCGCGGGGTTCTGGGGAGGGCCTGACCAGGCCCACTTGCTGCTAGCTTGGTTTCCATAAAGCCTGTGTAGAGTCGTCCCGTGGAAGTAGGGCTGGTGTGGACTCATCCAGTGGACTTGTGATTCAGAGCCTCCTTCTGGCTGTAAGGCTGGGCTTAGGGGATGGAAACTCCTCTCCCCCTTCCCTCCCAGCTGCCTGCTGAGTGTGTGTGTGTGTGTGTGTGTGTGTGTGTGTGTGTGTATTCTCCAGCAGGAGTGTGCTTGCTACTGAAAAGGTTCCCTGGACCATCAGCTTTCTTTGGCAGGTGCCCACCCAGTTAGTGGCCAGGCCTCTGGGTGGTGAGAGATGGCTGGAGGTATGGGGGCAGGAGGGGTTAGAGGGTCAATGCTCTCTGGGCTCATCAGGCAAGGAGCTTTCTGCTCACCTAAACCCCCCAACATCGCCTTTGTTCACCACCTTTCTTCCTTTCGTTTTAAAAGATTTATTTATTTGACAGATCATGAGTAGGCAGAGAGGCAGGCAGAGAGAGGGGGAAGCAGGCTCCCTGCTGAGCAGAGAGCCCAATTCGGGGCTCGATCCCAGGATCCTGGGATCATGACCTGAGTGGAAGGCAGAGGCTTAACTCACTGAGCCACCCATGTGCCCCTGTGTATCATCTTTCTTTCTGTTCTGCTCTGATGGCTTGTGGTCATGGGCTGGATAAAGATGCCTCTGCCCTGTCCCTCCTTGTCCCTGATATTCTGTCCCTCCAATCTGCACCTGAATGAGGAGGAGCAGTGCAGTTTCAGCCCATATATAACCCTCATAGGCAAACACAGGTAACACAGAGCCAGTGGAACACAGCTAGGCCTAGCACCCTGGGTCTGGAACAGTCTCTGAACTCGGAATCTTGGAGAGGGAAGCCCACGGAACCCACTCCACTTTGGAATCAGCAGCTCAGCCCTGGCTCTGCCACCCTCTGGATGTATGGCCTTCGGAAACCCAGTGGCATCCTTGTAGCTTGGTTTCCTGAACTGGAAAGTGGGTATGATAGTGTCTACTATGTTGTTGCAAGAATTAAGGAAGATAGTGGTAGTGCTGGTCTGCTAAAGTTTGTCTTCTCACCTTTGGTATTCTCTCTCTGAATGTGCTAAGCTCACCTGGGGCCTCCTAGGCTGGTTGCCTCCTAGGCCTTCTGCAGCTCTTCTGCTGGGGGCTCCCTGGCCTTCTCCAGGAGCAGCTCTGCACCCTGCTAGGGCTGCCCCAGGCCCTTCCCTCTCTGATCAATCAAAGGCCATGAGTCCACCTCACTCCCCAGCTCCACTGCACACTCAGCAGGGCGGAGTGGTCAAGCCAAACCAAACGGTAGATAAAATGAGAGGTGGGTGAACATCCTTTATTTTCCTAAAGCTTTCTGGGCAGGTTTTTGAAAATACTGGGGTCCCATCAAGATTAAGAAGTGACTTATTTACAGCTTCTTCGGGTTCCTGGGAGAAGCCAGCCCGCCTTCCTTCCCGGCACCTGCTTGCCCCTTGCAGGTGGGGGCTGCCTCTTTTCAGGAAAAACAGGACTGGAGTCAGAGGTCCCTCTCCCCCCTTCCCATCCGGGCTCCGTCCTGGTGCTACGTGACTGTGCCTCTGCCCCTTTCTCCCGTGTTGTCGAGGGTGTGTATAGGGAGGAGCTGGCTGACCCAGGGTCACCGGGTTCACGAACCCCGCCCCAGCCCCCAAATCTCAGCACCTGACTCAACAAGCACTTCAAGGAGGTAGCCCTCAAGGAAGAGCCTGGATCATGGGTCCTTTCAGCAGAATCCAAAGCCCCAGGAATTTGGGGATGGGTGCAGACACCTGGGACCAAGGCCGCCCAAGACCTTGACCAAATTTCACTGAGGCTGTAGCCCAGGGATCCCCTCAGAACGCTGCTAGGGGCCGATCCTCAGCGTTTCACCAGCCCCGCGCCCCCGCAGCGGCCGGTCCAGAGCGCGCGCCGCTACCCAGCGGTGGTCACGGCCAGCTCCGGTGACGCCTAGTCATTTTCCCAGGTCGGCGCCGGCGTGCGACCCACCAAGGCAGTGGCAGCACCCTGGCCGCGCTCTGGAGCCAAGTGGCAGCCCCGAAGCCGGCTCTCAGGGATCCCGGGAGACGGGCGCGGCCCCCCACACCACCGCCCCCACCCCCGCGGCGGTTGGACCGCGCCCAGCGGAGGCTCCCTCGAAGCGCGCGGCCAGTGGGGCCAGCCGCTGGAACCGCAGAGCGCGCGTGGGCGCGGCGCCCGCGAGCTCCTGGGAGGGACCCGCGGATCGCAGGAGTGATCCCCTCCCGGCCCGGCCCCCGCCGCCACCGCCACCGCGGGGCGGGGCCCAGGCCGGGGGCGGGGCGCCGGGCGGGCGTGGCGTTATTTCCAGCCTTGCCCGAGGCTCCGCTCGCACTTCGCTGGGAGCCTTCCCGGCGCGCTAGCGGGATCTGGCGGTTCTGTGCGGAGAGGAGAGGCCGGCAGTGGGGGCCGGGAGGTGGGAGGCAGGGGACGGACCCGCGCCGGGGGCCGAGGAAGAACACGCCACCGCACCCTCTCCCCCTCCCTCTCCTGCGCGCTCTGGCCGCCGGCCCGCGCCGCTCGCCTCACCCACCGACCGGGCTCAGCTCGGAGCGGGAGGAGGCCCCGGGCCCAAGCTGGGGCGGAGGTCCTCCCTGCAGCCCGGAGCCCGGGAGCGGAGGATTCGCCGTGGAGGACCGAGCCTGGGCTGGAGGCGCCCGCGACCCCGCGAGCGCCGGCTGCGCCAGGTAAGTGCGCTGCGCCCCCGCCCCAGTCCTTTCCCACCCTGTGCAGCTCCCGGCCGGGAAGGGCGCCCCGAAGGGTCCCGGGAGGACCCGCGACTGCACTGCGTCCCGGCGCCGAGAAGCTGCACGGTTAAGCGTCCGAAGCCGCGGGCGGAGATAGGGCGCGCGGGGTTCCGGTCCGGCCGCGCTTCGGGGACCCGCTCCAGTAGCGGGAACTTTAATTAGACTTTTGCTCCATGGCTTTCACTTGCCGCCGCGCGTCTGTGCACTGCAGCCCTCGGGCTCCCTCGGTCCCCGCGGACGCTCTGCTCTTCTTCCCAGCTCTGGGTGCCGGGCGCGGGGAGAGGGCCGGGCTGGAGCGCCCGAGGCGCCTAGGGCTTTCCCGCGCGCTCCAGTCCGGGATTCGGGGGCGGGTGGCGGCCAGGGGCGGGGGAGGAGTTCGGAGCTGCCTGGGCTTCCCACCCAGCGGCGGAAGGTGCCCCCCGCGCTCCGTCGCGCGCGTCTCCACCCCGCGACTCTCCAGGGCACCGGCCTGTTTTGTACTTGAGGCGAGTGTATGTGCGTCAATGATCGTGCAAAGGTGTGCGCGTGCGAGTGTCCGGGAGTGCGGGAGTCCGAACCTGGGGCGACTCGGGTGGGCGCGGGAAGGATCTGCTTCGCCGCGGGACCCAGCCGAGCTCTGGCGGCGGCTGCAACTCCAGCTGCTAGCTGCCAGTTTTGCCCGCCCGCCCTGACCTCGGTACAGGCCGACGCCGCCAGGCGAAGGTGCGTTGGAGGTTGTGCCGGTGTGGCGCTTGAGTCGGAGGGGAACCCTCTCCCTTCCCAGGCGCGGGACTCTTGCCGCCCTAACTTTGGCCTTACATGTGGTCCCCAGACCCAGGGACCCCGACCCGGGGCTGGCCCGGCAGCCGCACAACGCCCTCGGCTGGGAGCACTCGCTGCGGGGCTGCTCTAACTGAGAAGTAGGGGCAGATCCCGGGGTTCCCAGTGTTTAAACGTCTCCGGTATCGGGTGGCTCTCGGGTCCTTGGGCGCCTCCCTGTTGGACCCTGCTCAGCTGGGACTGACTATGCTAGGGAGAATGGGCGGCAGGGCGGTTTGTGTCTGGCCCGGCAGCAGAGCAGGGGCGGAAAGTGGTTGAGTGAAGGGACCATAGCCCCTGTGGGGTGCATGGGGTGCATGTGGTGCATGGTGGAAGAGAAGGTGGCAGAGGAGGAAGGGACAGACTGACCCCTTCCCCACTTCTGGGATGCTTCCAAGCTTCACTACCAAGCCCACGTTTTGGGGGGGTAACCTCTCACACCCGAGTTCACCTTGACCCTTGCCTATGGGTGGGGAACTTTTCTCAAGTCCTGCTCTAGAGCAGGGCGGCCTCTGGAACAGAGTGGCTGAACCCTCTTTAAACTTTGCCAACTGTTATGGCCTCTCCTGGCCACCCTCTGTCCCTGTCCCAAAGGCAATGCAGACAGGCTGCAGGAAGAGGTGACCTTCTGCTCCCTGTAGGAGACCCTTTTAAAATCCAGGCTGCCCACGTAGGGCAGGACAGGGCCAAGGGGCCCTCCCAGGAAGAGTAAAAGCACATTTCAGAGCCCTCATCAGACTTGCCTCTGTGAAATGACCCACAGGAGGAATAAATTGCAGACTGTGAAGAGGTTGAGTTTCATAGGACGGTCAACAATATAATAGCATCTGAACAGAGAGAACCTCAAAGTCAGGCCCCATCCCATTCACTGCCTAGCCCATTCACCCCAAGACATACCAGTAGGGCGGCTTATTTATTTATTTACTTGGAATCAAACTCCGCCGGAGTGAATTATGTTCCCCTGGTATTGATTTTTAAAAAGACCCCAAATTAAAAAGTCAAGGCTTTCCTTAAAACAAGGTCAAGGATTAATTATTTATAGAGAGACATCAATCAGGTGAGGTGGGGACTCATTTATAAAACGCCTGAGCGGGCCAAAGAATCATGGGCTGATTTTCACTGTCTCTGGCTGGGAGAGAGGAGCAGGCTTGTCTGACCTTCTGGGCTTCGCAAAGCTTTGCGAGATTGTGACCGGAGGAAGAGGCTTTGTAACTCAGCCTGCCGGTTGAGATGCCTTTTTAATCTTGTAGCCAGAATACCACTTGGGAAATTTCATGCATATTTGCTGTGTTTCCATAATGAACATTTACTGATTACAGAGTATCAAGGGAATTTCATTTTTTAAACATTTATTCAAATGTCTGTTTATGTAAGCTAATAAGTCTGGGAAAAGTTCAGTAGTGACTTTTTTTTTCCCCCGTATGGTCGTACGGTCATTGGGAAAGCGAGCTGGTGAGCTCCTTGCAGAATTTGCTTGGGATTCACTTAAAAGGTGGAAAGTCAGAGTCTCCTGACTGGAAACACCCTGGCAGACTCCCTCTCTGCTCTTTGCTCAGAGTTTGTGCCAGCGTCGACCTGATAGGCTTTTTGTGGTTTTGCTGATCGAAGCCATGGGCGCTGAAAGCTTTTATCGTGATTTGCTGATGCATCCGGCTGGAGGCACCTGTCGTGGGTGCTGGAGTCTTGTGCGGGCTGGTGGGAAGCACGGGGGCCCCCTTCTCTGGCCGGCAGTCTGACTTGGAGTGGGAGATGTCTGTCTCAGCTGTCCCTGCTGTGTCTCCCTGATTCTCCCCAGTGGGTGTGACAGCCTCCTTGGGGAAAATGTGGAGCAGGGAGGTAGCCGGTGGGCAGGACAGTGGACCAAGGGTATGGCGGCACCTTCATGAATGGCTGTGGCCATTAGAGCCAGTAAGCACTATGTGAAACAAGGGCCCTGGCCTTTCGGCTAGTCAGAAAGTAACGAGTTAGAAACAGGAGATTTATGGAGGGCTGGCCCAGTGAGATCATTGTGGCCCTGCTGTGGGACAGAGAGAAATTAAAAAAAAAAAAAAAAATCGAAGGTAGTTGTCTGGGTGTGAAATTGGGAGATGGTGTCCTGGAGCCTTAGGAAATTTGCTGGGAGCAGGGATCCTGTGCAGTGACAGCATGGGGACAGCAGACTCCCTGGCACTGTCTTTGGAGTCAGAGGCAGGACTAGTCTGACTCCAGAGTGGCTGTGTTCCCTCCCTCCAGGGAAATGGCCGCCCAAGGCAGAGGGAACCCCTGTGTTCAAACAAGCAGGGGACAGGGCATTTCAGTCAGGTGGCAGGGGACAGGGGAGATGCCATCTCATTTCTTCCCAGCTGGAAGGTGTGGGACCCCATGGTCGGCAAATCACCGTGGCCCAGGATGAGACTTACAAATCGGTGGTGGGAACAAGTGTTGACTTTTACCCTGCACAAAACTACTTGTCATTTGTGATCTGGGGGCATTAGCAGGCACCTGCTGGTTGAAATGTAGCCTCGGCCAGCAGCAGAGTGGGGGAGCCTGCGTCCAGGTGGGGAGACAGCAAAAGGTAACTCTGATTCCATCTGGAAAGCCAGGAAGTCACAGTGTGCACAGGCAAGGGGCCGGGGCTCTGCCGCATCCCAGCTCCCCTCCTTGAAGATGGGCCATGCTTTTCTGGGAAATCAGGGGACAGGAGCCGGAGTGGGGGTGGGCGAGGCTCCCTGTCTCTGCCAAGCTGCTATCAGAGGTGGCCCTGGTGAGCAACAGTTATTTGAACTAAACGAGAGTTGTCAACGTTGAAACCCGGAGCCGGAGGACCCCATCCCACTTTCCCATCATCCCACCTGTTGGGGCTGTCCTCCATTCTGCCATCAGGGAATGCTTGTGGAGCAGGTAGCAGGTGTCTGTCTCTGGGCCAGGCTCTGGGGACAGAAAGTAAACTAAACTAAGAGAGACCCCTCCCCCTAGGGGACAGCCACTCCCCCATCACTGATTCTTCACTCACTGATTCACGCTGTGCCAGATGACGCCATAGCTAAACAAGTAACCGATACGGGTGTGTTTCTAGACTGTGACAAGCAGATAAAGGAAACATCTGGGTGATTCGGAGATGCATCGTAGAGTAGCCTGCCCGGGACTGAGGGTCAGGAGGACCTCCCGGAGGAGGTGAGGCTTCAGCTGAGGTCTGAAGGAACAAACCTGGAGCTAAGAAGCAAGGAGGGGCGCGGCCACGGGGAGGGAGAGAGCTTGCCTGGCAGAGTGTGCACATGCGTGAGAGGGAGGTGCAGGAAGGCCCACGTGGCCAGCAGAGTGGAGGGGTTGATGCAGGTGGAGACACAGCCAGAGCCCTGGCCATGCAGGGCCTTGAAGGCCAGGGAGAAGCTTAGACCTTGACCCCAGCAGCTGCTGCAGAAGAGGGAGCCCAGTGAGGAGAGAGCTGCAGTAATCCTGCTGGAATTACTGGAATTACTGGGGGGTCCTAAAGAGGAGCAGGCCCATGGGAATCTGCTGGGATTCTGGCGTTGGATTTGGTGTCAATGGGGAGATTGGGAAGGCCGTCGGGACCCCGACTTCTGAATCGCCACTGGGAGCTATCGCTTCCCTGAGGCCACCTCCCCAGCTGCACCCCTAGATCAAGAATTCCAGGCTCCTGTCCCCTCTGGTCGGGTCCTATCCTCCAGGGGTCAGGCAGCTGCGTCTGTGCCCCTGCCCACATGGCCCACCTTCTAGCTTTCTTCTAAGCCCTTGGGCCTTCGGCTGCCTTGCCCCCCAGCAGGGAGTGAGACTCAGTAAGTGACAGTCCAGTGCCCCATGCTCTCCAGTGAGGACAAGCTGCTCTGTGTCCACTCTCCTTTTGAACTGATTGCCCACAAGGCTGCTGGCCAGAGGTGGCCCTAGCCTGGGTGTCACCCACTTAGCTTTGTGGGGCCCTGGTAGGTCCTTTACCTGCTGCCACCCACTTGAACCTGCCCTGGCAGCTGGCCGGCACTGGAAAGGACTCGCCTCTGGTCACTCCAGCCCTCTTTCCTCCCCTCCTCCCTGTGGGAGCCCGTCTGGACCTGCTCCTGCCCTCTGCTGGGGGCTCTGCCCTGGACTTACAGCTCCCCAGCTCCCTCGGATGTTGGCGAGTTCCCTGTGGCTGTCTGCAGCTCCGCTCGTCATCCGCACAATCCACTTGGCCCCCTAGCTCTGTCTTGCAGAGCTGGGGTGGGGGGGAGCGGCTCTATGAGTCACCCCGCTTCCCGTGGTGCCCACGCTGCTGGCTGTGGGCCCCGAGCCGAGCGGCCGCTGAGCTGCAAGCAACAGCCCAGGTCGCTGTCACCTTGTCCTCACTCTGGCTGGGCCTGAGCCAGCTCCTTCCCAGCTGGGCCAGACTCGGGGACAGGAGGGATGAGAGCCAAGGAGAGGATGCTCGGAGGTAGAGATGAATCCTCTGGCCCCAGGTGTTTCGGGAGCTGATTCCTCCAGCACTGGGACCCTTTGCCTGGAGGGTGGCATCACCACACTGTCCCTCCCTGATACCTGGGGGCTGCCTCAACACCATAGACCACCGACCAGGTGCCCAGGTGCTCACCAGTGGGAAGGTGACACAGGAGAGCCCTCTGCCAGCAGCCCCTAGTCCAGACTGACTCACACTTGGCAGACTAGTCATTCCCCCCGCTCAAGGCTGCTGCTTCTTGGGGGCTGACTCATCTCCCTGGACAGGACCCATCTGCCCAAGTCTGTGAGCACAGAGACCCTCCAGCCCTGAGACTGGGGGGCTTTGCTTCCTGTGCTCCTGATGGGAGCGTGCCCGACATCCAGCAAAGACTGACAGCAGTCCTTCTGTGTGTGGAGCTGCCTGCCGGGCCCAGAGGAGGCCGAGGGAGCTTATGAGCAGGTTTCCGCGCTGATAAAAAGCAGTGCTCGCTCTGGCTGTCGGGGCCGTGATGAGCTCGGAGAAGGGACTCGGTGATGGCTGCTGGCTGGCGGAGTGAGCTCCACTTTGCACTCTGTCCACGCCAGCTGAGCCAGTGCCTGGTGGAGGGGGTATGTCTACACTGGCTGCGTCTAGGGTGGGAGCACGGAGACTTTCCATTCAGTCCGGGCCAGCCCCACTCTCTGCAGGACTTTGTAGAGGGTTCAGAGCCCTCAAAAGTCTCTGTGGCTTTGGCATGGTCCCCGTGCCTGGGCTCTCCAACCCTTCCCCCATGGACATGGACCCTATCCATCAGGCCCTGGCTCCCAGAGCTGACGGGGGTGAGCCCGCCATGCAGAGCAATCCCTCTACATTGGTTGAGCCCAGTTTGTCATGCAGGCAGTTTGTTTATACGGGTTGGACTCAGCACACAATTCAGTCTGTCTGTCTACACTGGTCAAGTCACAGCATTATGTAAACCCTCTGTTTACAATGTTTGAGCCAGTGCTCAGAGCAGGTTCTCCGTCTCTACTGGTTGAGCTGGAGTGGGGGTGGGAAGCAGCCAACCTGGTTTGGCTCCCTCTGCTCCCCCACTGGGATTTTCTTCTTCTTTTTTTTTTTTTTAAGATTTTATTTATTTGTCAGAGAGAGGGAGAGAGAGCGAGCACAGGCAGACAGAATGGCAGGCAGTGGCAGAGAGAGAAGCAGGTTCCCAGCCGAGCAAGGAGACCGATGTGGGACTCGATCCCAGGACGCTGGGATCATGACCTGAGCCGAAGGCAGCGGCCCAACCCACTGAGCCACCCAGGCGTCCCCGGGATTTTCTTCTTAACCCCTTCCCTTATGTGCGTCGGGGTCCGATTCGAATGCAATGTCCAAGGAGCTTTTCTTTTTTTTTTTTTTTTTAAAGATTTTATTTATTTATTTGACAGAGAGAGATCACAAGTAGGCAGAGAGGTAGGCAGAGAGAGAGAGAGAGGAGGACGCAGGCTCCCTGCTGAGTAGAGAGCCCGATGCGGGACTCGATCCCAGGACCCTGAGATAATGACCTGAGCCGAAGGCAGCGGCCCAACCCACTGAGCCACCCAGGCGCCCCAAGGAGCTTTTCTTGATGGCTCCCTCTGCTTTCCCACGTCTGATTCCAACCCCTTCAGGCCAAAGTCTGTCTGGGCCGGGAGTGGGGTGGCCGTGGGGCCTGGTGATGGGTGGTGAGCTCCGCGGGCTGTCCCCTGCCCTGTTGTGGCGCTCTGGACACCGATGCTTCCTGGGGTCAGTGGTCACTGGCTCCTTGTCGTCCTGCACTGCGGCCACACACGTGCCTTCCTCTCACAGACGTCCTGTAGGTGTGGGTGACTTGTTGGGTCTGTCTTGCCTTCTCCTGTTCAGATTTTGGGCGTCTTTGTCCCCTGATGTTATCTCCCTTCCCGAGGGTTGGTCTCGTCTGCACATGTAATGTCTGTTCATCTCTGGGAAGACGCGATCTAGGCCTCTTATTTACCTTTTTCTCAGTCCCTCTGCTTGAATTCGAGTGTCAAGGGGCAGCCATGAATGGCCACCAGCTCCACCTCTCTGCCTGCCCCCATGCAGCCAGCCCCGGGTTCTGAATGAAACCAGCACCCAGGGGTCACACCTCCGGGGTTCAAATCCCAACTTCTCCACTTAGTCACCCTGTGGGCTAGAGGCTCAGTTTCCTCATCTCTAAAATGGGGATGACAGTAGAATCCATGTCCTGGTGGCCATATTATTATCTTTCTTATCTCCTGGGTGTGGTCTGTCTGTGAGTCTTTCTTTCTGTCTCAGGTGCAAGGATGCATACTGATCAGGGCCTTGCCTGGTAACGTGACAGAGGCTTAGGGGACATGTGACCCCACTGGCTTGTGCCCCTTCAAGTCTCGCCCTTTGTAGACAGGCTCCCATCCATGCCTCTTCCCCATCCTGCATTCAGTCCATCAGAAAACTCTCTTTTTTTTTTTTTTTTTTAAGATTGTATTTGTTTATTTGACAGAGATCACAAATAGGCAGAGAGACAGGCAGAGAGAGAGAGAAAGTAGGTCCCTGCTGAGCAGAGAGCCTGATGCGGGGCTCGATCGATCCCAGGACCCTGGAATCAGGACCTGAGCCAAGAGGCTTTAACCCACTGAGCCACCCAGGCGCCCCAGAAAACTTTTTATTCTGAGCGCAGTATGCATACCGAGATTGTGTGCACCGTGTCGTGAAATCCCACAAGCCAAACACACCTATGTGCCAGCCCCCAGAGCAGGACTGGGAATGTGACCGGTGTCCCGGTGGTCCCTCGGTCCCCTTCCAGGCCCTTCTGCTCTACCGCGGCTAACTGCTGTCCTCCCTGGGAATGGCACTGATCAGTTGTCCTTGTCTTTGAACTTGATGTCAGTGGAATCCAAAGTCTGTACACTCCAGGGTCTGGCTTACCGCCCTGGGTGTGAGACCCACCCACCTTGTTCATTTGTTCTCGCAACTATGTGAGATGCCGTTGTGCGAATGTACCCCGGTGTACGTCTTATTTCTCCGGCTGACCGACACTGGGATTGCTCAGAGTTTGGGGTTGTGGTGAACAGTGCTGCTGGGGACATTCCCGCTCGTGTCTCTTGGGCTCAGGTGCTGCTCACCTTAACGAACATCGACTGAGAAGAGAATGGCTGGGTCTCGGGGCGCGTGTAGGTTCTCCCGTGCGGGTGCTGCCGGTTGTCTGACCTGGTTGTGTTAATCCCCCGCACGGACACCAGTTAGCTCTGAGAGTTCCCGTTGCTTCACACCTTTGTCGACACTTCCTGGGGCCCATGGTTTCCCCCCCCCCCCCATTTTAGCCATCCCATGAGTAGGTAGAGATATCTCACTGGAGTTTTTTTTTTTTTTTAAAGGTTTTATTTAATTAATTGACAGACAGAGACCACAAGTAGGCAGAGAGGCAGGCAGAGAGAAGAAGGGAAAGCAGGCTCCCTGCCGAGCAGAGAGCCCAATGTGGGGCTCGATCCCAGGAATCTGGGATCATGACCTGAGCTGAAGGCAGAAGCTTTAACCCACTGAGCCACCCAGGTGCCCCATCTCACTGGAGTTTTAATTTTATTTTCCAGATGACTAATACAGCTTATTTATTTATTTATTTATTTGGCTCAGGATTTGTTGAACTTGACACCGTTATTGAACAAATTTGAAGATTCACTTCCGTCTCGCATATTGTGGGTATCTTAAATGTCTGGGGGTGCTTGTGATTCCCTCTGGGGGACAGACTTGAATCTGCCTGTTGGAGGATAATGGGTGCCGATGACCGGTGTTTCTCTGGATGAGACTGGGGACCTGGCCACTGGCCTCAGGATCACTCCGGGAGCTGTGAGAGATGCAGGCACTGGGCCCCGGCCCCAGCCCCCAGTCACCAAATAAACCCTTGTGTTCTCTCCATCTCTCTGTGGCTCATCTTTCTTTCCCTTCACACATTCCATGAGCATGAGCCGTCTGTCCATCCTGTTCACTGCCATGTCCCAGAACCTAAAAGAGTCCTGGTGTCCAGTGGGTCCCCACTGACCTGCCCACTGACCTCTGCACTCTTCCACCTCAACTGTCTTGATGGGGTTTTGTCCATAGCCTGGGCTGCTTGGGGAGGGTTCCGGGAATTGGGCTCTGGTGCCTCGGAAGGTATCTCGTCTTAGTGCTCTGCCCTTCTAAATGACCCCCTTGTCTCCAGAGCCAGCTTCTGACCAAGGCCTTTGGGTCCTAGGCCCAATACTCTGTGTTGGTGTCCCCAAATCCCTGTATACCCCCAGAGCTCCGGGCATTGGCCATTTAGGAACAACTCTTGGGTGACCTTATGTCTGATGGGCTTCTCTGTCATTGGGTCCCTCTGGAGAAGCCTGAAACCACCCCCCCCCCAAATGTAGCACTCGGTCCCTCTGCCACTCTGTGTCCTCTGTTTCACAGCCGACACACCCCTGGGTCAAGGGAAGGCAGGAGGGCCAAGTCTATGACCACCTCATCCACTCCTGCCCAAAATAGGAGTGGTTCCCATCAAAAGGGGATAAATCCTCCTTTCTTTGGGTGTTTCTTGTTCCCTTTATTCTCAACTCTGACATACTTACTTGGAAGGCAGTATGACCTGGGGCATGAGAGCTCTGGGTCAGACCTGTTGGGTTCAAATCAAGGTTCTGTTCTTGTTTGGTTTTCAGACCCACCCCTTGCCCCAGAAAGAGCAATTCACACACACAAGCCTGATGCCACCGGCGGGGGATAGCTAGGGTGGCCAAGATCTCTGAGGTTGAAGAGTGAGAGCAAGGGATTCTGGCTGGGGCATCTGCAGGCAGGAGGCTTGGGCTGGTCCTCAAATGTGCAGAGGGGAAGATGACACCTGAGGGCCTTCCCTGAGAACTTGCACTGAGCTGACATGAGAACACAGTCTCGTTTACCCAACACCCAAGGGCACAGAGTAATGATCAGAGTTCATTGGTGAGTTATGGAAGTCTTCCTGGAAGAGGTGAGCTGGGGATTGCATGTTAAAGGCCAAGAGCGAGAACTTTCTCCCGGTGTCAGTAGAAATTCTCTCCAAACTTTAGAATCATGGGGCACGGACTGTGGGCGCCACATACCATTGGCTTTAAAATAGGGCAACAAAGAATCTATGACACACACAGTGTGTTTGTGCGGTGTGGAGGCGGTGTGCAAAATGGAAGAGCTAAAAGCAGTTTGGGAAAAACAACACCTTTTTTTTTTGTTGTTGTTTTTTGGGTGGAAAGACAGATTAGAAGGGTTTATGCTCTTCTGTGATAACTAATATGAAAGGTTTATCAAAGTTAAAAAAAAAAAAAAAAAAACCCTCGACGCTTTCTCCAAAATTGATTTGAAGACTTGGCAGATTTGAAGAATCGTTCAGTAGCGTTTTATGGGTCGATGCTAATTTGATGCAGCAGACCCGTGCATCACGCCAATTTACTGCCAAACCAACATTAAGCACAGACCTTTCGTGCAAGGTTTATAGGCGGACAGCTCATAAAGATGCATGCTTGACAAGTATTCTGCTTCTCTTAGGATGTGCGATATGAAGTGTTTATCAAAAACTAACTAAATCGCCTTCGCCTTTTCCTCGTAAACAATCTCCGGGGACTTCAGGCCTGGATCGCGGGCGATAATTCCCGTGCAATATTTCACTGCTCCGGCTTCTGGTACACGGGGAGCCTTTGTCTCCAAAAGCCACAGGTAGCCATCCTCTGGGGTGGACAGTGCCCTTAGGGACCACTTTGGAAAGAAGGTGTAACCCAGGCCACAGGAAAGCCAGTAATGTTCTTCCTACCAGGGTCTCCTAAAAGCAGTTGAAGTTTGCACCTGAATGAGATCTGTGGCCCCAAGGAAATATATCTCCTGCCTTCGTTTTTGTTTCCTGGGCTGATGTGTGATGGGTGATCACCACATGTCTCTCTTGGTCCAAATACGTGTCAGAGCCTTGTCAATAAGGAGATCACCCAGCTCTGTTTTGCTCGTCGGAAAGTGCTTAACCATAAAAATGGCTGAAATTCCTGTTTTTCACCACCGAAAACCACAGCTTCCATTTTCCACAAAGGAAAAGTGGACTTCCGTGGTCCTTGGCTCCTCTGCACACCCCCAGACCCCCAGTGTCTCCCAGCCCCGTGTTAATTACCGGGACTCCAAAGAAGCAGGTTGCTGCGGGGAGGGGGCCCATGGTGCGCAGACCGCCGTGAGCAGGGAGCCTTGTGGGTTTTCACAGGGGGAAATTTGATCTTGGGCAAATGTCAAGACGTTTTTGAAATCTGTGTTATGATATCAGCTCATTGCCAGTGTAGGGCTTCATCTGGATTTCATAAATATTGAATGGACCTCGGCCAGCTGGAGAACACAACAGCTAACCCCTCCCCAACACACACACACACACATATCCATGGCTATCGCAGTCTATTGCCGGGTTGTCATGAAAAGCCAATTGGTGATATTTCAATCACAGTGTTCTAACAAATTCCATTCAAATTCCTTCGGAATGGGAGCTAAGCCTTCCTCCTGCTGCTGAGAGAATGATATGCTAAATGTAGCTTCCTGGGGCCCTGGCAGCCATCCAGGCTTTGTAATTTATAGTTCTCCTTTGTGGTTCTCCAAGTGACCTTGGAACCTCCATGCTGGTGGATTTCTTAGGTTCGCATGTTGCCCTCCGTCATCATCATCATCTCTTACGAGACGGGTCCCCAGGCGCCCTTCCAGCACCCACCAGCCTGGAGCTGGAGAGAAAGGATGTGAGCCGGGGTGCCCAGGGACTCCATGGCAGGTGATTGGAAGATTGCTTGTTTGCTTGTGACCTTTCCTCTGAAATTGATGTTGGCCGCGAGTAACAGTCCAATATTGTGTTTCAAGGCGGCCTGCTGGTGACAGGAACCTCCCCCCAGCCCCCGCACACAGCAGGTAATCCTGGAAAAGAAGGGGAGGGACACTCCGTGCAATTACATTCATCAGCTATTTCTGGTTGGGGAATAAACAAAATGGCCCAAAGTGCTGCTGTTACAGATTCTAGCAGAGGAGTGGCGTGTAGGAAAGATTAATGTACAATTAAAACCCGTGTACGGGTAAATTACAGGGTGACAGCTATCTAATGCAAACACCGCAGACGTGTAATTAAGAGGAGTTACGGGCTCTCGAGGATGGATTTGCTGAGGAAAGTGCTAGGGAGCTGTCTGGGGAGCTGGCAGGACAGGGACCTTGGGCCAGAGGGGAGGAGGCGGGGTGGCTGGGGAGGTGGGGAGGGAGAGTCCCGCAGCCTATGGGTGGGGGCAGCCCAGAGGCAGTGGGTGGGTGGGTGGGCACCGCAGTTCCTTCTGGGTGAAGCAGTCTACGTCCCCAGCCTCGGCCAAGTCTTGTTCCAAGCTTCCAGCTCTTTCTGGGGCCACCCCGCTCTCCCCCTCCTCACCTTTGGCTCTGTGGCCATGAGCGCCCATGGATGTCTTTTTTTTTTTTTTTTTTTAAACGTTTTTAATTTCTCCTGCTTTGTCAGCTTTTTAAGGAATATGTTACATTATGTGGAAATTGGATGCTAACAAGATTTGTATGAATAAATTAGACTCTTAACTTTTTATGTTATTACAGAATTGAAATGGACTCTAATGACAGTCAGAATTAATGTTCTGTTTCAAATAAATGCCGGGGATGTGACTGAATTTTCAGTGCACTCTCCTGTTTTGAACGTCTGGCCCTTTCCTGAGAGGCCTTTCTGGAGAACAAGTGGGAGACACCTCCGGGCCTTTCTCGTGGGACAGTCTTCTCGCCCAGCCTGTCCACAGTGGGTGTGCTGGGAAACTGCCGCTGCTGCTCCCAGAAGTACCCCCCAAGAAGAACGGCCCTTGGCCTGGGGTGGGGCTCCTTGCCCAAGGGTACATCCCTCACTGTGTTTTCCAGCCCCAGAGTGCCCTATGGGATCAGCTGAGGGCTCACTGCCTTTCTCTCTGCTGGCTCCTGCCCCCTCACATCCTCACAGGGGTCTCCCAGGAAGCCTCTCCAGGGAACTAGGTCTGCCACACTGGCTCTCAGGGATTTCAGATTTGCTACACCAAACCTCTGCCCAGGTGTCTCTTCTGCTGCAGTCAGAGCCCCCAAGGACTAGAAATGGTCTTTCTGCTCTCTGTCCTCTTCTTGAACCCCGGGCTGGATGTCATGCTGATGGGCTCTTGGCCTCGGACCTGATCCACCTTGTAGGGTTTAAGCAGCAAGCAGTGGGACCAAAGGGATCCCCGGGATCTGACTCCCAAACCACCTGGCTCTGTGTAGGGGGCAGACTTGGAGGGGTTTTCTGTGATGAAAACTCCCATGTCCCAAAGGACAAGGTTATTGGGGGGCTTAGGACACAGGGTTGGGGACCACAGGTGATGGTGGGAGGGAGAGGCCTGGTAAAGTATCGGAGAGCGGGAGGCAGTCCAGACCTGGAGCAGCCTTGGTGAGGGGATCAGCCCCACTCAGGATGCATGGCAACAGACACGCATGGGTTCTGGGAGGCCAGGAGCCTTACCCCTTGGAAGGGAACAGCAGATCCCGGGCACCAGCTGTCCTAACAGGATAGGGGCGCAGGGTGGCCAGATATTTGAACATTCAAGAACAGACAGATTTTTGTACAAATTCTGTTCCTTTGGAGTATGGAGACTAATCCTGAATTTAAAAATCAGTCTTGCACTGACCACACAATGTGTCTGTGACCTGCGTCTCCCTTCTGGGCTGGAAGAATTTGCAACCCAGAGTTTTATTGGCAAGGTGGACAGTTTCCCTCCTAGAAGGCGAGGGCCAGAGCCCCTGGAAAGGGACAGTAACTGCAGAGATCACAGGCCATGGCTGTGCAGAGCTATTGGGCTGCAGGCAACAGTGGCCTGCCCACATGTGGCCTCTGTCCTGCCCCCCGCCCCCATCTGCTGGGAAGCGGGTCCTCACCGGTGGGTTTTGTGCATCCATGCTGCTGGGTGGGCCCCGAGTAAGGTTGGCTTCTGGCAAGTTTAGCCCTGGGCCGTTGGGCCACTCCACGTGGGGCTCCGTGGCTGAATGGGTAGCAAAGGAGCCCGTGTGGACTCCCACCCTTCATCTGACAGACCTCACCTTCAGCATTTCCTGTCTCCTCCTTCACAAGTCTTAGAAAACCCCTGCAAAAAGGCTTTAGCAAGAGTAGAAAAAAGATTAAAAAAAAAAAAAGAGTAAAAATAAGAAAATAAAAGTCTTAGCACCCACTCAGCACGTTTTCTGGAGCTGGGGTTCCCATACATTGTTACAGAGAGGGAATAGCTTATATTTATATCTCTTTATATGCATAAACTCGTAAGTCATATTCATTTTATAAAAATGTAATAATTTTTATCCCTACTGCACATACCCTGGTTAATCACTGTATATATCACGAACGGCTTTCCAGGGTAACGGATCTATTTCCATCCCACATTTGACACCTGCACAACATTGCTTCATGTGAATTTATCATAATTTATATAAACAGTTCCCCATTGGACATTTTGGTGGTTTTCATTTTTGTTTTTCAATTTTAAAGAACGTCAAAGCGAACGGTCTTGCTGTATTCCTTGGTGTCACTTCAGGATAAATTTCCAGAAGTGGAATTGTTGGCTCCGAGGGTCTGCATGGTTAAGACTTTTAATATTTCCTGACAAATCACCTTTCCAGAAAGACCCAGCAGTGCGTGAGTGTGCCTTTTTCGCACCGGCGAATCTTCATTTTTTTAAATCTTTGTCAATTTGATAGGTTAAAGAGGGGCGTGCTTAGTGCTTTTTAACAATAACTTGAATTTTCCTCAAAGTAATAGATCTATATGTAGTTTAAAAAGCATAGAGGGTAGAAGGCTTATAATAAACCCAGCACTCCCCTGCTTCATCCCTCACCATGTCTCCTGGTCCCGCCCCCCAGAGGCAAGCCCCTAAGATTCTTCCAGCAACTTTGCCAGTGGGGATTACTACCTCTGTATTTCTTTCTTTTTTTTTTTTTTTAAGATTTTATTTATTCATTTGACAGACAGACATCACAAGTAGGCAGAGAGGCAGGCAGAGAGAGCGAGAGGAGGAAGCAGGATCCCTGCTGAGCAGAGAGCCAGATGCGGGACTCGATCCCAGGACTCTGGGTTCATGACCTGAGCCAAAGGCAGAGGCTTAACCAACTGAGCCACTCAGGCGCCCCACTACCTCTGTATTTCTGCACAGCCTGTATACTGCAGGCGTAGAATGGCCAACCAACCATCAGACCACCGTTTACAGAGCACCTACCCTTTGCTGACCGATTTCCAAATGCCATCATTACCATTTGCTTAAGTCTTTTATTTCCTGGGCCCACATGTGGTCTCTTCTGTTTTAGTCAGCCTATTTTAGGACCAGAACCCACTATTTTAATTAATGTATCACATGAACACGTTTTTGATATTATAGAGGGCAAGCATTTTCCTGTTATTCTTGTGTGACTCCACATTTTTATTCTTTTAGAGGTGCCCTTTAGAAAGAACTGTTGGGTCAAGATTCCGATGATACCCCGTAGAGATTTGTGTTGGGGTTGTGTTTCATTTCTAGATAAACTTGGGATAAATTGGGAGATAAATTGACCTATTAATATCTTTATTACGTTTTGCCATATTGAGTATTGTGATACCTTGAATCAACAAATTTTTATTGAGAACCAGCCATGGGCCAGACACCATTCTAGGCATTGGATTTATCCCAGGAAACAAAGTAGAGGAAGATCCCAGCTCCCATGAAGCCAACATAACAGTTACTTTGGAGAGCCAAGCAGGGTAAGGGGGATTAAAAGTGTGGGGTGGGGGTGGGTCGAATGGAAGTACTGAGTGGGGTGGTCAGTGTGGGCGCCATTGAGAAGGGGAGACATGAGCAGACATGAGATTTGGGGGGAATGTCGGCATGGACCATAGAGATGATCCAGATCAGTGGTTCTCCACCTGGGGCAATTGTGCCCCCAGGGGCTCGGGAGGCTACTGGCATCTAGTGGGGACAGGCCAGGGATGCTTCTGAATGTCCTACCATGCACAAGACAGTCCCTGCAACAAAGAATTGTCTGGCCCCAATTGTTGATAGTGCCAAGGTTGAGAAGTCTTGACCCAGGCGAATATCTGCCAGGCAAGGGGATACTCAGTAAAAAGTCTTAAGGCAGGAATAAGGAACAGCAAAGAACTAGAGAGAGGGAGGACCAGGGGAGCTGGGAATGAGGCCACAGAGGTGAGTTGGGAGGGAATGGGGAGAGGGCCAATGATCTGGGACTTGTAGGGCAGGATAAGGAAATTGACTTTACTGCCAGTGAGTTGGGGAGCCACTGCGGGCTATTGAACAGAGGAGTGCCATGATTGAAGTATGTTTTGAGAGGATCGCTTTTCTTGCTACTGTGCTGAGGGGCAGAGAGCTGGTAGGTTCTTACAGTGAGAGATGGTGGTCTGAGCCAAGATGGTGGCAGCAACGTGGAGTGAATAGGTCAGATTCCAGGTCAGTTTTGAAGGCAGAGCCAACAGGACTTCCTCATGGATTGAATGGAGTGTGAGGAAAGGAAAGCTTTAGTCTGAGCACCTGGAAGGATGGAGTTACCCCCAACTGAGTTGGAGGGGTTTAGACCAGAAATTCAGTGAACACGTTCTGTATTTGAGATGTCTAGTACACATGCAACTGCATATGTTGGTTGTTTGGTTGGATATACAAGTGTGGAGTTATGGAGAGAGCTGGGCATATAAATTTAGGAGTCATCAGCACATGGTTTTTGAAGCCAGGAGACTGATTGAGGTCAGTTAACCAGTGAGTGTAGAAAGAGAAGAGAAGAAGACCGATAGCTGACACCTAGAATATTCCAACAGGAAGAAGTCAGGTTGATGAGGAGGGACCAAGATCAAAGGGCCAAGAAGCGACCAGTGAGGTGGGAAGAAACCAGGAGAGCATAGCATCTTAGAGGCCAAGGGAAGAGAGCGCCTCGTGGAGCGCATCGGTCACCTGTGTCAAAGCTGGTGGAGGACCCGGGATAGACCAGCGGATTCAGCAGTGCGCCTGAAGAGAGTGGCTTTGCTGGAGTGGAGGGCACAACGTTCTGATTTAATTGGGGCTATGAGACAATGGCACGAGTTGAGAATAGGAGTAATAAGAGGCTTTCCTGCGAAGGAGAGCTAAGAAATGGGAAGGTTGCTGCTGAGGGAAGAGGGGCGGAGACAGTCTGTTTTTGCTTTTAGGTAAAGGGGGGAAATAGCCTGTTTTTATGTTGATGAGAATGACCGAATAGAAGGTGGGCGGTTCTGTAGGTAGACGAGAGTATCGCTGGAGCAAAGTCTGGTAGAAGGAGCACTGAAGTTGGTGGAAGTTGAGGGATTGGCTCTAGGAGCACAGCCTTAAGCTCTGGTGAGGGCTAAGAAGGCAGAAGAGTGGGCACAGATCTGGTGACTGGAATATGGAAGTTCTTTCTCTCTCTCTCTCTTGCCATAGCTCTCTTCCCATTACTGAGATAGAATCACATGACATTCTCCCATTTAAAGTGAATAATTCAGTGGTTTTCTTTCTTTCTTTCTCTCTTTCTTTCTCTCTTTCTTTCTTTCTTTCTTTCTTTCTTTCTTTCAGATTTTATTTATTTGACACAGAGAGAGAGATCACAAGTGGGCAGAGAGAGAGAGAGAGCATGAGAGCAGGAAGCAGGCTCCCTGCTGAGCAGAAGGCCTGATGCAGGGCTCGATCCCATGACCTGAGCTAAAGGCAGAGGCTTAACCCATTGAGTCACCCAGGCACCCCAATTCAGTGGTTTTCACTACGTTCACAGAATTGTGCAACCATCACCAAAAAGAAACCCTATCTATGTTATCTCCCCAGTCTTAGGCAACCCCTCATCTACTTTGTGTCTCTCTAAATTTGTCTATTGTGGACATTTCAGGTAAATAAATTGTGTAATAGGTGGTCCTTTTGCTTTGTTTTGTTTTGTTTTCACTTAGCGTAATGGTTTCCAGGTTCATCCCTGTTGTGGTACCTCATCATTCCTTTTTATAGCTGAATAATATTCCATTGTATAGATATACCACACTTATTATTGTATCTTTTCACCCTGATGGACATTTGGGTTGTTCTTGCTTTTGGGTTATTATTAATAAAACAGCCAGGTACACATTTGTGCACAAGGTTTTTGTGAATATATGTTTTCATTTCTCTGTGGTATATACAGAGGTGTGGAAATCCTCAGTCTTTTGATAACTCTGTGCTTAACCTTTTGAAGAACTGCCAGATTGTTTTCCAAAATGGCGGCACCATTTGACATTCCCACCAGTAATATATGGGTGCTCTAATTTCTTCATCTTCTCAGCCATACTTGTTACTGTCTGTTCTTTGGTCCATAGCCATCATAGAGAGTGCGAAGTAATCTATGATTTGCATTTAGCATTTGATTTCATTATAGTTTTGATTTGCATTTCTGTAATGCCTCATGATGTAGAGTGTCTTTTCACGTGCTTATTGGTCATTTGCACATCTTTGGGAAATGTCTATTCAAATCCTTTTCCTATAAATTTATTTTGTTTTGTGAATTATGGAATTATAAGAGTTCTTTATGTATTCTGGTATAAGTTCCTTATCAGCTGTATGATTTGCATGTGTTTTATCCTATTTTGTGTATTATCTTATCACTTTCTTGAGGGTATCACTTACAGTGACAAAGTTTTTAATTCAGTGAAGTCTGACTTATGTATTTTTGTTGTTGTTGTTGTTTGTTTCTTTGGTATTGTGTCCAAAAAAGCCTAACCCAAAGTCATGAAGATTTACCCTTTTTTTTTTTTTAAGTTTATTTATTTATTTTAGAGAGGGAGAGCGTGCACGCATGGAAGCAAGAGAGAGAGAGAGAGAGAATGTGCACATCTACATGCCCACACAGGGAAGGGGAGGGGCTAAGGGAGAGGGAAAGAGAGAGAATCTAAAGCAGACTCCCCGCCCCCTGCTCCATCTCATGACCCCAAGATCCCAACCTGAGCTGAAATCAAGAGTAAGATGCTTAACCAATTGAGCCACCCACGTGCCTCAAGATTTACTCCTTTCTGCTTTTTTATTTATTCATGTCTTTATTTATTTATTTAAAGATTTTATTTATTTATTTGACAGAGAGAAATCACAAGTAGATGGAGAGGCAGGCAGAGAGAGAGAGGAGGAAGCAGGCTCCCTGCTGAGCAGAGAGCCCGATGCGGGCCTCGATCCCAGGACCCTGAGATCATGACCTGAGCCGAAGGCAGCGGCTTAACCCACTGAGCCACCCAGGCGCCCTTATTCATGTTTTTAATTTAATTTTCCTTTCTATTTGAAGTAGCAAGTATTCCCAGGATATTAAATAGTAGTGGGCTTTCCTTGTTCTATTCCTGACACTAATGTTTCACCATTAATCATTTATGCTGTCAATACGGTAAGATTTTTAGAACTTAAAATATAAAGTATCCCAGGGGCGCCTGGGTGTCTCAGTTGTTAAGTGTCTGCCTTTGACTCGGGTCATGATCCCGGAGTCCTGGGATCAAGCTCCGCAACGGGTTCCCTGCTCAGTGGGGAGCCTGCTTCTCCCTTTCCCACTGCTGCTCTGCCTGCTTGTGCTCTCTCACTTTCTCTGTCAAATAAATAAATAAAATCTTAAAAAAAATAGAAATAAAGTATCCCATATACATTTGTGTTTATGAATAATCAAGGACTTCTCCCCAAATTTATTTGCTCCATCTATGGAGATAAACATGGTTTTCTTCTTTGATCTATTGATGCACTAAGTTATATTAATAGATATCTAGTATCTGTTATGGCAATTCTGTAATGCATTTCTGGATTAATCTTAATTTGTTGGGGGTACATTATTATTTTATTATACTACTGCTTAATAGCCAGAAGTTTTATAATTTCCTTTGTAATTCTTTGGCTCATGAATTATTGAGACTCTTAAACATTTTAAGGGCATTTTTTTTTCTTTTCTGCTTTTCAGTTATTGCACAGTAGTCGGAAATTTTGGTTTGCATGCTATTGATTCTTTAATTTTAATTGAGAATTGTTTTGTGTCCTGGTTGGTATATGGTCTTTTTCCCCCCATTATATTTAAAATGACATTTAAAATGATATGTATCATTTAAAATAATATATACCCTCTAATTTTTGGGTGCAGAATTATATCTGTATCATCTATATTTATCTGTATACTATCTTCAGTTAGTCTTGTTACTTGTACTGTTTGTATCTTTTATATCCTTAAATTTTTTTGATGCTTAATTTATCGACTTCAGAGGGAGATGTGTTAAAATCTCCCAAAATGATTATGAATTTGTTCATTTTTCTTTACAATCTTATCGTTGTTTACTCTATATTTTTCAAAAGCTTTATTATTAGGTGCAGATAGGTTCAAGATTATGATATTTTCTTAGTGAATTACCCCTTTTTTCTTTGTGTAATGACTCTTTTAATCCCTATTGATGCTTTTTTTGCTTTACATACTGTTTTGTCTTATATTACTATTATGAAAACAACCTTTGCTTTTTATTTATGTATCTTTTGTTTGTTATGTTTCTTTGTTACCTTTTCAGTATCTCTTGACTTCCAGCATTTTTGCATCAAGCTTTGGAAGGGTCTCATAACCAGTTAATCTTTTTTTGTGTGGTTACTGGTGTATTTGCATTCTTTGTTTTGTTTTATTTTGTGTTTTTTACTTTCCTTGGTTTTTCATTGTTTCTTCTTTTTTCAAAAAATTGTTTTTGAACACATCTTCTTTATCAATTTATCAGTCAATGGAAAACTATTACTCAGCCATCAAAAAGAATGAAATCTTACCATTTGGAATGACATGGATGGAGCTAGAGTGTATTATGCTAAGCAAATACGTTAGTCAGAGAAAGACAAATACCATATGATTCACTTGTATGTGGAGGTTAAGACACAAAGCAGAGAAGCATAGGGGAAAAAGAGAGGCAAACCAAGAAACAGTCAACTATAGAGAATGATCTGTTGGTTATCAGAAGGATGGTGGTTAAGGGGTAGGTTAAATAAGAATAGGGATTAAGGAGGGCACTTGTGATGAGCACTGGGTGGTGTATGGAACTGTTGAATCACTAAATTGTACACCTGAAACTAGTATTACACAGTATGTTAACCGACTGGAATTTTTTTTTTTAAGATTATTTATTTATTTGACAGATAGAGATCACAAGTAGGTAGAGAGGCAGGCAGAGAGAGAGGAGGAAGCAGGCTCCCCGCTGAGCAGAGAGCCTGATGCGGGGCTTGATCCCAGAACCCTGAGATCATGACCTGAGCTGAAGGCAGAGGCTTAATCCACTGAGCCACCCAGGTGCCCCCCCGACTGGAATTTAAATAAAAACTTAAAAGAATATTTTCTGCTTTCTGCAAAGTTGATTTTACTTTCTTTTTTTCTTATTTCGCTCCCTCTACTGATTTAGAAGTTACGCATTCTATTATTTATTCTTTCAGTGATTACTTTCACCTTTTTAATGTGCATACTTGGCTTAATACAGTGTGAATGACTCCAAGATTTCTGCCTTCCTCCAAAACAACACAATGACAGAACACTTCAGTTCTGATCATATCCCATCTTATATCTTGTCTATTTTTAGCGCTATATTGTTAATAAGCTCCTAATTTTTTTTTATCAATGTTACTGTCATTAATATTAACAATTAATGGTTAATTAGATTGATTGCTGTTTTCCAAGTTCTTTGCTCACTCCTGCTTATTGTGTCCTACTCTCTGGGTTCCCTTTCCTACTGCTTCCTATAACTGCTTTCCTTAGTCCTTTCAGGGAAGGCTTGTGGAAATGCCCTTGGATTTTGTTCATTTAAGTATGATTTTGCCCTTGAATAGTAGTTGAGCTGGGTCTAGAACTCTGGGATGATAGGTGTTTTCCTTTAGCCCTTGAAGAGCTAGATTATTGTTTTTTGGTCTCTACCATTTGTCAAAGGAGCCCTGGCATTCGTCTGCCAGTCCTTTGTGGATAATATCTTTCTCTCTAGTTGTTTTGGTGATTTTTCTCTTTGCTTTGATATTTCAGCTTCACTTGGGTATATCTAGATGTATAATTTTCTTTTCCCTGCTTGGAAGTTGAACAGTTATTTATTCAATTGTATGGTTGTCTCAAGTTCTGAAGTTTTCAGTCATTATCTCTTTAAATAGGTCCTTTCCTTACTAGCCCTTTAAAGGCCAGCCGCTCGTGTGAGGGACGTGACGGGTAAGAACATGGACTCTGGGGCGCCTGGGTGGCTCAGTGGGTTAAGCCGCTGCCTTTGGCTCAGGTCATGATCTCAGGGTCCTGGGGAGCCTGCTTCCTCCTCTCTCTCTCTCTGACTGCCTCTCTGCCTACTTGTGATGTCTCTCTGTCAAATAAATAAATAAATAAAGCTTTAAAAAAAAAAAAAAAAAAGGAACATGGACTCTGGGGATAGCTCCGTGGATTCAACTTTCTTCAGTGCTTAATAGTTGAGGACAATGACTTAAACTCTCTGTTTCTCAGTTTTCTCATCTAGAAATTGGGCATAATAATAAACTCTTAGGTTGTTGTGATAATTAAATGAGTTAATATATGTAGAGTGATTAAAATGGCTCCTGGCATATGGTCGGCCCTATGTGAGCCTTAGTTTCTAGTGTTCCCTGAAGGGCTCCAGAGACCCTATACTGATGATAACGTGATTATACGTTTTCTAGATGCATCTGACTTTTTTTTAGTCCCTGGGGATGCATTTCTGCCAGTCTCCATGCTTATTAGTGTTGTTTTGGACCTTCTTTTATTCTCTTCTTTGTAACCTCAGTCTCCTATTTTCCATGGATGCGCGCTGGCTGGTTATGTCAGATGGATCTCCTGGTCACAGTGTCTCCTGGCTTAACTAATCAATCCATTATTAAACTCTTATTGCGTTTTGAATTTCCATCACTCTGTTTTTTATTTCTAGGACTTCTATGGAGCTTTTAAAGATCAACGTGCTATGTATTTTAGTAATTTCCTGTTCTTTCATTGTTTTTAGTTCCTTTACTCACTTAATAATTTAGAATACAATTATATTATCTTTTTCCAGTTTTCCCTTATTGTAGGTTCATAGAATGCTCGTCCTTCTGTTTGTCAAGCTGATTTTTCCCTCCTGGTGAATCATTTCCTTGAGCAGATTATAATGTCTTTTTTTAGAAGATTTTATTTATTTATTTTAAAGAGAGGGGAGGGGTGGAGGGAGAAGAGAACCTTCAGCAGACTCCATGCGGAGCACAGAGGTAGATGTGGGGCGCGATCTCACCACCTTGAGATCACTACCTGAGCTGAAACCAAGAGTTGGATGCTTAACCGACTGTGCCACCCAGGCGCCCTCAGATTATAATTTCTGTATGATATTCTAGGGAAGCAAAAATTATCCAAAATAAGACTGTTTTTTTGTTTTTTGTTTTTTTACTTTTTTATGGTAACCCTATGCTTCTTGGATTGTACCAGGATTGCTTCGGAACATTTCAAAAAATGTTTCTGCTGGCAGTCCCAGGGATGCATCAGCTGGGACCCATTTTTCCCATTATTTCTGTATGTGAGGCTTCTACACCGTAGACGTAGTGTAACTTTCAGCCTTTATAGCCAGGGTGCAAGCTTGGGACTTCCTTTCTTCCTGGAAACTGCCTCCCCCGACCAAGATTCTTTGTATTTCCCCCAGACCAGGGTTGAGGTTTCCTGCCCCCCCCTTTCACTGAGTGGGAGGCTTTCTAGGGCCTAAGTTTTGTGCGGGACCTCAGATCTCACTCCTTATCACAAAAGGGATGAGAACCCAGGCTGGATCCCTGCCCTTTGTGGACACCGGTCCCCCATCCTGGTCTCTGGGGTCTCTGTTGCTCCAAGGCCTCTGGGGCACCAGCTGACAGTTTATGACTCCGACTCTCAAATCTCTTCATTTTGTGCACCTGAGGATTTCCTTTTCTTTCCTTCAAACTCAATTATGTATTTAATTATTTTATATTGTGTTTTGTCCAGCATTTCCATGCATTGGGAGCTGGGGGGTGTTAGTGTGTGTGTCAAGGGAGAGATGCTGTGCGTATCGGCCATCATCTCTTATTTAGGATTTTTACATTTTTAGAGTGACAAGCAAGATTGTTCTGTGATTTTTTTTTTTGTTTCATCTTTGGTAGGTTTTGGTACCCAGGTTATGTGTTATTCATCAAATTAATTAGGAAGTTTTCCTCCTTTCTTTATCCTCTGGAACATTTTAAACAGCATAGAAAATTTCAGTTCCTTGAAGGTTTGAAATTTTCCAGTGAAATGTGTCTGAGGACTACGCCTCTAGGGGCGGGGATGATTGTTTTCCATACTTATTTTCTAGTTGGCTTTTCTACTTCTTAAATCAGTTTGTATTAACTTCTGCTTCCCTAGACTATCATACATTTAATCAAGATTTGAAAATTTATTAGCATAAAGATTCCACGTGGTATTCCTATGTTTTAATTTTTTTTTTTTTTCATCTCTGGCTACATCTCTTCCTTATTAATGCTGTTTTTTCCTCTCTCTCTCTCTCTTTTTTTAAAATATTTTATTTATTTATTTGACAGAGATCACAACTAGAGAGGCAGGCAGGGGCGGGGGTGGGGGGCGGGAAGCAGGCTCCTAGGACCCTGAGATCATGACCTGAACTGAAAGCAGAGGCTTAACCCACTGAGCCAAGTAGGTGCCCCTTTTCCTCTCCTTCTTTTCTCGATTGGACTTGCCAGAGATTTATATATTTTATTGACCCCTTCTGAGAAACAGCTGTTGGGTTTATTTATTCATCCTATTATTGAATTCCTAAAAATCAGTACTTCCTCCTGTCATCTTTAATCTCTTTTTAAGGTTTCTTATCTTGCTCTCATTCTGATTTTTTTAAGTTGAATGTTGAAGCCATTTATTATTTTTTTTTTCTTTAAGAATAAAACACTTAAGGCAATAAAATTTCCTCTGAGTACAGTTCTGGCCACGTTCCCTAAGTTTTGGTGTGCATAAGTTGTCACCATCATAATTTTTCATAGCCGAAAATTGCTATTTTTATCTCCTCTTTGAGTATTTCATAGCCTCTAAGTTTCCCTCTTGTTATTAATTTCTAGTTAGGCAGTATTGCATCCCGTACATTTTATCAAAACCACCATATTTTTTTATGAAATCGGAATGATCTTGATTGTAACATATACCATTATTTTCCGTACCATGAAGAAAGAAAAAAAATCCACCACTGCTTAAATTCTAACATCCTGTCAATTGTAAGATGTATCTTGGTTTCAGAGATGATGTGAAAAAAGTACATCTTAGAATGTCTGAAAGGTGGAATTTGTCGTTCATCTACCTTTCTTTCTTTCTTTCTTTCTTTCTTTCTTTCTTTCTTTCTTTCTTTCTTTCTTTTTAAAGTAGGCTTCACGCCCAGCGTGGGGCTCACCTCAGGGCTTGAACTTACAACCCTGAGATCAAAACCTGAGCTGAGATCAGGAGTCAGACGCTCAACCGACTGAGCCCCCAAGGCACCCTGGTTTGTTTTAAATTTAAGTGCATTGTGATTTGAGAATGTGACCTATATGGTACTAGTTCCTTGCAATAGAGTTTAACCCGGTATGTGGTCAGTGTTTTATAAATGTTTTACAGATATTTGAAAATAATGTATCTTCTCAGTCTGCTGGCTATAGGAATACATGCACACGTATATATTTCTGTACATTCCACATATATACACATTCACAGTCTCGCGTATATAAAATCAATCTTGAAACAGTGCTTTTCGAATTCTCTGTATCCTTGCTAGTTTTTTCTTGTCATTTGATCTTTTCCATTTCTTTTTTTTTTTTAAGATTTTATTTATTTATTTGACAGAGAGAGAGAGATCACAAATAGGCAGAGAGGCAGGCAGAGAGAGAGGGGGAAGCAGGCTCCCCGCAGGGCAGAGAGCCCAATGCGGGATTCTATCCCAGGACCTTGAGACCATGACCTGAGCCGAAGGCAGAGGCTTAACCCACTGAGCCACCCAGGTGCCCCTGATCTTTTCCTTTTTTAAGTGAGACCTGTTTTAAAATCTTCCACACGAACAAACAAAACATTTCCACACTGTGGTAGACTTGTTCATTTAATTCGTGATTACCACTTTTTGCTTTACAGTTGATCCTTGAACAAAGTGGGAGTTAGGGGCACCCATCCCTGAGCAGTCGAATATTACAGTCACACTTTTGACTCCCCTAAAATTTTACTAACAGCCTACCGTTGACCGGTGTGATGATAACATAAACAGTCGATGAGTATATCTTGTACATGTATTACGTACTGTATTCTCACAAGGGTCCCTCACTTTACCCCATTGTTTCTGCCATTTCTGGGCTGTGTCGTTCATCTGTGAGTTTTTTCAAATGGTTACAAACCTCTAAAAATGCTCTAATATACTGTTTGCAAAATTTGCATAGTTCAAACCCACATTGTTCAGGAGTCAACTGCGTAGATTTTGAGGTGCTTTTGTGAGATGCCAATGAGCTCCTAATTGTTACGTCTTCTTTTTTAAACTGCCCCTTTCCACCTTCTGTTGTGCCACTCCTTGCCCCTCCCCTCACTGATTCCTTTTGGCCTTGAACGCAACTTCATCTGATAGTAACGTCACAATGTCAGCTCTCCTTGGGTTAGTATTTCCTGGCATTCCACTTAACATGGACTTATTTCTGTTGCCTTTGAAAGGCTTTTCCACCAAGATTGATGGCCTTCATCCGGCTGGCAGTAGGCTCGGTATGTGTTGGAGCACATGTTTCTGAAGGCAGTAGAGAGCACAGGGAAAGGCACAAGCTGGGGAACCTGCACGCCTGGGTCCAGATTTTGACTTTGCTCGGCCAGGAGGAGGCAATTGCACACATTCCTTCACCTCCCAGGGCCTTAGTTACCCCATTTATAAAATGTGATCAAACAGAACCTCGCTCATGGGCTTGTTTTGAGCATTCAATATGAAAATACACGGAAAATGCGTAGACCATGGCTTAACACAGAGTGAGCGTTGCTAAATGTTAGCTGGCTTAATCCCTAACCGGTTATTGTCATCACTGATATTTTGGATTTATTTCCTTTTTCTTTTCTTTTCTTTTCAAGATTTTCTTTATTTATTTGAAAGAAAGAGAGAGTGCCTGAGCAGGGGGAGGGGAAGAGGGAGAGAGAGAGGGACTAGCAGACTCCCCGCTGAGCACGTAGTTGGTCCCGGGGCTCGATCCCAGGATCCTGATCACCTGAGCTGAAGTCAGGTGCTCGACCAAATGAGCCACCCAGGCACCTCCTTGGATTTATTTCTATCACCTTATTTGTGGCTTCTGTTTACTATTCTCCTCTCTTGTGCACAGTCTAATTGATAACATTTTCTTTTTTTCCTCTGTTGATTTGAAAATGGTGGATTTTTTTCCCCTATACTTTGAGTACCCTAAGATGTTAACATACCTATATAACTATAAACTTTTAGCATGTCCAAAGTTATCATCTTGGTCATCCTTCAAAACGATCACGAATCTTCGCACACGGGGACTGCACAGTCTCTCCTACCATCTTCCATCTTGTTAGAGTTGAGTATTTTTTCCGACCTTAATACAGATCTGGTATTACCAATACGTAGAGTCAATGGTTAATTCAATTTGCTAACAAATTTTTATCAATGCTTGTATTTTTTAAATCTTGCTCATTTCTCTCTGGGTTCATTTCTCTCGCAAAAATGTATCCTTTTGTGGTTTTTCTTTTTTTTTCATTAAAAGACATGTGTTTTTATTTTTCTTGTTTTTCATTAAAAAAAAAAAAATAGAGTGACCCCTATTTACCTATAGCACTTGGAAAAATGTATACTTCACTGTCTGCTGTTGTTCAAACCACCAGTGGGCGATCTGTCTTTTCTTTCTGGTAAACTTTAAGATTTTTCTTTTTGTTTTTTATTGTGAAGTTTTATCAAGATAGGTGAATTTTTTTTAACTTTATCCTGCTTAGCACTGTCTATACACTTATACACTTTCTGTATAAGAAATCATGTGTTTCTTCAATTCTAGAACGTTCTTAGCCATATCACCTCAGTTTATTGCTTTTCCTACCAGTACCCCATTCTTTTCTTTGGAAACTCTGTATTCAGTGAATGGGGTGATTTTTCCAACAATTGCATAAGATTACAGAGTTTGGATGGACCAAAAAAAATTTTTTTAAAAATTTTATTTAGTTGAGGGAGAGAGAGGAGAGCATAGAGGGAGAAAGAGACTCCCCCCTGAGCAGAGAGCCCAATGAGGGGCTTGATCCCAGGACCTGAGATCATGACCCCAGCTGAAGGCAGACCCTTAACCAACAGAGCCACCCAGGCGTCCCGAGATGGACCAAAACTTAATTAAACTTTCAGCCACTGATGGGAATTTATATTTTTCCACCTTTTTTTCCTATTAAAAACAAAGCTGTAGCCAACATTTTAATCTTTTTCTTTTCTTAGATTCTATTTTTATTGTGTTCTGTTAGAGAATGACTTCTATTGAGGTTTTCTTTCCTGTCGTGTGATATAAACCCATTTTTCTAAATATTCTAGGAGTGAGAAAACTGTATTCTGTTTGCTGAGTGCAAAGGTGTAAGAGGGAGTGCCAAAGTTTTATTAGTAAAACATTTAATATTCTCACTTAAATTTGCTTGCATAATTTGTTCACTTAAAAGGGGTTAAAAACCTTTGTGACTGGGGATTTGTTAAGTCTCCTTTTACCCTAACCGTCTGCTTTATACACTCTGAAGCTATGTTGGGAGATGTATCAGTGCCTCTCTGGAAAGGTCACTCCAAGGGATTGACCCTCCCAGTGTCCCCCTGAAGCCTTCTTTTAAAAAAAAAAATATTATTTTAGAGAGGGAGAAGGGGCAGAGGAGAGAATCTGCAGCAGACTCCTGCTGAGTGGGGAGCCCGCCCCAGGGCTCCATCTCCTGACCCTGAGATCATGATCTGAGCTGAAACAAAGAGTCAGATGCTTAACCCGCTGAGCCACCCAGGTGCCCCTCTCCTGAAGCCTTCTTGAACCTCCTTCATGGGTGCTCAGGATCTGCCAGGCTCCCCTACCTTCCAGCAGCTGCCCGGTCCCCCATCCTGTGCCTGCTGCTCTAGGTTTGCGGGAATTCCTGGTGGCACCGGCTTCCCTGCTCCACTCTGCACAGCTTTCTTCCATGAACACAGGCTCCGTGCTGCCATACCATGTTTATATGGATTGGATCCTTCCAAAGGAAATTGGGTGGGAAAGGAATTAGGCTATTGGTGCCTGCTGCCACCCTTCGCACAGAGGTCCCTTTCCTCCTGTCTGCTTTCCAAGCGTGAAAGCTCTTTCCGTTGCTCGGCTCGACTTCCTTCTGGAGCTCCAGCCCACTTGCGTGTGCAGGTGAACTCTGTCCATGTATGCACGCGTTCATGGCAGGAAGGAAGGGTTCCAGGACCCCTGGCTGCAGCGTGGGGACACAGAAGCTGTGTGGCACTGACAGCCTGGGCTTGATTCCAGGAGAGGGGTTTCTCCACTTCCCGGCTTGTTAACAAGGGCCAGGAAGTCATTCTGCTGATGGGATGTTAGTGCACGGCAGCAGCCGCTGAGTACCTCCGGTGGGCCCAGCCCTTGGTTGGGTACAGTGCTGCGTGACCTCACCTTGTTCTTACAGAAAAGCCCCAAGAACCACTGATGTGGAGGAACCCAAGGTTAAAGCCTGAGAGTGTGGTCTTCTAGTCAGTCGGGGGTCCAGTGGGATTTTCAACCTGGTCCTCCATTCCTGGCCACCTCGTGAATTTCAGCTGGATCAGAGCTCAGTACCCCTCTGCCCTGCTTTCTTTCCCAAAGGGAGGATCCATGGAACTGTTCGCCATGGCCCGACCATCAGGGGAGAGGCAATGCCCCTGCCCAACCATGCTGCCCCGCATCCCACACAGCCCCAACCCCAGGCACGAGTGGGACTCCCACTCCTTTGGCTGTTTATCCAACTGCTTGTGGGTGGGGAGAAAGAACAGGCAGACAGCTGCCCTCCCCTCCCCAGATCTCTTCTCCACCACCAGCCAGAGTGTGTCTTTTTTTTTTTTTTTTTTTTTTCCAGAGTGGGTCTTTTAAACAAGAAAATTGCATCCATCTGGTGGGAGAGGTTCATGCACCAGTTACCAGACCTTTGCTTGGGGGTGCCCCGATCCCTTACCTGCCCTCCCCCAGTCTCTACCTCCCCCATCCTAGGCACAGGAGCCTTCCTTTGCCCAGACCAGGGCTGCACACCATGGGGCCTTGCTTCAGGACCGTGTGCATCCCTGGGAACCCTGTGAGGTTGGGACGTAGGGGCCAGCATGTGGTGGGAGCAGTGCTCAGTGAGGGAGGTACAGCAAAGGGCTAAAGTGAAGGTGGGGGAGCCAGTGAAGGCAGGGGGAAGAGGAGGAGATAAAAAAGGGTGGGGGGGGGGATGCTCTTGAGCCAAGCTCCAGGCTCTGCCTGTTCTGAAGCCTGCCCGCCTTTGCTGCACCGTTCCCAGAGGGTGCCGGCTCTGAATGCCTGTTTAAGTCACTCCACGAAGCTCAGCTTCTCAATCTGTTTTTTATTTGCAAGGGCCAGATTCATCTTCCTTTTTTAAAAGTCAAGCTTCTGAGAAAGTCATTTAAATTCACAGCGATCCTCCTTTCAAATAGCTTCTTTGAATGGGGTATTTGGAATCATGGATCTTAGGGGCTCTGCCAGGAGAGGCTGAGGGTCATGCAAAGACTCATTGTGGGCAAGGGCCCAGGCGCCCTCAGGGTGTGGGGGGTGTATCTTCCCATAAATGGGGTGGGCACCAGGGGCCTGCAGGCCGTCCACTGAAGGTCACGTTCCAAGGTGACTCGTGGTTATTGATTGTCCCAGGAAGGAGAGCTGGTACTGTCACCTCCAAATGTTTGTGTGCCTTCAGATTAGAGTTTGCAACACCCCCACCTTTGGAATATTTTGGACAGTTAAAAGGCATGAGGTAGATCTGTAGGAACGGCCTGGGAAGCACATCCAAAATGTATTGTTAAGTGAAAAGCCAAGTAAGAACAATGCATACATATATAACATTTTTTTTTTTTTAAGGATTTTATTTATTTATCAGAGAGAGGGGGGAGAGAGCGAGCACAGGCAGACAGAATGGCAGGCAGAGGCAGAGGGAGAAGCAGGCTCCCTGCTGAGCAAGGAGCCCGATGTGGGACTCGATCCCAGGACGCTGGGATCATGACCTGAGCCGAAGGCAGCTGCTTAACCCACTGAGCCACCCAGGCATCCCAGCATATATAACATTGATGGCTATAAAGCCACTTGGATATATTCACTATTTACATATTTGTAAGTACATATCTAGAGACGAGCCTAGAAGCGATGACACCACATTTTCTCCGGAGTGGAGTGGACTGGATTGGAGTGGTTTTCCAAGGGATCTTTCATTATACTGTTTGAGTTTTTTTTTTCCCCCTGTGAGAATGTATTCCTGTGTGTGTGTGTGATTTAAAGAGATAATGTGGATTTGGAGTTGGGGCTCTTCACGATTTGCCCTGAGCATCTGGGATTTTCGTTATTTCTTCAAGTGATGGTGTTGAATGGCTTACCCATAGTTGATTGGGCATCCCCAAGGGTTATTTGATGATTGATAAAGAAATCACATTCATAGTTTAGGTCAGAGGTCAGCAGACTTTTTTTTTTTTTACCTAACGGGCCAGGTGGTAAACATTTTAAGCTTCATGGTTGAAAAGGTCTCTTGCTGAAACTGCTTGGTTTTGCTACCTTCATGTGAGGCAGCCATGATGATACCAGGAGGATGGACATGGCTGTGTCCCAATAAAACTTTATTTATAGAAACCTGTGGCCAGTCCTTTTGGCCTATGGACTGAAAGTGGCTGGCTCCCCACCAGTTTTATCGAATTTTAAGACACAGATAGGTACAAAAATAGAGAAAAATGGCTAATGGAAGTATTTTTTAGGAATTTAGTCAGAACTATCATGTTGAAAGCATTGTCTGAGGGGCCACAACGTTTTTTTTTTTTTTTTAAAAAAAGTACTGCCTTTCTCAAGTACTGTCCTGCAGTCTCTTCCAGCCAGACCAGGGTGAGAGAGGGGCTTCTAGAACACAGGGGAAAGGCCTGGATAAGGGCATTTGCTGGGGCTCTGCGGGGAGCACGCCTTCTGGAAAATGCTCCAACAGTGGTCTGATCTTGTGCCAGTCTGTGAGGAGCCTGATCTTGCACGTGGCTGGCTCTCAGTAAGCTTTGGTTATGTGAACAGGGCTCCAAGTGGCCTAGACACCCCCTGCCCCCGGCCCTAAGGAGGTGGTGGGCAGGGTCAGACTTGGGGTGGAGGACCAGCATGGCCAGGTTTGGGGAGACGCTCTTGGCATCCCCAGGTTAGATGCCGAGATCCAGACAAGCCTCTGCCGTCCTGGATGGGGTGTTAGAACACTTCTGCTTTAGCTTTTCCCCCCCGGGTCAGAGGGCCGAGGTTAAGCACCGTGGGCTGCGGGACTGGAAGGACTCATTGGCACCCAGCTGCATAGACCACTCTCATTAGACAGGTCGCTAGAGAGATGCAACACTCTGTGTATCTGGCATTGAGCAATTCACACCCCCACGTGACTTGGAAGGTCAGGAGCCGCCTGTGGAGTGTGGTTCCTCTTGTCCACGCCCCCTGCAGCCTTCTAGGTGGAAAGAGGTTGTGCGCGCATGCGCATGCGCACGCAGATGGGCGTGACCATGAAATAATCACTGCTAGACCAGCACCTGCACGTCCTTCCTCCCAGCCTCATGGGGAGAATTCTGCCTGCCTGGCATTTCCCAGGCCTCCCTGCAGTCAGGGTAATAAGAAAAACAGGTCCTGCTGGTCCTGGAAGGAAGAGGGGATAGGGTTACTCAAGGAAGAGCAGAGTTCTTAACAGTGGCGGAAAGAAGGGAGTAGAAGGTGCAGGAAGCTATTGGCCAAGGAGGCTGAAATCTGGGTCTGGGGGCAGAAGGGATACACGGGAGATTGCGAGGCAAGATGGAGACAGGGCTTTGACAGGGAGCCGGGCATTACAGGTGGGATCCCTTTTGTTACCTTAGTGAGCTTTGCAGATAGATTTAATTAGAGGTTGGTTGTTAAATGGGTATTTTTATAATTCAATTTGTTGAAGCTACAAAAACAAAACCAGTTCATTTCTTCCACACACGCCCTAACACCCCCACTTCTGGCCACCACCAATCTGTTCTATCTTTGAGCTTGTTTTGTTTTGTTTTGTTTTAAGAAGATGGATAGATAGATTCTACATATAGAAGAGATCATATGGTATTTGTCTTTCTCTGGTTTATTTCATTCAGCATTATGCCCTTGAGGTCCACCCCGGTTGCCACGAATAGCAAGATTTGTTCTTTATTATGGCTAAATAATAATCCACTGTGTGTGTGTGTGTGTGTGTCTTACATCTTCTTTATGCATTCACCTATTGATGGACACTTAGGTTATTTCTGTATCTTGAGTATTATAAAAACTGCTGCTCTGAACATGGGATGCAGATATCTTCCAAGTTAGTGTTTTCATTTTCTTTTGATCAATATCCAGAGTGGAATTGCTGGATCATAGGGTAGTTCTAGTTTTAATTTTTTGAGGAACCTTCGTACTGTGTTCCACAGTGGCTGCACCAGTTTGCATTCCCACAAAAGGATATGAGGGCTCCCGTTTCTCCACATCCTTGCCAATACTTGTTGTTTCTTATCTTTTTGATAATATCCATTCTAATAGGTGTAAGGTGATAACTCACTCTGGTTTTGATTGGCATCTCCCTGATAATGAGTGATGTTGAGCATCTTTTCATGTACTTGTCTTTGGAAAAATATCTATTGGGATCTCCTGCCCATTTTTTAATTGAATTGTTTGGGTTTTTTGCTGTTGAGTTGTAGGTGTTCTTTATATATCTTGGGCCTTAGCCCCTTATCAGAGATATGACTTGAAAATATTTTCTCCTATTCAGTGGGTTGCCTTTTCGTTTTGTTGATGATTTCCTTTGTTGGACAGGAACTTTCTACTTGATGTAATGCCACTTGTTTGTTTTTGCTTTTGGTGTCAGATTTAAAAAATCATTGCCAAGATCAAGGGCAAGAACCTTACCACCTATGTTTTTTCCTAGGAGTTTCATGGTTTCACATCTTTCATTCAAGACTTAAACCCATGTTGAGTTATTTTTTTGTGTATGGTGTAAGAAAATGGTCCAGTTTCATTCTTTTGCCTATGGCTGTCCAGTTTTCCCAACACCATATATTGAAAAGACTGTCTTGTCCCCATTGTATGTTCTTGGGTCCTTTGTCATAAATTAATTGACCATATATGTGTGGGTTAAATTCTGGAATCTCCATTGATCTGTGTATCTGTTTTTATGCCACTACTATAATGTTTTAATTGCTTTAGTTTTGTAGTATAGCTTGAAATCAGGGAGCTTGATACCTCCAACTTTGTCCCTCTTTCTCAAAATTGCTTTGGCTATTTGGGGTATTTTTATAGTTGAATACAAGTTATAAGATTATTTGTTTTATTTCTGGGGAAAATGCCATTGGGATTTTTATAGGGATTGCATTAAATCTGTATATTACTGTGGCTGGTATGGACATTTTAACAATATTACTTCTTCCAATCTATGAGAATGGAATATCTTTCCATTTATTTGTGTCTTCAATTTATTTTCATTTTTGTCTTATAGTTGTGAGTATAGATGTCTTTAACTTTTTGGTTCAGTTTATTCCTAGGTATTTCATTGTTTTTGATGCGGTTGTAAATGGGACTTTTCTCTGAATTTCTTTTTCTGGTAGCTCATTATTAGTGTATAGAAATGCATCAGATTTTTGTGTATTGATTTTGTATCCTGCCACTTCACTGAATTTATTAGCTCTAACCATTTTTTGATGAAATCTTCAGGGCTTTCTGTATATGAAACATTATGCCACTTAAAACAAGTGACAGTTTTACTTCTTCCTTTCCAATATGGGTGACTTTCAATTCTTTTTCTTGCTTAATTACTCTGTCTAGGACTTCCAATACTATGTTGAATAAAAGTGGCAAGAGTGGGCATCCTTGTCTCATTCCATATTTTAGAGGAAAGGCTTTTAGCATTTCACTGTTGAGTATGATGTTAGTTGTGGGTTTGTCGTATGCAGTCTTTATTATGCATACATACATTCCTTCTATACTTGCTTTATTTAGAGTCTTTTTTTAATCATAAGTGGATGTTGAATTTTATCAATTTCTTTTTCTGTATCTGTTGAGATGATTATATCATTTTTCTCTTTTGTTTTGTTAATGTGATGTATAACATTAACTGATTTGTGAATGTTGAATCATCCTTGCGTCTCTGGAATTAATGCCTCTTCATCGTGGTGTATGATCATTTTAATGTGTGTTGAATTCAGTTTGCTAATATTTTGTTGAGGATTTTTGCATCTGTGTTCATCAAGGATATTGGTCTGTAATTTTCTTTTCTTGTGCCATTCTTGTCCATTTTGGTATCAAAATATTACTGGCCTTGTAAAAAGAGTTTGAATTACTCTTACTCTTCTAATTTTGGAAGAGTTCAACAAGGATTAGTATTAATTCTTCTTTGAATGTTTGGTACAATTCACCAGTGAAGACATTTGGACTTATGTTTGTTGTGAAGCTTGCCATTACTGATTGAATCTCCTTACTAGTAATCAGTCTGCTCAGATTTTCTATTTCATCATGATTCAGTCTGGGTAGCTTTATGTCTCTAGGAATTTATCCATTTTTTCTAGGTCATCAAATTTGTTAACACATAATTGTTCGTAGTGGTTTCTTAAGATCCCTTGTTTCTATGGTATCAGTTGCAGTATCCCCTCTTTCATTTCTGATTTTATTTTATTTAAGTCCTCTTTAATTTTTATTTTTTTCTCTTTATTTTTTCTTGGTGAGTCTGGCTGAAGGTTCATCAATTTATTTCTGTTTTATCCTCAAAGAACTGCCTCTTAGTTTTGTTGATCCTATCCATTGTCTTTTTAGTCTCTTACTTATTTCTGCTATAATCTTTGTTATTTCCTTTCTTCTACTATGGGTTTTACTTTTTTTCTTTTTCTTATACCTTGAGGTATAACAGTAGGTTATTTATTTGAGACTTTTCTTGTTTCTTGAGGTAGGCACTTATTGCTATTAACAGCTCTCTTATTTCTGCTTTTGCTGCTTCCCATTTATTTTGGTATGTTACATTTACATTTTTACTTATCTCAGAGTATTTTAAAAAATTTTCTCCTTTTATTTCTTCTTTGACACACTGGTTGTTTAGTGGCATATTTTTTTTTAAAGATTTTATTTATTTGATAGAGAGAGATCACAGTAGGAGAGAGGAAGGGAAGAGATCACAGAGAGAGAGGCCCCCCGCTGAGCAGAGAGCCCGATGCGGGACTCGATCCCAGGACCCTGAGATCATGACCCGAGCCGAAGGCAGTGGCTCAACCCACTGAGCCACCCAGGCGCCCCTGTTTAGTGGCATATTGATTAATCTCCACATATTTGTGAATTTTCTGGTTTTATTCATGTAATTTCTAGTTTCCTACAATTGCGGTCAGAAAAGATGTATGATACGATTTTAGTCCTCTAAAATGTATTAAGATTTGTTTTCTGACATGATGCATGATCTATCCTGGAAAATGTCCCATGTGCGTTTGGGAAGAATGTCTATTCAGTTGCTTTTGGGTGGAATGTTCTATAAATATCTAAGTCTATCTGGTTTAATGTGTCACTTAAGGCCGATGTTTCCTTATTGATTTCCTGTCTGGCAAACCTAATCCATTTATGTAAGTAGGGTATTAAAGTTCCCTAGTATTATTGTATTACTGTTTATTTCTCCTTTAGGTCTGTTATTATTTGCTTTATATATTTAAGTATTTTGTGTTAGGTGCATAAATATTTACAAATGTTCTATCTTCTTACTGGATTGACCTCTTTGTCATTATGTAATGCCCTTCTTTCTTTTATTACTGCTTTTATTTTAAAGTATATTTTGTCAGATGTAAGTATAACTACTCCAGCTTTCTTTTGGTTTCCATTGAATATCTTTTTTCATCCCTTTATCTTCAGTCTATTTGTGTCCTTTCTTCTGAAGTGAGTCTCTTGTAGGCAGCATATAAATGTGTCTTTTTTGCTTTAAATCTATTCAGCTATTCTTTGTCTTTTGATTGAAAAATTTAGTCCATTTACACCTAAAGTAATTATTGGCAGGTACATGCTTATTGACATTTTGTTCACTGTTTTCTGATTTTTTTTTTTCTGATTTTTTGGGAGTTCTTCTTTGTTCCTTTCTTCTTGCCCTCTCCCTTTGTGGTTTGACGACTTTCTTAAGTGGTATGTTTATATTCCTTTCTCATTATCTTTTGTGTATTTCCTATAGGTTTTTCCTTTTTAGTTACCATGAGGCTTACATATAGCAACTTATAATAGTCTACTTTAAATTGATAACATCTTAAGTTTGATCCCATTGTAAGCTCAACATTATTATTCTCCTTGCCCCAATGCTTTATGTTTTACCTCTTTTTTAAATGTACCCCTTAACTAATTGCTGTAATCAATACTTATTTTTACTGCTTTTGTTATTTAACCTTCATACTAGCTTTATGAGTGATTAAAGTGGCTTAAGTGGGTATTTTTCTGAAAGGGACCTCAAGGATATAGTCACAGGGGTGTGTGTGTGTGTGTGTGTGTGTGTGTGTGTGTGTGTGTGTATCTAGGTTTGGACATACAGACGTTAGCCCAAATAGGTATAAGCAGCATCATTTCACCTTGAAGAATGGTGTTCATAGAAGGAGGGTGAAGAGTACCTTCATTTTTCCTGTGTCCAGGCAGACAATGGCCAGCCTCATGTGGATGTTGCCCAGACCCCCGGGTCTGGACTTGGCTGTGGGAACGGCAGTGGGAGAAATGACACCAGAGAAAGCCTTATGCAGCACCCAAACGGAATTTCCTCCCCTGCTAGAAGTTAGATCCAATTCACACCCTCGCGCAGCTTGAAGGCTGGCGTTGGCTGTGTTTGGTAACATCACAGCAAACGGCTGCTTCGTCTCTATTTTGGTTCTTGCCACTGCAGCTTCTCTCTGCACCTTTCAAGAAGTGTTCCTTCCTCCTGGAAGGCTGGGGCGCCAAGCTCCCCCAGCTCCTTCCCATTTTGGTAAATTAAGGAACAAATGGTGCCAAATTGTCCTCGTCTCTTTCACAAGATTATTCGTAACCAGCTTATTTTCTTTCCGTCTATTGAGCGAACGCATTAAAACTAAAATTAAATCATTACCCGAAGCACAGACTACGATCCCTTTCATAATTACATCCTCTTAATTGGCATCTGAGGGCCTAGCCCATCTGAATGCTTGCTGGAAAATGTCTCAGACACGTTTAAATTTTTTTTTTTTTTGGGGGGGGTTTAAAGGTCAACAAGAATATCTTACCTTAATTTGACAAGTGTATAAGAAAGCCGGTAAGACCGGTTTATGTTCAGGTAATGCACAAAGAAATCTATAAATCAAGCTGGGCGAATATTAGATGATGCCATATCGGAACCATCTGCCTTCCTTCTCAGAAGAATCGATACTGCAAAGAAAGCGCCGAAGATGTAGTGATTTATGCCCTTGTGTCAGGGGAGAAATATGGGCCATTTTTAGAGTCACTTCATATCATCCTAAAACAACAGGGCCTGAGGGAAAGAATGAGAGTGACCATAACCCCCCATATGTCAAGGAGCAAATCTGCTGCTTGGTATTTGATTATCTCTGCTTGACAAAGGGTGAGTCTGAGGTCCCTTCCTGCCCATGACTCTGCCCCCTCTGCTATTGTGTGTGGGAAGGCTGCCATGAACGCTGAGATGGCGCAGGAGGGAATTAACTGAATTGCATCTGAGTGATTGTTGCCAGGGGATGGAGGCTTAGAGCTTGGGAACCCCGGATTTTCCATGCTAGCACACTGCTTAAAACCCTGCCTTCCTTTTGAGAGCCTTCCTTGGCCTCCTTCATCATTGGCCTGGGAGGACCAGAAACTCCACCCCTCTGTTTAATGTTGCATGTTGGGGCTTGGTCCCCACTACGACGTCTGCGAGGGGGCACAGGTGCTGCGGCTCTCTGTGGTGGGGAGAAAAGTCTCTGAGCAATTAGGGCTCGGAAAAACAAGTGACGTTGTCTTAACCACCTTCCCCAGAGGTGGTGGTCGACAGCAGGACTCTCCTCCAGGGAGACAGGAAGAGGAACAGGTCAGGAGAGCCTCTGGCAGGTGTATCCATCTCTGGGGAAGAAAAGGAGGATTTATAAGGCTTGAAAAAGAACATCTCGTAATTGGAGACATCTTCTTGTGCCAGGGGCGGTTCAAAGCATAAAGTTATATTCTCATACTCCCCACTAACAGGATGCAAAGCTTTCTGCAATTTTCCTGGTGTGGGGTTTCTGCAGAATCTCCAGGGAAAGAGATCTGGCGGTTTCGCTCAGTGACACCTGTGGGAGGTACGCTGTAGACTGCCACTGTGTGTTTGTGTCGCCATACATCCTACGGTTCCCACTCCATGTCACGAACATCAGAAGTGGTTCATGTTTGACGGTGAGGATGGGCTCTGAGGGAGAGTTTGATTTTTCTGTTTACTACAGAGCAGCACAAAAAAGGGACCGGGAGCCTCTTACACCTCCGGTTTTATCCTTTCCCAGAGGCGAAGTTGGTCCTAACACTGCAGGCTGGAAATCAAAGAAGGATCATTTCCATCGCCACAGGTGCCAGTGCACCGTGCTCATCACTTTTGTGCGAAACAAACCCACAGACACATCCTGCTTCTTGGAGCCTGGGCATAGCTGGATGCCTGGCCTGCCCCCCGCCCTCTGGCTGCGGGCCGTAGAGGTCACATTGCAGTATGCAGACCAAAATTGAGCATCAGGACTCCTGATTTTGCTTTTTTTCCCTCGAGGATTATATCTATTGCAAAGATGGGGCACACCTTCCTTGAGGTGCTGCCGTCTTCCTTGAGGGCAGGGATGCCAGACCGTCCTTATCCCTTAAATAGTGTTGGACCAAGATCACATGAAATTTATTCTAAAACCTGTGGGTTTCATTTTTGCCTGCAAAACATCCTTCTCTGCTTCACAGGAAAGAAAGTCGAAGCGGAACACATCGTCAGGATCTGAAATGCTTGTCACCTGTGTGAGCAACCTCTTGGTAGCCTTAAGGACACAGACCCACGCCTCATTGGAAACTCCCATGAAACATACAGCAAGGGCCACCAGACCTTGTCTGGGAGAGAAAATGAGAAACCTTGGCGGAATTCATTGCAAAGGCCAAAACAATGACCTAGGGAGGGCAGAAGGTTGGAAGTTTTGCCAAAAGTCAAATGTATTTTTTGGCTATTAGTTGTCATGAATGGATGACAAAAGACCATGTGTATGGGCACACTACCTGGGTAGAGGAGACCTGTGGCTAAAAGGTAGATCAGAGGAAATGCTGTTTTCCTGAGCCTTTGAGACCACTGGTAGAATTGGTTATTGTCTGAAGCGGAGTCAGATTTCTTTGAAGTAAATGAGTAAATTATTTTCATTGGAAAATAATATTAGACTTTCCATGATAGGTGTTCTTGCAATGCTAAACTCAAGACAAGGACTGTGTGTGTTTGTGTGAATCTAGAGGAAAACCTCACAAATATTTTCAGAATATGCTCCATCATTCCTTGGCAAGCTTCAGCTTCTAACAATTTTGCCAATTTTTAAAGAAGACTGCAACCTTACTTGCAAAATAATTAATTATGTACACAAAGAAAAGAAAAGGAAAAAAAAGAAACCAACCAAAAAAATGCCCACCAAAACCCAAGGCCTCAGATGCCAGGCTGTTTTCCCGGTTCTGCGATGATCTGACTGCCCGTGAGCTCACAGCACATACCGAGCTCTGGTCTGAACTGAAATTGTCAGAGTGGGTACATGGTGAGCACATGGGCCGAAGATAGAAGGTACCATATTTTTAATCATCAGGGGAAAGACCAGCTACATTCAACTTTCAAAGTTGGCCATCCTGACATGCTTGGCCTACTCTGCAGAGAAGACTGAAATAGTTTAGCAAACATGGAATGTCAAAATAAATACCAACCCCTTTGTTGGGTGTGACGCGCACCAGTGGAGGTAGCCCAAGGCTGGTGCCGGGGGCTGAGGCGCTTGTGCTGGGAGAGGCTACGTGTTTTTCCTTCTTTTTTTTTTTTTTTTTTAAAGATTTTATTTATTTATTTGACAGACAGAGATCACAAGTAGGCAGAGAGGCAGGCAGAGAGAGAGAGAGAGGGAAGCAGGCTTCCTGTGGAGCAGGGAGCCCGATGCGGGGCTCGATCCCAGGACCCTGAGATCATGACCCGAGCCGAAGGCAGCAGCCCAAACCACTGAGCCACCCAGGCGCCCCCGTGTTTTTCCTTCTTAACCAAGTGCTCAAGGGCCAGTTTCATGGAAGCCCTTCCAAGAAGGTCACCATTCTCGGTGGGGCTGCTGTAGCCTGAGCTCCTGAGATATTCCCTGGAGAGCCTCATTAAGATCCTCCATGGCTCCTGTTTCTCGGTGACCTTCAGGCTGTGCTAGGTGATGTCCAAGGGCAGGTCGTTGCTCCAGCTGCGGATTGACAGACTTGTGTGGGAGAGAAGCACCTTGAGGAGCTCTGGTCATTTTCCCAAAGTAGTCACTAACATGATGGAGCTGTCCCTGTGCACTAGGTACTGCCCCTTAATGCTCAGCTTGTCCTTAGGACAACTTGTGGGGCAGCCATTATTACCCCCATACTGCAGGCAGGGAAACCGAGGCACTGAGAGCTGAAGCAGCTTGCCCAGAGTGACACGGTCAGTGCCTGATGGAGCCAGGATTTGGACCCAGGCCACTTGGCTTCTTCCCAGTCCTCACCGAATGTCTGTATCCCACGTTCGCTCCACCGACAAGTACCAAGCCGCTGACTTTCCTGCACTTCTGGCTCTGGAAACGAGTGACTTATAGGGGCTCCTGGGTGGTTCAGATGGTTGAGCTTCTGCCTTTAGCTCAGATCATGATCCCGGGGTCCTGGGATTGAGCCCCATATTGGGCTCCCAGCTCAGCTGGGCATCTGCTTCTCCTTCTCCCTCTGCCTCTCCCCCTCCTTGTGCTCTCTGTGTCTCTGTCTCTCTCAGATGAATAAATAAAATCTTTAAAAAAAGAGAGAGAGAGAGAGAGAGAGAGAGAGAGAGAGAGAGAAAGACTTACAGATTTTTCAGGATCCAGAATCCTCATGTCAGAAAATCTCATGGCCGACAAGTAGACTGAAGACACATACTGCTATCAGAGCGTCAGAGTAAAAACATGTAATTTTCAACGTCAAAATAAAGTCCTCTCGTTAAAGTGCCAATTCTCATAAGAATGACAGACCTGCATGTTCGCATTACAGCCGAAATCTCTCTCCCAGACTAATTTCTTCCCTGGCCTTCCTGCTTCTGCCCTTGCCTGCCTGTGTGGCCAGTCGGGTTCTGTTCCAATCCAAGCCAGATAATGCCCTTATGTTACTTACAGTAAAAGCCAACTTCTTTTCAATGGCTAACCCAACTGCCCCCCCCCCTTATTTCTCTGACTGTGTCTCCTTTCCCTCTTCTTTATGTTCACCCCTTTGTAGACAAACTCGGTGTCAGGAACACTCCCACCCCAGGGCCTTTGCACAGGCTGTTCCCTAGATATCCCCATGGTTCAAATACCACCTTCTTGGTAGAATAGCCTCCTTCCCCATGAGAACATATTGACTTATTTGGGGGTATTACCTTGTGTCAGTGGCTCAAAGTAGGGGTCCTTGGGCAGATGCGTCTGTAACTGGGGAGCTGCAGATGATGGAGGGGAATAAGAAGGGTGAGGCAGGGGCGCTGACCATCAGAGCAGCTTGGCTTAGAGGGTGAACAAAAGGAAGAGTGCCCAAGCTGACTTGCAGAACTGACTGTTAAAGCTAACTGGGTTCAGACAAGAAACAAGACAGGTCAGCTAAGATCATGACTGCCTGGGATCAGCTTCCGAGAGCAGGGAGCCTGGGGGCAGGTGTCTGATGACCCTTGGTGGAAGGGCTTGCGTCCCCTCTGGTTGCTAGAGGAGAGCTGGAAAGAGGAATGCTGTTTCCTGAGCCACTGGGAAGGTCAAGACCAGAATGGGAAAGGGTCAGGTTTAGGAATCTGGCCAAAGACATCAGATGGAGGACTCCTCTCGGTCAGGATTGTCTTGAGCGGGACAGAACTCAGAGGTTGGCTCAGTGACATCCTGTGGCTCCATCAGATCCGCAAATCCTCAAAAGGAAAGCCAGTTTCTGGATTTATTTTTATCATATTCAGCTTATGTCTGTGATACTGACAGAGTGAGCATCTCAGCTGCAGGGGGACTCTGGCTCAGGCCAGGGCCCGTGGTCTACGAGTGAGGTGAGCTTGTCCAGGCTTTCAGCGGGGCAGGCACATCTCATCCCCGCACACCCAGGCAGCTTCAGTGCCCCTCATGAGCACGACTTCTTGAGGGAAACGCCATTGATCAGGCCAGACGGGAAAACAAGTGGCCAGGACTAGGATGAGTGAATATTCATTTGGAAATGTCAATGCGCAAGGGGAGATTATGCCTGCGGTGACTTGCCTGGCAGGATCGATTCAGGACCTGAGGTGAATCAGATGTCTCCAGGGGCTGAGGGCTTGGGCCGGGCATCCTGGGGATCATAGGGGTGAGGGGGGAAGGGGCCTGAGAATGGAATGAGCAGTGAGTTCAGACGTTTCCTGGCTGTCTCGCCCCGTGAGGGGGGAAGGGGCCTGAGAATGGAATGAGCAGTGAGTTCAGACGTTTCCTGGCTGTCTCGCCCCTCCTCGTAGTTCTTGAAATGCTGATTGGAGCTGGGGCTGCCTGTGTTTATGGGGTGCAGTGAGTGACCTGTCTGGGCCTTTGTGTTCAGCCCCGTCTCCCCACCCCTGCCGCACAATGGCCACCAGGTCTGGGGACATCTGTATGCATGGCTAGGGGTTGAAAGCCTCAGGACACATAGTTGCTGGGGAAGAGGGGTCTGCTGAGCCTGCCTCAATCCGAAGGTCCACCTCAACCTCCTGGGCACACTAAGGGCCTGGGGCCAGGGGAAGCTGTGAAGTTTGGGACCAGGGTCCTGTCTCCTCACCTTGCAGTGGGTGGATGCATGTTTGGATTCATCTGCTTCTCCCTGGCAGCCTGGTCCCCGGCTGGAAGCCTCCTAAGCAGAGGTGAGAGGTCATTGCTGCTAGCCCGGGAACCCAGGACCCCTGCCAGCTCTTTCCTTGCCAGGTGCACTGTCACCTGGGGGGGAAGGGTCTGCCTCTCCCCCCACCCAGCCCCAATTAACCATCTGCGGGAGCTGCTCTCGGCATGGGGGAGTGCCGCGGTCCCACTTCTCTGTGCAGGCTGCTCAGCTAATGAGGGGGTTTGTGAAATTTTTAATTATGGCTTCCATGCCTGGCTTAATTATTTGCATATGGCTTTTACAAGTGAGAAGAGGACGCCTGCGTGCTGCGTTTCTCCTCAGCCCCACGTTTGACTTTAATTAAAGGCAGAACCTGAGGTCTTTCCATCACTAATGATCGTGGAAAATTAGCTTCCAATTCCCAGGGGTCGCCAGAGTGATGCACCCTGAGGCGGAGAGGGGACAGAGGGGGAAGTGGAGCGGGAGGCACAGATGGCAGATGGCCCTGCTGGGCTGCCACTTCCGAGCCCCGCTCTAGCCCACCCGCCCTCCAGGCCCCCGCGGGAAAGGGGGCCTTGCTCGCCTCTGCCAGGAAGGAGGGCTGACCCCAGGCAGCACCTGGTGGGGGAAGCACCTCTGAGCGGGGGGTGATGGTCATTGGTCATCGTCCTGGTGGCCGCAGGGCAAAGGGATGGGAACTTCTGAAATGCCCACGTGTGTGCGCACGTGTGTGGACACACGTCCCCCCACACCCATGCTTGCTCAGACACAGCCACAAGCCCTCACCTTCTCCATTCACAGGACGGAGTCACAGACACGCATGTGCTCACACACACGTGTGCTCACACACACAGTCCCAGGCGAGCCGAGCACCCTCATGGAGGCCATCGTCTTTGTGGGAGCCAGCAGGCTGGTGCTGTGCTGGGAGGGGCAGGCCAACAGACTGGTCTCAAGGAGGGCTTCCGAGAGGGACGGAGTGGCCCTGCGCCCCTGCCCACTGACAGACCAGGTATGTGCCAGCTTGGGTCCACAGTGTGGCTCCCTCTGGCACGGGCGGAGTGGTTAATCCTGGGACGTGATGTGGGGAGTGGCAGACAAGTGCTTCTTGGACCTCAACCTGCAATAGGCCTCTATCACTTCACCACAGCGTGATCTTGAACAAGTTACTCAGCCTCTCTGAGCCTTTTTCCTCATCCTAGTCCTAGTTTTTCACGCAGCTTTTGTACCTAGGGGACTCAGTAGCCCACTTTGTGTCATGCCTTCCCCTTGTCTCCTGGTCTTTGAGTTTGGAGGCACTGATCTCACTCCCAGCGCCAAGAAAGGCAGTTTCATCCCACTGGTCCCAGGCCTGTGCCCACCAGCACGAGGCATACCCCCCAACCCTAGGCACTGGGTCGGGGCGGTGGCCTTCGGCTCAGGGTCCAGGAGCTTGGCTCCACGGTTAGGGACCAGGGCTCCCCCTCTCCTGCCAGATCCATCTAGGATCCCCTAGGCATCCTGTGGCCGCAGCCATCAAACAACCATGTAGAAGCCACCTGAGGATAAAACGTGCCCGAGGACAGAGGAGTGGAGCCTCAGGAAGGATCCGGGTTCTGATGACTCTGTGGAGCTACGGGATTCCCAGTGGGATAGGGTTTCTGTTACTTAACCTCTCAGCACATCCTGCTTGTCACAAGCCTTTTGTCAAATGCTGGCCCGACACTGTCTGTACACAGTTGATGACAACCACTGAGGCAGGCAGGAGCTGGGCTGCTGTGACAGCATACCACAGACAAGAGGGTTTCAACAGCTGAAATGTGTTGCCTCTGAGTCCCAGAGGCTGGAAGTCTGAGCTCAAGGTGTCAGCGAGGTTGGCCCCTTCTGAGGGTGGTAAAGGGAGATCTGTGCCAGGCCTCTCCGCTAGATTCTGGGGAGGGGTTGCTAGTAATCTTTGGCATTCTTTGGCTTGTAGATCTCTGCCTTTATCCTCACGTGGTATTCTCGCTGCATGCATGTCTGTCCAGATTTCCCCTTTTTATTACAACCCTGGTCATATTAGGTTAGAGGCTCAGCCCTACTCCAACGTGACCTCCTCTTAGCTCATTACCTCTGTGATGACCCTTTTCCCAAATGAGGTCATAGTCTGAGGTATGGGGGGTTAGGACTCCAACATGGGAATTTGGGGCGACACAGGGGCGACACAGTTCAACCCATGACTGGTGCATAGGAGAGTGACTGTGTGTGCGTGTGTGCAGGCACACATGTGTGTATCACTGCTGGGTGGACTGTGCCACCGCAGTGACTGTCCTCCATGCCGGAAGCCCTTGTTTCTGCGTGCGCGCCATCCAGTTACAGAGCTGTAGGGTGCAGCTCCACACCTGCGAGGCAGCGGCCTCTCTCCACACCAGCTGACTCACAGGCTTTTTCTCCTCTCAGCTGCTTTTGCATAAAATTCCTTGAATCCTTTTTATCCAGAGGTCAGGTGCCTTTCCCCAGTCTGGACGATGATTTTCATTGCTGCAGTGGCAATGGGTGGACCCCCCCCCCCCAGCCAAATCCAGCTTGGACACGAGTTTTGATGGGCTCGGGTAGGTTTGAAAAATGTGTGTTGTTTGCCAATTTGAGAATCAGGAAATTTCACATTAAAAATCCAGGTTTCCAGGGTGCCTAGGTAGCTCAGTCTGTTAAATGTCAGACTGTTGATTTTGGCTCAGGTCACCATCTCAGGGTCACAGGATCAAGCCTTATGTTGGGTTCTCACTGCTCAGCAGGGAGTCTGCTTGAGATTCTCTCTGTCTCCCTCGGCCCCTCCCCTCCCTTAAATAAATAAGTAAAAAATCTTTTTTAAAAATCCCCATTTCCAATTTGGAAGATCTGAAGGTCTGGATCTGCCACCAAGGGTCATTAGCTATGTCATTCTGATAATAATTTCCATTATGAAAATGCCATATAGTTAGTATAGGAAATGGACTGCTTCTGACATGTGTGTTCACTGTAGACCGATGATTGGCCACTCTGGATCTCATCATGAAAATGTGTATTTCTACCTGTGTCCTTCTCCTTGCAACAGCCGTGCTGGAAATTAGGGCTTAAGTGCCCTTTCTTTCATATGACATTGTGATACAAGGGCATGTGTGGGACCTGCGTGGGTGCTGTTCTGTGGGGTGCTCCCAGTCTGCTGAGTGCTGCCTACATCCTTGGCCCAGCAAACATGCCATAGAATACCATGTCCAGAGATCGTAAATACTTAGCACCTTTTCTGTCTGTGTCCTTGAGGCCAAGATATAAGAACTCAGGGACATGGGACAGCAGAAAATAGGCTGAAAATTCAGGGGGAGATAAACCAGACCCGTGTGTTGTTCAAGGTAAGCAATGAAGTCAGCAAAGCTGTTTGGAGACCAGAACAAGACCACCCATGAAAGAGCACGTGCCCTGCAGGGAGAGGACTGGGACCCAGTGGCCCATCCCACCCATCCTGAGCCTCTTCCCACTAGCCAGGCACAGCAGGGAAGAGCCCAGAGCTCTTTCCTGTACATTAGTCTCTCACCTGTGTTAGAACAAAGCCCAGGGGCTGTAGGAACACACAGGAGGATGCCTCACTTGGCCTGGGACCTTCAGGGAATGGTGAGAAATGAAACTAAAGGCAGGAGAGCTGCAGACCCTGGATACTCAGCGAACCTTGCGGGATATGCTAAGACATTCAAACTTGAACCACTGGGCAACTGGGAGCCCTCAGACTCTTTTGCAAAAGGGAGGGATACCAAAGTGGGGTATCCTTTGCAAAGGGAGGGGACCAAAGTGGAGGTAGGGAGCTGTCCAGGTGCTGAATCAGCCTCACTGAGGGGCTGGAAAAAAGAGATGGAAAGGAAACACACAGGAGGCTGAGTCCACAGTTGGAATGTGGGGAGAGGTGGAGGGAGGGTTAGGGTGGCCCCAAATTTCTGGCTTCCCAACACCTTGTGGTGAAAGAGGGGGCAGAATTGGAGGGTCAGTGAGGTACTTGAAGCACAGGGTGTCTGCTGGAGGGATACATGAGGCAGAGCCTCATGGAGAAGACAGGCTCCTGTCTTATGCCTAGCCACTCATTAGAACTTCCAGGTTACTCACATTCTGGTCCCCTCCTGGTAGCCTGAGGGGAGACCCAATTCTCCATAACCAGGGTAGGGCCAACAGAGTTGATTGCTCAGGTTGGAAGACACCAGCTGTTCTGAGGAGGGCTCCAGGGAAAATCATGCTGGACTAGAGAAGATCAAGGATGTGATGGTTAACCATGGAGCCATCTTAAAGGGGCCAGCCCGTTCCCAAAGGGGATGTCCGTGCATGCGCACTGTGCAGACACACAGGGCACATCTGCTAGACTCCGCATGACCTCAACCCAAAGGACTGAGCTGGTCCTGCTATGCAAGGATCCCTTCCCCTTCTCCCTCCTCTTCCTAGCTCTCTCTTTGCTTGCCACACATTGCCCGAGCACCTACTCTGTGCCAGGCATTCTTGGCAGCTGGAAACACAAAGGCAAGTCCTCTGGGGGCTCCCTGTGCCAGCCACAAGGAGAGGGATTCCCTGGAAGAAATCCAAACCTCCTTGCCATTCTCTCTTCTTTTGGAGTCTATGGATTGCTGTTTGCAGCTTGAAGGCAGCTGCACCCTGCCAGGGGCCAGGGCATTCTAGGTTTACTCATACACTCCTTTCTGTCCATATTATACCCCAACTTTCAATTTTGAGAAGTAAATATGCAATTTTTTCCTCCCTGTAATTTTCCCTGCTGTGGCTGTGGATGTCAGAGCAGCTGGAAAATGTGAAAAGCTCAGTGCTTTCTAAAAGTAAAAGGAGGCTGTGCAGCATCATACATCGTCTGCTGCTCTTGGCAAGACCCAACGGCTTTGATAGGGGGGTGATGCTCTCTAGGCTGTACTGTCAGGGGAACTTTTAACCCAGAAAATCCATGCCCCCGCCTTCCATTAGCAATGAGATAATCGCCAAGAACTAAGCATGTGTGTGTGCACACGCGTGCATGTTGCAGAGATGTCAGCCGAGGTGAGGTAAGGGTATCTGCTTACGCAGTCAGACTTTCTGTGTGTTCCTCTGGAGACTTTAAGCCCTTCATGTCTCAGTAGCTGAAGGTCAGGACAGTCTGATCTACGCTTTTGTTTGGAAGAAGCAGTGAATGGGGTGCGGAGAGGCAAGATTTGAGTCAGGCAGATCTGATATCACTTATGTAGACGTAACCTTGGCCATGTTTATTCTCTCTGGGTCCTGATTTCACCATCGTAAAATGAAGGTAGACTTGGAGATGTGCTATCCAGATCCCCCTGCAGGAAGGACTCACTGACTGCCCCCAGGACGTGTGGCCAGCAGCCACCTCCCAGCTGTCAGCTCCTTCAGGATCTACTGTGGTTGCAGCAAACTGTCCTCTCTGGGGTCGTGCCTTTCCCTGGGCATGCCACATCCAGTTACTGAGCAGAGTGATGCATGAAGGCACAGTCATTTCTGCCTGCTGCGGGACACTCCCATGGGCCACACCTAATTCAGCCCTCCCTACTCAGGCTGGGTTGGACCCGCATCCCTGTCTAACCTCTTCTGCTTGCTTTGGCTTCCTCCCTTTTCCCTTCACAGGTTATGATCCTTAATAAAAGTTTTGTACCCTAAATTCCATCCCCACATCTCCTTACAGAGAACCAATCCCGTATCCAATAGGGATAATGATTTTATTTCACGAGGTTATTGCTCAAAAGCTAAATGGGATGTTTATATAGTATCCCGCATGCTACTTGGAAGGTTAACAAAGCATGATATACATCTATGCCTTCTCCTTGCCCTAAAAACTATGACACTAAATCCCATCCAGGCCTTGAGCCTGTGCTGTGTAATATTGGCTTGGAGAATGTGGCCCTGAAAGTCTGTGCTGCCTGCTAAGTTCGAGGGCCGGGCAGAGGACTCTGGAGCCAGTCTTGTCCCTGTGAAGTTCATTATCCATGGATCACATCAGCCCTCTTCAAGGTTCCTCCCTGAAAAAGAAATTGAGCATGCAAATGCTCTTTTATCATAATCACCACGTATCCACAGGGTAATTCATAAAAGAGCTGGAAATATATTGAAATTCAATATTGTTTGAGTCCAAATCAATATTAATAATTGTTTGCATTTTTAAAGTGCAATTTGCAATTGAAAAATGCACAAAGATCAACCAGTAGTTGCTAACACATCAAATTTTCCTATTAAAGGCATAGTCCCTTAACTTTAAAATGTTTCTTATACAACAAAGGATGGCGCTGATCCATGAAAATGGTTATCTATTATTTACGTGCACAACATTAGAATTTGCTTCCATTATGCACGAACGGAAAGGCCAGTTACTTTTAAGTTCTTGATTTTTAAGAAATTAAACCGTTCATTTTGAGATAATTTTAGATTCACATAACAGCTGTACGAAATAATACAGAGTAATCTCAATGTGCCCTTTTTCCTGTTTCCTGTTCCTATACTCACCCCATACATCTTGTTAATAGTATAGTATAATATCACAGTGAGGGTATTGACATTGATACAGTCAAGATGACGGACATCTCCGTCACCACGAGGATCCCTCGTGCTGCCCTTTTAAATTCTTTAAAAATTGAAGATATTTATTTATGTATTTGAGAGAAATAGAGCACGTGAGTGGGAAGGAGGGGCAGAGAGAGAATCTCAAGCAGACTCCCCGCTGAGCAGGGAGCCTGACCTGGGGCTCAGTCCCACGAACCATGAGATCAAGACCTGAGGTGAAACCAGGAGTTGGAGGCTTAACTGGCTGAGCCACCCAGGTGCCTCCTCCCCCTAATTAAGGATTTTTAGATGACAAAGGTGACTGTGGATACAGTGGAATCCCCATCATTAGCCTTGTTTGGATTTCTGCCTTGAAATGAAGTCCATCCCTAAATTGAGGCGTGACTAAGTGTGGCTCAGTGTAGATGTTGAGACAGAGAGCAGTGGTCATGTAGGGAGGGGTTGACCTCAAGTGGGACTCGTCTCACCCAGACAAGCCTCAGAGAAACAAGGCTTTGTGGCTCAGAAAGAACCTGAGAGGGGTGCCTGTGTGGCTCAGTGGGTTAGGGCCTCTGCCTTTGGCTCAGGTCAGGGTCCTGGTGTCCTGGGATCAAGCCCCGCATCGGGCTGTCTGCTCTGCAGGGAGCCTGCTTCCTCCTCTCTCTCTCTCTGCCTGCCTCTCTGCCTACTTGTGATCTCTGTCTGTCAAATAAATAAGTAAAATCTTAAAAAAAAAAAGAAAGAAAGAAAGAAAGAAAGAACCTGAGAACACAATTTCAAGTTTAACACTTGGATTAGAGTCCTTTGTTCCCTCCACAAGGACAGAGTTGTCTTGAAGGGAAAGAGCTTGGCAGCTTTGGTCCATGGAGGCCAGCAGTGATCCAGATTTGTGGCAAGGGATGGGTGGCAGGTGTGCATAAGGGATGTCTTGGCTGAAAGTCCTCCTGCTCTGCCTGATTGTGGCCTTGTGCAAATTAAATTCACAAAAACACCTTTCTCTCCGGACATTTGTCTCATACCAGAGCTGCAAGGAACTTGAGAATTCATCTTCAGTGGATATTTTGGATGCAGGCTGGTTCTGAGATTAGGAAATCAACTTGTGAGGATCCCACAGCTTGGAGGGACAGCCAGGCCCAGAACCTGGGCTCCCCACTCTGAGCCTGGTATCCATCTTGTGACATCTGACTTCTTTGTTCAGGCTGCCTGGTCCACAAATGCAGCTCCCCTGTGTCCTGGGCATGAAGTTGACCCCTCTCCGGTGCTCCGCTCCTGGGCCCACAGGCAATCATCAGTGCAGTGAGGGAAACTAACAGATAGAGGGTGGTTTCTGCTCAGTTTCAACCTTTAGTTTGCTTTTGTTGATTTTTTTTTTTTTTACTGTGGTAAAATATGTATAATATTAAATTTACTGTTTTTTTTTTTTAAAGTTTTTGTTAATTTATTCATTTATCTGCACACTCAATGGGGGGCTTGAGCTCAAGACTCCAAGATCAAGAATGACATGCACTTTTGGCTGAGCCAGCCCTGCACCCCTAAGATATACTGTTTTAATCATTTTAAGTCCAGAGGCATTAAATACATTCACATTGCTGTGCAATCGTCCCCAACATCCATCTCTAGAACTTCCTTCAACTTCCCCAGCTGAAACTCTGTGTCCATTAATCAACGAAGCCCCCTCCCCGCTCCCCTGGTAACCATGATTCTACATCCTGCCCCTGAACTGGACTGCGTGGAGTCATACAGTGTTCGTCCCGCTGCGCCTGGCTAGTTTCATGTACCACAGTGTCCTCCGTGCTCACCCATGTTGTAGCATGTGTTGTGTCTGTTGACTTATTCATGTGTTCATTTCTTTTGTTTTTATTTTTATTTTTTAAGGGCTTTATTTATTTATTTGACAGAGAGAAAGAGAGATCACAAGCAGGGAAAGCAGCCTCATTTGTTTTGTTTTCAGATTGAACATGTAAGTGGAATCATACAGTGTTTGTCTTTCTTAGTCTGAATTATTTCACTTAACAGAATACCCTCTTGTTCCATCCCTATTGCAAATGGCAAGATCCCATTCTTTTTTATAGATGAATAACATTGCATTGTGTGTGTGTGTGTGTGTGTGTGTGTGTGTGTGTGTGTGTGTATGCTTTTAGGTATGTGTGTATATATATATATATACAATATCTTTATCCACTCATCTATTGATGGACAGACACTTGGGTTACTTCCATATCTTGGCTATTGCAAAAAAAAAAATGCTGTAGTGAACATAGTCTTTTTTTTTTTTAAAGATTTTATTTATTTATTTGACAGGCAGAGATCACAAGTAAGCAGAGAGGCAAGCAGAGAGAGAGAGAGGAAGGGAAGCAGGCTCCCCACTGAGCAGAGAGCCCGATATGTGGCTCAATCCCAGGACCCTGAGATCATGACCTGAGCCAAAGGCAGAGGCTTTAACCGATTGAGCCACCCAGGTGCCCCCATATTATCTTTTTGAATTACTTGTTTTTATTTTCTTTGGGCAAATACCAAGAAGCAGAATTGCTAGGTCATATAGTATTTCTATTTTTAATTTTTTGAGGAACTTCCATACTGTTTCAAATAGGAGCTGCCCCAATTTACATTCCCACCAACCATGCATTGAGGGTTCCTTTTTCTCCACCTCTTTGCTAGCGTTTGTTGTTTCTTGTGTTTTTTATTTTAGCCATTCTGACAGGTGTGAGGTGGTATCTCACTGTGGTTTTGATTTGCATTTCCCTACTCATTAGTGATATTGGGCATCTTTTCATGGGTCTATTGGCCATCTGTATGTCTTCTTTGGAAAAATGTCTATACAGGTCTTCTGACCATTTTTAAATGAGATTATTTGTGAGGTTTTGCACTGAGTTGAGTGAGAGCTTTATATATTTTAGATATTAACCGCTGAGCAGATATCATTCGCAAAAATCTTCCCTCACTCAGTAGGTTGCCTTTTCATTTTGTTGATGGTTTCCTTTGCTGTACAAAAGCTTTTTCATTTGCTGTAGTCCCAATTGTTTGTTTTTGCATTTGTTTCCTTTGCCAGGGAAAACATATCTAGAAAAATATTGCTAAGGGGTGCCTAGGTGGCTCAGTTGGTTAAGCTTCTGTCTTCTGCTCAGGTCATGGTGCCAGGGTCATAGGACCAAGCCCCCACATCAGGTTCTCTGCTCACTGGGTTATCTGCATCTCGCTCTCTCTCTGCCAACCCCTTGCTCATGCTCTCTTGCACTCTCTCTCTATCAAAGAAATAAATAAAATACTTAAAAGAAAAAAGAAAGATATTGCTCAGGCCAATGCCTGAGAATTTACTGCTTATGTTTTCTTTTAGGATTTTTATGGCTTTAGGCCTTACATTTAGGTCTTTAACCCATTTTGCATTTATTTTTGTGTATGGTGAAAGTGGTCCAGTTTAATTCTTTTGCATGTAGCTCTCCATTTGCCCCAACGCTATTTATTGAAGGGACTGTCTTTTTCCTGCTGTTAATTTTTGCCTTTTTTTGTTGAAGATCAATTGACTATATAATTGTGAATTTATTTCTGGGCTCTCTATTTTGTTCTGTTGATCTATGTGTCTATGTGCCAGAACCATCCTGTTTTGATTACTGTAGCTTTGTAGTATAGTTTGAAATCTGGGATTGTGATACTTCCTGCGTTGTTCTTTCTCAGGATGCTTTGGCTGTTTGGGGTCTTTTGTGGTTCCATATAAATTTTAGGATTATTTTTTGCAGTTCTGTAAAAATAATATTGGCATTTTGAGAGGGATTGCATTGCATCTGTAAATTGCTTTGGGTCGTATGGACATTTTAAATATTTTAATTCTTCCAATCCATAACTATGGTGTATCTTCCTATTAATCATTGTCAGTTTCTTTCATCAATGTTTTACAGTTTTCAGAATATAAGTCTTTACCTCCTTGGCTGAATCTATTTGAAGATATCCTGTTCTTTTTGATACAATTATAAATGGGATTGTTTTCTTAATTTCATTTCTGTGAGTTACTTGTGAGTTACTAGTGTATAGAAATGCAACATTTCTGTATCTTGATTTCACATCCTATAACTGCACTGAATTCCTTTATTAGATCTAATAGTTTTTTGGTGGAATCTTTAGGGTTATATATGTATACTTCTCTATATAGTATTGTCTACATATCAGTTGCTAATAGTGACATTTTGTTTCTTCCTCAACAATTTGGAAGCTTTCTATTTCTTTTTCTTGTCAAATTGCTATGGCTTGGACTTCCAATACTATGTTGAATAAAAGTGGTGAGAGGAGTCTCTTTGTCTTATTCCTAGTTTTAGAGGAAAAGCTTTTGGCTTTTCATCATTGAGTATGATGTTAACTGTGGGTTTGTCATATATGACCTTTATTATGTTGAGGTATGTTCTCTCTATACACCCTCTGTTGAGAGTTTATCATGAGTGAATGCTGAATTTTGTCAAATGCTTTTTCTGCGTCTACTGAGATGATCATTTGACTTTATCTTTCATTTTGTGTATGTTGTGTATTTGTGTTGTTTTGTGAGTGCTAAACAACTATCCTGCATCCCTGGAATAAATCTCACTTGATATGCTGAATGATGCTTTTCATGCAGTTTCAAATTCAGTTTGCTAATATTTTGTTTGGGGAGTTTTGCATCTGTGTTCATCAGGGATATTGGTCTGTTATTTTGTTTTTTTGTCATGGCTATATCTGGCTCGGGTATTAGGGTAATGTTGTCCTTATAGAATTAATTTGGAAACATTTCTTCCTCTTCTATTTTTGGGAATAGTTTGAGAAGGATAGGTATTACCTCTTCCTTAATTGTTTGGTAAAAATTTACCTGTAAAGCCATCTGGTTCTGGGGGCACCTGGGTGGCTCAGTGGGTTAAGCCGCTGCCTTCGGCTTGGGTTGTGATCTCAGGGTCCTGGGATCAAGTCCCGCATCAGGCTCTCTGCTCAGCGGGGAGCCTGCTTCCCTCTCACTCTCTCTGCCTGCTTCTCTGCCTACTTGTGATCTCTGTCAAATAAATAAATAAAATCTTAAAAAAAAAAGCCATCTGGGTCTGGACTTTTGCTTTTTGGGAGTTTTTTGATTACTCATTTAATTTCACTACTAGTAATTCGTTCAAATTTCATAGTTCTTCCTGATTCAGTTGTGAAAGATTGTATGTGTTTAACAGTCTATCCATCTGTTCTAAGTTGTCCAATTTGTTGACTTTTTTTTTTTTTTAGTAGTCCCTTATAATCCTTTGTATTTCTGTGCTCTTGGTTGTAACTTCTCTTTTGTTTTTTATTTTATGTATGTTAGTCCTCTCTTTTTCTTGATGAAAAAGCTAAATGTTTATTAATTCTATCTTTTCAAAGAACCAGCTAATCGTTTCATTGATCTTCTATATGGTTTGTTTGTTTGTTCGTTGGTCCCTATTTCACTTATTACTGCTCTGTCTTTATTATTTCCTTCCTTCTACCAACGTTGTGCCTTTTTTGTTCTTTTTCGAGCTCCTTTAGGTATAAGGTTAGATTATTTGAGATTCTTCTTGCTTTTGGAGGTAGGCCCATATCATTATAAGCTTCCTTCTTTTTTTTCTTTCTTTTTTAAAGATTTTATTTATTTGACAGACAGAGACCACAAGTAGGCAGAGAGGCAGGCAGAGAGAGAGGAAGGGAAGCAGGCTCCCTGCTGAGCAGAGAACCCAATACAGGGCTCCATCCCAGGATGCTGATATCATGACCTGAGTTGAAAGCAAAGGCTTTAACCCACTAAGCCACCCAGGCACCCCATAAACTTCCCTCTTAGAACTGCTTTTGGTGTTGTCCCAGAGATTTTGAACCATTCTGTTTTCATTTTCCTTTGTCTCCATGTATTTTTTTTGTTTCCTCTTTGATTTCCTCTTTGATCTACCAGTGACTTAGTAATGTGTTCCTTGGCTTCTACACATCTGTGTTTTTTCCAGTTTTTTCTTATAATTGATTTTTAGTTTTACACCATTGTAGTTGGAAAAGATGCTTGATATGATTTCAATCATAAATTTATTGAGACTTGTTTTGTGGCCTAACATATGATCTATCCTGAAAAATGTTTTATGTGCACTTGAAAAGAATGTATATTCTGCTGTTTTTAGATGAAATGTTCTGTATATATCTGTTAAGCCCATCTGGTGTAATGTGTCATTCAAAACTGCTGTTTCCTTATTGATTTTCTGTCTAGATGATCTATCCATTGATGTAAATGGGGTGTTAAAATCCCCTACTATTATTGGAGTACTCTCAATTTCTCTCTTTATGTCTGTTAATATTTGCTTTATATATTTAGATGCTCCTATGTTACGTGCACAGATATTTACAATTATATCCTCTTGTGGGAGTAATCCTTTTATCATTATACAATGTCCTTCTTTTTCCTCTTGCTACAGTCTTTGATTGCTTGCTATCCTCACTTTTTTTTTTCTTCCACTTGCATGGATTATCTTTTTATCATCCCCTCAGTTTTAGTCTTTATGTGTCTTAGATCTGAATGAGTCTCTTGAAGCATATAGTTGGGTTAGTTTTTCTGTATATTTAGTCACCCTGTGTCTTTTGATTGCAGCATTTACCCCAGTTACATTTAAAGTAATTATTGAAAAGCATGTATTTGTTGTCATTTGTTAATTATGTTTGTGATTGTTTTTGTAATTCTCTGTTCATTTCTTCTCTTCCTCTCTTCTCTTGTGTTTAATGTCTTTTAGTGTTACACTTGGGATCCTTTCTCTTTATTTTTTGTGTATCTATGATAGGTTTTTGGTTTCTGGTTACTATGAGGTTCATATGTAACATCCTATGTTTATAGCAGTTTATATTAAGTTAATGGTCATTTAGGTTTGAACACACTTTAAAAGCACTAATTTTTTTTTTTATTTGACAGACAGATCACAAGTAGTCAGAGAGGCAGGCAGAGAGAGAGAGGAGGAGGAGGCAGGCTCCCCGCTGAGCAGAGAGCCCGATGCAGGACTCGATCCCAGGACCCTGAGATCATGACCTGAGCCGAAGGCAGAGGCTTTAACCACTGAGCCACCCAGTTGCCCCTAAAAGCACTAAATTTTTACTCCCCCTCCACATTTTATGTATAAGATGTCATATTTTACATATTTTTACTTTATGTAAAGTAATTTACATTACTTTTTTAACTTTTTTAGATATAATTGATTTTACTGCTTTTATGTTTTAACCTTCATACTAGCTTTCTAAGTGATTGATCTACTACCTTTACTATATGTTTGCTTTATCAGTTAAAGTTTTTTCTGTCATAATTTTCTTACTTCTAGTTATGGGTCTTTTCTTTTACCGGAAGAATTCCCTTTAACATTTCTTATAGTCTAGTTTAGTGGTGATGCACTCCTTTATCTTTTGTCTGGAAAACACTTTATCTTTCTTTCAATTCTGAACATTGCTGGGTAGAGTATTCTTGGTTATAGGTTTCTTCCTTTCAGTACTTTAAATTCTTCAGGCTGTTTTCTGCTGGCCTGCAAAGTTTCTGCTGAAAAATCAGCTGTAGCCTTATGGGGTTTCCCAAGTATGTAACTGTTTTTCTCCTGTTGCTTTTAAAATTCTCTCTTTATCTTTAGTTTTTGCTATACTTTGCAATAATTACAATAATTGTAATTATTGTGTGTCTTGATGTGGACCCCCTTGGGTTCATCTTGTTTGGAGCTCTCTGGGATTCCTGGATCTGGATATCTCTTTCCTTCCCCAGGTTAGGGAAGTTTTCAGTTATTATTTCTTCAAATAAGATTTCTATCTCCTTTTCTCTCTCTTTTCTCCATCTGAGACTCCTGTAATGTGAATGTTATTTTGCTTGATGTTGTCACAGAAGTCCCTTAACTTATTTTCATTTTTAAAAAACCTTTTTTCTTATTTCAGTCTAGTTGTTTTTTACTACCCTGACTTCCAGATCATTGATCTGTTCTTTGCATTCTCTAATCTGTTGATTTTTCTGGCGTATTTTTCATTTCACTTATTGTGTTCTTCAGCTCTGACTGGTTCTTTTTAAATACTTTCTATCTCTTTGTTGAAGTTCTTATTGAGTTCTTCCAGTCTCCTCTCAAGTCTGGTGAGTATCTATAACCATTAATTTGAATTCTTTATCAGATAGATTCCTTATCTGTGTTTTGTTTAGCTTGTATTCTAGGGTTTTGTCTTGTTCTTGTGTTTGAATTCTATACCTCTGCCTCCTTACTTTGTCTGAGTCTGCAGTTGTTCTGTATGTATATATGTGGTGCTCCTCTATGTGGGCTGGAAGCACCCTCTAGTTAGGACTGGGCTGAGTGCTGAGGGTGCACTGGTGGATGGAGCCAGTTTTCAGCCTAACTTGTCTGGTGGGCGGGGCTTGACTCACATGCTATTGGATAAAAGGGTCATGTGCTAGTTGGTAGGGCTCATTCCCTCACTCCCTTGGTCAGGATTTGTTCTGGAGATGTGCCATTTCTGAATAGAGCTACCTGTTGGGTGTGGGCACTGATAGTCACTCTGGCAGGGCATCGGTCCCAGCTGGGGCTGCTCATTGTGGGAGCCACTTTGGAGAGGTGCCTGCTGGTAGGTTGGTTTGGTGGGGGGTGGGGCTAGTCTTCAGAAGAATTCTGGGGCAGGGCAAGTTAGATGGAGAGTGTCAGAACTGGCTACCTCAAGCATCTGGCCAAGACAAAAGGCAGGCAAGAGAAATAGCACCTACCAGGACTTCCCATTCCTGGAGAAAACTCTCACAGATCCCTAACCCTTCAACACATACCCTAGAATTAGTCAGTCCATAAATCCCCTTCATGTATACCCCTGATGCTTTTTTTTTTTTAAAGATTTTATTTATTTATTTGACAGAGAGAAATCACAAGTACACTGAGAGGCAGGCAGAGAGAGAGAGAGAAGGAAGCAGGCTCCCTGCTAAGCAGAGAGCCCGATGCGGGACTCGATCCCAGGACCCTGAGATCATGACCCGAGCCGAAGGCAGCGGCTTAACCCACTGAGCCACCCAGGCCCCCCCCCCCCCGATGCTTTTTAAATTGCTGCTTCTGTTGCTGGCTCTCGGGCCCAGTGATAGAGTGCACTGGCCCTTTAAGACTGGAGAATAGGTTTCCTATAAACCTCCAACTCTTCCAAAGGTAAATCGGGCTGATTTTCAAAGCCAGACATCATGGGGGCTCATCTTCTCTGTGCAGGTCCTCAGGGCCAGGGATGCCTGATGTGGGCTATTCCTCTTCACTCCTCCACACCTGTGATGTCCCTCCTGCTTGTGGATTGCCACGCCGGGGGTTTGGTTCCCGACTTTGTCTCTGACCCTCGTACACTTCTCAATATGGCCTTCTCTTGATGTCTTTAGCTCAGGAAGATGTTTGGCTAGGCTTCAGGTTGTTTTCAGAGTGAGCTGTCACACATGTAGTTGATGCTTCAGTATGTCCCCAGGTGGAGGTGAACTTAGGATTGTCCCTCTCCACTGTCTTCCCCCACTTTCCTCATTGACTTTGGATCAACACATTAAAACTTCAGTTTTGCGTAGGAGTTTCCTAGCATAATCCATTTTATGGCATCTAAATGACTTGTATATTTGTACTTATGTATATTAATACATACATATATATATATATATATATATATATATATATATATATATGAATAGATTCCACATTTACCTCCATGAGTGTATTGGTCTTTAAGCCCCATGATTTGAACTCTGCCTTACCAAAATGAGGATATAAAAGAGGCATCCTTGCGGTGAGTGTGCGTTGGGTATGTGGGAGCTGCCAGGTTCCATCAGGATCTCTAATGGACCCCACTTCCTCACCTCCTCTTTTCTCACAGGACTGAGCTCCTCTTTGGACCTAATTCTAACCCAGACCTGATCAAAATAAACCCACAGCTCCCTGAGAAAGCATAACCTTTTAGAAATACCAGGTCTGTGGAGTACCTCTCTGCAGATGGCCTAGATATGCTCACACCACATACAACACAGGTTAAGTTGATCACCTGCCTTGTGCCAGACACTGTGCTAAGTGCTGGGTATATGAAGGTGTGGAGAGGGTGTGACACTGCTCTCGGGGCTCCACGAGTTTGAGACAGGTGTGTGAACACTCTCCGCATGGTGAGAGAAGGGCTGTTATCGAGGTAACACATGCTTATGGGATTGGGGTTGCTGAATCTGCATCCCAGATTCTGCCAGGGTGGGACTCGGTTTCTTTACCTGCAGAATAACTGTCCTCTAGCCTACCTCATAAAATGCCCTAAAAGTGAAGTCTTGGGCAGAGATGGTATCCACGGTGTAGTCCTTCCCCTGAAAGCAATCAGGACATCATAGCTTGTGACTCCTTGGCCAGGCTCTCAGAGATCCCTCGCTGCAACTGTGTGTTTGCAGGCTTCCCCTCTGCCTGTGTGTGTAAGCAGTGGTGGAAAGCTGGGCTGTAACCTAGTCGATTCGTGGGGTCAAGGCTTTGGGGCTGTTTGAGCCTGATTTGTGCCTTTACCTCTGCCTTAGGGCTCCCTTTCTCCCACCCAGCAGAAAGTATGGGGAATTGGAGGGAATCCCTGCCTTATAATTCAGAGGAGTAGGGCAGGTGAACTGCCTTCCCCAGGAGAGGGGAGCACCCATGCGAGCTGGGTGTGCTGAGGCTAGGCTCTGCTCATTTCAGGACCCAGGTCAGCGCCCTCTTGCATCTGGCAGGGCAGGACTGCACAACCCCGCCTCTGTCTGTCTTGTAGTCATTCGTCACCCTTGCTGGGCATTGCAACTTTATGCCTACGCATAAAAACTAGAGGGACTCATCCCAGAGTTTGCTGCTGCCGCTGCTGCTGTTAGGTTTTAATTAGCTGCAGGATTTTAATGAGCTGAAATCAAGAAGAACCCCATCTCAGAAGCAAGCAGGAGCCACACACACGGAAGAACTTGTCTGACAAAACAGATGGAGGTGGCGTTCTCGGGGGACTGGGCTGTGTGCTCCGTTTCAGTGAGGAGCAAATGAGTTCCTGAGGCCAGGAGGCTGAGCAGGGAAGGCGGGAGGTCAGCCCCATCGCAGGAGGCTTGTCAGGGGCGGAGCGGAGGTTCAGCCTCCTCTGCCCGCGGTGGAATGCTTGGTGCCGGATTCAAGGTGACGGCAGTGCCTGGCTCCATTCTCCTCAAGTTGCCATAGCAGCCTCTCTCCCGATGAGCAGCTCCTCCTGGAGCCCTCAGCCGGGAGGGACGTCATTGTTCGCTCCTGCCCGTGCACGGAGGAGACTGACTGGACAGAGAACTTTCTGGGGCCCAGGGTCCACACACCAAGTGGGTGCTCCCAGGAGCACAGGGCCGGACGCCTCCGGCTGCCTCCAGTGGGGCACTGGAGTGGGTCCTCACAGCCCGAGGGGTTCCTCTGGGTGACTGGGGGAAAGCATCCAGGCCTTGGAGCAGCCGCAGCCAAGCGTGTCCTTGGAGCCATCCGTCCATCGCCTGCCGGCCTGTCGCCACTGGAGGTGCGTGCGTTTTGGCTGAATTCCCAAGTCCTTGCTTGTGCCCTAAAGTGAATTTTCCCGAGACAAATTTTTAAATCGGATAAATAAGGAAATGGGAGGAATCCTTGGCCCTGACCTGTGTCCCAGGAGGTGTTTGCAAAATTAATTGCATTTTTTTTTCCTTACAGTAAAAATTGGTGATGCCATTCAGGCCTCAGGGAGAGCACGCCACTGGGAAATCTAGGGATTGTGAGGACAGGACAAGTGGGCCGTTTATTTTTCTTGCCTTACTCCTCCTCACTCTGCCCTCAGTTACTTGAATTTTCTTATTGTCTGTTGGTCCTGGAAGAGAGGCAGGGAGGTGGGGGGTGGGGGGGACTTGTCAGGGGAGCCGAGTGGGATGCTGCGCACTGTAAGGCTGTAACAGTCCCAGGTGGGAGTGGAGGACTGTGAGTATGTCTACGGGGCCCTGGGCAGCCTGGCCCCGGCCTGTGACAGATCACGGAGGCCACTCCCCCTACAGCAGCCCAACTCCCAGGAGACAAGCAGCCTTGGACCAGCATCTCCCCGTAGCCTTGAAAATAACATGTGACTTTGAAGACAAGGACCCTCGTGGGAACAATAGAGGATCAGATACACACACTCCCTGGAGGGTCGGGTGATCGCCTATCCACCCTCCACCTTTAAAGGAAGGAGGTTCCTATGGGTTCTATGATGTTGGCCCCCTCCTGGGGCGGTGAAGACCCAGCCAGCCTGCAAACCAGTTACCCAGGAGGGGAGGCATGTTAACCTTTTGATTCCATTTGCACATAGCAGGGAGTTGGCTGATTAGATGGTCTGCAGTGAGAACTAAACACTGAGAGGAAGGCGTCTGAGGGGAATGCTGGAGTCTGATGCTTAGGGAGGGTTCAGGGAGAGCCACGCCTGCCTCTAATGCCAGCTTCCCTGGGCATGGAGAACAGAGAGGGTGCTGTATTCTCCTGGACGTCAACAAAAGGTTGGGTCTCTGAGACCAGACACTTGAATGGTTGATGCTTCCGCTGTGGTGAAGGTGCAGGTCCTAGGGCTGATTTTCTCCCCCTAACCCTCGCCCCCCAGATTGGGGGCCAGGGATGTGGTCCTCATCCTGGTTCCCAGGCACGTGGGCTGCTGGAGGCTGGCTCTGTGTTGGGGGTTGGGGGTCGGTTCAGAAACAAGCGAGGACAGGTCGCAGCTGCAGAATGGGGGAAGTCTGTATTGGCTTGGACTGTGACAGTGGGGCAGTGACTGGGAGTGGGAGGGGACTGACCAATCCTTCCAGAGCCACTTTGGCCTTGCCAGCTCCTGCAAACAATGCAGTGATGATAGCATGTTCTTCTGAGCCACCCCCGACAACCTGCTTTTTTCCCATCCACTAGAGCCTTTGCACCAAGATCGGGTGGCACTTTATTAGCTGTTTTACTGGGCAGCAGTGGGCCCCAGCCATAAACTGGCCACTCTCTTTCCCTTCCTTTCTACCTTCCTCTCTCTATCCCTCACCCTAGGTCAGATGGACCTCCTGGCCTCGTGTCTGACCCAGGAGGCCCGTGAGGCTGCAGGCAGCATGCGACCACCCCAGCCCCACACATCAGGGCTTTGTGGTACTTTCTTTACAGCTTGTGGCCTTGCTGGGGACTGTCGATGGTGTGTGCGTGCGTGCTGTGTGTGCATACGTGTGTGTATGTCTGTTAGAGCCCTTGCATCTGATCTGGAAGGGCCTTGAGCTGCCTCCCCTGCTCCCTATCTGAGGGTCTTGTCCCTGTCGAATCCATGTGTGTGACACTTTCCCACTCTTCTGACTCCTTTCCATGGGGGTTAACCAGAGGGGGGTTAAGCCCACTGCTTTGGGACAGGAGGCCCTCTGCCCCCCCCTTCCCCCAGACCTCGAGGCTGGCCCTGCACAAAGGGCCTGTCACTGGGAGACTGAAGGACACAGTGTTGAGAGTGACCTTGTCCTTCAGAGGGGCCTGGGACCTGCACCACTGCGTTTGTGTCTTTGCAGGACGTTGAGCCAGGCACTGCCCCCCACCCCCCACCGCCAGGACAGTCCCATCCTGGGCAGCCACAGAGGGAGACGCCACAGAGCCCCACAAGGGACTTCAGGGTTTGAGCCTTTGGGGACATGCGGCTGCCTATTTTTACCCACTGCAAGCCCCCTGCAACGGTGTCCCTGGTGATGGCGGGCGCAGCTATCTTTCTTTGGGGTGGGGGCCATTGCCAGGAGGTCGGGGCCAATGGCAAATTGAGCCGGCTCCAGAGACAAAACAGCCCTCCTCGGTGCTGCCTCCCGAACATAAAAGCTGGGAGGTCGTGGGAACCACCTGCTCAGCACGGCCCAGAGAGCCCTGCGCTCAGACGTGTTCTCGTGCATAGAGGCCTGGGGCAGGTTAATTAAAGTTAACTGAGTGAAAACATAATTACAGAGACTGCAGAGGGGAGAAACCCAAACCTGCAATTTAACACTCAGCCCCAGAGCTTTGCTGAGAACAGTCTAGACCTTGGGAATTTTTGTCTGGGCTGGGGAGGGAAGGACTCCTCTGACTTCCTGCCTCATGCTCCCCCAGGAGCATGAGTTCACAGAGGGACAGGAGCTGGGGCTTCCTCCCCCAATGCCTGGGTGCTTGGTCAGGAATGGGTTCCTTGACCACAGTACAGTGCCCAAGGAGACTCCAGGCGGGGAAGAGTCCTTGTGCCAAGCAGCACATCTGGTCTGGGGATCTAACCACCTACCTGTGATCTCAGAAACTGCCCACCTCGTCTTAGCCTCCTTTAGAGCTGTCCTGTGTCAGGGCGGAGGAAGCTCCCGCAAGGCCTTTGGGTAGAGAGAGGATGGTGTCTCTGCCCAGACTAGTAGGAATGGGTGAAAGCAAGGGGACAGAGCGGCCTTTCTCTAAAAGGGGGGGGGGTCTCAAATCCCTGCCCGTCCAGCATGACCTCCTGTGCAGATCCCTCTTCAGCACCTGTCCCACTCCACCCATGTCATACCCCACTGCAGGATCTTACCTCCTTCCTATGAGCAAATGGCCTCGGGCTGCCCCCATCTCGACCCACAGCCTGGCCCAGTTGGAGTCACTCGTTGGTATGTGGGGTGTTTGGCATTTCTGGCTCTGCCCTTCAGGAGGAACTGGGGTAAGGGGCAAGTCACCTGGGCACGCTCTGGGTCGGTGGTGACGGGTGCCCATCGGCAGGAACACAAGGGAGGTTGTCACCTGCCTCTGAGCCTGGGATCTGTCAAATGTGGGTCTGGCTGCCTCAGCTCCAGGCCCGAGTGCCTCAAGAACGGGAGTAGCTTGGTCTGGCTAGAGCTTCAGTTCCCTGTGACGCAGCTGACTAGCCGGTGGAGTCTCTATTCTGCTAGCCCACCCATCTGTCAGGGAGACACAGCCCTGGCTGGTGAGAGCAGCCACCAGGTGGGGGATTCTCTGTCCCTGACAGCCTCTGGGCCTGGGAGGCTCCTTCCCAAAGCATCTGGCTCTGGAGGGATACTTGTCCCCAACACCCTGCAGAGAGGAGCCAGGGCAGAGAGATCCAAGAGCTTCTCTGTCCACCAGGCCACTTGTAAGGGACAAGGACCCAAATTGCTGGGCCTGTACCTAGACCCCCTATAGGGACCTATAAGGACACCAGTTCTTCTGGAAGCTCAGAGTGCCTGGACAGTGCAGGGGCTGATACTGGCTGTGGGTCTCTGGGGCCCCACCCTGGGCTCCCCCAGGCAGAGTCCAGAGAGTATCCCCTTTGGTTTTTCTGGGGGTGCAGATACAGGAGCCCCTGCTGGGAAGCTGGTGTCCCAGCCACAGGTGGTGACTAGACCTCCCTCAGCCTCCTTGGGCTTGGAGAAGTGGAAGGGACATGCCTGAGTAAGTTGTAAAGGACGGAGGAGTCGGGGGTCATACTTGGTCGCAGGCAGTGACTGGGGCCTCAGCCCACACGAGTTGTCTTGTGTCTCGGTGATGGACCCTCTTTCTCCCCGTCTGCCCCGTAGACCGTGCCCTGATGGATGCATGGTGTGGACGATGAAGGAAGAACGCACCTCCCACACCCGAGAGGTGACCCCGGAGCAAGCCCCGGATGACCGCACGAGCCGGAACCATGCGGCTGGCCTGCATGTTCTCATCCATCCTGCTGTTCGGAGCCGCAGGCCTCCTTCTCTTCATCAGCCTGCAGGACCCCACGGAGCTCGCCCCTCAGCAGCTGCCAGGTGAGCCCCTGCGCTGGGCCCTGCTGCCCGCGCGCCCCAGCTTTCCTGTCTGAAGGGCAGGCCTCCGTGGCTGCCCCGGTCCCTAGTTTGTGCCCAGAGCCCCGGCAGGCAGAGGAGGGGGCCTGACCTTCTCCTGGCGGGCATCAGCCTCTGGCCTCTAGTCTGTGGTCTCTGGCCTGTGCCCTCCTCTTAAAATGATAGCCAGGCTCTCATCCGCTTGTTGCCTTTGGTGAAGTTGAGGCTTAAGGAGGATTCTGCCATCTCTGGGGGGCCTCTCCCATGTGGTCTGGGATATTAGAGGGTGAATGACTTCTCCTTGAGCTCATGCCCCTCCATGGGACTCTGCTTCTCTGCCAACCCTGGGACTCCTCAAATCCAGGCCCTTTGGCCTGGGCAGAGGGGGTCAAGCTACCTCCTGCCTTTGTGAGGCTGAGATTGTTCCTCCTGGCATCTGCCTGCTGCCTGCATCCCACGTGTCCCTCATGAGCCATGGAGAGGAGCGCCCTTCCTGACTTGCAGAGATCTGCTGAGGACAGGTGGAAGAGAAAGTGGAAGGGATGGTTCTGGAGCCTCAGGCAGGCAGAATATGGAGAGGGGGAGCTCAGGCAAGGAGCCTCATGCTGAGACCCAGCCCCCACTCATCTCTCAGTGGTGGGCCTGGGACCTTTAGTGGGGAAGTCTGTGAAGATACCCGTGTGCTCCAGGACACGGACAATATGGAAGACGAGTAGAGGCTGTGGGCTTTGGCAGAGAAATTCCTGCACCAGTCTGCAGAAGAGCAGGGCCCTGCATAGGGCACCTGGCCCTCAGGGAGGGGGGCCCAGGTACTCGGGCCTACAGCCCCCTCCCCAGCTCTGCCCTCACCTCTGGCTGGCTCAGCCATCCTTTGCATAGACTGAAGTCCTGTAGGCATCAGATGGAAAGTCAGAAGGAGCACCAGGAGGCTAGAATGAGGCCTGGCAGCTGCCCCAGGCGGGGAGGCGGATGAGTTCACTCTTTCATCAAGAATCAGTAAGAGTCAGCCAGGGTGGTGGGACCCCAGGAGACAGCAGGTGAGTCACTGGGACTGACTCATGCCTGGGCCAGGCCCTCAGGGATAGTGGCTGTCAGAAGCGGGTCTAGGTTCTCCCCAGCTTCTGGAGAAGCAAGGATACTGCCTGCTTCTGAGCTGGCTCCTCTCGGGACTTTATAGCCCCATGTGAGCTTTAGAGTCGCTGGTGGCCCTGTGGCAGCAGAACCTGGCCCTGTAGGGTAAGGCTGTCAGGCGGGCTGAGATCAGATCCCCTAGGCGTAGGGTTATCTGTGCTGAACAAGGGCCCTTAAACGTCGTTTGGGGTGAATACTGTATCCTCAGGGTGACCCCTGTAACTGTGGTGCCCGTGTTGCTGTGTGTTGTGTGGTTGCGGAGCACACATGGGCAGCGGGTCCTTGTGTTCAGGGTCTGCGTTCTGTGGGATGAGCCTAGGAGAGAAGGCCCGAGTCTGTGAATGGCGTCCGTGTGGGCAGGGGTCATGCACTCAGCTGTGGTACACTGTAGGGAGATGCTATATCCCTGGGTAAAGCTGGAGCCTGGTGGCCCGGACCCGCACCCCGCCATGCCAGTCACGGCAAAGCAGAGCGCTTGCGCTTTGTGACTTTCGGCCCCTCATACCAGCCGGCTGCCCCTGCGCATGCGCCCCCGGCCAGCTGTGCCTGCGCATGCGCCTGTGGATCTTCTCCATTACCCGTGGGGCCAGACCCCGGAGGACCTCTGGGATTTCCAGGGTGGAGTGGCGAGGTGGGGAAGGAGCTCCGAGCCTCCGCAGGGCATGGGGAGTGCCACGAAGCTTCGGCGCGTATTTCTCCTTGCAGTGGGGCAGCGTGGCTGACTGGTGCAAGGAGCACACCTGGGGCTTGAGCCAGGTGGTTGTAATGGTGTAAATGGAGCCGGACCACCTGCGCCACGTGGCCGGGGATGGGCAACCTTGATGGTCTACGTAAATCACATCAAACACAGTCATAAAACTTTAAGTAATGCTTATGTTACTTTCCCTGAGCAAAGTGTTCCTGACACAGGCTGTTTGTGTTGATTTGTTACTATTCATTTATTCTTTCCCTGTACTTCTCACAGCAGCCTAATTGTGATTCGGTACCAAGAAAGCAATATCAAAGTAATTTTCCACAACATTAGTTACAATTTTCTTCTGATCTTTCAAGTGAAACAATCCCATCCTGTTGGCTTCTCTGAGCATATAAACCTTGATTACATTTATCTGTTGGAAACCAGTGCTTACAAAGTGTATGTATCCAGTTGCATGCGTGGGTGGCCCCAGGGGCCTGGACAAGCCTTCTCCCTGTGGATTTCTGCTGGTGGGAGGTACAAAGTCAGGAGGCTGCCCTGTCATCCAGATTGGGGAAGGCCATCGGGGATGCCGCCTGGAGAGGGAAATTCCGCACGGGCTACTCGGGCTTTTATAGCATCAGCAACTTCCCTGGGAACTCGAGGTCTGGGAGCCACCCTTGGTGGCTTTGACCAGGCTGGGCAGGGTGGGCAGGTGAAGATCCAGAAACAAGCCCGAGAGTGGGAGAAGGAGCCTTCCCTTGCTTGTGCTTCTCAGTTTTCTCTCGGGCAGTCATTAGGTGTTAATAGCATGTGAACTTCTCAGGGACCAGTTAGCAAACCTCACCTGACTCATGCATCAGATGCAATCTTACGGGCTTGCCAACTTTTATAAATTAAGCCATTTTTTAAAAAAATGTTTGCTATATTTTAAATCAGTCAAACCTTCTGGAATGTGAATAGCTGCTGGTTAACTTGTCTCTCACCTAAAATGAGATTTTGGTGTGTCGTCTGTAACAGAGAATTCAGGTATCCAATTATTTTCCAGTCTCCAATATTGCCAGGCTTTGAGGCCTCAGGAAACTCACTCCTTGACCCAGGAGACTAGGCTTGCTCCTTCCTTATGTACAAGATGCAGAGAACAGGCCAGAACCAGGAGTAACACATCCTGGTCTGGTAGCCCTGGGGATACAGAAGACAGATTCCAGACGTGTGGCTGGGCAGACTGAAATTTTACAAGTGGCCTTTCTTTATGAACTTTTTATTATGGAGGGTTTGGAACACACACCGAGTAGATGAGACGAGCTCCGGGGCTCCAGGTACCAGCGGGCTCTGTCATGGGGCTGCCCACGTTCACAGCCACTGGCACCTTCCTCCTCCTGACTTTTAAAGCATATACCAGATAGCATGTCAGTTCAGCCATAAATACTACAATGTATTGCTTTATTTAAGAGATAAGAATTCTTTAAAAAAAAAGATAAGAATTCTTTTTTTTAAACATCCAACGATTCTTTAATATTGCCCAATATCCAGTGTTCAAATTTCTAGTTGCATCACAAATATTATCAGTACCCTTATTTCCACTTTGTTTTATCCAGGATCCAGATTAAGCTTACACATTGCAGTTGGTGGTCGAGTCTTCTATCTCTTTCAATGTATAGGATTCTCTCCTCACCTTTGTTTTTCTCTTGCTCTTTTATTAAGGAGACTTGGTCCCAGGTCCTGCCGAGTTTATCCCTGTTGGGGTTTTTGTCGATCGTATGTGTTTGGTGTGTTTTTTTAAAGATTTTATTTATTTATTTGACAGTCAGAGATCAGAAGCAGGCAGAGAGGCAGGCAGAGAGATTGGAGGAAGCAGGCTCCCCGCTGAGCAGGGACCCTGATGCGGGGCTCAATCCCAGGACCCTGAGATCATGACCTGAGCCGAAGGCAGAGGCTTTAACCCACTGAGCCACCCAGGCGCCCTGTTTGGTGTATTTTAACATTGTTTTGTGCTCTTTGTACTTCCTGTAAGTTAAGCAAATCTAGCAGCTTGATCAGATACGGGTTTGGGAGATTTTCTTTTCTTTTTTTTGGAGATTTTACTTATTAGAGAGAAAACGTGCCTGCAGGCATGCATGAGTGGAGTGGAGGGGAAGGCAGAGAGAGAGGGAGAAGCAGACTCCCCGCTGAGCAGGGAGCCCGATGTGGGGCTCTATCCAAGGACCAGGCTCATGACCCAAGCTAAAGGCAGACACTTAACCAACTGAGCCACCCAGGTGCTCTTCTTTTCTTTTTGGGGGATGCACGTGTGATTCTATGTTCTTCCATGAGGAGGTGCACATCTGCCTGGCTCTCTCTTGTGATGCCTGTTAGCCACTGCTGAAGCCCCTGGATCCATCCGTTCATTCAGGGCTGCAACTGCACAATGCGGCGCTGAGAGTTTATCATTCTTCCTTCATTCTTTTTTTTAAGAATTTATTTATTTATTTGACAGTGAGAGAGGGAACACAAGCAAGGGGAGCAGCAGGCAGAGGGAGAAACAGACTCCCCACTGAGCCGAGAGCCCAATGCTGATGCAGGGCTTGATCCCAGGACTCTGGGATCATGACCTGAGCCCAAGGCAGGTGGTTAACTTCGAGCCACCCAGGTGCCCCTCCTCCTTTATTCTTTTAAGTGGGATGGATTTTGTTTTAATGGGTCAAGGTGAGTCGTTGTTAGTGACCCATGCAGCCAAAGTGATGGTGGATTGATTGGTTTATTCATTGGCAAATAAAAAACCATGATCTTATGATACAGAGTATGTTGCTAACGCACTATAAATAGGTCTTTTTTCTTTCCTTCTTTGCTTTTTTTTTTTTCTAGAGTGAGTTTTCTTAAAGCGGGGACACCCCATGTTTCAGAGACGTAAGCTCTTAGCTTTCCTGAAGCCATGGAATTGCAAATGGTGGAGCTGGGTTTGGGGATGATGCTGGGGTGTCGAGGATAGAGGCAACCACAGTGACAGCAGCGGTTCAGGGGCCCCTAGTGCAGACAAAGGGACTGGACAGCCCCCGGTGACCTCGTCAGCAACAGTCTGCCCAGGACATTCCTTCCACAGCACAATGGCATTCAAGGCTGAGGGTAATAATCTGCTTTTTACCATGTGCCAGACCCTAGGCCAAGCACTTAGTATGTTTTAATACATATAATTCTTGTTTGTGTTTTTGTTTTGTTTTGTTTTTTTAAAGATTTATTTATTTATTTGAGAGCCGGAGAGAGAGAGAGAAGCAGACTCCTTACTGAGCATGGAGCCCTATATGGGCCTCGATCTCACAACCCTGAGATCGTGACCTGAGCCAAAATCAAGACTCAGACACTTAACCAGCTGCACCACTGAGGTGCCCCAGTACATACAATTCTGTGAACAACTGATTATTCCTGTTTACAAAGTGCTGGACAGCCGCCCGGTGGGCACACAGCAGCACTGTTCTTAATGTGTTATTCGCTGCATGCTGGGCACTGTACCCGGCACTTTACAGGTATTTAGTACTCACTGAATGCCTTTAAACCCATGAGTTAAGCACTCTTACGCCACCTGACAGATGAGACTATTGAGATCAGAGAGGTTAAGAGCCATGCCCGAGACCACACAGTGTTGGGTTTCGGAACTGGGATTTGTCCTTGGGCAGCAGACTGTCCACATGCACCTGCTTCCCTCCTAACAACGGTGATGCTCCACGTTGCCTCCCCGGGCCTCAGAGCAGGGCCCGGGCAGAGAGAGCCTGGATCAAGATTTGGAGGTGTGTTGCAGTTTGGAGTGGGAGGAACTCCCAGTGGATCAGGGGCCACAGTGTGACCTGGGGCTCTAGACTCCTGCTGCAGACACAGCCAGTCCTGGGGCCCACAAGCCCTCCCTTGGAGCCTCTCAGAGGAGCGAGCCTTCACTACAGGGCGAGGGGAGCTCCTGAGGTGGGGGTGGCTGTTAGAAGGCTCACATCTGGAGCTGTGATCAGGAGCACAGGAGGTGACAAGAGCACAAGGAACCCAGTGGGGAGGTTCAGAGCAATGCAGGAGAGAAGGCAGGACCTGGGGAGGCGGAGCCCGGAGAGCGTGGATTCAGGGGATTGGGGCAGAGTCAGCAACACAGAGTGGGACGGTGATGAGGGTGAGTAGGGCTGCTGGCTCTGACAGATTGGGACGGGTCTACCACTCACTGAGGCAGACACGCCAGATGGGGAGCGATTTGGGGGAGGGGGCTGGAGACCACGTGTTCTATTTTAGGCAGGTGGCATCTGAGTTGCTGGGCAGAGCTGCTCTGTCAGTCCTCCACCCTGAACTCCAGACTCACAGACTCACAGACTCACAGGAACAAGCAGGAGACACAGAAAGCCCCTCCCCCTCCCCCTCCCGCCTCTCTGCTCTCAGGCCTCACATTCACTTCTTCCATGTCCTATGCCTGAGGGCAAAGTCCTTCCTAGCTGGAGGAGCCCGGAGGGCTGCCTGGAGAAGGGGAGCTGTGGGTGGCATGTTTGTCTTCTGTAGTGCCCAAGAGGCCACCGGGTATAGACCTACCATGAAAGCAGTGAAGTAGGTTTGGGTGAGACCCGCTTGGAGCTTGGGGTCTCTCTGCAGTGTGCTTGCCCTAGTCTCTCCCAGCTGCAAATCCGCAGAGCCAGAATTCCACTGCCCAGGGGCCGAGAACTGCTGTCGAGGGCTCCTGCTTCCGTCCCCTGGAGGCAGGGATGTGCTGGCCGGTGAAAGTGTGGCCCTCACTCCTGGTCCCATGGTTACCGGGGACACATAGCCCTGCCTGAGCCAGTACTGAGCCCACACTTGGCTCGTGTGTCTTGTTTCTTCAGCAACTCTTGGCCCAGGGATGTCCCCTTGGAGCCCTAAGAGCACGGCCAGGCCAGAGTGGGCCGGGTGGGCCGAGGCAGCAGGCGTGACTGCCGAGCAGCGATTCATAGCTCACTTATGTGAGGTTGATGGTGTGAGCAGAAGCGTGGTGGCCGACCCTCCTCTTCCCCCTGCTGGCCCCAGGGCAGGGACAGCCAACCGGCACCAGGGCATGCGTGCTCACACTCTTTCTGGGCCAGGGGAACCAGACTCCCCGCTCCCCCAGCCCCCATTTCTGTGGAGCCATCTGCTTTCCCCGGGCAAGTGGGTTTTATTGGAGTTCTCCTGAGTCTGTTTCCCGAGACCAGTTCCCACCAGCATTGCAGAGCGCCATATATATTTTCTACAAACCTTGCGAGGCTGACACATCCTTGTTGTGACTGTGAATATCAGAAGTGACATGTAATTGCAGTGATCCATCCTGTTAAGTAGCTGGCAATATATCATTGCGGAATCAGCAGGGCTGGGACTCCCAGAACCCGGTGTTTCTGAACAACACACCTGCAAGCGTGTTCAGACTGTCTCGCCAAACAGTGCCGAGGGCTCGTGAGGGCCGCCTCACTCTCCCGCACCTTGCTTTTCTGTGACCACAGCAAAGGAAAGCACCTGCTGAGTTTCCTCCTAGTCTTTGGAGAGCACTCTCCTCATCACAGAAGGCACCGGGCTCAAAGTCAGGGCCATGGGGCAGGATCCTTGTATGGTTTCCTTACAAGTGTGGCCCTTGGGGGCTTCTTGGCGCACCCCCCCTTCATCCTTGTAAACTCCAGAGCGGCTCTGAGGGGTTCCTTCTGGGGCCACAGGGTGGTAATGAGCTGGGGCCTCCCAGTCATCACTGTGCTGGCAGAAAGAAGGAAACCCGTGGGCTCAGCCATTGCAAGATTAGAAACCCACGTGGCCAGAAGCCCAGGGGTGTGATGGCCAAGCCCTCCTTGACGGGGTGGGCGCATGGAGGCAGAGTCTGTGTATTTCAGGGGGCACCACTCACACCGCATTCTGTGCTCATTCTGGAGTAGTGCTGACTTAGACTCTGGGGTGAAGGCTGCCCCCTGGAAGTGCTGAGGGCAATAGGGATGAAGACGGATCCCTCACGTGGTAGTCAGGCAAAAGGTGCCAGAAAGGGCAGGGCAGTGTCCGAACACATATCCCTCAAGTGTGGGCACCTGGAGCCCACTGGTTTGGTGGACTCTGGGGTGCTGGCTGGAGTCTTCTTTTGGGGGGTGGGGTTCCTGAAGGACCCTCCTTCTGCCCTCCCTGGGAGGCTCTATGGGCCCTGTCTCTACAGCAGGAGTTTCCCTGTCCCCACCCTCTCTCACTGCAACAGGGCCATTCTCAGTGGCACACCTGGCCCGCAGTTCCCCAGCATCTGTTTCTCTGATTCAGGCCTCAAACACTCCCCTCATCCCTGCAGAAGACACCCCAGGGGTCTCCAGCCAGAATCTCACTTTCCTATGGTGCGTTAAAATAGGCTAAATGAAAAATAATGAACATGGAGGAACTAATAACAGGAATCACCTAATTAAATTAAGAAACAGACATCATATCACTGTAATCTGGAAATTGATATTAATAGAAAACGGTCCCAGAATTGTTATGCTAAAGGTTCCTAGGGGTAGGGGAGATTAAAAAGGAGAGCAGAACGGAACATCGGGGCACCGGTTCCATTCCAGTACGAGCAAGACTTCGGTTTTAAAGGAACTAAAGGGAAATGTTAAGAATAGGAGACGGGGTCACTGCGTGGGTCTAACCGGGTCCCGGATGAATGTGGCTTAGAAAGCCACAGTCCCCCACACGTGTTTGTTAATTTTTTAATGAGACCGTGTAATTAAGCTTCCATGTGCGTGAAAAGTCATGAGAGTCCCATTCCTTGGCGCTTGGCACCGACCCGGGCACCTTCCCTTTTTTCTCCACCCTGGGAGTCCAACACGATTGTCCTCAGCTGGGACTCAAAGAGGCTAAGTGGGTGGCCCAAAGTCCCGCAGCCAGAGTGGCCCCAGCCAGGATTTGAACCCGGATGGGCCTGACCGCAAAGCCCCTCCTTGGCTCACCCTGCCCTCCTTGCCTGTTGCTACTGGTTGATGTCACAGTCTACTTTTCTTGTACATTCTGATGTTTTTCTGCCATTTCCTCAAAGTGCATTTCTTGCCAACACCCAGCAGCAGCCGGACACCCTGACTCCAGCCCCAAGGCTTTTCTGGTGGCTTAGCTAATAAGGCCCACACAAAGCCTCCTTCTGAAATTACAGTCGTGCTGGAAAACTGGGTCTCCTATTGTGTCTGGGCCTGAGCCGGGGCTAAGTGGGGCCGTTGGTTCCGATGCCCGTGCTGGCTCACAGAAACCCTGGTTTCAGGTTGTGTGGCCACAGGGACTTACTGTTCCCCCGGGCCTCTCACTTGGGAGGTGAATCGGGCTCTGTTCACTTGTGATGTGAGTCATGGCTTGGCGGGCCCAGAGCAGGGCTCAGGTGTGGTGTGACCCCTATCCCACTCTGCCCGTCCTGGAATGAACTGAAGGGAGACCGGGGTTGGGGGCGCGGCTCGAGATCTGTGTGTGAGATGCCCCAGAATCACATCCGGTCTGGTATGCTGTGACTGCCCCTGGGCCATCATTGAGCCCCAGGAGCACTTAGGCTCAGGGGTTACTCCCAGGACTGAGCTTCCTCTCTCTCCATGTGGGCCCCACCCCTTCATCAACCAGGCATCTTTAGTTGGGGGTGGGGGGTCATTGACATCAGAGTCAAGGCCTCCACTCAGTTCAGGAGATCTGCCAGCAGGAGCAGAAGGGCAGAGAGAGCTCTGGTCCCAAAGTGGCATGGGGCTCTGAAGGGCAGCCGCTCTGCCTGGCTTGCCTTCCCCTCAGCCACATCTGTGCTGCGGCAGGAGAGGAGCTCAGCGCACACCGTGAATCAGAATGCCATGTTCATTGCCAGTGCGGGGAAGAGTCCAGTGGGCTCCTACCGTGTGCTTATGGAAGGCCCTCTAACCTTTCTGAAAGCCTAAGTAGCTAATGTGGGCAGCAGAGAAATGGTTCTGTGCCAGAAGGGTCCGAGGACGGGCCTGTTGCTATGGTTGCTGTCCTTCTCCATGGCCACTGGGTGGTTCTTGGTTTTTTAAACCCTGAAAAGGTCATGGTGGTAGTTATGACAACAGCAGCCCTGGAAAGTTGGTTCTGAAGACCGATGCAGGCCTGCAGCGTGGTGAGCCCATCAGGGGCGCCCTGGGGGTAGGCTGAGGCCCGCATGCCTTGGGTCAGGCCTCGATGGGCTCACCTGCTAGCCCCTCCTGTTTATGGTGACCCTTTCTTGTGGCTTAAGGGCCAGCGTGTGTCTTCTCTCTCCTGAAATAATTTGCAGGAAGTTAGGAGCTCAGGTAAACGCCATCTAGGCCAGAAGCTTCCCATTACCTATCTGTTGGTATTCTCATTATAAAGCTTATCTGGGATGGGGGGGGGCTCTGCAGTTTTAACTTTCATGGAGAAACTCCGTGGACCATTCTCTCATTGAAAACGTTTTCTTTATATGGGAAAAGTAGCCCAGCTACAATGGGTTCCATTGCCCACCCCACGTAGCTGCTGCTTGGGAGCCCCGCACAGACATTGGCCCCTAATGGATGGGGTAAGAAGCCTTTGGGGGGTTCTTCCTATTCTCACAGCTTGGGATCCAGACAGGAAGTTGAGGCTGCTTCTCACCCAGCCTTGAGGCCTGGCCGTGGCATGCCCAGCCCTCCTCAGAGATTCCAGAGACCATCTATAGAGCAGTCTAGCCCCCGTTCAAGCTCCCCTTCCCCTCCCCTGAGCTTGGTTGTGCCCAAAGCAGGTCAAGGGTCCAGTCCCTGGCCAAGTGGTTCTCAGCCCAGATGGTTCCCGACCTAGGCTGGACTGAGGGGGATGGTTTGTGAACCTTTCTCCCCGTTTTGGTTGTGTATCCAGATGTGTTTCCTCCTGGGAAGTTGAAGGCCACAGTCATTTGTGAATGCATTCGACCTTTGCCCTCAGGGTCTGGCCTGACTCCGAAGGAGGGAAATGGGGAGGGACAGGGACAGGACGGACAGGGATGAGGTGCGATGTCAGTGAAAAGTGTGTGGGGTCACCAGGTCCATCAGAAATTGCATCCAGGACAGGGAGACCATAGGAGACTGGGTCGGGGAGGGAGGTGGGGAGCAGACAGGCCTGGGCCACTGCTCAGCTCCAGTCAAGAGTTCGGTGCCATGTGGGCCCAGAGTGCCCAGGCCCTCCCTTTGATTTATTTTTTTCCAAAGAAGCTAGGGATCTGTAACATATTTCTGTGATTACTCCTGATTTTTAAGTGGCAGTCAAATTTTGGAAGTTGAGAAGACAGTTTTAGAGTTGGACTACACTTCACACGGGTACCTCCTACTAGTTGGATGGACAGGAAGGAGGGGGTCTGTCCCATATCCCAAAGCTCCCTCAGGCTGAGAACTGTCCCCTCCTGCCTTCTCTGTGCAGCCCCCACCCCCAGGACAGAGAGGTAGTGGGTCTGCCTGATGGGGAGGGGACTCGTGAACTCTTCCCAGCCCTGGTAGGACTTGCCTCAAGCCAGACCCAAAGTGAGTCAAAGCAGAGCCTCTGGAGGTGCTGACAGACCAACAGTGGCCTCCTGGAGTCCTGAGGGGGCACTTGCCTGGTTCGGGAGTCCCGAAGCCCCACCAGAGAACTGTCATGATTTCAGCATGGGGCCTGGGGGTAGGGGCAGAAAGTGACTAGTCAGCGGAGGCCTGGAGGAGGCAAGGCAAAGTCAGGGTCTGGGGAGGCGCACACGAAAACCTTCCTTTATTCACACACATGGTTACTCATATGCAAGTATTTGCACCACTAACAGCAGCAAGCTTTGGTGCTGTGAATAAAGGATCATTTCTGGACAAACCTTCCTACAAGGGTGGGCCCCTCACCAAAGGGCTGGGAGTGGACTGTGGGCTCCCTGTGGAGCAGGCTTGGGTGGAAATGGAGATCCTGCTTCCCATAGTGATGGCAAGGTTGGCTACACTGGCCTTCTTTCTTCCCTACCTGGGATACTGTCTGTGGTAGTCACATCTGTCTGGGGTCTTCTGGGCGAGGGACCAAGTGTGGCCCAGCAAGGGGCACTTGTGCACTCTTTCTTTCCTGCTGTCTGCTTGTCAGGGACAGTGCCGCCAGGGCTGTGAGTGGGACCAGAGAGTTCTAGAGAATCCAGACAGCATCCGGGGAGCTAGCACCAGGGAATGTGGTCTGAGCAATGATGACAGTATGAGTGCTGAATGCCTGCTGTTTACCAGAACCTTCTCCCTGAAACCTCCTAGCACTAGGTCTCTTTTTTAACAGATGGGGAAATTGAGTACAGAGAGGCAGAGTCATTTGGTCCAAGGTTACACAGTCGGCAAGTGGCAGTGCCTAAACGAGATTCCCAAAGACACAGGGTCTCATTAGTGATTCTGACCGCCACTCGGAGCTGAGACACCATGTTGGAGGGCCAGCCTGGGGGCCTGTGCCACACGGTCATGCTGGTGTTGGGACATGCTTCATTCCTGTGTGTTGCAGACACATTCTGGTCCGTGCATACATCTGCTGGTGCAGGGGTGGGACTTCTGTGAATGTGTGCACGTCTGGCTCCCGCCCACAGTGTGTGTCCAAGTGTGTTTGTGCACAATTCTGAGGTCCAAGCATGTGTGCTTGGGGCTCACTGCTCAGGTGGGAAACACTTTCATGTGGGACAGTTTGGGGCAGGCTGCTTTGAGGGCACACTGATGCTACCCCCTGCCCTAGGCAGATGGGGGATGTACACAGGCAGGGCTCCGGGCTGGGCAGGCCAGTCACAGACGAATGAGGCATGGCCATTCTAGCAGGAACTCGGCAAAACCAGTTATTGTAACCCTTTTGCCCGACGTGACCGGAGTAGACCAAATAATGAAATTACGTTCATAATATTTCAAGTCGAGTGATCGCTGCTCGAATTAGTTCCTTCCCAGAACCAAGCCAGAAAGAGCAGCACTAATTAAAGGATTTGTGGGCTTAAACCGAGTCTGTTCATCTTGCGTGTACAATATATGGGGCTGTCAAGAAGGGGCTAGGCCTTGCCCCTTCCCAGAGAGCATGAGCAAGCATTAGAAGCCCACGGGCCAGTGGGAGGGGGGTTCTTAATGGCTGCAAGCACTTTTCCACTATCACTCAATTATTTCAGAAATATTTACTGAGCCCGAGCCTGGCTGGGCACTGGGATTCTGCAGGGAGCAGGACCACAAGGTCCCTGGGCAGACAGAACTCACCGTGAGTAGGGTGATGGGGAGCTCCTGGTGTCCACCCCGATTCCTTTCCAAGCTGGCCCTTCCACAGTGACCCAGGAGTGCTGGGATGTCTGATCCTCGTTCCACATCAGGGCTTGTAAATTAAGGGACTGAGCTAGGATTCCTGCTGGTGGGAGAAAGAACAGGAAAGGCATTGGTGTGGCTCGACCCCCCCCACCCCCCCACCCCCCCACCGCCCCACTCAATCCATTCTGTGTCCTAAAGAGAGGGCCAGGGAGCCAACAGCAGAATCACACCCAGGGCCAGAACACCCCTCCATCCGGCCAGTTTTTGTTTGGATTTCTTCCATTTGCTTCACTGAGGGGGGAGCAAATGCATGAAGCCCTCCCCGGGGAGCAGAGAATACCAGAATCCCGTGAAAGCGAATACCGACCGTGTGGTCAGCCTCGGCAGTGTGCCCACCTGCCCTGGAAAAAACAGGACCTAAAACTTCTTTAAAAGGAAAGAGAAATCCCAGGAGGCAGAAAATGAGAGGGATTCAGGAGAAGCCGTGAGCTCCAAGGGATGCCTATCATGGCGCCTGGAGCCAGGGCTTTAAAAAAAAAAAAAAATCAGCTTTATTCACATATAATTCATGTGCCCTAACACTCAGTCTGTTCAAGTGTACACTTCAGCAATTTTTAATAAATTTACAGAGTGTGCAACTATCCCCACAATCCAGTTTTAGGGTCTTTCCATTGCCCCCATCCCCCAAATCTCTTTTGCCCATTTACGGTCAGCCACCCCCCCCCCCCGGCCGTTGCCCCCCTGCAACCACAGATCTGCTTTCTGTCTTTCTAGATTTGCCTTTTCTGAACTTTTTACATAAATGTAATCCTCCAAGACATAGTCTTTTGCATCTGCCTTCTTTCACTGAGCATCACATTTTCGGGATTCACCCATGTTGCGGCATCTATCGGGAATATGTTCCTATTTACCCCTGACTAATGTTTCCAAGTCACACAGCACCGTGGTTTAGCTGTTCAGCAGTGGCTGGGCATTTGGATTGTTTATACTTTTTTTGGCGATTATGAATAATGCTACTATGAAACTCCCGTGTCTCTCTGTGAGCACGTCTTCATTTCTCGGGTGGATGGATAGGAGTTGAATTGCGGGGCTGTATCGTAAATTGGTGTTGAATTTTTGAAGAAACTGCCAGCCTGTTTCCAAAATGGTGCCATGGCCATTCCTGCCAGCCACGCACGAGGGCTCCAATTACTTCACATCCTCATCAACACCGGGTATGATCTGTCTTTTTAATTATAGCCATTCTAGTGGGTGTGAAGTGATACCTCATTGTGGCTTTAATTTGCACTCACTGAAGACTAATGATATGGAGCATATTTTCATGTGCTTATTAGCCATTCAAATATCGTCTTTAGAGAAATGTCTATTCAAATCTTTGCCCATCTTTTAAATTGAGCTATTTGTTTTTTTGCTAAGTTGTTGTTCTTTATTTTGTAGCTCCAAGGACTTACTAAATTTGCAAGGGATTTCTCCTATCTGTGGTTTGCCTTTTTGTTTTCTTGATGGTGTCTTTTGAAGTGCAAAAGTTTTTAAATTGGGAGAGGTTCATTCCATCAATTTGTTTTCTTTTGGGGATTATGCTGTTGGTGTTGTGTCTAAGAAATCTTTGCTTAACCCCAAGGTCATAAAGACCTTCTTCTGTGATTTCCTTTAAAAGTTTATAGTTTTAGCTCTTACATCTATGTCTGTGATTCGTTTTAAGTTAATTTTCATGTTTTATGTGAGATAATGTTCTAAGTTCATCTTTTAGCTGTAGTTTATGGTTTGTCCAATTGTCCCAGCACCACTTACTGAAGATCATCTTTTCACCATTGTACTACCTTAGTGCTTTGGCCAAAAATAAATTGCCCAAATGTAAGGGTTTGTCTCTAGGGTCTCAATTCTATTCAGTAGAGCCTTATGTCCATCCTGTGCCAATAGTACAATGTCTCGATTGCTGTAACTTGATAAGTTTTGAAATCACGAACTATAAGTCTTCTTGCTTTCTACTTCTTTTTCAAGATCATTTTGGTTATCCTGGGTCTTTGCAGAGTTTGCATAAATTTTACAATTCATTCATCTCCACCAACAAAAAGCCTAGAGGGATTTTGATGGCTGTTGCATTGAATCCAACTATCAAGAATATTGAGTCTTCCAATCCATGAACATGGAATGCCTCTGTATTTATTTAGGTTTCCTTAGTTCCGATTAGCAATATTTTGTAGTTTTTGGTAGACAGGTCTCATCCTTCTTTTTAAAAAATTTATTCCTAAGTATTTTATTCTTTTCATCACCATAGTGAGTGGAATTGTTTTCTTAATTACATTTCTAATATGTTAGATATTATTGCTAATATATAGAAATGTTCATTGCTAATATATAGAAATAGCTTAGATTTCACTATATTAATCTTATACCCTGCAACATATTAATTCTAGTAGTTTAATTGTGTGTGAATTCCCCAGGATTCTTAAGACACAGGGTCATGTTGTCTGCAAATTTTACTTCATTTTCCCATCTGGGTGCCTTTTTTTTCTTGCCTATTTGCACTGGCTACAACCTCTAGTACAATAAGAAACAGAAGTGGTAAGAGTGGACTTGCTTGCCTTGTTTCCAATCTTGGGAGAAAAGCTTGCAGTTTTTCACCATTAAGTATAATGGGAGCTGTAGGATTTTTGTGGGCCTTTGCCACTTGGAGAAAGTCTTTTTCTACTGCCAGTTTGTTGGGGGAAAAAAAAAATGTTTTTACCATGAATGTCAAGTTTTGTCAAATGCTTGTTCTATATCTGTTGAGACGGTTATGTGGTTTTATCCTTTATTCTGTAAATATGATGTATTACAGTGATACATCAACCTCGTGTTCTTGAGATAAATCCCACAGGCTCATGGTGTATAATCCGTTTTATATGTTGCCAGATTCAGTTTACTAGGGTTGTGTTGTGGGATGTTTGAGAAATAGTTGTAGTTTTCTTGCAATGGCTTTGTCTGGCTTTGGTATCAGATTAATGTAGGTCTCAGCATGAGTTAGGAAGTATTTCCTCCCCTTCTTCTGTTGTGCTGGAAGAGTTTGTGAAGGATTGGCATTCTTTCTTCTTTAAATGTTGGGTAGAATTTGCCATTGAAGCCATCTGGAACTAGACTTTCTTTGTGGGAAGATTTTTAAACCACTAATTCAGTTCCTTTACTATAGGTCTATTCAGATTTTCTGCTTTTAAAGTCGGCTTCGTAATTTATGTCTTTTTAAGGCTTTACTCATTTCTTTTTTTTTTTTCCTAAAGATTTTATTTATTTGACAGACAGAGATCACAAGTAGGCAGAGAGAGAGAGGAGGAAGCAGGCTCTCTGCTGAACAGAGAGCCCGATGAGGGGCTCTATCCCAAGATCCTGGGATCATGACCTGAGCCGAAGGCAGAGGCTTTAGCCCACTGAGCCACCCAGGTGCCCTGGCTTTACTCATTTCTTTCAAGTTGTTTCATTCATTGGCAAAAAGATGCTGATCGTATTCTCCTGTATTCGTTCATGGTGTTTCTTCTTTTCTTCACTCCTGATTTTAGTGATTTGCGTGTTCTCTTTTTCGTTTGCAAGTCAAGCTAAAAGTTTATCCATTTTGTTACTCTTTTCAAAGAACCAACTCTTCATTTCATTGCTTTTGTCTTTTCTGTTTCTCTGATCTCTATTCTAATATTCACGATTTCCTTCTTTTGGCGTGCTTTGGGTTTTTTCTTTTTCTAGTTTCTTAAGTTTCTAGTTTCTCAAGTGACTGATTTGAGATGCTTCTTTTTGAAGACATTGCCGCTCTAAATTTCCCTCAAATGCCACTTTATCCATAGTCTACTTTAAGGATCTCCTGTCCCAGAGCTGTCTTTAAATATCTGTCTGGTCTGCTGGTCTGTTGCTGCCCCCAAACTCTGTCACAACCTCAGAGAGCTGAGATTTTGGAATTATTATTTTCAACATTGCTGGACATGGGATTTTTTGATCTTCTTGGACTGCCCTACATTGGTAGAACTTCAGTCAATAGGGAAGCTGGGGGGGGGGGCGGTGGGCGGTGATGGAAGCCGACCCAGGCTTACTCTCCTCTTCCTGAGGTTCAGTAGAACTTCTTGACTAAATGCTTCTTCTTAAATTCTGTATCTCTGGTCAATTTCCAGAATTCTTAAATGGTGGGAGTTTTAAACAATTTTTATTTTTATTTTTTTCTTCTCTGTTATTTCTTTTTTGGGGAAAGAATTTGCCAACCTTCCTTCAGTCATTCCAGAAGCTCTACATCCAGGACTGGAGTCATGATGTCTACCCAGACAGGAGATGAGATCTCTAGTCCAACCAAGGTGCTGAGCTGGACTGCAGCCACTTGTAAATAGCACCCTGGGGAGGCATCAGAATCCATGCCCATTGGCCCAGTTTGCTTGAGAGGGTCCCAGTTTCCACCGGTGGTCAGGGGTAATTGTTACCAGGGCCCCTCCCACTCTTAGAGGTAGCTTAGTTTCGATGACAAACCATAGCGTAGATGTAATTCCGTAAGAGGAAAATTCAACCAGAGAGAGTGGGAGGCAAGAAATAATGGTAAGATAATACGTTGGCAGTAGGTAGATAAATACTTGTAAGTCTCTAAAAATAATCAGAAACCCTTGTTTTTGTGGGGGTTTCAGAACCGAGATGATGTGGAAGTTCAGACAGGGGACGGTAACGGGTTAGGAAGTCTAAGGGAGTCAAAGTCTGTCAGGTGGGGCCTGGGCCAGAGGCTTGGGGTTACCTGTGACAGGGAGGGGTGTCAGTGCTGGAAACACCAGAATGCCGGATTGTAACAAACTTTGGACTTTATTTTAAAATATGGCTGACCCCTGGAAGTATAATGTGTATCCCCTGAGCCTCTGCCCTGACCCCTCTCATGGTAGGTAGCCCCACTCCCAGGGCTGGGTGTTTGTTTAATCACCTTCTGTTTGCCTCACTGGTGACAGAGGGATTCCCAGCCCGAGGTTATGGGATGGCCAACAATTCAGCATGGGACAGACATGTGTCACATGGGGAGGAGGATGGCTCATGGCACGCAGGGTCCCATGGGGAGTAATCAGCAGGGGCTGTCAGAGGCTAGGCTAGTAGTTTGGGGTGGGGGAGAGGTGCTACCCAGTTCTCACGGGAAGATGTCATTGGCTTTAATTGAATAATTTTGTGGGCTGGCAGGGCATTTGACCCCTGTGCTCAGGTAAGCGGGAACCATGCTTGGTCCCCTTGATGAGGACACTTGTTTGGCTATGGGACCTCACTTGCAAGAGCGGAGAGAAAACTTACACTGGAACTCTCTGAGGGCCTCCCCACTCTACCAGATATCGAGGCGGCATGTGACATTGGGCCTCACTTTCCGACCTTACAGGCATGGCGGCAGTCTGTCCTGCAGCAGTCTGAGTGGAAACACGTCATCTTCAGCGGGAACCACCTTGAGGGCAAAGGAAGCTGGAGAGGGGAGGCTCCTTGCCCCAGTCTCAGGACTCCCCCAGCCACAGCAAGGGTGCTGGGACCCTGCCCGGCTCTTGCCTTGGTCACCCTCAGCCCCTTCCCTCTGCCTGTGTATCCGTCCCTCTCTCCCCCAGCTGTCTGTCTATCTTAGTTTAGAGGGACGTGCTATAAGCTCAGGGCCTAGTTTGTGCCCCCTTCAGAAACAGCATCAGTGGAGACTGGCCAGCCATGTGACCTGAGCCCAACATTGGTTACCTGTCACAGGTTAGGTTACCTGTCACCATCCCTGCCCCATGCTGGGGGTCTGGAGCCTGGCAGTGCTCCCTGCCATTTCCAGAACCGCAGTGGAGTTCAGCAGATGGGTGAAATAACGTTTCACTGGCTGCTTGCGGCTTCTTCCAGCCCATGGGGCTCTGCGGACGTGCTCCGTCTAGTATCTGCTTGCCATCAGGTAGGAATGACAATTGGGCCCCCCTCCTGGCAGGCCCTGGTGCTTGGGAGCCGCCCCAGAGCACAGGTCAGCAGTCAGGCCCCCACCCCGGCCGTCCCTGAGGCACTGTCTCAAGTGCCACAACACGTGGAGGGGCAGACATGCGGACAAAGCAGTTGCTTCCCTCCCTCCCTGGGGTCTCCATTCCTTGGGGCATGCAACGACCTGGCAAAACCCAGACGGTTCAGGTCATTACTGCTGGAGAGTCTGGGACTGGGGTTTTGAACCTGCCAGTTATTTTGAGCTGCAGAATCCCCACGGAGCCTACCTGGGGAGCGCAGAGCCTGACGAGGGCATTCAGCTTCCATCTACCTGGAACCGGGAGAGGCAGCTGCTACGTACGTAGTGCTTGTTAATCAGGCCATCAGAGCCCGATGTCTGAGCTGCTCCCTGAACCAAGCAGATTTGAATCTCTGGGAGAGCCCCTCAGGCCACAAGCAAGCATGAAAGCCATTGGATTTGGAAGAGTGTTTCTCTGGCTTCAGAGTGTAACTACAGATCACTTGGATCCCCTGTGAAGATCCAGATTCTGATTCTGTAGATGGGGGGGCGGGGTGGGGGCAAGATCCCTGCATTCCCTGCATGCATTCATTCATTCATTCATTCATTTATTTCTCTTTCCTTTCCTTCTTTTTTCTTTTCTTTTCCCTTCTCTTCTTTCTTTCTTAAGATTTATTTATTTGAGAGAGAGAAAGAGAAAGAGAGCACTAAGGAGAGGGAGCGAGCAGACTCCCCGCTGAGCATGGACCTTGTTGTGGGGCTCGATCTCACAACGCCAAAATCATGTTCTGAGCTGAAATCAACAGTCGGATGCTGGTGCCATCCAGGTGCCCCAGGATCCTGCCTTTCTAACAGCAAGGGTTTATATTTAGGATCATGCTACTTAATGTCTCTGTAGGCCAGTAGACTCAGTAGTAACATTTGGGAGCTTCCTAAGAAGCTTCCTGACCCCAGATCTACTCAATTAGAATCTGCATTTTAACAAGATTCCTGGTGGTTTGAATGCACTTGAAGGCTGAGAAATGCTGGTTGAGGAGAATTTAATGGCCCAGCAAGCCTGAGAGCGAGAGAAGATGCTTTCTGCTTCTTTGTGGATCACAAGCAAACATGTCTACATCACTAGGTGGCCTAGACCCTTCTTATGTACACGCAGTCTGCACAAACACAGTCGCACCCCGCGTACTGTGATCCATTTCCCAGCACCTTCTGCGACATGGTCGACCACTTTCCACACTGATCCGTGTCCGTGGTTTTTACCCCTGCTCAGAGGCAGTGCCATGGAACTAAACCATTGTGAAGATGTAGCATAGATTTTGCTCAACCCGCTCTCTACTGGTCTGTGCTTTACGCTGTGCTATTCGCAGTGTAGAGCTGGTTCCCGAATCATTTCTATTTCCTCCAGAGTCTTCTTTTTCTGGTTGCTTCTCTTTGTCTCTCTGGTGGTGGAGGCTGTCCTCACATGATGGTGGCTCACATGCCTGGTGGCCCTCCGTCCGCAGTTGGGAGTGGGGCACCCAGCACGTGACTGGTGTGGAGTCACCACACGGCGTTCCTTCACAGGGTGGGGTGAAGAGTCAGCCTTCTCGCTGGAAAATTTCAGGGGGGACTGTGTTAGAAAACTGAAAACTACCCTAGACTTGGGGATGGGGCTCTCAAACAAGGAAACATTTATTCTATCAGTCCTGGAAGCCAGAAATCCAAGATGAAGCTATTGGCGGGACTTCTTTCTCCAAGCCCTCTCTCCTTCGCTCATAGATGGCATGTTCTCCCTTTGTCTCCACCTGGCCTGTCCCTCCCTATGTCTGAACTTCTCTTTCTAGGAGGACACCAGTCCTCTTGGATTAGGACGCACCCCAGCGACCTCCTCTTGACCTTCAGCTCCGTGTCCCCTTCCCCGTGTGGAATCTGTCACCACCCTCCATCCACTTTCTAATTTCCAAAAATGGGTTGGAATCTGTGCCACCGCCTTTCGAGCTCCTGTTGTTCCCGTGGCCTTCTGTTTTATTCCTTCGCTGTCGTTACACTGGGATCTTAGGAGGAAGATGAGACAAATGTACGTGTTCTGTCCACTGTGTCTCCCCAAAGCGTCCTGGCTTCTCCCCCAAGAAAAGGGACGAGCCCCAGCCTGCCAGGGAGGGCTCTGAAGCAGGATCTGGTCGGGGGTGCTGCAGCAGCCTGGGGCTTGCCCTTTGAATCCTGAATCGCTGTTGCTGCTCAGAGAGGAAAGAAGCTTCCCTGGGAGGCTCGGGTTGCCAGGGCCTGGCCCCTGCCTTGCCCGCCAGCCTCCTCTCCCTCTGTGATGTCATAGGTGTGCCACTCTCGATCCAGAGACAAGGTGGGTGTCTGACACCTCCAAAATAATGCATGTTTTCCAAACTTGTTGCTGAAGCTGCTAAAATGTTTTTTTTAAAAAACCATTTACACTTCCCTTGATATAAGGCAAATACCTTCTGTCAGCCGGGCGTGGGTCGGGTGGGGGCGCCTGAGACTGGAGAAGCCAGATCAGAGCAGCCCTGGGCCTCGGGGCTCCCCAGTACATAAGAGGGTCTCCGGGGGGAGACCCAAGCCTTAGGGGTGGGGTGGGCCCTGTGTCTGGGGGGGAAGGGGAACTCCAGGATGGGCAGAAGGGCTGAGCAGCTGTCACAAGGTAATTTGCGTTGACAATGATGATCTGTGTTTGGCGTAGCAAAATTGTTCTTTCCAAGGCCTCTCTGTGTCCTTGAAGGGAGTGGCTTTGTATCTGAGGAGACGCCACCCCCCACCCCCCGCTTCTGGCTTCTGTTTTGGAAGGTCTGAGCTTATTGAGGAGTTGTTCAAGGGAAAAGGGACGGAGGGGATATCTTTGAAAGATACAAGATCGATCCAGTGACCAAAGCTGAGAGCAACAGAATTCACTGGAGGCTAGGAAGAGATGGGCATTTGGGGGTCCCCTGGGTCGTGAGCGATAGGCCCAGGGAGGTGGCAGGATTGCAGGGCACACCTGGGGAAACCGGATAAGAGTGGAGGGTTAAACCATCCTCTTGCTTGCAGTGGCCAAGAACAAGCAAAGCAGAGGGCCCTTGCTGGAGGGCTGCAGACCCTCTAGGCCTGAGAGGGGAGTTTCTGGGGTCCCCAGAGAGGGGGAAGGGCTGTACATGGCTGAGCCTGACCCTCCCCTTAGCCAGGTGGGGCCTGCAGCGATTTCTTTTAAGCTACAAGAAATAAAAGAACGTGTGCGGTGGGATCCAGACTGTTCACAACAGGCCTGGGCTTTCCATGGTGCGTGCCCTTCTCTTCCCAGCCAGGGAGGCCTGCGTACACTGTGCACAGGTCCCCGGTGCGGCTGTGTGCTCACGTGTGGCAGCTGCCAGGTGACTGTTGGGAGACGTAGGGCCACAAGGGCCACTTCCCATCGTGAGAGCTTCAGCACTGTCTGCTTTCTCCGGGGGCAGCATCTGGGAGCAGGGCAATCCTACTGTCTGCCTCAGTGGCTCACTCCTGCAGAGGCGGGGAACTTAACCCTCTGAGCCAGGCCTTCCCGACTCAAGAACGCAGTCAGAGGAGTGAGAAGAGCCAGAGGTTCCCGGTATGCTAGGGAGTGGAAGGGAGGGACTGTCTGGGCCCTGTGGTGTGCTCACATCACACACACACACACACACACACACACAACCATCCCACTGGCACCTGTTCACCAGCCCGAATCACACCCAGCTAAAGCTCCTCTGTTGAGCCTGACATGTGCTCCCTGAAGAGGGGGTCCCCTTTCCCCACCTTTACCTTCTGCGGCCCCCCACGGCGTTTGAAGCACTCAGGCTGGTGAGAGCTTGGCACCTTCTCCAGCCCAAAGCCGTGAGGAGGCAGGAAGCAGGGAGCAGCAAAGGAGTGTAGGGTAGGAACTTCCCAGGGCAGGACCCTTCTCCTGAATCCCCTGCAGGGTCCAGCCTCGCCTGGAAGCTGGGGCTACCGGTGGGGGAGCCCCCATCAAGGATGACCATGCCCATCCCTGCTGAAAGCAGAGGCGGCCAGCCCTGGGCTCTGGCCCAGCCTGGACACAGGGAGGAATGGTGCACGGAGGCAAGCAGGCCCAAGCCAGGGCAGCCGAAGCGTGGTCTGACCGGATGCTCTCTGCCCATTCTGGGTCTGCACCTGTGGCCATCCCCAGGCTCAATGTCATTTGTCCCAGAGATGCCTGGTCTGTGGCAGCAGGGAGCCTAGAGCCCTCATCTCCACAAGTGAAACCCCTGTGGGAAACAACGGGGCCTGGCAAGAAGGCTGGCGGTCCTTCCTTGGGGTCCCCATGGCTACTCCTTGGAAACCCAGTTCTAAAATGCCTGGAGCCAGTGTTGTTGTTAGAGGTGTGCACTTGCCTCGCCACCAGCAGAGGGTGCCCTGAGCCAGCTCACGATGTTCTAGTCTGCCCTCAGACCTCGGAGACAGGGCATCCCCAGGACAGGACTGAGGTCTAGTCCTGTCCACCTACAACCAACTTCCCACCTCCCATCACCATAACGGATGCAGGACCCGCACATGCTCCGTGCTTAATAAATGTCTGTTGGGTGGCTGTGGGGTTCAACAGATGGGCGGACAGATAGATGAAAAAGAAAGGAGGAGAGGGAAGAAAGGAATGGATGGATGGATGGATGGATGGATGGATGGACAGATGGATGGATGGATAAACAGATGGGCAGGTGAGTGGATGGTTGGGGTAGGTAGCTGGATAGATGGTTGCCTGGGTGGTTGGACAGATGGACAGAGTATGGATGGATGGGTGAGTAGATGGACAGGTGGACAGATGGTAGGGTGGATGGACGAATGGGAAAGTGGTGGATGGACAGACAGTTGGATAGGTAAATACACCATCAGAAGGCACTAAAAGGTCAGTTCAGGCTTATTGATAGACTGAAGCCATAGCCCCAGCTACAGATGAAGGTCTTTTAAGGAACAGAAGAAGTTTAACAACATCTCTAGGACAAGGGCCCAGGTGTTGATTTGTTCTTGCAGGTTCCGTGCCCAGTGGTCCTGTGGTCTTGGCATCCGTTTTCCCTCCGTCCCTCCCGTGCCCCGGTTACTCCCCTTCCCCTCTCCAGCCCAGACTGGGCAGTCACGGCTGGAGACGCAAACGTGGGATGAGGGAGCACCCTGCCTGAGTGTAACCGCGGGCCCAGCAGGGGCTGTGGGCATGGACCAGCCTGGCAGGGCCCCCCACCCGCCCCCTGCACAGACTGGGCCCTTCCCTCCCCTGCTTCCTGTGGTCTTTAGCCAGGGTGCTGGTACGAGTACACTAAGTGGATCAATAGCGTGTCAGCCCTTTGCCAAGAGCAGGCTGCATCTATCAAGGGCTGAGTGACAGCTAATCATTTTCCACCTGGTGTTCACCCTTGCAGAGACCTGTGGGCTCTGCCGCTGGGCCTGCTGGAGACCAGGAGGCTGACAGACCCTGCCCTGCTTCCCCTGCAGGCTGCAGGCAGCCTCCCGGGCCACATTCCCACTCCCCGCATTGCCCCCCACCACCACCTCCCCCCCTCCCCCCACCTGCATGAGGGTACGGCTTAGTGGGAATGTGTGCGCACCTGGGGCTTGGGAGCACACGTGTGCCTTGGAGTGTGAGCATACCTGGAGGGTGCATGGCTGGCCTCTGGGGCATGCCTGAGGGCTCATCTAGCAGTGCGTGCATATGCCTGTATGGGTTTGACTGTGTGCACATCCGTGCTGATCCCTGAGAGTCCGTGTGAGCACGTGCATGCACAGGCATGTAGGAACTCACGTCTCCGTGAGTGTGTGACCTTGTCTGCATGAAGGAGTGTGCTCGGTGCCCATGTTTGCCATCAGGGTGCTGCTGGATATGCCAGAGACCACAAGCTCCCCGGTACTCCCGAGTCCTCTCTCCGGGAGGGGAGTTGCTAGCATGATGCCCCACGCTGAGCCATCTCGCTGTCACCCCCACCCTAGCTGGTGCCTGGAAGGGAGGAACGGTGGCTGGAGCCCCGTGCTCCCTCTCTGTCCCTTTCCTGCTAGAGAAAGCAGGTGCCGGAGGGAGGAGGGGAGTCCTGGGTTGAAAGGAACATTTCTTTCTTTCTTTCTTTCTTTTTAATTTCTAAAGTATCTTTATTCTTTTTTTAAATGACTTAAATTAATTAGCTAATTAGCATATAGGGTATTATTTGTTTCAGAAGTAGAGTTCAGTGAGTCACCAGTTGTGTATAACACCCGGGCTCATGACATCACGTGCCCTCCTTACTGTCCATCCCCAACCCCCACCTCCCCTCCAGCAACCCTCAGTTTGTTCCCTATGATTAAGAGTCTCTTACGGTTTGTCTCCCTCTCTGATTTTGTTTTGCTTTATTTTTCCTTCCCTTCTCCTATGCTTCTCTGTTTTGTTTCTTAAATTCCACGTACCAGTGAAATCATAAGATAATCGTCTTTCTCTGGCTGAGTTATTTTGTTTAGCATAATACCCTCTAGTTCCATCAGTGTCATTGCAAATGGCAAGATTTCTGGCTTTTGATGGCTGAATAATATTCCACTGTGCATATATATATATATATATACACACACACACACATAGAGAGAGACACCACATTTTCTTTATCCATTCATCTGACAGGAGCATTTCAATTGAAAGTGATAGCATCAGGTAGGGCTGTACTCAGCTGTCGTCTTGGTGTCGGAAGAACTCAGCGTCTCCACTCCTCCCCTCTGCTTTGCCCTGTGTGCTTCACTGCCGGGCATCCTCGCCCCTGGGGGTGGCCATCGCATCTCCACACTTCCACAGCCCCCTCAGTTTCTCCTATGGCTGAGGGATGGACTCGACTGCGGGATCACACGCCCCTCCTGGTGTGTACCACAGGGTCTGAGAGCAGGGGAGGGGAAGGTAGGTGCAGTGGGAGGGGAATGGGAGATGGGTGGGTGGAAGCTGTGTAAGGGTTCTTTTCTCTCTGCCTGAGGTCTCACATCTGAGGCGTGAACAGTTGCATCCGAAAGGGCCCTGGCGCTGTCAGCACCCACTGGAGGCTCACAGCAGCTACTACACAAGCCCCTGGCTGGAGCCAGCTGTTTCCACTTCAGGCTTTCAAAGAACATCTCACCCATCCCCCCACCCCTACCGCCCCCCAGCTTCAGACTACGTGCCCCTGACCAGGCTCCACCCTTGGTTTCCAGCCACGCAGGCCCTGAGCGGGCTCTTGCCCTTAAAATCCCACAACCTGGCTAGGCCCCACCTGTCTGATCTACCATTGCCTCACCTTCCCGAAAGACCCCAACCAGCAGGCAGCATCTGCCCTGGGTGTGGGGCCTCAAGCCCCGGAGGGGAGAGCGCTGGGCCAGGCCCCCAGCCCTGGGGTCTTACAATGGGGGAGGGACTCGCCTTCCCTGTGGTAGCTGAGGACACCCATGGCTCCTCTGGGTCACTGCCACAGGAGCCACGAGCAGCCGTTCTGCAAAGTGTGGCTGCAGGCTTGCTCTCAGCAGGCAGGCAGCTCTTCCAAGTCTCCATGAATAATTGAAAACACCTTAAGTGTGCACCCGCAGCCTGGAGGACGCCCCCCTCCCCTGTTGTGTTTAGGAGCAAGCTCAGACAATAGAAATAGCACTGGACTGGGTGAGGGGGGAACACCAGGCCCAGGCCTGCTGCTCCTGGGCCTGCCCCCGCCCTGGCCCTCTCTCCTTCCCCACCTCCCTACCCTCAAAGCCCCCAGGGCAGGAGAGGGTCGGCTGGGAGGGCTTGCTGCAGATGACAGGCATGGCGCAGGAGAGGGTCGGCTGGGAGGGCTTGCTGCAGATGACAGGCATGGCAAGCCCCCACCCCCGCCGCCAAGGGCTCAGGAGACAGGTGCACCGAGATGGTGGGGGCGGGGTAGGACCAAGGAGGAAGGGCTCCAAGGGGACTGACTTGGGGCCACCCCCGGGCGGCCACCTCTCTGGACAGCTGCTCCAGGGAGCCCAGAGGGATGTGCCACACCTGGGCAGACCCCAGGTAGGGGCCAGGCTAGAGCATAGCCAGCCTGCCACTGTCCCAAAGCATATCTCTGGAGGAGGGACTTGCAGGGGATGGGTAGAGGGGGCAGGTAGGTAGTGATTGCCCTGAGCTCCAGGGAGCTGTGTGTGTGTGTGTGCATGCACACGCTGAGCAGAGCAGATATCATGAGGGCAATGCGTGTGCGTGTGCAAGCATGTGGCATTGCGTGGGTGCGGCAGGGGCTGTGTGGCTGGGCGTGAGGTTGAAGAAACACACCTGGGCCTCTGTGTCTGTGGCTTTGCACATCAGATGTCTGCTCAGGACTGAGAGGTCCCAGAAGGGCCTCTGCCTTGAGCTCCAGGCTGGACACCTCCCCCGCCCAGCTCCAGGGCATCCTGTCCCAGAGCCCTCTCTCCACTGCTGCTGTCGGGGGCTCCTCTCAGACCCTCCCTCTGAGAGCTGAGCCTGACGTCCTAATCCCTCCAACCTAGAGTTCCTGGTAATGACATTTCTGAAACGTGAAAATTAGAAACTAGCTGCCACATTGCTCTGGGCTCTAGGCCAGCCCGGCTTCCTGCTGGGCCCCGCGTGGGGTCTCAGAGGCCACACACGGCCCTTCTTGTGGCTGTTCTGCTCACACGGAGGAACCTCCTTTCTCATCAACACAAAGGGGTGACTCTACTTCCCATGTTCCCCATGCCATGTGAGCAGGAGACAGGATTTCCTTGCAGCTCTGCCCGTCCTCACCTGGAACTCGGGGTCTGTGCAGAGGCCGTGCAGAGGGAAGGGGTGGCAGTGGGAGGGGAGCCAGGAGAACCAGACTTGGTAGTCAGGTGCAGCTCACTCCCCGCCTTGGGCCCTGCCATTCCCTGTGTCCCTTGTGTCCCTTTCTGTCCCATCTTCCAGGAATGGTAGATCCATTGGAGGGACTCAGGCTAGAGTGGCCGGGGCTCTGGCCTGCTTCTGTCCCCATGAGCCCACAGAGAAGCTGCCACAGTGGGTAGGAGTATCATTGCTTACTGTGGTGGCAGATGTCCCACACTTTCTCTTCCCCTTCGGACCTGGAGAGGGTGGTCAGCTGGGTATGAGGCCAGCTCTGCCATGAGGCCTTTGTGGACTGGGCAGAGGGCTCTGGGACCACTGATCTCTTGAGATGACCATGATGCCCATGGGGAGCGGAAGACAGGGCATTGGGGAGGGCAAGCATGAAGCCAATTGCTCTCTAGACTGCGCAGAACCCGCCACGTTGGGTTGGGACTTCAAACCACTTGAATATGAAGCTTGGGCCTGGAGGTCGGGGTGGAGCACAGACTGGAAGCAGGACATAGCTGGGTCCAATTCCCTGGAGCAGAGAGGGCCACCAGCTAGGTGCCTCTCGATGATAGTGCTGAGCACCTGATCGGGCAGGGGAAGGTCTGACTTTGCTTCTTGATCCTGATGGCTATGAAGGAGGGAGATCCCCTGGTAAGGGAAGCGTGGCTGAGGGCTGTGAGCAGAGGCCGGGGGAGGAAAGTGTCACAGTGGGCCTGGCCTTCAGGCTCCCCCAACTGCCCAGCTTTGGGGCCGCTGCTCCCACCCTACTCCGGCCCTCCAGCCTGTCCGCGATCTCTGATCGCTCCTGACCTGACGTCCCCCTTCCAGCCCAAGCCGAGATGGTGAACATTGTCCAGAATCACCTGGGGACCCTGTGTCCAGCTCCCCAGAGGTATCCTGAGATCCCCCCCCACCACCTCCCCACGGGGGGACAACCTGGTATCTGGAGCATTGCTGCCCCCAGGAAGCCCTCCATCTGTAGAGCTTGCAGTGGACAACTTTGTGCTAACCAAGGAGGCAGAACCAGTTCCCCTAGTGGCTCTCAGCACCATTCAAGGGGTCCCCGCCCTGTGGGAGCTGGGGACTGGTTGGAGGGCACTGCGTTTGTATATGCATTATGTGTGTGTGGGTTTCTACAAGCCTAGGGGCATATGCATCCAGGCCCATGTGTGTCTGTGCACGTGTGTGTGCCCCTGAGTCTTGGGGTGGGCCACCGGGTGCCCTAGAGTCTGTGGCCAGGCAGGCTCCGGCTCCCAGCCGGAGGAGCAGTACCAGGAGGGCTGGGGTCTGTGCACTTGTTGAGGCTGGCTTCTTCATTAATCCCTTTTATGAGCAGACCCGAGAGTTCGTGGTGTGAATCTGGCCATTTGCTCCCGTCCCCTCTCCCCCTGCCCCGCACACCCCGGGAGGAGGATCACATGTTAAATATTTGTGGTTTTGCTGCGTTAGGTTTTCAAGTTCAGCAGTAATTACCGTGACCAGGTGCCAAGTGAATCTGCTCCCTCGGGAAGCCTCCCGCCGTAGCAGGGCTGGTGGCTGGGTTCCAGGCCAACCGCGTGCCGTTCTCACAAACCTGCGCGCCTTCCCTTCTGGACCTCACTGCTTCACTGAGCCCCGAACCCACCCAGACGATACCACCTGTGAGTGTGGTGCAGATGGATGCTCATGGTGGGTGCCTCGCCCGAGCGCCGATGCTGTGAGCAGAGCCTGGGGGCCGAGTGAACACTTTTTTTTTTTTTTTTTTTAAAGATTTTATTTATTTATTTGTCAGAGAGAGAGTGAGCGAGAGCGAGCATAGGCAGACAGAGTGGAAGGCAGAGTCAGAGGGAGAAGCAGGCTCCCTGCGGAGGGCAAGGAGCCCAATGTGGGACTCGATCCCAGGACGCCGGGATCATGACCTGAGCCGAAGGCAGCTGCTTAACCAACTGAGCCACCCAGGCGTCCCCCGAGTGAACACTTTTAACGCCACCCCCCGCCCTCCCGCCCCAGCACGGTTCCCAGCCACACTCATCTTGGCACAGTGGGCAGAACTGCTTTTATTTTCAGGAGAGATTTTAATTGTTCAGCTCCGGAACCCCACCCCCACCCCAGCCCGCCTCTTGCAGGACTTCTTAGCCTTTCTTTTAGGGGTAGATTCAGTCCAACCCACGACTTCTTGGACACCTTCAGGGTAATTAAGACAGTGCCTGGCGCAAGCCTGGGTGAGCGGTGGTGGCCACGTCCCCCACCTGGTTGTCTGTAGGCGCGGCTCCTGGGGTGGCTCCGGGGGCAGAGGTGATGCCCTCAGGTTTTCTGGGTAACAGCGCTTGGCCCTTGGCTTTTCCTAGGATGACACATCACACCCCTCAACAGTGGATGTTCTTTAAGGTACTCAGACCCAGAAAGTTGTGGGGCGAGGGGTGCCATGTGAAGGAGAGGGGCAAGTTCAGGCCAAAGCTCCCATCTGCGTGCCTCCAGGACCCCATGCAGTCCTGGATGGGAGGGAGCTCCTAGCCCAGCCCTGATACAGCCATTTGAGCAGTCTCCCAGATGCTCTTCTGGCCATCCCTGGGCTGGCTCCAGAGGTACACCTGCCCTCAGTGGGCTCACAGCCTGCTGGGGGAGAGGTGTGGGAGAGCCCAGAGCAGGGGATGGAAGGAGGAAAGGAGGGAGGCAGACCCCCACCCCGACAGCTCCCTGAATGGCTGTGAGCTGGGGGTGAGAGGTGTTGGGACCCCCTGGGAGAGAATGCACCAAGAGGCAGGCTTGCCCCTTTAAGGGAGCCTTGGATCTCTGGGCAGAAGCCCACACACCACAGGGTATTGGGTGCACCAGTTCAGCTTCTGGGCTCACCCGCACTGGACCACATCTGTGTCCTTTGGGAGGGGCTGGGAACAGACAAGAAGGCATCTCACCAGATGCCAACAAAGCATTCTGGCACAGGGTGGCGGGGGTGCTGCAGGGGTGGGAGGGAAGGGAGGTGGGCCCACTGCTGTGCTGTTCCAGGATGCCCTGCCTTTTTGGCCATCCCTGGAGTTATAGGGTCCAGGGGCGCTTAGAGGGAAAACCAGTGGAAGCTCAAGGAGAAGCAGGCTTCCATTGAGGCATCTGGGGCAGCAGTCCCATCTGAAGGTTCAGCCGAGGGCGGACCCATATTTAAGCTCAGCCCCATGGCTGCTGGCAGGTTCCGTTCTATCTGCCTTGGCCTGAGAACTCCCTTAGTTCCTTGCTATGGGAGCCTCTCCCAGGAACAGCTCACAGCATGGGAGCTGGCTTCTTTCGGAGTGAGTAAGCAGGAGAGGGCAAACCAAAGAGAAGGCCGGGCGTCTTTGTAACTCACCCTCCAAAGTGACATGCTGTCCCGTGAGTTGTGGCCGGCCCGCGCTTACAGAGGGTAGGTAACAAGGGCAGCTCACCCGGCAGGGAGCTGGGAGGCTGCCCCCCGAGGTGGGCTGTGACTGAGGGGCTTTTGTGGGGGAAATTGCGTGTTGTAAAAGGACCTCTCCGGCTGCTCTGTGGAGAAAGTTGAAGCCGGGGGACCATTCGGGGGAAAGCCTACTTCACTGGGAGCTTCGCTATGGGCAAGCTGGACGTAGGGCTCATAGTAGAGCCTTCCTCCGAGAGTTAAATAAGATAAAACAGGACCATGCTTGGCATGGGCCTGGTGGCCATGTAGGCTTTTCTCTTTGGACACAGCCATTGCCTCCTCTAGGGTCTAGCATTGGCCATGGCCCCCTTCAGTTCACTGGGGGTGTCTTTCTGTGTCTACATGAGTGTGAATAGTGATTGGAGACCAGGTTCGGGTTCCTTCTGGGGAGCTGCAGGCTCCGTGAATGAGGGTACAGCCAGGTTCCCCAGTTTGCGACATTTCCACCCGAAGCAGCTCACCCCTCAGGGAAACAGGAGGGCCAGCCCAGCACCTCCACTCGATGGGCAGAGACTGGGACACAGGCATAGGGTGTCCCTTATCGACCTGCAGGGACAGCCTCCCCTTCAGCCCAGCCTGGTCTGTCGTCACACTGAGCACGTTAGTGTGAATTCACCTGAGAGCTGAGTGTGTCCTGTTGTGATGCTGCCTCTTTGCTGACCAGGTCTGAAACACAGCCCCTCAGCCTCCCGATTGTCCTTTAGGGATGAGGTCAAGCACACTTGGGAAGCTCCCGCCTGAGGTGTGCACCCACGATCTGTTTCTCCCCGAGATGGGCTGTTACTGACTGCACGGTGGTTCTAATATTGATGCCTAACACAGTATCAGAAGTATCACAGGGGGCCCCTGGGTGGCTCAGTGGGTTAAGCCTCTGCCTTCGGCTCAGGTCATGATCCCAGAGTCCTGGGATCGAGCCCCACATCGGGCTCTCTGCTCAGTAGGAAGCCTACTTCCCCCTCTCTCTCTGCCTGTCTCTCTGCCTACTTGTGATCTCTGTCTGTCAAATAAATAAAATCTTTAAAAAAAAAAAAAAAAAAGAAAAAGAAGTATCAGAGTATCCGCCTCGTCACACCCCACGGGTGCACACTGCAGACCCCAGCCACCAGTGGGGTCTCTAGGCCACCCGCTCTGCTCACCAGCAGGCCGCAGATTGGGGGGTTCTCATGACCCCTTCTGTTTGGAAAATTCACTGGAAGGACTCACAGACCCAGGGCGCGCTCTATTCACAAGAACAGCCTTAAAGGATACACAGGGCCAGGTCCCGGAAGGTCCTCAACACAGAGTTTCCAGGCCCTTGCCTCATGGAGCCAGAGCACATAGCTCTCCTAGTACCGCAGCGTGCCCGCATCAGGGGAACCTTGCTGTCTGGAGTTTCTCTGGAGGTTTCGGTGGGTAGGCATGATTGACGAATTATTGGCCACATAATGGAACTCAGTCTCCAGCCCCTCACCCCTGCTCAGTCAGGTGCTGAAAGTTCCAATCCTCTAATCAAGCGGTTGACCTTTCTGGTAACCATCCCCCATCCCGAAACTGTCTGCCCCCCCCCCCCCCCCCCCCCCGTCACCTCATTAGCATAACGAAGACACCTGTCACTCAATGCCAAGGGTTTGGAAGCTCCAGAGCTGGGAGTCTGGAGACCAGGACGGGTTCTACTCCTTGTTAGACTCCAGCCCAGTCCCCGGTGAATGGGTTGCGGTGAAATGCAACTTTCAGGCCGGCTTCGGATCCATTTCTCTCCCCGCCGGGTTTTTCCTTCTTCCGTCAGACCGGCTTTTAATACATGCTCTTCTCATTTCTTGTATGCCGAGGTGGAGTAGAATAGATAATTATCAGTGGTTTCAGCTTCAGCTTCAAAAGCGCGTGTGACCTAAGAGCAGAGACATCCGGTGCCTGTCACCTAATGGCGGGGAGCACCGTGCAGCGGGGGGCCCCGCTCCGCCGCCACAGCCCGAGCCAGACCCTTCAGCCGCTGAGCTAGTGCTTCTTCCAGGTCAAGGTTCCTTTCTCTGCGAGCATATATGGCGGCGGGACCCTCTTTGCATGACGCAGGCGTAGAGATGAAGGGCCTGGGTGGTGGCTAGCTAGGCCAGACCCCGGGCTCCTAACTACCGAGAGAATGCCTTTCCGTTGTCACCCCAAGTGCAGGAACTCCGTGAAGGGACAGGAAGCAGGAGGAAGAGCACCAGCCTGGCTCAGAGCCCAGGCGAGGGAGGCACCAGCAGTGCAGTCGGTTGGCGGTGGGGACTCACCTTCCTGCTCCCAGAACTGCCCCTGGCTGGGCCTCGCCTGCCTCTTCTGCAGCACACAGAGCACCACCCTGGGAGCTGGGACACCCCAGCAGACCCTGCTGGGTGAGTTGGAGCTGAGGTCCCCTTCAGGGTCATGAAGATTCTGAATATTCCACAGCGGGTTCCTGAAACATCTCCCGCCGCGCCCCCCCCCCCCCCCCAGCATCAAGCCCACCAGGGGGGTGAGCTGGGTCCCTGGGCCGGGGTCCTCCATGCCATGTGCCGAGCAAGGCCAGAGACAATACCAAATGTCAGGCCCGGAAGTCCCCGGCCCTGGGGAGAAGGCAGCATCCTTTAGAGGCATGAGCTTGCTGGCAGGGAGCGGCGCTAGGCCTGGCTTTGGATCAGAAAATGCCAGCTGTTGGCAGAAACCGAGACAATCCCTGGAAACAGCCTGGCTGAGGAAAGATGGAAGAGAGGGGTGGAGATAGCTCCAGACCCCCTCCCCTGCTGGCACACAGCCTCCCACCGCAGAGGCTGCCTTGCTTCTCAGCGGGGAGCGTGGGGCACGTCCAGACGAGGCTTAAAACGCCTCAGACACAGGGGAAGCAATTGAGCTGGAGAAGAGAACTCACAGATTGATGGGAAAAGGCATCAGATGTGCCCCCGGCAGCAGCAGAGCTGGAATGTGAAGAGGGGACCGTGCCTACCTCCAGCCAAGCCCTTCCCCTTCTGACTCCGCAGCCCATGGGCAGCCAGAGGGCTGGTTCTAGTGCATTCTCTCCCTCCCCACCCGCCCTGCGCGGGAGCATGGGGTGCACACATGCACACACACGCAGACACTTGACTTTCCGTAGCAGCCATAGAACATCCGCCAGAAGGATCACTCACACCTATAAATGGAATAGAGGGTCCTCTGCACCTGTTTCTATGAGGGTAGTGTTTTCTCAGGTCACATCCCTCCACCTATAAAGAGGACGGCTCCCTACCGAGGGGCCACAGGTGGTCTCCGCCCAACAAAGCCAAGAACGTGTGATCCCGGAAGACACTGGGGGTGTGCTCGGATGGCGAGCCTGGCTCTCTGTGGGCTGGGGGGTTCTCTGGCCTCACTCCCCGATCTGGACCCTTAGCTGGGGACAGCCTCGGAGGCTGCTTCTGGAATCCTTGTGTGAGCTCATTCTCCCTTGAGTTGGGGGAGTCTGGCAGCACCCCAGGCTCTGCCCTCAGGCTGCGTGATTTACTTGCTTCGTTCTTGTCCCCATCAGTGAGGGACAGAGAAGGAGGCTGGAGGACCCCCTAGAGAGAGCTTCAAAGTCGAGGTGTGTTTTGGAAGTTGGCAGTGAAGAATTAGCCGGGAACTAGGTACCAACTGGGGTCCTGTGTGCCTTCCCCAGTGTCCTCTGGGTCACCCCTCCCGGTCTTTCCCATCCTGCCCACCTTTCTTCACAATGTGCTCATGGATGGAGTGGGGGGAGGCCGTGTTAGGATCACACGGGGCTCTCCCAGACCCTGCCAATCAGAATGGAAGGCTGGGGTGGGGTGGCGATCTCCCTTCCCCCAGCCCTGCCTGTGATTGGCGCCTGGCTGCTTCTATGAGCTGGTACCGCCGTCTTCAGAGAGGGAGACCTCCCTTTTAGAGAGAAGGCCCCTCTGAGGGCCCTTCTGGGGTGCTGTCGGGTGTCTTCTTGAGCTCAGACTGGATGCATAGGCCAGCGCCTCTCAGACCAACTGGGATGACCACTATCCTGGCAGACGAATGTATGGGGGCAACTGTGGGGACATCAGGCACTGCAGGGAGACCCATGTCCTTGGGGCTGTGAGAATGTCCTGTCCAGACTCCGTTCCTATGCTTTTTTTTTTTTTTTTAAGATTCAGTTTATTCATTAGGGAGAGACAGAGCACAAGCAGGGAGAAAGGGGAGGGAGAAGCAGACTCCCTGCTGAGCTGGGAGCCCACTGATGCAGAGCTCAATCCCAGGACCTGGAGATCATGACCTGAGCCGAAGGCCAACACTCCACCAACTGGGCCACCCAGGCGCCCCTCCCTTCCTGTGCTTTAAGAGATGGGCTAGCTCCAGCAGACACACCGGCCACCACCCCAGGCCCCCAACCCCACTCCATAGAAGGTATGGGTCTGTGGCCGTGCAGGATACAGCCCACAGCCCAGTCCCCAACACACACAGAAGAAAGGATATGTGCTGTGTCATTATCATTCCATGCCCAAAAGCAGGACCAGTGGGTCATGCGTTCAGAGCCGTCCCCAGCAGTGGGGATTGGCAGGATAGGATTCGCTGTGGGCATGATTAGAGCCGAGACGAATGGAGGAGACAGTTCACCTCCCCGTGCTGTCGGGCGTCACAGTCAGCTTTCCAGAACCCAGGAAGAAGCCTTAGGACAGAGCTCTGGGGAGCAAATTGTCCCCAGGCAGTACCTGAGCTGGTCACACTCTATGAAGTATGGCCGCCCTCCCAGGATGGATGCCTCAGTTGACTCTTCCTTTGGGCTCCCCCGGGCCTTCTCCGGTTTGCTCTCTGCAGACTGTCCCCTCGCCTGATCCTGGGCTTCCCTCTCTCCCTGGGACTGCCTGTTAATGTGGCCCCTCTGCCTTTGAGAGCCATGCACCTGGCCCTGGATTGTGACTCTGTGCTTATTTCCAAGTCCTGGGGAATTTTCTCATGTCATCTTCAGCAACCAGTGGTTGCAGTTTTCATTATCATAAGACCAAAAAAAAAAAAAAAAAGCTGAGAAAATAGATATGTGCCTTCTACCCTACGCTGGGAACATCTTGACATTTAAATCCAATTACCCTTTTCTCATTCTTGATGAGGATATGACATGCAGCTAGAGAACATTCTGCTAGATAAATATATCATATTCTCTGACTGCTCAAAACTTCCCAGGGCTGATCTGGGGACCCTGTTCTCCCCACCCTTGCCAGTCACCATCAGCCTGGGGGAGAGGTTAAGGTCACGGACCTGCCAAGTAAAGGGCCCGGGCCCTAGTAATGTTTGAAAAATTTGGACAGCGTTTGACCTCTACCCTTCCCCGAGCCATTAACTGGGAAAATGGGACAACTACAGAAGCAGGAGGACTCTGACCAGCCTTTGCAAAGAGCCTGTGGTCATCCTGAGCTCCCCATGGCTGGGCTTTCAGCAAAATGCCACAAACCAGTTAGATGGTGAGATTAATGAAACACATTCCCATATTCCTTCAGAAAACCTTCAGTTGCCTCGGAAGCAAAGAGTAATTGACTGCAGATGAATTAGGAAGCCAGCAAGGAGGCCTTGTACTACTATTCTGAGTAAATACTAGTTCTCTTTGACATCCAGAGAGATGGAAGGCAAGTTCCTTACCAAGTGCACAGAGCTGTCCTTGGCTGGAAAGACAGCAGGAAGAGAGGCAATTGGCAGGATTAATTAAGGCCACAAGAATCCTGCCTCCTATGCCTTCCAGAATGGCTCCCTGATAGGGGCTCTGTCCGAGGAGATCAGGCAAAGCTCTCCACCCCAACCCTGTCCAGCTTCAGAAATCCATTTACCACTTAAAGTTACAGGGTTTGCCTTGATGCTTCTCGCTCTATTTTCATCTCCGTGTGTGTGAGACAGAGAATGGAGAGAGAGAGGGAGCACTAGAGCCCAAGGCAAATGTAAGTTCATGGAGATTTAGAGTCTCATTTCAGCTTAGTTCCAAACACCCAATCTCTTCCCCAGGCTCGACCTTTAGCTGCCCGAGCTAACTCTTCCTCCTCACCCAGAAGGTGGAGGACCATCAAGCAGAGAAAAGTGACCCCACCTGACTTCAGCCATCCCCCAGAAGTCACAGAAGCAGAAAATCTTCCCTCCCTCCCTCCCTCCCCTTCCATCAGGGCTGGGGGACCAGCTCTTTCTTCCGCAGAGGATCATATCGTCCTCAGAAACTGCACACAGTGTCTGTAGCTGCTCATCCCGAATTAACACTGTTGTTTTAGCCCATGTGCTTAGCACTGGTTATTCAATGGAAATTAAGTCATTCATTTACTTTTTGCTGCAGATCACAGTGTGAGACTCGAGTGGTACTTCTGTTTGTGAGTGCACGGGTGTGACACCGTGCACCTGCTTGTGTGCTAAATGGAACTCGAGACTCACTCCATTAGCCCTAAAGCACCATTCCCAGGAGTTTGCGTGTGTTTATGGATTTTTACAAAAGTCTATTTTTGTCTCTTTTCATATTCCCTGAATGCTTAGGGAAGAGTCGAAAATGAGCTCGCTCTTCTCTGACATCCACACTCTGGGCATCTCTCAGAAAGAGAAGGTCAAAGGATCTGATAAGGTCTTGGCTGATGGACAAGGTGCCGTAGAGAGCCAGACATGTCCTCATCCTGGCAAGTGGCGTCTCATGCTCAAGGCTTTGGTCTGGTGCAGTCTGGTTAGAGGAGGGCAACTCTCAGAAGCAGGGGTGCATATGTGGACCCTGTCATTTTCTTAATAAGTCCTTACGTATTGCCTTTAAAGAGCAAGTATGTGTTCTGTGTTTTCTAAATCAATTTGCAATAGATGCTTGTAACTTGTCCCAGATTAGATGCCAATAGGAGGCTGTGCTAGAACCTTTCAGCAAATGGAGAAACTCAGATTGACTCATAGGAGCAAATCCCACACAGCTCCCTCCAAGAGTGCCTCACAGTGGGTGGTAGAGTTCCTTGGTGGATATCCCCAATCCCTGAGGGCAAGGGGACCCCCTCCAATGGCCCCCAGGACCATTCTCAATTCTGTCGGTATATTTGCAGAACTGTCCCACAGAAACCATGTGCCATACCAAATTCAAAGTCCGGGTACCTGCCAGGCTGAGAAGACTCGGGGTTTCCGTGGGCTTTCAGCCTGTGTGGCCATGTGCCTTGGGACATTAGGTCTGGGACCAACATAAGCTGCTAGACCGGGTCAGCTCAGAGAATTAGTGGAAAAGCCTTCTCAGGAAGCAGAGAATCACACAGAAACTGATCAAAACTTGTTTAAAACAAACTTTTTAACTCGTACCCCAGCCAAAGGTCCAGACAAATGGATCTTGACATTTTGGGGCCTCCCTCTTTCTTCTCCCCACCCTCTCTCTTAAACACACACACACACACACACACACACACACGATGCTCACCATTTGAAAAGATTCAAAGACCCTAAAAGGCCATTACATGTTCACCATCTTGGATAGTGGACTTCTCTAGAGATAAATTATTTACTTTGGCATCAGCTCCCAGACCGATATCTTGTACATATACAGATCTTGGCTTTTGAGCTTAGATTTGGACCTTTAGGAACTGTCTGTGGTGTTAAAACTTGCTGGTGGCCATGCTGATGGCCAGGACCTCACATAGGTTATCCAGGAGAGCAGAGCCTAGGGCTAAATCCATGCCAAGGATCATTAGGTGCTGTCCGTTGTCCTGAAAGTGACCTCCCTTCTTCCAGTTGGCTGAACTGCCACCACAGGGTCCCATTCTCAGAGATGTCTCTGGTGCCAGGTCTCAGTTTGGTTTTCATCACTTCCTTGATAATTGCTCAGTTTCTTGGTCCACCTTAGATCCCAGCCCAAATATGGCCTTTTGCTTCCATCATGCTTCTCAGTCTGACATGATCCTGACAGATCCAAGTCCATTCTGCCTGTCACCTCAGGGCTGCCGGCCCCTGAACAAGGGTTGGCCTCTGACCACAAAACTATATCTCCATTTCAGCCTGTTGCCTGTTGGGTTCATTGGGAAAGCAGACTCTGAGACAGGGATTTGTGTGCAGGAAGTTTATTGGGATGATATAATAGAGGAGAGTTAAATTAGCTTGGAGTAAACTATGGACGTCTACTGTTGTCCATCCAAGTCAACATGAACTGTTTCTGCCACTCCTTTTTGACAGGGATGGAAAAGAACCTATTTATCGGACCATTGGTTGCCTACCTGAGATCATGTAAATCTTCTCTAGTTAAAATACCACACCTGACACAGTGGTTACAATTAGGACTATAGCTTGATAGAGTTCATGGCCATATCCTGTCATCCTCCAGAACCCATTCTTCTTTTGTAGGGACAAGACTGTTGAATTTCATGGACATTTGTTGGTATGACTAGTCCTGAGCTTAGGTCTTTAAAGGTAACACTAATCTCTGCTATTTTTCCAGTATTATTACCCTTGTTCAATATGTTGGTTCAGGTGATAAGGTAACTTTCAAATGTCTCCACTAGGCATTCCTTATTATGGTAGTTCTTGTCCGAGGGGTCAAGGACATGGCAGTTTTGCCAACTATATACCCAGAGACTGAGGAAAATGGATCCCCTGAGGTGGGGGAGTCTTTGAACGTAACTTGAGCCAGATTTGGGCAACTTATTACCTGGCCTTTGTTTGTCCTCTCCAGGAGGTTACAGTGACTCTATAAATTGCCAAGTATCAAACCCCTGTGTGTAAATGTCAACTCAGACAAAAATCTGACATATTTGGTGTTTCCTTCCACCACAATGTACATTTAACAAAATAAATGACTCCAGGTCACTTGGGGAAGGACCAGGGAAACTTTACTATACACTTGCCATGGTGTGATAGAGTTCTACCTCTTGGGGAACTGACCTGTCCATCAGTCATTGACTTCTGCATCTGAAAACTAACCAAGGGATTATGCCCTGTTATTAGGACAGCTGACCTTAGCCTCCTGATTTTCTATCCCTGATTTCTTTTAGTTTTATGTATTGGTGCATACCTTGTTGGCCGCCCACCTTTCCTGCCCTTAGGGATGTCACATTCTAATAACCATCCTCATAGCTCGCTCCTGGTCAGCTTCTCTTGGCTGCCACACTGACAGTGCTGCTCACTGAGATTCATTTGTGATGGTTGAGTACTGCCATGTGGCTTCTGTTGTTTCAAGATCCTATGGTTCCCCACTGGTATCTGGAAATCCAGGTCTCTAATGGCATCTCCCATACTCAGCCCTGTCCTACAGAGGAGAGCCATGTCTGAGCTTCTCACTGATGCTGGTGCCCCTTCTACCAATAAATTCCCTATTGCTTTAGACAAGGGAGGTACCCTCCAGGCCCTCCCACAAAACATAATCATGTGGTTGGTCCTCCAGCCTTTCATTGATCAGTCTGGCGCAATCACCTCTGAGAGCCCTTTGATCTCTTCTTCCAGTGTCTGCCACAACAACTCTGTCATTTCTACTTCATTTGGTGTGGGCCATGGCCTTCTTGGTGTTCCTGAGAGCATCCTAGCAGCATGTTAGCATCATCATCTGGGGTCCTTGTCATACTGTTCAATCCTGTATCCCAGGAGAATGCTTCCATATAAATTATTCCTCATTACCCAGCTTTATATTCTGGTGTCTTATGTAAGATTCTCAGAATCAAGTTGGGTGTGTACTTCTGGCTCCCACGAGGACCTGGTTCCTGGTTCCTTCACCTCTTTCTGAGTAGGGTCACATTCCTCTTCAAGCGCATCAATCCAGATGTCCCCATCCCATTTCTCAGGGTCCCATTCCTTCTTCATCAGGTGCCTGACACTGCCAGAAATTTACGTTCTCTGCGGCTCTGCTTCTTTTACCACAAGGACCTGGAACTGTCCCCCTGGAGCAGAAGACTCATGTCTTCTGTCCCTTGATAGGCTGCCAAAGAGCGATAGCCCTTTGTCCCTAAATTGCTTTTTACCTCATATTTCTCAACCTTTTGATACATTTCGGTACACCCCAGGGTACTTCCTTCCGTATGCCATCCTAGTTGACCCCCAGTACAAAATTTAACAGTTGCATTACTGCATCTTGCCAAGGGCTTTCTGCACTCTACCTACAGCCAGTTCTGGGGTCCTCATTGGTGGCTGGTTGCCAGGCAATTCGAGTCTAACGTTTCATCTTAGCATCTGCTTTCTTGGACCACTGGCACCAACTGTCACATTCCTGGGGATTAGACTCAGAGGAGGTGCAGGGAGTGTGTGGTAGGGTGGGAAAAGGTCCTGGAGGATTGACACCCATGGGGAAGGGAAGGAAGCGTAATCAGGCAGCCGGGAGAAGTCAGACTGTGACTGAGCCGGCCACTCCTGCCTACAGTTCTGGAGCTGGGTTGTCCTGAATCGATGTAAGAGGTCTGAGACAGTTTACTTCACATCAGCCCACTGCGGGTTACGGGCAGCCTCCAGGAAGAAGATGTAGCCTTCGATGAGGGGACCTTCCAGAGCCAGAGTTGATCTCTGCACAGAAACTGGGCTGTGAGCCGTGTCACTGTGCTTCCATGGCAGTCACAACACCCCATCATCCCCCAAATTTCATCTGATTGCAGCCAGTCACCTCTGGCTCCCAGCCCCCACTTAACCCATCTCCTCAGCCCCATACGACAAGGATTGCCCGAGGCTTAGTTTGGGGGGCAGGGGACAGTTTTTCCAAATTGCTTTGCTTACTCCAGGATCATTGAAAGTTAACCATAGCTGATGCTATTGAATTCAGTCCTTTTTTCAGTTTGATAAAAGCTTTTTCCTTCCAGGTATTGCCATTTGGTTTTTGAGATATAAGCGTGATCTCTGCAAAACTGAAATAGCATATTTTTTTTTTCCCACATAGCACTTTAGAGTTCTAAAATATGTTCACACAATTTTTTAGCTATTTAATTGAGGTATAATGTATATACAGGAGAACACATTCATGGTGAGCTTTGACAAATGTATACCATCACCCCAGTTGAGATCTACAACATTTCCCTCACCCCAGAACATTCCCTCATGCCCCTGCTCACTCATCCCCCACTCCTTTGTCCCCGTCCCCCAGGCAACCACGATCTTATTCTGTCGCTAGAGATTAGTTTCGCCTATTGTGGAATTTGATAAGGGAGACCCTACAGTATGTACACTGTGGTTTCTTTTTGTTCAGAGTGTTTGTCAGCCTCAACCCCATTGTCATGTGTATTGGTGACTTGTTTCTTTTTTGTGGACAGGAGCATTCCATTGTATGGAAATGCCATCCTTGGTTTATCTGTTCTTCGTGGGTGGGCACGTTCTTAGAGTTTCTTGTCCCCGCACACCTGGACTCGGGCAGTGCTGTCCTTAGTGAAGTGCAGGCAGAAAGGGGGACCCGTGAACAGCCATGCAGCCAGGCGAGGCTGGGGCCAACAGCTACCCCTTCCTCCAGCATCACTTAACAAAAGAACCCTGGGAAACAAGGATCCGGCCAGATCACTGGTGCATTTCATAATTTCTTCCAAGGCATGTATTATTTTCTAGAAGATGCTTGAGGCATTTTCTTTGGATGCTATTCGAGGTAGCATCCTGCCAAACAGTATTAATTCTCCTTTTTTAATTCAGGGTAATCGCAATTGAGGGGCAGAACGGCAGAACGATCGTTTTTGGCACATGCATGTCAAACGGACAATATATCATGACATCAGACATTGTGAGAAAATTGCTTTTCCCCCCTGAATGCCAAATCATAAATAATTTCAGGTTGAGAAGAGCTCTGGTAAGTATGTGCTTGACTCCAGGGAGTGGCCTGTAAATTGTGTGAGTCCCAGAATAAAAAATGAGTGGACAGATTTGTGGGGTCATTTGGAGTGTGGACCTTGGTATGAGTCCTTGTAGGAGCTGCTGCGCTGCGGTTGCTCCGCCCAGACCTGTTTTAAGGTGGGTGTGCCCCCCTCCGCCCCGCCCCCTCTGCCCCGCCCCTCTCCGCCCCCCTCCCCCCGCCCCGTAGCCGTGCTGGGCAGCTGCTGGCTCACAGCCGCGTCCTTCATCAGAAGCTTGACTTCCAGTGACAGGGAGGCCCCCCTAGAAGGCAATGCCTTCCTCCTGGAGGTGGTCTACCACCAAACACAAGGTGGCAAACGTGCTTTGGACGCAAGGGACAAAGTCCTGATGGGTCGCATTCACTCCTTTCTCTGGTGTAAATACTCCCATGGTGGCCAATTGTAAACTATGTTGCAAAGTAGATGATAAGTTGCTTAGGGGTATAGACACGTGCAGATAATAGTATTTCAAAAGACAAGAGAACGATTGGGGGCGCTTGGGTGGCTCAGTTGGTTAAGCGTCTGCCCTCAGCTCAGGTCGTAACCATGGGGTCCTGGGATGGAATCTCGCATCCGGCTCCCTGCTCAGCGGGAAGCCTTCTTCTCCCTCTCTCTCTGCCCCTCCACCTGCTTGTGCTCGCTCGCACATGTTCTCTCTCTCTCCCTCAAATAAATGAAATCTTTAAAAAAAAAAAAAAAAGGCAAGAGAACGATTAACAGAGAATTCTATCTTCTTTTGCATGAATGAAATGTTTCATGACAAAAACAATTCTACGGAAAGCTTTGAGCTCGATGTCCCCTGCGCATACGGGGCACGGGTTTCTGGTGGAAGCAGAGTGAAGACTGTTCGCAGTCCTAGACCAAGTTCACAGTCCTAAGGAGTGTTGTGGGGGAGAGGGGGGGACTGTGGTCGTGGGATGGAGGTTGGTCTGCTCAGATGGGCAGAAGGAGGAAGTGAATGAGGGGCCGTGGGGAGACTGTCCTGTGCGGTATCCCCTCCCACCAAGAGCACAGGGGAGAGCTGTCCTTCGGCCTGACGCCAAGCCTCCCCTCTACTCCCCGCAAAGCAATTCTTTGCCCCTTCAGCAAAACCTTCCTTCCTGAGGTTCGGCTTCTGCTTGCAGTCTGGGCGGGGCTCCCAGCCGGGGAGGTGGAGCTAGAGCGTGGGCCGTCCCCTCCCGCCCGGTCACCCAGAGGCTCTTACTGCGTGAATACCAAGGTGGGGGTGGGGAGGGGTTCTGCCTACACCTTCTCCATGCCTGTGGGCCCTGTGGTTCGCACTGTCCTGCTGTCTGGGAGACTCAGTGGTCTTTGGGTACAAAATCCCTGGTTGCTCATTGTAGAGATGGTAAAACCAGGGCTGCAGACAGATCTTCTTGTGGGGGGGGGGGGCTGGTGCCAAGAAGGAGGGACCCCAGCTCAGGCGACAGCACCTCGGACTAAAGGCGGAGAACAAGGAGAGTCTGAAGAAAGAAGTCAGGTGGGAAACAGAGGTACGCACAGACGCTTGAGGGCATCAGAGAAGTTCCAGAAGCCGTTTCTGATAAGTCCTGGGCTGAGGCTGGAGGGATAGCCGCAGGGAGAGTCCCACCCTGAGGGGAGCACACCTGGGGAGGAGGGGTGCTGAGCCCTGAGGAGAGGAGGCAAAGGCATGCCCTGTCCCATGCTCGGCAGGCCCCTGTGGGATCCCCACCTTGCCGCCACCAGCGAAGAAAGCACCATGAGAAAGCGGCAGGTGGAGGAGAGAACAGACCCTGGGGCCAAGGACAGCTGGGTTCAAATCCTGGTTTATCCACGGACCAGCTGTGTACCCTTGGGTGGCTTAACCTGTGTGTATCTCGGTTTCTTCATGTGCCCAGTTGGGTCAACATGGCCCTGACCCCATGGGCCTCTGTAAGGGCCCAGTGCGGCAGGCTCTTTGCAGCTAGTGGGGACCTGGAATCCATGCCCTCGCTGAGGAAGACGGCTGAGGGGAGAGCCAGGCGGGGCTCTGCTCACCCCGTCCCTGGGCGGCCCCTCCGTCGACAAGCCAGCCCACCCACATCTTGCCTCGGAGGCACTGGGGAGGGGGGCACTGTGGTTGGGTGCATCGCCCCAAGGCCCCAGGCTGCGGGGGCACCCAGCCTTCTAGTCCAGGTTCAGACATCCAGGAAGAGGAGTGTGGCCCTTTGTAGAGGGTATGGGCCGGTGGCTCACAGAAGGGTCAAGGGCATCGCAGCCGTCAGGCAAGGGTCTGTGGCAGGCCCTCTGGGTCTCTGAGTGGTTCTTGACCTCCATCTGTTCACCAGCTGCCTCGCGGCAGTCCTGTGGGGCCTGAGGGCCTCTGTGGAGCCTGGAGCAGGAGCAAGCGGTGGCCCCAGGCCCCAGGTTCCCTGATGGGACTGAGGAACCACAGGGCTGAGAGGCCATGGGGTGAGGCCGGGAAGGACCCAGACTCCGTGTCAGGGTGCACTGCATCAGGCCTGCCTGAGACGTGGGACTGCTCCCTGAGGAGAGGCAGAGAGGTCTGGAACCTGAGAGAGAAAGACCCAAGAAGGGAGTGTCTGAGGGGGATGGTGGCACTTAGGAGACCGTCTTGGAGTTCGTGAGTGGGGTTCCAGGGGTCAGGGAAGTTGGGAGAATGCATTCTTGAACAGGGGCCTGTCAAGTGTGCGGGGAGGGTTACAGCTAAACTCAGTTTTCCTAGCCATCTGCAAAATTAGACGTTCTAACCAGGCGCACTGGTCCCTAGCAAAGGCACGAAAGGGGACAGACCCTTTCTCCTCAGGGTCTCTTGGTCATTCCCCTCTGGGGTTATCCGGGCCTGAGTTAGCATCTCCCTGTGTCCTGGGCCACTCCTCTCTCCATGCCCCCTGCCCCCAGCCCCCAGGCCTCCAGCTGGGCCAGCCAGACCCCAGAGGCTCCCCGAAGAGATCGCCACACCCCCACTGCACCAGCAGCCAGGCTCCTGAAGGCCCACCTTCTCAGTCTCCCTGTCAGGAGTTCAGAACTATTGATTCTCTTAATTGGTTGCTCATAGGAGACCAAAGGGGAAAGAAAAAAAAAAAAGGCAAAGCAAAACCAAACATGCTTTGTAGTTTTCCACAAGTCTGGGCACCAAAGCCTCACAGTTCTCCCATGAGACCCTGGACGCCGGGCGCCCACCCACCCAGGGAGAGGAGAGGTGACGGTGGGCGCCAGCCCAAGCCCCTCAAACCAAAGCCTCCTTTCCAGGACAGCACTGGTCCCTGCAGCCTTCTAGCCATGACACGGAGAGCCTGAGGATTTCATTATGAGCTCAGATTATTATCAAGTACAAGGGGGAGTGAAGGGGACGTTATAAGCTCTCCTTTTAATAATGAATCCCATTTCCTCTTGCATTTGGTTTTCTTGCAACAGATGCTGTTGCAGAAAATGGAACAAAATGGAAAAGATAAAAAGGCGAGTAATTAACTGGGCCCAAAAGCCTTCCCAGCAGATGTCAGGGACGGCAGGGCAGGGTGCCCAAGGCCCACCCACCGCACCCTCGCCTGGCACGGCTGCCCGGCGGCTGCTTCGGGGACCCATATGTTCAGATGATTCTCGGCTTGGCTTGGTGTTGGGGAAGCATGGAGCCGCCCCCCTGCTGTTCGGTAACTGATGACCATTTTTCTCCAATTATACTGAAATTGAAGGATCCTCAGACTTAGACACCCAAGTAAAATAATTAGTGCTTAAAATGTTAATTGTGCTCAGATGTGCCTTTGCCTGTGGAGGCTGTATGCAAGGAAGCGTGCAGAATGGAACCCTGTGCGGAGAGAGCTCTGCCTCTACACCCCTGCTTGCCCCCCACCCCCACCCAACCGGCTGGCCTCCGAGGAAACCCCAGGGTGGGTCGCCCAAGACCAAGAACCCGGTGCCTGTTCTCACAGGGGATGGCTGTGTGAGGCGTGCCGTGACCGCCTCCCAAGCCACCCCAAGGGTCCCCAGGAACTGATGGTTAGAACAAGGGCACATGGGGTCGCGTCTGGCCCGGGCCCCTGCTCTGCCACCCTCCCAGCCAGCAGTGTGGACGAAGGCAAGACAGCCAACCTCTCTGAGACTCAGTGCTTCCATGTGAATGGGGTAGGCACACCAGGTCCCGCCTCTAGGGCCTGGTGGGTTGGGGGTCAGGACAGAGTCATCCTGTTGTGGGAAGTCAGGGGTCCCGTTCTGGGCAGCCTGCTGTATCCCAGGTGGAAAAGATAATCGGGGTCGCCCATGTCCACCACCATCCCACCGCCTTGCTCACTGACTGGGGGAGAAACCTCTCCCTGCCCCGCGGAGAGGAATTCACTCTCCCTGCTTGTGACTTAGCCCACGCGTGCGCCCAGGTCCGTTCTCTGTGGAGATGACATGCCTAAGAGGCTTAGGCTCCTTTGTGCCTCGTGTCCCAAGGAAATACACTCAGATACTCCGCGTTCCGGATCCGCCACATAATAAGATTCCTTTATCTCTTGTTGTCATGGGAAGTATATATTAACTGATTAATATTAATGTGTTGGCCGATTAATATTAATATCAGAACCGATTCCTACTTCACAAGGCAGTGATGTTGATGAGCCCGGCAGAGCCCGACAGCTGTCGGGTGTTGGCAGTTTCCCCGGGGAGACGGCGGAAGTCAATGCTGACCCTCTCCGCCGTGCCTCGTTATGGACACCGTCATTAGCAGTGTCTGTCAGCGCTGGCGTGAAAGTGTGTTTGGACTCCGATTGTGGCAATTAAAATCCTTGCCATCGAAGACAGCATATTTTATCATTTAAATAGCATTTTACATTCTCCTACCATATTTTCCCAGTAACATTGTTAAATTAGGTGATAAAAGGTTATTTCTTGCTTCTGAAGTTGAAATACGTTACCATTATTCCTTATCTGCCTGGAATTAGAAAGGTTTCCGTATTATACATTCTAAAGATTTCATTATCAAAATTTGCCAGACTTTAGAAGATAAACAACATTTTTTTTTTTTTGCCCTTGTTTTAATCAAAGACGGACAGAGCTCTCTTTGTCTTCTGACACTGGAGATTGCTTCCAGTATTGGGTAGAAAGGGAAAGGGTACTCCCAGGGCTCAAGGGGGGTCACTAGGGACCCTGGCTTACCTTCAGTTTGGAGCTGTCACCTGGGCCAGATCCAGGAAAACCAAAGATGGTCAGGAAAGCCTGAGTGTCTTGTCCCTCTTGCCTATAGGGAGGGAAGAGCCAGATGCACCTTTAGCTGGTGGGGCTGGACTGGAGCCTGTCTGTGGCACACGGCTTCCCCATCCATCTCTCCTCCAGTCACCCACCTCTCCAGCCCTAGAGCTTGCCTGGCCTGCATCTCAAGTCCTTTCCTCTGGACCTCAAACTATCCATCCACCATCCACCTGTCACCCACTCACCATCCATCCATCCATCCATCCGCCCACACCCCAGCCCAGCTGCCATCAGTGTGGCCCCCCCTCGGTCATCTCCCCATCACATCTGACATGGAAGCCCACCCCCCCACACACACACCCTGATTTCCCCACCCACAACTCCCAGTTAAATGTGCCATGAACAGGGGCTGGGGCCATATGCCTCGTAATGGCTCACTTTCCCCCCGATGCCCAGCATCCCCAAGTCACCCTATATCATGACTTATTAGAGGCCAAGTGTCTCTGATGTGGTATTTTCAGCCACGGGCTCTTGTGCAAACATATCTCTGCCTGAAGGGGAGAAGACCTGGGGGAGTAGCTGTGTTGCCCTGGGATGAATTGACCTTCCCTGAAACTTGACCCCAGGCCCACCTCTTCCCATCATCTTTCCCAGAGCTTGGATGCCAGGGGCAAGATTAATTTCACCAAAGAGAAAGCTCACACTTTTTTTTTTTTTTTTTTTTTAAGCTCACACTTCTTAACAGACTTCTGGCCAGAACAGAGCTGTAGTTGGGTTGGTGGAAATGGTCCTCTTGTGCTGTGACAGTCCCCCAAATGTGTCCCCTCCCCCCCCACCACGCCGTCTCCAGCCTCTGCCCTTGCCTCACGGGGTCAGCCGGTCCCAGATGCTGGGGGCATGGGTGACAGCGTCTCTGACAGAGTACTTCAGCCAAGGGTGGGCACTGGGGAAACAGAGCTGCCTGTTTCTTCCCGAACCTTGACGTTGATGGCAGTGTTCCTCTGAGCTCCTCTCGGAGGAGGAGGGCGAGGTCTCGGTGGAAATCTGATCCTCAGAGTGAGAAATGCCAGCCCAGGGGCATCTGTCTGGAGCCGGGTGGGTCCTCCTGCACCTGCGGAGCTCAACCCCGCAGACCTGGTCCATCCAGGTCTCTCCCCACCCAGGACAGGGCTGCAGACTGAAAAATGGCCTCAGCGTATTCCAGAAGCTGTCCTGAGCCCAGAGGAAAGGTGTAATCCTCGGGAGAATTCCTTGCCCTGACTTCCCGCCCCTAGTTGGGGGTACAGCCGGGCAGACAGTGGTTGAGAGCTGGAAATAACGTTCCCAGGAAGTCCGCCCCCCATGCGTGGTCCCCAGCACCCAGGACTTCCCAAATCCCTGCCATCTCCAACCACAAATTCTCACAAAAGCCTCAGGCATTCAAGCCTGCTGCACGGTGTTCATGCCACTCACTGCCCACACCCCCATGGGTCCTGTGCCCTCCCTGCCCCACGCGGACCATTACGCAGCACCCCTCGCTCTGCAGCCACCTCCCCAACAAACAGAAAACAAGTTCGTTGCCGTTGTAAGTGTCCCTGGCGTGATTTATGGCCGTCATCACAATATTTTGTTTGGAGCTCCGAACCTCTAGACATAAATCAAGTCATTAGAAGGAATGACGTTTAATCCTGCAGAAGATGCCTCAGTGGGCTGAGCAGCCCTTTCCTGGGAAGCAAATCATTCATTCTAGAGAGGACGGGCCCATACACACCTCCACGGCAGCTCCTCGTCGGCACCACACACGGGCATGGCGAGCCGGAGGCACACTCCGGGCTGCTTTTGTTTCTTGGAACAGCATGTTCACAACCGCAAAGAGATACCCCAAACACATGCCAGGGAATCCAGACGGGAGTCTTAATTCTGCAGGAGAAGCACGCAGCCGGGTGGGGCCGTCTTTGTGCCTGTGACGGCTCACGTCGTCGTCCTGAGAGCTGCCGCTGGTGGGACTTCAAAGGAAGCAGGCATACAGCTCAGAACTGTCTTCAGCTCTCCTTGCGCAGAGACCCCCGCCACCTTGGAGCATCCATTACGGAGGACCATATTTTATATGCAAGACCGGAGGGTCTAATTTCCAGAAGACACCTGCTGAGCTTGCAGGGGGAGGTTCATGGACCTCAGACAGTGCCTTCCGGGAACTGCGCACCCCCACCCTGCCCCGGCAAACAGCATCGGGCTCCCAGCAGGAAGATGGTGCCTCTCACAGTTAAGGAGGCACCCCCAAAATGCTGGGGAGGGGAGGAGACCGAGGGTCTCGGCTGAGGGATCGCCTCAAAGACTTGGGCAAATTCTCAGCGCACATGGTAATTGTGAAAATTCTGGGTGACATTTCTCGGGTTTAGTTCTACTTAATATTCCTGTGCTCAGAGCTAACGAGGGTGTTGTTACGCGGCGTTATGTCGGCTGCGTGTGTTTCAAGGATGCTGGTCGTCGCAGGGCTGGGATGCGCGGCTTGTGTCTGTCTGGACAGTGTTGGCCCACGCTATTCTGTCTCCAGCTGAGAGCGCCTCACTGCAAGCCTTACCCAAGTCTTGTGCCTCTGGGTCCACGTGGCCCAATTCAGGGCTGGATCTTGTCCTCTGTCGGCCTCTCTGTCCCCCCGGACCACCCTCTGACCGCATGTGGGGCACAGACATTTCCTTGCCCTCCCTTTCCGCCCTGACTCACCGAGCTCCGCAGCCCTGCCTCCCTTTCTTCTCTTGGGCTGCCTGAACTCAGGCTCCCTATCCTTCACCTGCAATACGTTGTAAGAACCCTCTCCAGTTTTGCCCTTTCTTTGGGACCTCCCCTTTTCTTGGCCATTCCCCACTTGCCCCCAGAGGGATCTCTGCGTACACAAGGCCCCTCTACCCCGGGGGCCTGGATGCACAGATCTGAGAGTCTTTGCAAGCATGTGTGATGGGGGTGTGGAGCTCAGCCCAGCCCGCTGTGGTGTGTCAGTGGAGAGGGTGTCTGCTCCCCAGGATGGCCTGGGGGTGCTGTGGTCTGTGTGGCCATCTGCTGTCCAGAACCCAGGGCACCAGGCTGGGCAGAGCCAAGGGCTGGCCAGCCAGAAGGGAGAGGAGGGGGGTGTTGGCTAGATGTCCAGGGACGGTGGTGTCCCCACAGTCAGCAGCCACCAAGGCCAAGACGAATGCTGTTCTCCAGGCCTTACCCCCAGGGAAGCTGGCCAGAAGCTTCCTGAGGTGCTGCTGGCCCAGTCCTTGGCAGGACCTAACTTGATGTTCAGGGGGGCAGGGAGTCCCCTCTCTTCTCCGATGTGGATTGCAGCTACCTGGACCCGTGGCAGGGCCCCCCTCCCATTGCACGGTGCTCCAAGTACCTCTGGGCTTCCCCTTGCAAACAGAGGCTCCGTTCTGCTCATAGCACGCGGGATGCTCCCTGAAATGCCGTTGCTGTTCAGAGGTCTGTATGGCACAGGAGGAGAGCCTGGGGCTGAGGCTCTGGTGTAGGGAGCTCGCATTGGGCTGGGGGTGGGGAGGGCCCCAGTCTTGGGGCCCGTCTAGGTACAATCCGTGGACAGCGGTGACTACCCGTACGCAGCCTCTGGGGACTCTTCCGAGAATTGGTGTCTCTATACCTGAGCCCCGGGGCAGCTCCTTTGCAGCCCTACCTCTAGGAGCCTGACTCCCCCATGGGGGCTGGAGGGCTCCCTGCGGACGGAGCAGCTCTGGCTGCAGGAACGGAGCTGCTAGGGAGTGGGGTGCTTCAAGGAAGCATCGGCTAGAACAGATTCACTTTTGTGGCTCTCAGAGTATCGAAAGCAGCAGCTGTGACAGGTCTGGCCGCCACAGGGCAGCTCGGTAATTGACGCTGCGGCCGGAAAGACACATCCTGAAGCCAGCTAGAGCTCAACCGATCATTATCTTGAGCCTGGGCCGCAGCAGTCAGGAGGCTGCCCCTATGGGCAGGGAGGGGCTCCCTGTGGGCTCTGCACAAAGGCAGACTCAGGCAGACTCTGCTGGGCCTGCAGCCAAGGCTGCTGGGGATGGGCTGCAGCAGGTCTGCATCCCTTCGCTGAGAAGGGCTGGCCCTCCCCCCTCAGCAGGCTCTGGACAACCATGGGCTGTGGACTGTGCTTTCGCACACACATAAGTCTGCCTTAGCTCCTCTCCATCCTCCATCTGACCTCTGGACATCTACACTCAGAGACCCAACGACGTCTCAGACTCAATGAGGATCAGCTCCCCTTCCTAGGAAATGGCACCAGCATCCCGATGCTCTCGCTGGAAACCCAAATCTCCCTTGTTATGTTCCCAATCAGTCCCCAAGTGGTGCGGACTCAGTGGCGTGCAGGAACTGGCTGTTACCAGCCCATGAGGACCCAACCCCGTTTCCCATCAGTAGCTTGGAATCTGCCCGGGAGGAAGTGTTTACACTGCAGGAATCCGCCAACACTGCAAATGAGCCCCTCCCTACCAGCCCGAGAGCCAATGTTAACATCCAGCAGTGCACTACCCCCTTTATTCTTCCTGAAATTGTCTTCCCATCTTCCTCCGAATTCCCCCATCAGCCTCTGGGTCCGGGCCTCAGACGTCTCCTCCCCAGATGGTGGCAGCCACCGCTGACCGACCAGCCTTTCTGTTTCCGTCTTCAGCTCTTCATCTCAGAATGGTCCTTAAATTCAAAATAGCTTCCAGCTCCAAAAAGCCTTTGTAGACTTTCTTCGGGCCTTAGGAGATCAGATCGGGTGTCTTTGCCAGACCCAGAGGACCCCTCGTTTGCTGTCCCCACCACCCTCAGTGGTCTCATCATTTCTGGACACCTTCGGCCTCTATGTCCCTTCATCCCTTAAGACCACCAAGTTCTGCCAGGAATGCCCTCATTACCCTCAGGTGCCAACTAACGGCCCCTACTTTGAGGAGACCTCCCCTGGCGCCCTGGGCTTGTTGACATCCCTACCCTATGTGGACCGTCGCTCACCCCATTGCTGCCATTTCCCTGCTAGACCATAAGCTCCATGAGAGCAGAGGCCCCGACGCTCCCATTCATTGCCAAGCACCTGTCACCAGTGTGTAAGCCACTGCCGGCCACACACACAGGTGTGTTTTGCTCCATCTGTGGAACGAAAGGACAAATGGCGTTGGCCAGCGCCACTGAGTTCTTCCTCCTGGTCTTGTTGCCCACACATTGCAGGGGCGGCAGGGATGGCCGCCAGGGGGCACTGTGCCTTCACTGACCAGCGTCGCAGACTTGGTTCTTTGTCTTCTGCAGCGGCATTCCTGGGCTCCTGATAATCCTTCCAGGTTCATGTGTGTTGAAAGAACACATGAAGGGAAGAGAGGCATGACCTGCTCTAAGCCATATGCCATGAGCTCTCAGAACGTGAGAGTACACCTCCCCACCCCGAGCCTACCACGTCCCGTGGCAGGACACAGGCACAGAGAAGCCAGGTATGCGTGGTGTACCACGTCAGTTCCATGCGACCTGCACACTTGGAGGTACGGTGCAGTGCAGTGCAGGACCCCCCTCCGCCCCCGGCCCAGAACATGATAGGAATCACCACCCCCCAGGCTCTGATAGGAGAGCTTTGGAGCAGGAGCTGGGGCCCCTCCCATGTGTCTAGGCAGGCATGCTGCAGGGGTGGGGGGACGCACAGGGACAGCGCACCCCCCACGTGATGGACAGATGCGGGGCGTGGAGCAGCAGGACAGCTGCTGGGTTTGCAGACTGGCTCACCGGCTGGCTGGCTGACTGACAGGCAGCTCCAGCGCTCCACTCTGACAGCTGCAAGGGAATTCACAGCCAAGGCTGAGCTGACAGGGAACGACCCAGCTGAATCGTGGATCCTAATCACGGAGGCGAGGGAATGGAATCGCTAAACAAAACAAGTGGTGGTCAGAGCAGTCAGGAGCCCATCAGGCTGAGACGGGAAGATTCCCTCTTCCCTCCTCCGCAGACAGACCCCAGAGTCCCCACGCTGGTGCTGGGGCTGGACTTGGAAGAATGGGCTCGGGAAAACTCAGCTGCTACAAAGGTGACCTGGTAATGGGAACACCAGGAGCCGACAGCTTCTCTCCCATGAGCTCTTCTTTGCCAAGCACTGTGCATGTGTTTGGACCTGCAAGATGGGCATTTTTATCCCATTTTACGGATGAGGGAACTAAGGTTCACTGAAGTCAAGGGATTTGTCCAAGGTCACACAGCTGTGCTTTTGCTCTCGTTTCTTTTAAAATATGTGATCCCTTGTTAAAAGCTATTACTCAGAGTCTCCAGGCGAAGGGAGGGCAAGCCCTTGCTCTGGTCTGGCCCAAAGGTCAGGGGTTACAGTGTCACCCCACCATGAGTTTGGTTGTGTTTGAGCCTACCCACAGAGGCTGAGGCAGGAGGAGAGGGGCCTGTGGCTTGCCCAGCTACCTCCTGCCTCTGCCCGAGGCCCACACTCTGGCCACAGAGCTGCTGGGAACCCTGTCTCCCTGCCCTGGGCCTGGGACAGCAGAGGTGGGCACCGCTGGGACTGAGGCTGGTCTCCAGGCCATGCACGAGCCCGAGCAGAGAATTTAATGAGTTGGATTTTCCTGTGATCACAAGTGAGAATTTAAGACCCTTCGGTGAGGCTCCTTCCGTCTGAATTCTGTGCCTGGAGTCCAGGCTGCCCGCTAATTGCTGAGTGTGTTTAAACTTCAGTTTTGCATCTCATTTGCATAAATGAACCTGCCCAGAGGAAGGGAGCAGCTCACAACGAGGCATCAGAGGCCGATGTGGGGGTAGTGGGTCTCAAAAGGGCAGAGCCTGAGCTGCTGGTGGGGGTAGAGCCAGAGCTGGTGTGGCCACATGGAGGCCACAGGTCCCGTTCTAGTGCCCCACAGATGGCAATGGGAGGCAGCCAGTTGGGTTTGTCATAGATCTGACCTCACCTCCTGGGTGGGAGTAGACAGACCCCTCAGCCCGGGCAGCTCCTTCCACAACTTGCATGAGCTGATTCCTTAAAAGAGATTCTCCCCTCCCCCTGTACATGGATCCTAGTCGTGGAGGGCTAATTGAGCCCTTCCTTCAGAACCCTTCCATGCTTCCTGTGGAGTGGGGCCTGGCTGTTCCCTCAGGGCTTCCTCCCCTGACTGCAGCGAGCCGCACAACCTCCTGGCTGCCTTTCTCCTGCCCGCATCCAAGATTCCCACCTTGCGGCCCCCCAGCATTGTGCAAGGACCCGTACGCCACCCCACCATGCGGCTGCCCCCTGGCACACACCTGAGATTCAGGAGCTGCTGCTTTCTAAGGAGGAAGGGACACAGCAGAGCAGGGCAAGGCTGCTCACCAGACACACCTGCTAGGGAATCTGGGCCAGGACCAAAGTTGGACTCTGTATCTCACACATGCCGGACACCAAGATGCAGTGGGGGCTCTGTTTCCACTGTCTTACCTGGCTCAGGCCAGCCTGAAATCCCTGGAAGTTTCCTGGCCTGATGGACAGCATAAGAGGACATGTGGTGAGACAGCCCAGATGGTTGTGGACACATGGGCTCAGCCACCAGAAGATCCAAGACATAGAAAAGGAGCCAAGGAGAGGCTGTTGGGGGTAGCTCTGGAGATCAGGGACCATGGGTTGAAACTCTGCACAGAGCAGGGACTGTGGACTCACACCCATGCCCCGTGGCCCATGCTGGCCCCTCCTGTTCTCTCCCACCTCTTTTTCTTTGCAGTTCCGACTCCTTCAGGACAGCCCTGCCTGCTCCCCAGCCTGCGGTGTTCAGAGCAGCAGGACCCTCTCACCACGATCAGGGCCTGGGGCTGGGATTGGGTCAGTTGGAGTAACAGTCACACTCCTCAAACATCATCAACCAAGGGCTCACATGGCACCTTCCCGCCCTTTCTGGGAACTTGGGTCCTGTTTCGGCCCATGTCAGTGTTGTTGGTCTACACAGCCTGACCTTCAGTGGGTCCTGGACAGTAGAGATGGGGGCTTTTGGATTAAACCCAGCAGGTCTCTCTCCTGTTCCTTGGGAGAGGAGTAGGCAGCATCCTCTCCCCAACAGCCCATGTGCCTGCAAAGCCCGCTTGGTAACTCTGCCCCAGACCCAGACTGCACAGCCTAATTATAAGAAACTGGCCACACAGGGGCACCTGGGAGGCTGTCTTTTGAACATCCAACCCTTTATTTTGGCTCAGGTCATGGTTTCAGGGTCATGGGATGGAGCCCCAAGTTAGGCTCCATGCTTAGTGGGGAGTCTGCTTCCTCTTCTCCCTCTGCCCCTCCCCCATGCTTGTACTCACTCTCTCTCTCTCAAATGAATAGATAAAAATCTCAAAAAGAAAAAAAGAAAGGTGATATGTCAGTTTTCTGTCTTTATAAGGAAGGAAGGGAGGGAGGGAAAAGAAAAGAGAAACTGGCCATATACACCATCATCAGCCTTTGCCTCCCCTTGGCAGGTAACCAGTAAGCTTTTCAGCCCAACAGTCTGAAGAAAACCCCGAGCCAGAGAAGAGTTCACAGTGTGGAGCCCACTTGGCAGTCCCAAGGAGTCACGCTTTGTTTATTCTCACCAGCGCTCACTCCTATCATACAGCATGTGTTTCAACCACTCTGCAAATATCATCTGTCCAGAACGAGAAAGCGGTTGTCTTTTTCTTACCGTGCAGGGGAAGGAGCTCTCTCACAGATTGTTAACGTGATGTTGAAAGGAGAAGACAGGTAGCTCAGCCCCTGAACATGGAGCATGGACATGACTGACCTTGGGATTCCCCTGTCGCAGGGTGGGGGTGAGGGAGACAGCAGAGGCGTGTGGTGGCATGGGTGCCATCAGATGGAAAAGGAGGCTGGGGCTTGTGGTTTATGTTGTTCAGCAAGCCCGCTGTTTCTGTCTAGACTGCATGTTTATTCGAGGGCTTAGGAGGGGCTGGTGGTGGTTATATTGAAGCCAAGTTCTCCCTAGCCTCATGGTACTTTCGTGGGTGCAGCTGCAGCTGCGTCCTTAACTGCCCTCCACCCCCAGCACGCCACGGAGCTGTCCAGAGTGCTGAAGCGAAGTCCATTGTGGGATACCCAGACCCCATTCTCAACACCCAAGGCTGCTCACCTTCACTTACTCAGAACTAGGCGTGGTCTTTGCTTTGGCTTTTATCCAAGCTGTGCATGGAAGATTACCTTCCTCCACAGAAAAAGTAGGGACAGTGGGCCCCTGGCAAGGAGGGGAGCCTGTTACATTTCCTTCATTAACTTCCTGTCTTTATTCCAAAATACCATACGGGATAGGATCCATCTTTGCCAAATGAATGATAATAAGTTTAAAGGTCAAGAACGTACAGCTTGTGGCAAATTTGGCCTCTGCCTAAGGCCTGTTGAGTCTTCCACAAGACAATTTTTTTCTTTTCAAAGGGGGCAATTGCAGTCAGCTTGGCTTTACTGGGTAAAAGTGGCCATGAGGTCAGAGATGCCCCCAAGCCCAGGTTCGGTCTAGGAGGGATGTTTTCTCCAGCCTTCAAGTGAGCCAACCTGGAAAACCCCTTTTCAGCATCCTTCTGCACAGGCTGCACAGGTAAAATGGGACAGGCCCCACGGCCCACCACCCTCCAGGCTGTGAGGACAGTGTTAGCGGGAGGTCACAGCTGTAGGGCCTGACATCTCCATAAACACGTCCTCCTCCAGCTCCACCGGCTGGCAGGGTGCCTTCTGTGAGTGGCTCCTGAGTCCCACTCTTGGCCAAATCTGGCATGACTCATTTGCTCCAGAAAAGGAATGTAAATAAGCGCCACCGTACCTTGACAAGTTGACAGGATTGACAAGCAGAGTAAATTCCTGTACCTGAGACTCTGAGGAGAGGTGGTTTAGCAGAGGCAGCTGCCGTCACCAGAAGAAAATAATTAAGGAAACCCAGCAGCATGGAGGATACCTGAGTGCGCAGCCCGTCCCTTCTGCTGAAGGGACCTGTGATCACTGGCTGCAGGAGGAAACCCTCACATGCCAGAAAGAAATGGACTCAAGAGGCCCATGCAGGGGTGAGGCAGAGCAGGGGAGGGGTGGTCAGCAGGAGGGAAGTAGGCTCTGGGCTCAGAGGGGGACCCTGATAAGGTGCTGAATTCTAAGAGACTCTTGTCTTGGAACCAAGGACCCCCTGCTTGCACCCAGTATCCGGGGTGCAGCTGGTTCTACATGGAGCTTCCCTTCAGCCTCCGCAGAAGAGTCTGGAAGCCTTGTTTCAGAGTTGCTCCATATGTACACACATATTGCCCGTAAGCTTGGGAATGCCCAGGAAGATATGTACACTCTGTCCTCTGCCACACCCCTGTTTCCAATCCAAAGGGATCCAAGAACACTATTGCAACAGAAGAAAGAGGCAACGGGCCCAAGTTCCACCTTTGTTTCACTTTTGGGACTTGGAGAAGTTCCCAGGAGGCTCAGGAAATGTAGGCTTTCCATCCCAGCGGTGACCTTGCATCTCCCCTCATAGCTGGTGAGTGAAGGAGATATAGAGGCATATCCTCAGACTGACCAGCTTGAGGCCAGGGTCACAGCAATGGCAGAACCAACCTGTAAAACAACCTTGTGGAGAACTTGGTGGAGCCCACTGAGTCAGGGACTGGATGTTCTTTCACCAGCTGGGTTCTGGCCACTGGACCTATGCCAAGTACACAGAGACAACAGGAGACCTGCTGGGCTGCCAGAACATCTCATACACATAGCCCGGGAACAGACAGAACTCGGTCAGGTGTGCTGTGTCATGCCAGCTGGAAGTTCAAGCCTTTTTTTCCTTAAAGGGTAGCGGGTGCTAATTGTGACTGTGGCTTTCGCCAAAGCCTCAGGGTAGAACCAGCCATATATATGGCACAAGAGCAGGGAGAGCCCCTGGTGCCTCAGTGGCCAGGCAGGGATGGGGGAGGGAGGCCAAGACTCCTAAATAGGTCTCCCCAAAGGAAATCATCTTGTTTTCCTAGGACCTCCCCCAAAACAAAGTATGAAGCAGAATCCTTCCCTCCCAGTGGGGGTTCACTTCCCCAGAGCTTGTTATCCTGGGTCACTTCAGCCCCAACCCAGCTAAAGGGCCTCCTTGGGGGAAGAAGGAACATTGTGGAGTGTGGTCAGCAATGCACCCATCTGTCTCCTCTCCCATCCAGTGACAAGTGCTTGCCGGACAGTCACTTTGTGTCTAGGCTCTGCTCAGCCCTTTGTAGGAGACCAGGGCGAGTAGGAGATGGCTAGCTCACTCCAGAGTCCCATGGCCAGCTTAGCTGGCCAAAATCTCAAAGTAGGTGCTTAGGTTAGGGGAATTCCCAGAGCAAGTGGGGAGGCCCCAGTCCAAGGGAAGGCGTGTGTTCCACACCCAGGCCTGTGTGTGCAAAGGTATGGGTGTTATTGTGTCATATTCGGGGTACAGAAAGCTCACATTGACTAGAGCAAGGGCTGAGCCAGTGGAGCAGAGAGAGAGGAGGGACAGAGCTTTCAGAGGGTCCTTTCCCTGTGACTTAATGACAGTGAGGTTGCATGGGGGTGAGGGGCAGTGCTGTGGGTTTCCTGGCTATTCCATTGAGCAGGTGGCCAACTTTTGAGACCTTCCAGGTCACATCGGGAAGTAAGACACTAAGAAGGCATCATCAGCTGGGAGCCAGTGTGGCTACATCTTACTGCACCCCCATTTTCCATATGGGTAGGGGGGTGGAGGGGCACTCACACTGAGCCGTGCCCCCCTGATCTGCTTTGTCATGGAGCCCACGCCAAGTGCCCTCTAGCCTGGGGGCCCAACTGTTAAGGGCCCGTGAACAGGTCCTTGGGAGCCACATGTTACTTCTGCTAATACTGTCCTCTCTGCTTTTCAGGAATAAAGTTCAGCATCAGGCCACAGCAGCCCTACAACGTGAGTTCTGAGAGTCCGATAAATCTGAGCACCGACAGCCTGGGGCGAGTTGGAAGGGGTGGGGTGGGCAGGGAAGAAAATCCAGAGCTCAGATCAAATCCATTCTTGGAAAGAAAAACGTGCCCGGTCATTCCCAGGAGCCTAGGGAACAAAGCCCAGGGCTTTGGACCAATGAATTTCCCCTTCCTGTTAGCTGGCGGCTTTGGACTTGTGCTAATAGAGGCAGTAAATCTGAGCCAGCCTCCTCCGGCCACCAGCTCCCTGCCCCGTTCCCCTCGCCCGGCTCTGAGAGGTTCCTGGGAGGCCTGCGCCATCTCGTGGCTGAAAAGACACTTGCAACTCTGGCCTCAAGACCGTGGCCAGCCAGGGGTGGGGCCTTCAGGGACTGGATGTGGGCTCTGCCAGAGGGGTCCCATCTGGCAGACTCAGCTGGTCTCCTCCCTCGCCCTGAAAAAAAAAAAAAAAGACTGAGGCCACAGAGTGGGCAGGGACCCCAGCCATAGTGAGGGTCTGACCTGTGTGATGCTCAGTGTCCTGCTGATAAGTGGCCCGTCCACGCTGATAACCATTTCTCTTCTTGCTCCAGGACGTCCCACCAGGCAGCTCCCAGGATGGTGATTCAATGGCACCGACGGAGAAGGTCCCCGGAGACTTGTCCAGCCGGGCCCCAAGGGACTTCCACCTGCCAGTGCCAGACCAGCCTCAAGCCCACCTAAACACGGGGGCTCGGCCCCGGCCCCGGCAGCGCCGCCGGCGGCTACTTATCAAGAAAATGCCTCCTGCGGCAGCTGTCCCGGCCAACGGCTCAGTGGGCGCGTTTGCGCGGCCGGCACCCTGGGCCCCTGACGGCCACTGGGTCACCCTGCATCGCAGCCAGCAGGAGCGCAAGCGGGTGATGCGGGAGGCATGTGCCAAGTATCGGGCCAGCAGCAGCCGCCGGGCGGTCACCCCCCGCCACGTGTCCCGCATCTTCGTGGAGGACCGCCACCGCGTGCTGTACTGCGAGGTGCCCAAGGCGGGCTGCTCCAACTGGAAGAGGGTGCTCATGGTGCTGGCGGGGCTGGCCTCGTCCACCGCCGACATCCCGCACAATACTGTCCACTACGGCGGCGCCCTCAAGCGGCTGGACACCTTTGATCGCCAGGGCATCCTTCACCGCCTCAGCACCTACACCAAGATGCTCTTCGTCCGCGAGCCCTTCGAGAGGCTGGTCTCCGCCTTCCGCGACAAGTTCGAGCACCCCAATAGCTACTACCACCCCGTGTTCGGCAAGGCCATCATGGCCCGTTACCGGGCCAACGCGTCCCGGGAGGCGCTGCGGACGGGCTCTGGCGTGCGCTTCCCCGAGTTCGTCCAGTACCTGCTGGACGTGCACCGGCCCGTGGGCATGGACATCCACTGGGACCACGTCAGCCGGCTGTGCAGCCCCTGTCTCATCGACTATGACTTCGTGGGCAAGTTCGAGAGCATGGAGGACGACGCCAACTTCTTCCTGAGCCTCATCCGGGCGCCGCGAAACCTGACCTTCCCCCGGTTCAAAGACCGGCACTCGCAGGAGGCCCGGACCACGGCGCAGATCGCCCGCCAGTACTTCACCCAGCTCTCAGCCCTGCAGCGGCAGCGCACCTACGACTTCTACTACATGGACTACCTGGTTTTCAACTACTCCAAGCCCTTTGCGGACCTGTACTGACGCGCAGGGCCGGCTGGCCGCTGGCAGCCCCACCCCACGTGCCCGTGCGCGCTCCCGCACCTGTCCGCGCTCCGGAGACCGGAGCAGCCGCGACTGCTCGGTGCCGCTGGCCCTAGTGGGGGACAGAGGCCCGGGCCTTGGAGGGGAGCCTCCCCACTTCCTCACGCCTCCGCTGAGGAAGACGCCCGGGGGTTGAGCAGGACCCCAGGAGTCCCAGCTGCATACACCCAGCTCAGCGAAGAGTCAGGATGGCCGGGGAAGTCTGAGGCCCGAAGACGAGGGCCCCAGCGGTGAGGGACTTCCTGCGGTCCCTTAGCCATTGCCTTGTACCAAACCACATGGTTTGCAGCTTTTCTATGAGCCAGGGGGGAGATTCCCTCGGAAAGAGATTCCAAATAAAGCACATGGTTTCCAGAGTAGAGGTGTCTACACTTGGTGTTGGTATGGGAACACATGGCCCCTTCCCCGGGCTCTGGGGGCTCTTTCTCTCTCCCCAGGGACCTGAGCCAGGCGTCTGCAGGTCCTGCTGCAGGAAAGGAGGCAGGGAGAGTAGAGGATCTGAGGCTCCCATTCAGGGCACCTGGGGCCTCTGGTCTCAGTTCCGGCCCATTTATCCTGAAAGGAGACACTTGACCTGTCCCCGTGGAGGCCCACTGGGGTCTCTTCTTGTTCGTCACTTTGTGGAGACCCTCTGGGGACCTGCCCGGGTTCCCTGGGCAAGCTGCCATGTGGGGATCTGTGGGGTCCAGCATGGGGGTTCTCCGTGGGTATGGCACTTACAGGCTGTTGTCTGGAGACCCCTTGACCTGGCCTTGACCCCTGGCTCTCTTCACTTGGCCAGAAACCCTTAAAGCTTTCAGGGCTGCCCACCCTTGGGGGAGGAGTAAGAGACGCCCACAGGGGGAGCTTCTCCAACAGTGTACTTTCCACACACAGTAATGGCTCTGAAATTGTCCAAAGCCAGAGTGATTCTCAAAAGGTCCCAGAAAAAGTGTGTTGGAGCTTTAAGGGTGGCTGTGGCCGTGATTATGTCCGGTCCCGTTTGTAATACAAAATGCTGCCTGTTTCTAAAGGTCGGTCTGTCTGTTTGCTATCAGGCCTCATCTCTGTCAGCCTGTCTGCTGCACGGCCTTCTGTATCTTTCCAAGGGTGTCTCCGTGAATCTCGCCAAGAGATGGCTGTCAGTCTGTTCCCACATGTTGGGGGAGATGCTGCTGGGGCCTGGGAGGAGACCCTGCTGGTCCCACGGTGGCCGTGCTGCTGGCTCCCAGCCAGCCTCATGCTAGCCTGTGTGGCTCCACCCCCTTTCTGCCTCCACCATGGGCTCTGGAAACTTAACAAAGGTGGGACAAGGAACTGAGGCTGCATCCCCCTGCTTGGGGTCACGTATGTCCAGGAACCCCAAGCAGGGTCCCCCTTCCCCAGGTTCCAGCTGGAGTGGCCCAGCCATCTGGCAGGAGGAGCTCGGAGGGGCAGGAAGGAGGCTGTGGTCAGGGCCCCAGGGGCTCCGGGGTGTGGAGGTAGCAAGACGGGTGGGGGGGTGTACCGGGAAGAAACATCTTAACTCGTGTCATCCCTCAGAGACAGCTCAGCCTGAGCTGGGCACATGGACTCACATAACACATCCATCAAAGAGAGGCTTCCCTGGGACACCCGAGTGGGTTCAGAGAGTTAAGCCTCGACCCCTTGGTTTCAGCTCAGGTCATGATCTCAGGGTCACGGGATGGAGCCCTGTCTAGGTCCAGCAGTCAGCAGGGGAAGGCTGCTGGAGGAGTCTTTACCTCTGCCCCTCCCCCAAATTGCATCCCTCTCTCTCCCTTTCTCTCTCTCTCTCTCTCAAATAAATAAATCTTTAAAAAATAAATAAACAAATAAAAAAGGGGGCTTTCCTTCTGGAAATGGAGAGCGGAGACACAGAATCCAGGCAATGATCATGATGGCCGCTTGGTGGCGTCCAGCATGCCGTCCACCAGCCCGCAGGAGGCCCAGCCTTGAGTCCTCACCGTGAATCCACCGAGGGGATGCTGAACCCAGCTCCAGCCCCCAAACCCCAGACTCCATCCTCATAGAGCCCCAGGGCTTGGGGACAGTGGACTCAACTGCCGACACAGGAACATGTGTGGGTGTGAGTGTGTCTGTGTGGGTGGGTGGGACGGGGGTCAGTGTGAGCGTGTGTGTGTGTGTGTGTGTGTGTGTGTGTGTGGTTGGTGTCTGTCTTCTGGGGGTGGGCATCCTGGGTGATGGTGGTATGAGCCTGGGTTTATGTCGGGTGGGGGAGGGTACCGTGGACGGTCCTCCCTCTTCTCTGGGGTCCTCTTGTTCTGCTCCCTGCCTGGTCCATCTCTGCCCCCTTTCAATCTGCTCACCATTTTGTGGCTATAGTCTGGAGGGGGCCCCAGGCTCCTCCCAGGGTTCAAGCAGGCCCAGGAAGTTGGGGAAATAACTCCCCTACCCCCAGTGCCCTTCTCCAGCTGCATCACTTTCCCAGATGTCAGCCTTGCTCTCTGAGCGGTGAAGAGCATAGACTTCCCCCAAACCTGGAGTTCCCACTGGACCTGTGAGCCCCAGAAGCTCTGGAGTGCCCGGCGGAGGTGAGATGTCAAGTCGAGCCAGGTGGTCTCTGGCCTTGGACACGTGGCCAACCCTCCTTCTGCCCTCATTCCACTGGCTGCTCACAAAGGGGCCCAGGACAGACGTGGTCAGGCCGCAGGCAGAGAGACAGGCTTCCAGCACCCACTTCCCCTCCAAGGCAAAGCCTATTGGCCAACTTCAGCCTCCAGGTCCAGCCCATTGGTGGGGTTGGGAGCCCCAGGAGAACCCCCCAGACCAGGAGGTGATCTGCCCTCACTCCCTTCCCCTGCCTTTCCTCTCTGGGGAGCAGCCATGGCTGATGAAGGGGATTGCCTCCTGGTGTCTCCCCACCACCCCACCCAGAGCTGGGCACCAGGGGCCCGGGAAGACCGTGGGCCCCAGAAAGGACTAGGTGAACAAGGCGGAAATCATGCTGTCCCCGTCTCTGGGGACCCATGCTGATGGCCCAGTCATGCTGGATGAAGAATGAGCAGGCACCCTGGGATGGCCTCGGTGGCCAGTGGGGGAGGGGATAGCCTGTGTTCCCCTCGCTGCTTCTGCTATGGGGCTGGGGGCTTGCGGGGAGAAGCAGGGGGAGGGGAGGAGAGCACAGGGGAGCCCTGAGCTCCCGTCCATCCTGTCGGCCTGGACTGCCCTGGAGATGAGGCTGGTGCTGTGCCCTGACTTCCTGCTGCCCAGAAGGGCCTTTCGCCACCAGAGTCTCGGCTATGAGGTGGCAGCAAGACGGTATCCAGGAGTCTGGCTGGGCCGGGACCATTCTGGAACAGATGCTCCTGTCCCCTCTCTCACCTCTGCACCTACCTCCTGAAGGGGATGGAGAGAGAATATGCGGTGGCTGGAGCAAAGGGAGCAGGGCTGCTCCCCACAGCACATGAAACCCAGGGCAGGTGGCAAGGGTCAGGAGTCAGAGGTCAGAAGCGAGTCGTTCCAAACTGTGGGGCCTGGGGTCTACCACGCCGCCCTGGCCTCCCAAGCGACTCCCTGATAGACCCCTCCCAGCAGCCCTGACCGTGTGCGTCTAGCCCTACTTTATAAGTGGGGAAACTGAAGCACAGAGAGGTTGTCTGAGCTGCACAGCGACAGCACCGGGAGCTGGGATCCCGCCCCAGCAGTGGGGCTGGGACCCCTCCCTCTGGTGCCGCCCCCGCCCTCCCCCTCCACGTCTGCGTGGGGCTGTGTGGGCGCTAGGCGGGCGCCGGACTCCGCCGGCAAGGGCAGCCCTCAGCCACCAGGGGGCGCCAAGTCCTCGCTCTTGAGCAGCCGGGGCCGCAAGGTTGCAGCGAGATTCCGACCCTGCAGCTCCAAGAGAGGTGAGGGAATCCCCCAGCCCCACTGGAGACTGGGTCCCCAGCCTGCCACCCACGCCCCCACAGTCAGCCGGGTTTCTGCCCTTTCTCCCTCTATGGAGTCCTGGGGCTCCTACCTTTTCAGATACCTATGGGCAGACGCAGAATTCACTCCCAATATACCAGCTCCAGGGGCCCCACCAGCCATAACCCCAAGCGGGAAAACAGGCCCCGTCCCCACTCCTCCGCTTCCTCACATGGGCCTAATGGGACAGTACCGTCCCAGGATTCTCTCCAAAGTGCAGACACAGGGAGGACACAGAGCCAGGAAGGGCCACGTGTCCACCACTCCTGCTGGCTCCAGTCCTGGTTTGGGCGGCAGGCTTAGACCTGGGGGTGGATCCTGACCTGCTTGACTTTGAACACTGTTCAGTCTCCTTGTCCTGGCAAACCCCAAGCCAGCCAAGCCCCCATCCTCCACCCCTTCCATGGCAGGAGGAAATGATCATGAACCCCGCAGGGCCATTAACGACCTGCTGTGTCTGTTCTTCCCTCCCCAGGAGGGTGAGCTCAGGCCTTCTATGACCTCAACATGCGTATACATGACACACTCACGCAGACATGCTCCCCTACACAGACCCACACAGACCCACCCTCACGAACACACACGCAGACGCGGAGACACAGAAGCAAACACACATGCGGATACACACGCGTGCTTGTGCATGCACGTCTACAGGCAACTACAGACCCAGCCGCACACGGACACAGACACATATCCACACGCTTCGGCAGACACACACAGAAAGGCACACAGCTAATGGTGGGCCTCTCGCTGGAACGAGAGCCACAGGAAAGACCAGAAAGGTCTTGGCTGTCTTCCGACGTATTTATTTCTGATCCTTTTTTAAGATTTTATTTATCTATTTGAGAGAGGGTGTGTGCATGCACAAGCAGGAGGAGCAGTGAGGGAGAGGGAAAAGCAGACCCCCCACTGAGCAGGGAGCCTGACAGGGGACTCCATCCGAGGACTCCGAGTTTAGGACTTGAGCTGAAGACAAGACACTTAAACGACTGAGCCACCCAGGTGCCCCTCTGCCTCTTAGGTCCATCTCTCTTTCCTGCCCTTTCAGAGCCTGCCCTGCATGCACTCTGGGAACCCTAAGCTCTTTGTCTCCCCCACAGAGACACCGCTCACACGCCCACCCCTCCTTCCCTGGGTCACTGGGCTTCCCTGTCAACACCTCATCCTTGAAAACAAAAAGCCATAGCCCCGTATCCCTTCCAGCACTTGACCTGTTCCTCTCTCTGCTTGTCCCTCACCTCCACCGGCCTTTGCCTTTGACGCTTGAACCTGCTGCCTTGCAGTCCCATCCCCCCACGGAAACAGCTTGCTTCCCTGTGTTCAACTACCCCAGCTTCTGAATTCCACAGACACTGTCCGCACACTCCCTAGATGAGCTCAACGGACTCACATCCTCATGATCCTTGCCCCGCGGACCCCTGGGGTCAGCAGCCTAGCAGCCTGACCTCTGTTAGCAGGGGTGAGGGCACATCCATGGGAGCCTTGACTTTCTCCCCTACAGACCTCCCCTGCCCCAGGCTTCCCATCTCAGCCCTCCATCCCTGGAGCGGCCTGGACTTTCCCCTTCACACTCATTGTCTCTGCTACCACCACCCGCCCCCACTCCCCAGTGCTGAGACTGCATGTTCCCCTCCCTCTCCAGCACCTTTTTCTTAACCACAGCCACTAACATCTCCCACCTGGGCCTTCTGAAGCAAAAAGTAACAGTCCTGGTATTCACTGGCTTACCAGGGACTGGTATTTAATCCTCAGCACAAACCTGGAAGAGAGATACTGTCATTGTCTCTTCATTTTCCCAGCTGAGGAAACAGACACAGAGAGGGTAAGTAATTTTCCCAAGCTCACACAGCTATTAAGAGGATGTCACGGGACTCAAACCCTGGCAGTTTGGCTCTGGGGTCCACCAGTGTGCCATCCTGCTTTTTGTATGGCATAGAGTTCAGAGCTAGGCTCCCCTAGACGTATGCGGTGGCTGGAGGAAAGGGAACAGGGAGATGGTGGCCCAAGGGACCTAGAGCGGGCCGGGAAGGGCTACTGGGCACAGGGAGGGTGGGGGTGGGGAATCTGTAAGCTTGGAGACAATGCATCTTCCTGTGGCAGTGAGAGCAGACTATGCCAGGGTTGGGGGTCAGTGACTGGTCAGGATGGGCAGAGGGAAAGGTCGCCACACAGAGATGACCTCAGTTCCCGAGCTTGTAGACAAGTCACATCCCACAGACCTACCCACTTCACCCTCCACAGGTGAAGACACCATCATCCTCCACCCATGTTGGCTCCCAACCCGGTCAGGTCATGTCTATCTCCTGGGACAGCCTGTGGGGGCCTGAGGGTGGGAGTCAGCCTGTCTGCCTGGGTCGGTAGCAGTTGCCAGGGCCACAAGTCAGGCCTCTCCATGGGGTGCAGAGGCTGGGAGCCAGGGGTGATGGGAGGAACCCTGAGTGGCTGATGCCTGGAACACGCTTGCAGGGAGACCCCGGTGCACCAAGGGCGACTCCAACAGACCTAGGAAAGGGGACGCGGTGTGTTGGCACGGGGGAGCAGGGTGGGCAAATACAGGCCAGGAGGGGAAGCCACATTCTTACTCTGCAAGACCATGTGCTGAATTTTACTTTTCCTTTTATTTATTTCTTCTTCTTAAACCCTGTTTCTCTCCCTGAGGCACCTAATCTATTATTTAACATTGGATTGTACGATTGAAACTCCCAGGCAAATTGAAAATTATTTGTGTTTGAGGTTTCAGGCATGAGGCTGAGGCAACCATATCTGGGAGATCCTGGGAACTGGGGTGAGAAGAACCCGCAGCCCTGGGTTCTAGGGCTGGGGAGTGGGGGTGAGGAGCAGGGGGTCCGCAGGCCCACAGGCCCAGCCCGGCGTCGCTCAGCCCCTGCGAGCCCACAGCTCAGGGGTCATTAATCTCCACGCGGCATTTCACTTGGGAAACGCTGTCGACACCTCCCACTGGCCAAAGTGCTCGTAGGCCAAGCAGGTGCAATCAGTCACCCCAGCCCGGTGCCCACCCCGGGGGAAAGGCCTCGGTCACAAGAGAATTAATGACATGAGGACAAGGGCTCGCCATCATTTCTCAGGGGTTGGGCTCTCCCAGAATTGGCGGCCAGGGCTGCGGGTCTAATGGGGTCCCCAGGGGTGAACCGAGGTGGGAGCTAACCGGTGGGCGGGGCTCAGGGTGGGGCTGAAAGCTGGTGGGCTTTGGAAGGGGAGAAAGGTGATCGCGTTTGCAGAGCAGGGAAGACGAATCGTGAGGCCGGGAGGCCGTCAGCAGGCGTCCATGCCACCTGCTCTGGGCGGTCACGTGTCAGGTCTGCGCTAGGCACTGTGGGAGCGCGGTGATGCGGCGCATGCGCTCCCAGCCCGAACCGGGGCCCAGCGTCAGGGACCACAGTGAGGCTCAGGGATTCCCCATCATGGCCCTTGGCCACTCCGACAGGAACACTGGGAGGGAAAGGGGTCACAAAGGACTCTCCTAGCCCAGCCTGCTCCCAGCCCTTCCCACAAGCCCTAGATGCGTCCAGGACTCAGCCACGCAGACCCCTTTGTGCAGCAGTGCCCACCTCCCACGCCACCCCGTGCTGTCCACAAACACCTGTTCGGCACCAGGACTGAGCGCGAGATGCACTTATCCGTTTCACCTGCTGTCCTCCCACCTGTGACCCAGAGCCAGGCCTGTGTACCCAGCCTGGCCCCCGTGAGGGTCAACAGGGGGCTTGTGCTATTATGCTTATATTTAGAATGAGTATCATTTTGCAACCCAGAGAGGATGCAACGCCTTTTCAGAGGCGTCTGGAATATATACAGAAGCTTATCACAGACCTCTCTCTCTCTCTCAAACACACACACCCCCACAAGCACACACATCTCCGTTTTCAAGGAAGGAATATAAAAGCCGCACGTTTAGACAACAATGACAAGAACTGGAACTTGTAACAACTGGACCCTTTTGGTAGCAAGTATAACAAATCAGGAGGACCCACTTCAGATAAAGGAGGCCCTTACGAGGGCTCCAGTAACTTGGGGACACACACAGCTGGACTACAGGGCCTCGGAACCTGGGACGTTGAGTGCCACAAAGGCTTTTGCTCTCGGGCTCATTGCCACTCCCTCTATGGGATGTTTTGTGCTTCTCTGTCCCATTGGGAATCCACTTCCTTTGCTCTTTCTGTGCCCATGGCAAAAACCCAGGCAGAGAGCTCGCTCTGGGCCCTGCTGCCCAGGGGTGACCTGATCCCTTCATTCCCAACCCCAGGAGACTGGTGGGCCCAGCAGAAATCTGTCCTGCAGAAACTTCCAGCAAGAGCACAAGCCTGTGCGTGGAAAATGTTCCCTGAAGCAAGACATGAAATATCAAAGGATTGTAGACAGCCTCAATATCCATGAACAGGGAAATGGTGGACAAAGTGTGATCCACTCATGCTGCCCAATACATTGTCCCCCCATTTGATTAAGAAAGCAGTCGTCCCGTACATTCATATATTCCACAGATACCTTCTGAGTACCTCAGGCCCACTGTGCTTAGTAGAGCAGTAATAAACCCCAGCTGTGTCTACCTGGGGTGGGGGACGGATAGGGGTCTGACTCTAATGAAGTAGTAGTACCTACGGCTGTAGCATCATGACCTTCAAAGAGCTATGAAGACAACCCAGACAGAGAAGTCAGGGAAGCCTTCCCGGAGGAAGTGGTAATGGAGCCAAGATCAGGACAAGTGGGAGAGGATGGGAAGAATATGTGCAAATGTCCTGCGGCAAAAGATTCCATGGCCTAGTGAGGGACAAAAGGGGGTTGCTGGGACTGGAACAGAGGGGCTGTGGTAGATGCCATGATGTGCACCCCAGGTCTCCTTCAGGAAAGAGAGACTTCCAGTAGCCAGAGTGCTGCTAGCAGACAGGCCACCAGCGCCAAGCCTCTTAAGGGCCAGCCCTGGCTAACGACAACTGTCTGCCGAAGGTCACATCATACCCAATGACAAATCAGCATGGAAGAAGAAAGGCCCAGTATCCCCACCCAACAATTCTGAAGGGTCATCCAATTTCAAAGCTCTACATGCACAGATAGAACAATGACCTCCCAAAGATGTCTGGGTATTAATCTGCAGAATGCATGAATGTGTCGGCTTACATATCTAAAGAAATTTTCTCTTTATAATAAAGGATCAGAGCATGCGGAGATGATCCGTGATGACCCAAGCGGGCACAGTGTAATCTCAAGGGTCCTTATGAAAGGGAGGCAGAAGGGTCAGAGTTAGGGAGGATACTGGACAACAGAAACTGAGATGGGAGTGGTTAAAAGCCATCACTCCAAGAGCCATGAGCAAAGAATTCAAGAGGCCTTTAGAAACCAGGAAGGGCAAAGAAACACGTTCTTCCCACAGCCTCCAGAAGGAAGACAGCCCTGCTGACCCATTTTAGACTTCTCAACTCCAGAAGTGTAAGAGAATAATTATGTAATAAATATGTACTGTTTTAAGCCACTAAGTTTGCGGCGAAGTGTTAAGAGCAGTCCTGGGGGACTAACACAGCATCAGAGCCCAATTTCTCCCTCTGCCTTAGCCTGCTTTCCTCCCCTCCGCTCCATGCATATTGATCCCAGGAACCCTCCCTAATAAGCCTCTTGCATGCTAATGAGATCTGCTTCCCCAGGGAACCCCCACCCCCACCCCACCGCTCCCAGCAGTGAGTGCCCTGTGGTCTGAGAAAGCAGATGCTAGGTGAGATTTCAGAGCCAATTCAACCATCTTACCTGTATGGCAACAGGACCCAGTAGGGCTTGGTAAGAGCATAAAATGACCAGGCAATTGTCAACACTTTCACCATTGGCCAATTGGGACTGTTTACCCATGGGAGGGAATGCAGTGGTACTTGAGCAATTTCAGGGTAAAGTGAAATCAGTGGCATTAGATGGCTGTAGTTAAATTTGACTGACACTTTGAGAAAAGGTAGGGCTCAGAGCAGTTAAGAACTGAGTGTGAGAGCCAGAAGTCTCCTGGAGAACACGAGGGGAATCCTCGGTCTCCTATAGAAAGAGGGTAGAGAAAGCTGAGGACCTCAGAGCAGCCAAGTTCCATGACATTGACCTACGCCAATGTCATGCTCTGGTTGGGACAGACATTTCAGATGGGGCATCTGAGCGGAGGCACCCCCAATATCTTAAATCCCAAGATTGCCTTGAATTCTCTGAGCCTGCAGAAGGTGGTCCAGTCTTCCCTACTAAGGGCTAAAGCTCCCCTATTCTTTGAAGAAATGCAGAGGTCTCTACTCTGCAAGATAGTGTGCCGCCCCTGCAGGATCTCCCCCACCACCCCTTCCGGCCACTAGACTTGTAGTCAGGGGTCAAGTCACAACATAACTGGGCCAGAGAAGTGTTGTGCGTTTGATAAGGAAGGAAAGGAACTCTAGCCCAAAGGATGTCCAGAACCTGTGGCCTGCAGGCATTGGCAGGTGCCAGCAAGCCCAGGTGGGACAGGATTCTGAAGGGGCTCCGTCCAAGATCACATGGCAGGGAGGGGTGAGGGGCAGAGGGAAGCATGTAGATTAGGATAGGGTTGATTAACTTATAAATATAGAATTCAGTATCCTAGCAAGAGCTACAAAAGATGGGGCAGAATGCTCCTGAGATGGGTTCTAGAAGTGTGAACAAAGGAATGCCCTGTTGTACTCTTAGAAATGCCCAGACTGGGGCGCCTGGGTGGCCTCGGCCTTCGGCTCAGGTCATGGTCCCAGGGTCCTGGGATCGAGCCCTGCACCGGGCTCTCTGCTCAGCAGGGAGCCTGCTTCCTCCCCTCTCTCTGCCTACTTGTGATCTCTGTGTGTCAAATAAATAAATAAAATCTTAAAAAAAAAAAAAAAGAAAGAAAGAAATGCCCAGACTTCCGCGTTAGATGGTAGAAAAGGGTATGAACAGGCTCTGCACCATGGGTATGCTGGAGTGAGTGTAAGAGCCAAAGGACAGTACAGGACCATGCTCAGGGGGAGGCCCCAGCAGAGACAGAGCTTGGGAATGTGCTGGTTAGAGGAGCACTGGGTGTCACTGAGAGCAGATGACAGCTGGCCTCCATAGGCCAGGGCTGCTGGCAGGAGAGGCACTCAGCAACGATGGGGCCCGGGCACCCAACCACAGAGGTCAAGTGTGATCTTTCCCCATCAGAAGCAAGGCGGCGAGTGGTGTCAGGTCAGCATGACAACTCGCATGTCCTGGCTCAGAGAGAGGCAATGAGCTGGTCCACAGGACAAGGTGTTCCCCGGGGGCAAAATGGATGGGTAGCCAGCAGCAGAGCTACTTGATCGGTACAATCAAAGAAATCAAGAATGGATAATCAGGAGCCTGAGGGTAATCCTCCCAATTAAAAAAAAAAAAAAAGTCATGATTCTTTGCCCAGTTTCTGGATGTAAGCCAGCTTTCAGGCCAGGAACCCAGTGACTAAAGGAGGATCCAGCCCCCAGGATGAGCCTATGACATCGAAGCAAGAATATCTAGTAATTATCATCCTAGTTCTTCCCCCAAAAGGTACACTGGAGAAATAGGGTACCCAAGCAAACCGAGGACCATTGGATAGAGTCTGACTTGATATTGATATGCTGAGATCTCATGTATCATGGTGGCCTTCCGTTAGAGCGGGGGCATGTAGGGCTGTCTGATCAGTGGAACGCTGGCCCCCATCTGGCTCACGGTGGACCCAGCCAGTTCATAGACTCAGCCAGGGGTCATGTCCCTACTCCCCCAGTGTGTTAGAGGAATAGACTTAGTAGTTGTCACAACTCCCTCATTGACACTTTGGCCTGTCAGGTCAGGGCTTTTAGTAGTGGGGCAGGCCAAGAGGAAGTCTCTGAAAGTGCCCTCTGCCCCCTTCCAAGGCAGTAAACATAAAACTGTATTGCATCCGGGGGCGGGGCAGAGAGGCAGCAGATACCGAGAGATAAAGGAGTTGTCCTTTAAAACCTAAAGGAAGGCTCCAAGGGTAGTGGTCTTCAGTATAGCTCCATTGAACTGACCAGTTCGGACCCTGCAAAACCAAGACAGATCCTAGAGCATAGACCATGAACTATTGCAAGCCCAAACAGGTGGTGGTCAAAATTACAGCTGCCGTGCCGAACGTGGTATCCTTGTTAGTGCAAACTGTCATGACCTCAGCCCATGGTCTTTGGCCAGCGATCTAGTATATGCGTTATTTTCCATCATCATCAGAAGAGAGGATCAAAACCAGCTTGCCTTCAGTTGGAATGGTTAAGAGTATTCATTGACAGTCTTGCCCCAGCAATAGAACTCTCTAGCCCTCTGCCCCCAAACAGGCCCAAAAGATCTGGATTGGCTGGACATCCTACAGAATAGCACACTGGTCTGCTGTATCAATAACCTCCTGCCAATCAGAATGAATGGGCAAGAAGTGGCAAGTACATTGTGGTCTTAGGAAGACCTATGAGCTCCGGCGTGTTGGAGGATAGCTCCATTAAGTTTCAGGGCCTCTCATATCGGTAAAAATTGGGGGATCTGCTGTGCTCTAGGGCATTCCAGGACCACCGAAGTAAAGGACACATAGTGGTATCTTGGGCCTCCAACCTCAAAGAAGGAAGCACAGTGCTTGGTAGGTCTCTTTGGGTTCTGAAAGCAGAGTTCCCATGTAGGAAAACCCCAAACCACATATCAGAAGAAATGAAATACTGTCAGCTTTAAGAGAATCCAGACCAGGGAAGGGCTTTGCAGCAGGTCCAAGCTGTGGTAGGAGAGGGGCTAGCTTGGGCTCTATGACCCACAAGACCCTATGATATCGGAGTATCGGTATTAGAAAAAGATGTCATGGGGTGCCTGGGTGGCTCAGTGGGATAAAGCCTCTGCCTTTGGCTTGGCTCATGATCCCGGAGTCCTGGGATTGAGCCCATGTCAGGCTCTCTGCTCAGTGGGGAGCCTGCTTCCTTCTCTCTCTCTCTGCCTGCCTCTCTGCCTACTTGTAATCTCTGTCAAATAAATAAATAAAATCTTAAAAAAGAAAAAAAAGAAAAGAAAAGCAAAAAAGAAAAAGACGTCATGTAGACCTTTTGGCAAACCCCAAAGAGGGATTAGAATGCAGAGCCTTAAGGTTTTGTCACAGGCCATGCCATGTGGAAAATTGCAAATCTTTTGAAAAGCACTTCCTGGCATGCTAGGTATGGGCTTTGGTAGAGACGGATGGCCTGAATGGCCATGGGACACTGTGAAAATGCAGCTGTGACCACCTAGCTCAGTCCATACAGGCTGCTATAACCAAATATTGTAAACTGGATAGTTTATAAACAGAAAAATATGTATTTCTCGCAGTTCTGGAGTCTGGGAAGTCTAGATCTTGAACTAGACTTCCTAGATCAAGATCTTGGCACCAGCAAGGTTGATGAGGACCCTCTTTGTGGTTCAGAGCTGACACCCTCTCCCTGTGTCTCTGCATGATGGAAGGGGCTAGATGCCTCCTGAGCATCTTTTATAAAGCACTGGTCTCTTTCATGGGTCTTCATCCTTGCGACTTACAGGTGTCCTCAAGGTCTCAACTCCAGATATGGCTGATCTCAGGGGTTGGGACTTCAATATATGAAGTTTGGGGGTTGGGGGACACAAACATCAGAACAGAGCACTGCCCATCATAAACTGAGTTCTGTCAGACCCACCAAGTCCCAAGGTCACATGGACCCAGCAGCAGCCATCATAAGACAGAAGTAATGTGTCTAGGATCAAACGAGGACAGGACAAGAGACCACACACAAGACACGTGTAGTATATAACCCAGACTCTCTGGTTATTCATTCCTGTTACACCAGCACCTCTCTTTGTCTCACACCTATAGCCACATTGTGGGGAATGTGATCGGCTCATGAAAGAAGGAATAGCCAGAGCCACAGGGGTATTGGTTTGGTGTGTGGAAGCAAGTAAAAAAAAAAAGGTGCCTGGGTGGCTCAGTGTGTTAAAGCCTCTGCCTTCAGCTCAGGTCATGATCTCAGGGTTCTGGGATCAGGCCCTGCATCTGGCTCTCTGCTAGGCAGGGAGCCTGCTTCCCCTTCTCTCTCTCTCTCTGCCTGCCTCTCTGCCTACTTGTGATCTCTCTTAAAAAAACAAAACAAAACAAACAAACCAAAAAAACGTGTAAGGTGTACATGGCAGCCCCACTCAGGGGTGGCCTTGAGACATGGTGGGTGACGTGAAATCCCCCCAGTGGGTAGAGCTCTGAGCAATGCACTTGGTTGTCCACTTTGGTAGAAAAAAAAGGACTCATGCGCCCAGAAGGAAACCAATTAGAAGGAAGGACTGGCCTGGGAGGCAGTCACGGGAATGAGACTTGGATCAAAGCGTGAGCCTTGCTCTCTCACGTGTGGACATTCATTGGAGAGCATCCATCATGGAAAGGGCACCAAACAACTAAGTCAACAGAATGACTTAACCAAGGGACATTAACCAGCTTTGGTCATTAGCCTCTTCTCTGCTGGCACAAAGAGTACAGAAAAGAACTAGTCTTTGGGGCAGGGATGGAGGCTACGGAAGGTCTAACACACTGACAGCCACTCACAAAGCTGATCGAGCTGTAGCTGCCAAGTGCAGCCTTTCAGAGCCCAGCACTAAGTCCCAAACCCGCCACCATTCCTTGAGGACACCAACCGGTCACCTCATGGCAAGTTGCCCACAGTGGATCCCTTTCATTCCTGGAAGGAGCAGCAATTCATTGTGTTAGGAATGAACACATATTCTGGGTACAGGCTTGTTTTTCCTACCCACAGGGCCCGAGCCAGGCTACCCTCCAAGGACTTACGGATGCACGAGCACAGGACCCCACAAAACATGTCAGCAAAGGAGGTGAGAAGGTGGGCCCACAACTATGGGATAGGTCATATCACTCAAGACAGCACCCTGAATGTGTCAATCAGATAGAGGAATATGCCAAATCAGATGGGCCATTTTACTAAGATGTGGTCCCCCTCTTGAGAGCAAAGCATATACAATAAATTAACAATAGTTTGACATGGGTCTACCCGTCCACATCCTAATTCCAAGAGCCTGTATGTATGTTCCCTTATATGGCAAAAGGGATTTTGCAGACATGATTAAGTTGACCTTGCAATGAGGTGAGTATCCTGCATTATCTAGGTGGGTCCAACATCCTTATAAGTGAAAGAGGGAGGCAGAAGAGTGTCAGAGTGGTCCAGGGTGAGAAAGACTTGACCAGCCATTGCCAGCTTAGAAGATAGAAGGGAGGGGCGCCTGGGTGGCTCAGGGGTTTAAGCCTCTGCCTTCAGCTCAGCTCATGATCTCAGGGACCTGGGATCGAGTCCCGCATCGGGCTCTCTGCTCAGCGGGGAGCCTGCTTCCCTCTCTCTCTCTCTCTCTCTCTCTCTCTGCCTGCCTCTCTGTCTACTCGTGATCTCTCTCTGTCAAACAACTAAATAAAATATTTTTAAAAATAAATTAAATTAAAAAAAAAAAAGATAGAAGGGAGCCATGAGACAAGGAAAGCAACCAGACTCCAGGATATGGAAAACGCAAGGAAATGGATTCTCTCCTAGAGCTTCCAGAAGAAATGCAGACCAGCCTAGACCTTGATTTTTAGCTCAGTGGGACCCATTTCCGACATCTGACATCCTAAACTACACATAAGATGACAAATTTATGTTGTTCTAAACTCACTAAGTTCCTCGTAATTTGCTGCAATAACAATCCGAAACTAGTAAACTAAATTGAAGGCAGGATGGGTTTGGAAGCCAAGGAGCGGAAGTAAGGGGGTCCCGTTTGCTCCTGGTCACCTACGTGGGGAATCTGGGCCACTCATTCCCACAACCCTGGGTTCTAAGGGTTTAGAGATCCTGGTTTCAATGAGGAATGCTTCTGCCAATGAACACGGGAAGAGTTTCATGAGCTCTTGAAGCTGTGGACGCTGTCTGGGCACTTTAAGATCCCTTGGGCCAAGGGACCAGCAAGCAATAAGAGTCCCCATCTTGGCAGGGGTTAAAGACCCTGGTCATCAGAAATAGGTAGTTGTGAGATAAACACACACACACACAGGGGTAGGAAGAAACATATTTGGTGTCTGGTTAATTAATCTGTTTGGGTGCCTCTTGGTACCTTTCCCAATTTTTACTGTAAGTGGAGAAGTCCAGCAACTCTGGCCTGAGCTCATGTGGGCCAGGGTCTCAGACCCCTCAGGGATGAAGTTCTGGTTAATCCACCAGATAAACCCCTGAGGCCAGGATGATCATGAGCTGAGGGTGAAATTCAGAATAGATAGCCAAAATGAGAGAGAATGGGTATCAGCTGTTGCCTCAGACCCACTGCAGCAATGGGGGTTGTCGTTAATCCCACTGAACTTCCTCTTCTCTCCCTGAGAGAGAGGTATGCCAGCATCCTGGGGCGTATACCTCCTGAACATCCATGAAGAAGTAGAGGCTGATCATACAAGTGATGGACTGTGTTGGACGCTGTGGTCCACCACCCGGGGCCCTCGTCAGTAATGAAGGGCTTCTCTCCCCACCTTTGGGGCTGTCATCTGCAGAGAGCATCCAGCCATCAGCTCCCTTCAGAGATGGCCTGGATAGAGAGTGCCGCCTTGCTCAAGGTAACACCCCCATCCAATATGGCGACACAGACGTTCACTCCAAATGAGGGACCATTCTGTGCTCCTTGTGAGGTCAAACACGGCCACTGTTGAGACTGTGTGAGAGCTCAGCTTCTCCCTCTGCCCACTCTTCCCTTGCTCTCTCTTTCACAAACATCGGTGTGAAGCCAGGAGGACCGCCGCTATGGGCATCCAGATGAGAGGCAATGGTAGCTGGACAGAGGCTGCAACAGAGGAACGTGCGTGGGTCTGGGGAGTGACTGGACAGACCAGGGTGAAGGGCTGGAGGTGATCGATGAACAAGAGGGTAAGGAAGGCGGCAGATCCAGGAAGGAAGGGGGCAAGATCAGGAGCTGGAGTCAGGACATGCTGAGTCTGAGGAACCCGTGGGACATCCCAGGGGAGACATCAGGTAGGCGGCGGGACCTGGCAGGTGTAGATCTGAGGGTCTTTGACGCTGGGGAGCTGAACGAGATTATGCAGGGAGGAAGCGTGAGAAGAAAAGGAGGCCTGGGAAGGGCCAGGTAGAGAAGAATGAGCCAGCAAACCAAACTGAGGAGCAGTGAGCTGAGTTGGAGGACAGGGAACGGGTGTGAGTGCTGCTCTGTAGATGTCAAGTGCCCCGGGGGGGGGCGGGCAAGGTCATGCGGCAGACACTACTGTCCCTAGAGTCCCCACGACCTAGAAAGACCACAGTCTATTTCTCCCTCACCGTAAAGGTCCTGCATGGGTCAGCAGGACTCAGCTCATCATGGTCAGTTGGGCACAAGGTTGGAGGAGGCTCCGTCTCTAAACCAGCCTCCATGATTTCCCAGGCAGGGAAGGGGTGGGGGAAAGGCATGCTGCCTCCTTAGGTCTGTGTCACTCATAAAAGCTGGCAAAGTGAGTTGCATGGCTCCGCCTAACTTTAGAGGAGACAGGGAAGGATAGAGCCACCCTGGGGTCCAGAGGGAGAGAGCAGGGAGCTGTTGGTCCCACTACTGTCCAACACAGTGAGTGGTGGTTGAACCAGATGCTGCAGAGGCAGGGAAACTGAATGAGGGGGATGCAGGTGCTGGGTGACCTGAGAAAAAGGGGACTTTGGAGACTTGAAGGGATTAAAGGGTGGAAGGTGACTGGGATTGGTCGAGGCAGGACTGGAGGTGTGGAGGGGACAAAAAGTGCCGACCACCCTTTCCATCGTGTCCGCTGGGATGAGTGGAGGGAGACAGGGAAGGGGCTGGAAGGGGATGCCTGGAACAGTTAGAGTTCTGTTCGCTTGTTTCATGGGACTTAACTTGAACTTGTGTTAAGGCCAATGGAAAGGATCCCTTGCAAGGGGGAGGTTAGCTATGCAAGAGGAAGACAGGATGTGCTGGCGCAGGGGTAAGAGGGCATGGGAGAATGACGGGCTGGATGAACATGAAACACCAAGTCATTGGTCTCTATGTGCCGATGCCTCTGAGACCCTTGGATTTTCTGCCCAAACAGCCCTGAGCTTCCTGCCGGGGCCTGCCTGGGGGTCTTCCTCAGGTCCGTTGTCCTGAAGGTGGACAGCACCCACCCGTGTGTGTACTCCCAGGTACATGGGGTGGCCAAGGGGAGGCCGTTTGTGGGGTGTAAACATACTGTATGGATGAAGCCCGCCAATTGTCTGGGGCGGAGCCAAGCAAGGTGAGGGGAGCAGTGGACCTGGGCCAGCTCTTCTCAGCTGCCATATTCCAGCACAGGACTCCAGAGAATCCAAGAACTCCAGACTGAACCCATTATGCAGGTCATTATGCAAGTGTATCTGTATACATATACCATTGGCCTTTGAACAATATAGGGGGGAGGAGTGCTGACAACCGACCCCCCCCAACTCACAGTTAAAAACCCATGTATCACTCTGCCCTGCAAATAACCTACTGTTCACCAGGGGTCTTACCAATGACGTAAACAATTAATACATATTGTGCATGTTATCTGTATTAATATACTGTATTTTTACAATAAAGTCAGCTGATAAAAAAGGAAAATACTAAGACTATCATAAGGAAGAGAAAACACATTTACTATACTGTAAAAAAAAATCCGCTGTTGGGGTGTCTGAGTGGCTCAGTGTGTTAAGCCTCTGCCTTCAACTCGGGTCATGATCTCAGGGTCCTGGGATCGAGCCCTGCACTGGGCTCTCTGCTCAGAGGGGAGCCTGCTTCCCCCTTTCTCTCTGCCTGCCTCTGTGCCTACTTGTGATCCCTCTCTCTCTCTGTGTGTGTCAAATAAATAAATAAATAAATAACCTTTAAAAAAATCCACTGTCAGTGGACATGTGCAGTTCAAACCCACGTTGTTCAAGTCATTCAAGGTCAACTCTATAGGCATTCCCACACAAATTAGATTGGGAGCATATGCACACACAGACACATACAAGGATACAGTTTGTATCAGTCAGCTTCTGCTGTGTGACAAAGAAACACAGAAGTCTCAGTGGTGTACAACAAAAGGAATTTATTTCTCATGCAATGTGGTGGCTCGGGCAGCCCCATCCCACACGGCTCATTCTGGGGCTCAGTCTGGAGGATCAGCATGTCTTCCTACTGCAATGGCGGGAGTGCAAGAGGCAAGCTCAGCCACGGGAGTCTATTTCAAGTCTCTGCTCATGCCACATCAACTAACTTCCCTTTGGTGAAGCCCAGTATCAGAGAGCAGAAAAGTCCGTTCTGCCAAGCCTGACGCCGTAGCAAGTGTATAGATGTCTGAAACTACTACAGAGCAGGGAAAAATTGGAATCAATAATTTAACCTATCACATACCAAAATGAGGTTCCCTAGAGGAGAATGAAGTTGCTGGGGGGGGGGAGGGGTGGATAATTTGTAATTAATTCTAAATACTGAAAGAATAGATGTTTCATTTTGTTTGTTTGTTTGTTTGTTTTTTACAACTTACATGTGTTCCCATATTCCTGGTATAATAAAGCAAAAACAAGAAGACCTCAATTCTCTCCAATTCTAAGCAAAATCCCAATAGGAAATTTTTACTAGCTGATTCACCTGGAAGACTGGCTAGCCGTCTTTAAACAGCAAATTCCGTTTTAGATCCCGACCTCAAACTATAAGCAAAAGTTAATTATAAAAGGTTAAGGGACCCAAATGTAAAAAAAAAAAAAAAAGACGTGGAAAACATCATAGGGAGATCATGTTTTGAAATATATCAAGACGGCTTTTCTTTTTGCAGCTCCTTGGGTGACCTTCCAGCTTTTCAGCCAGAGGCTTGCATCGCCTCTAGGCTCTAAGCAGGAGGATGGAAGAAGGGAGAGGGGAAGGGGGGGTGGGGAGGAGAAAGGGAGGAAAGGAGGGAGGGTTGAGGGGGAGGAAAAGGAGGAAGGAGCTGGGAAGAGGGAGGAGTGGGGGAAGGGGGAAGAGGGAAGACAGGAAAGGAGAAAGCACAGGAAGGAGGGAAAAGGTGGGAGGGAGGAGGGAAAGAGTGGACATCATCCACACAAACACCTGCCAGGCAATGCCCTTGTCCAAAAGCAGGCTGGTGGGAGGTAGGAGGTGGGAGGTGGGAGGTGGAGTATTTCCTTCCCTCTGACATCCATCGACATTGAGGTGGTCAGAAACTACTGTTTGCAGCAAATGCATCAAAGACCCAATTCCAGCAGGAGAGGCCCCTTGGGGCCCTTGGTTTATAAGCCTGCAGAAGAGCGGGCTGGGTGGGGGGGAAGGAGGCGGAGGCCCAGTGTGGATCAAAGGAGTGACAAGGGAGGGACACCCACCACACCCAGTAATGTGACAAAAGTGAGTGGCAAAAACAAAATGCAAGAAGACACGCATGTTGGATATCATTTGTATAAAAGTTTAAAACCAACACAAAGGGTATCATTGTTTATAAATACATTCATATGTTGCACAAAGTATAAAAATGTGTTCAGGAATGTTGCAACTCCTGGGTGGCAATTTTAGAAGAGGAGAGAAGGGAGGGATTTCAACTGGTCTGTATCATTTCCTTTGATTTTTAAAAGGGGAATCTGAAGCGAACATTCAAAATGTTAACATTTTTTGTGTCTGGGTAGTGGCTATAGGGGTGTCTGTTAAATTTTCTCTATTTTGAAATACACAGCATGGAAAAGAGAGGCTATGGATTAGCATGAATGGTTTGATGCCCTAGTTTGAAAACTATGCACACATGGGTACGTTTGCATGTGTGCGCACGCGTCCCTGTGCCTGTGCTTCTACGGGACTCTGTATCTGTGCACATTAGGTGTGTGTGTGTGTGTGTGTGTGGCCCTTTGTGTGCACCACTGTGTGTGAGTGCGTGTGGGTCTATGTATCTATGCGCCTGTGTTTCTGTGATCTCATGTGTCTGTGCAGTCATGTCTGCGGTTGTGTTTGTGTGTGTCTATGAGTGTGCATATCTGTGTGAGTCTGTGCAACTGTGTGTGCCTGTGTGTGTTTGTGCCATCTTTGTGTGTACACATGGGAGAAAGGCTGGCTGGATGAACATGAAACACCAAGTCATTGACACATTCCTCTCTGGGAAAAGGAAATAGGATTTTCGTTTCCCCTTCATACATTTTTCCTGTGTGTGTGTGTGTGTGTGTGTGTGTGTGTGTGTGGTACGCATGCACACACATGCAGGTTTTTTTTAACGATAATGTATTTTTTATTAAAATTTCAAAATACTTTGAAAAAAGCAGTGAAGTCTTTCACAGTTTGAAAAATGAAAAGAATTTACCAGTGGATCGCTGATGCCCTCCAGGGTTCCTCTTTGCTCCCTGGGCCCCAACCTGGTGGGGTGGATTCCATCTCTCCCTGAGGGCCCCCGAGGACAGAAGAGCCTGAAGACACTTCCTAGCTCCACCCCAGGGGTATGGCCCAAAGCGAGATGAAATTTCTCTGAAGTCTTGTGTCTTATCTTTGCATGTTGGGTAACGTCTACATTCTCCACTTCAATGTATATACATGTTTATCTTAATTATACAATCACGAGGTTTTAACCCCTGAATCTTGGGGTCCAGGAGCCATTCAAGGGGACTCCCTCTGGGTCACCTTCCCCAGGTCGTGTGCACCCCCTGTGTGTGCGTGCCTAGCCAGCTACAACTGGAGTCAAGGTGAAGGGTGTAACCCCAGTCTGCGGTGCAGACCAGAGGCTCTTAGGAGGAAAGTCAGGAGGAAGAAGCAGCGAACCTTCGTCATTTCAAGAGCACTGACAATGGGCTGGGCCAAGTTCTTGCTCTCTTGAGGATACTGAGACTCAGAGAGGTTAAGGCCAAGGTCACTCAGTTGGACTCAGACTTCCAAGTTCATGCGGTACACAGACTGTCTCCCTAGAGGACAGGCCCGAGGAGAAGGAACCAACTGTGACAAGGAAGAGGGTGGGTGTACCTAGCTTTGGCTGGAGGGAGGGGCCCCAGGGCAGGGTCTCTGCTCTCCTCACAGTCTCAGCTCCGTTTTACCCTTGGACCTGTGCAAGTGCTGCTGTAAGGCCCTTTGTGTTGTGAGCCCAAGGCCACTCCAGCCAGATTGGGAGCCACACAAAGTCATTCAGGGGCAACACTTGGCATTTAAGGCTGTTCTCTCAGGGTTACAGACTACACTTACATGGATTGAGAGACCTGAAGAAGCCTGGAGAAGGTCTCGCTGGCCCCCAGGATGGTAGCAGCTTTCTAGAAACCTTTTCCCTCTGTGGCGCAGGTGGAGCTGCTTTTGTGCGTCTTCCCAACATTGGTGCCAGGCCTGTGTGGAGATCCATTGCCCTACTGATCCCCCGGCGCAGCTCAGGGAGTGGGGACAGCCTCACCCCCATGTCCTAATGGCCTAATGGGAGTAGGGACTTTACTAATGAAGCTGGCCTCAGGCCACCTGCTCTGCCAGGCCACCTCCCTGTTTGGGCCTGGTGTCTCCTGGAACCCAAGGAGAACCGGAGTGGCACGGCTGTTTCCAGATCCCCTGAAAGTGCAATCGGTGTTTGGGGCCTCTCTTCACTCTTCAGCTTCTACCTTCCTTCCAGCTCAGTGTTCGGTGGGCATCAGCCCCCAGAACCAAGTCCATTCTCTCTTCCTTCCCCCTGGACTGTGCCCAGGGTCCACCTTCCTCCCCAGGACTGGGGGCAGCATCGCTGGCCCCACCGGACAAGGGCTAGACCTGATTGGTCCAAGCTAATCCCCTTCCCAGGGACTGGCTTGTAAATCAGCCAATGGGATCATTTCCCTGCTCTCCATGCGTGCCCAAGCAGGTGCCAAACCTGGAGCTACAGGGACCTTGAGACCGGAGAGGAACGGGTGTGCAGACAGTGTGGAGGACCACAGAGGAGAGTGGAGGGAGCCTGGATCCTTGAATTCACTGCTAAGCCACTCAGAGTCCAGTTGCCATTATGTGAAAGAACCCGTTTTCCCCAGCTCGAAGGTTCCGTTATTTGCACTCATGTTCACCTAGACAAATCTGGTAAAAACACGGAAACTCCCCCTTGGAAAAAAGGCTCAGAGTGTTGAGCAACTTGGAGGGGGGGAGGGAGGGTCTCCTGGTCCCCCAAGAATGCCTAGTCAGGAGATCGCAGTCTTGCCTGGTTACCGCCCCCATTCGCGACCTTCCCCCACCTCCCCGCTGCCCCTGCACCCATGCTAGCTCTGAGGGAAAGCAGGCTGGTTCCGGGGTGAGCAGACCACTAGGACTACTGCAGGAAGCAGGAAGGATGAGGTGGTCTGTAGTACCCGGAGGCGATCCCTGCTCTCTGTCCCACCAGAAACTGTAAGTGCCCCTGAGCATAGTGCTGGGGACTAGCCAGAGTCCCCTGAGAGCTGGGTGGTCCCATTTTATTCACTTCAAGGACAGGCACGGGGGGGGGGGGGCAATCCCCCCCACCCCCACCCTGCCACACACACCCCCTCAACCACCACCTCAGAACAGGTTTGGACCACTGCTCTCCAGGGAGTGGGTCCCCAGATGACAGTCATACATTTCATCTGTCCAGGGTCTCTGAGGTCCTAACCTGTAGGGATTTCTGGGGTGGGGGCCACGTGGATGTGAGACTGATCTGTGAGCCAGGTGGGCTCCATCCTATCCTGGTCAGGGGCCGGCCATCTCTGAGCCTCCACGTGGGCACAGACCTAGGAGGGCCTGGCTTTCAACCTAGGGGGCCAAGGGCTGTGGGAGGTGACAGCCCTGTCACCCTCCTCCCCGGGTTGGGGGAGGGAGCGGGCAGCTGCTGCATCTCAGCCTTTTCATTTGCTGTCTGTCAGATCACAGCTTTCCTGAGCAGGCTGAGATAGTCTAGCCAACTCTGGGATCTCATTTTGAGCTCATTTTACTTTCCTTACTGAGGTCCTCATTGCTAACCATTGTCGGCAAACAGCAGCGACAGGAACATCTGGAGACTGAGGTCTTGTCTGTAGCACCTGGATGCAGGGCCCGGCGCCCACACCGTGAGCACCTGCAGAGGCGCCCCAGAGCAAACACAGGTTCGCGCCTGTTTTTTAAGATATGAACCGTAATAGCTTAAGCTTTAGTCCAATCTACTGATAAAGCCACTTACATTTCTGGTTAGACTCACAACCAGTTTTGTTCCTCGGACCAAAGCAACAAAACAAGATGTGTTTCACAAGATGTTTCAATATGTTTTCAGTCCTAATTACACATCTTCAATTAAAAAAAAAGCCTCACCATTTTACGTTATAGCACAGATCATTAAATGCCTATCACAGCCATGCCCAAGTCTTTCAATGCAAAAGATGGTTGACATTTAACCAGGAACTTTTAAAACACTTGAGAATAAATTATGACCCAAACTTACTCTTCTTAATGACACGTATAAAGTTCAGCTCTTTCATAAAAGGATTCTGGAATACGAAAACAAAGTTCCCAGCAATATTAAGGAAATAAAGGTCCTGCAAAATGGTCAGTTCTTGTTTCGATTAAGTTGTGCCTTTTTAATATAGTTGGTATAAAGTGAAACCCTTAAAAAAACACGTAGGAATTTAAAATAAAGTGGAACATCCTATTTTCAGGGTCACCAGCACCACAGTGAGATTTTGTCTCTTAAACAATGACACTTAGTATCTCTGTAGTTCCATGAATACTTTTGAAGTGTCATATTAAAACCAATCTCATGGCCTTGAGGCAAAGAGAAGCAATTAGTCTTGGAGTTGTGAATAAATAAAAATCCATTTATACACCCGTCCTTGACATGTACCTTGCAAATCTTAGAAACTTCATCTAGTGGGAAAAGAAATGTTAAATCATGAATACCAATACTAATCACATCACCATGTGGCTTCCTAAAACAGTTTGGTTTATACCAATCTTTTAAGTATGAATTTATATGTATATATTCATCCATGTTGAACACAAAACAAAGCCATCCTCGCTGGCACCTAGGGGAGGGTGGGGGAGGAGTGAGGGATGCTAGGGGCCCCAACGGCCATGACAAGTAGGTTTCCAGTGGGTCTTCTCTTCAAACAGGAGCCTGATGCATTTTTCCTCCTGCTCCCCTTTCCCTCAAGCACTCAAAGACCTCGAAATGGGTTAGGCTCGGTCCCCGAAGAACTTTGGGGTCGGTATCCACACCCCTACTCCATTTGGGGTCCCAGCCCTGTTTTTAAGGGAGGAATCAGGAGGTCAAAGTATTTGGAAACTTGCTTCACTTCTAAATTGGGTGCATTCCTTCTGTGCTACCTGGGGTGAGTGTGGATGGGGGCTTTGCTTTTTCCTAGCCCCTCACAGCGCCCGGAGTGACTGGGGCAGTCGGTCACCTAGCAGAGCAGACCTCCTGGACCTGGACTGGCCTAGCCACAGTGTAGAGAGCGGAGAGCCGTGCTGTCAAGTCAGAGCTCGGAGCCAGAAGCCCGGAGGCGCCAGGGCGTTGGGGAGCCGAGTGGGCAGCCTGTGGGCCGCGCTGGAGCTGCTGCACAGATCCCTGACCTACTTCCAGGCCCCCTTTCTGTTCTAGGAGCAGCTAAAAATCCATAAATTAAGGAAATTAACTGATGGGGCCTGCGGCATCTTTGTAAGCTATTTAAATCTATAAATTTACAACATCTTCTGCATATATCAAGTAATTGAACTAACTGCAGGGATGTAACTTTAATGAGAAAATTTCCCCCTTCTCCTGTAGTTCGAGCTCTAAAATAAATAAATAAATAAAGTCTTCCCTTAGGAGGAAAGTTTCTGCTTATTCCCGCGTGGAGAAGTTACAGAAGCGCTGTCCAGGCGCTCTTTCCACGCGCGAGATGCCCTAATGAAGGCAAGCAGGCCCTGACTTGGTCCTTCTGCCACCAGCGCCCCTCATCACCAAATCCTCCACCCCCCGCACCCCCTCCCAGCCCCGGGCCTGCCCGGAGCGCCCCCAACCCCGCGTGATCGAAGCCGCTAGAGGGCGTCGAGGTCCGGCTGGAGCTCGGGGTGGGGGCTCCCGCGCAGCTCCGGGCGGGAGCGCACCCGCCCTCCAGCCCGGGTCCGCCTCTGGCCCGGGCGTCCCCGGAGCCGGATGGGGGCGCAGTGCGGGCCAGGCGCACTGGAGACTCCGCGCTCCGTTTCCTAGGAGTCGGGAAATGGAGTTGGGGAGGGGGTGGAGCGGGCGGGGCGCACGGGAAAGAGGAGAAAGAAGAAGCGGGGCGGGGGTAGGGGGGAGGTAGGAGAGGAGGAGGAAGGGGCAGCCGACCCGGGGACCTGGAAGGGACGCCCGGGGCCCTGGTCTCGGCGCGCCCGGGGGAGTCTGAGCCGCAGACGTCTCTACCGCGCCGCGCGCGGAAAGGAAATGGCGCGTCTGGCCGCGGGCGGGTGCCGGCCGGGTGCCCCCCGCGCGCCCCTCCCCCGCGGTGGCCGACCGCGTGTCCGCAGACGTCACGGGCGGCGCTGCTCCCCGGCAGAGGGGCAGTCGGGGCCGAGACCCGGGGAGGAGGCCGTGGAGGGGGAGGGGCGCCCTGGCCCCCGGCTCCGCTCCAGCCCCGGCCGACTCGCAGCCCAGTTTCTTCCCAAGTCCCGCCCCTACCCCCGGGCGCCGCGGCGGCGGCTGCTCTCCTCTTTGTAACCGAAGAGTCAAGAAATGTGAGAAACGTGCCCTGTGTTACTTATTTGGGAGCCGAAAATTTATGCCCAGCTGAAAGCGCCTGGGGAAATATTACATCAGATGAAATGACAATGATTAAAATCAGCTTCTCCCCCGCCCCCTCCCGAGCCCGGAGGAGGCCCGGGCGCCGCGTGGCCGGCCGGCGGGGGGCGGGGGGCTGGGCGGCGGAGGGCGCGGGGGCCCGGGCGCACCGCTCCCGGGAGGGTCCTGGCGGAGGCCCCGGCGGGAAGGCGCGGGCTCCGGGAGAGGCGGGTGGGGATCGCCCGGCGAAAGGAGGGGAAACAGCGCATTTTTGTCGCCGAGCGCGGCAGGCGCGGGCGCGCGGAGCTAATTGCGACTCTAATCCTCTGCCCCGCGGCGCAGCCGAGCCCCGAGCCAGGAGTCGCCGCGCGCTCCCGCTCGCGCTCGCCGCGCTGGGTAATTTGGAGCCGGATCGCTGCCCTTTGCGTCCGGGCTCGGCCGCGACGGGGCGCGGGCTACAGACTGGGGTGGGGGGCTGATTTTCTCGCCAGCAGTCAGGGAAGGCCGCTGGAGAGAGAGGAGGGAGGAGAGGAGGTGGGAGCGGCGGGAGGGCAGCCGGAGAGCGGCACGAAGAGGAGGTGGCGGCGGCGGCGGCGGCCGCGAGGAGGGGAGGAGGCGAGGGGAGGGCGGGGAGGGGAGGCCCCGGCGCGCCGCGCCGCGAGGGGCCGCGCGAAGCGGGGGCCGGGGCGGGAGGGGTGGGTGGGGGGAGGGTTGGGGGCGAGAGAGAAAGTAACTCCAGGACGAGACCGGAGCGACCCGCGCAGCGAGCATAGGCGGCGAGGCTGTGCCCGGCGCCCGAGACCGGCGGCTGCGGGGGGCGGGGGCTGCGCCCGAGCCGGATCCGCCGCTCCGGCTCCGAGGTAAGCCCCGCGCGGGCGGCCGCCGCTCGGCGCCGCGCACCCCTGTCCCCAAAGTGGTGGCGATACGAGAAAGTCGCTCGCCTGGGGGTCGGACCTGGGTGGGGGCGGCTGCTTTGTCCCGGTGCCGGGCGGCGGGGGCTGGCGGCGCGGGGGCACCCAGCACAAAGGCCTGGCGCGGGAGGGGGGGATTGCCCACGTGGGCTGGCCCTGGCCCCGGGTGGACCCTCCCCACGCGGGCGGGCGCCGAGCTTCCGGCCGCGCGGGGCGGGAGGTGGGGGGGGTGGATGTTGCAGGTCCTGGCCCTCGGGCCTCAGTGCAGGGCCAAGCGCCCTGCGGGGCCAGCGAGTTTCCGGGGTCAGAAACGAGCTCATGCAGCTGGGGCTTCGGGGCGCATAGGGCCCGGCTTGGCGCCCAAATCAGAAAAAGTCTCTAACGGGACAGATGTGCGTCCTCTAACACCCACCCCGCGAGTGCGAGACGGGGCGGGAGGGGCAGGCGAGCCGGTGGTGGTCCCAGGTGCGCGGGGGTCGGAGGCCGAACGCGGGCCGCACGGAGACGCGGTGGCCGCCTTCGGCTCTGGCTACCCGCGGGTACTCCCTCACCTGGACGCGCGCACGGGGCACACACTCGCAAACGCCCCTCTCCCGTAGCCGAAACGCCTTCCCGTCCTCCCGCGCCCCCCACCTCGAGTGCAGAAAGATAAGCTTCAAGTTTTCACTCCGTGTCTCAAATGTGCATGAAGGAATTTAACTGCACGAGTGAATAACAGCATTAGTTTCAATTAATTTTTTTTAAATCCCGGCAACAATAAACTTTGAGAACAAAAGCGCTTTTACGTCCTTAATTAGGCGAGCTTCCCATCTGTGGTCTCTAAGTGTCTGCCTCTTGATTTAACTTTGTCCTCCGCCCCGCCCCCGCCGCACAGCCCCTCCCCGCCCTGCCGGGCACTTCGGGTTCCAAGGCCACCCCCGCCCCGCGGCGCCGGCGGCCTTGGTCCAGCCGGCTCAGGACGCCCCGAAGTTAACTCCGGCCGGCGGGCTCTGCGGCGGGGCTATCGCGCACCAGGTGGCACGCCCGCCCCCCTCCGGACACCCCCACCCCCACCCCCGACAATTCTGCAGGCCCCTGGCACTCTTGCCCGCGGCTGGCGCCCAGGGCTCAGAGCTGAAGGGAGCTCGCGAGGCGCCTTCTGTTTACCTTTTATGGTTAAAATAACAGCTTAGCAAAGAAGCGACTTCACGAAGAAGCGATTTAGTGAAATCGTCTCAAGCTGCCGCAGCTCAGCCAGTTTAATCACCCCCAGAGAGCTGAACAACTGCGAGCACAATGGGACACAAAATCATTTTGTGTGTAAATGAGCGTGGCATTCTGCTCGCTTCCCTCTGCTCGGGCGGGCGGGGCTCGGCGGCGGCGGCGGCGGCGGCGGGCGGGCGCGGGACCCGGGGCTCCCACCGCAGCTCCGAGAAGCGGGTCAATACCTAGCCAGTTTGGCATCCCGCAGGCCCCGGAGCACACACCACACCGCGGAGGCCCCTGCAACAGGCGGTCTGGGCGAGCCTCTGGAGGGCCCCCGGCGCGCTGGGGCTGGGTCGTGGGGTCGCGGGTTAGCTGGTGGTGTTGAGGGACTGAACTTGTGTCTCTTACTGCACCCACTTTTGTGCTTCTGACCGCAGCAGTGGTGTCGGGGAAAGGTCGTTGTCCAGCACAGATGCGTTTGCCCGAGGCAGCACGAGAGGGTCTGGTCGAGGCGTAAAGCCTGGGGCTTCCAATGGTGAGTTTCTGGTTTGCCGTGAACATCAGGTTGTGCTTGTGATGAAGAAGAGGCTTGGGTGAGAACAGGACTGAAGAGCTTTTGTAAGGGGTAGTTGGTGTTAAATGTCACTTTGAGTCGTGTTCCTGGTAGTTGGGAAAACATTGCGCAGTCCGCTTTGATAGAATTTCCATCGGAATTCCTTCCAGCAGTTTATCCCCAGTGTGGCTTTCCTTCTGACTCCTCCCCCAGCAGAGCCTCCCAGGGCAGGATAACCCATCCTGAGGTCTGTTTTGGTCTCTCAGAACTTCCTTGAGATAAGCGACCTGCTTTTCTTTTTGGAGCTGGCCAGAAGTCAGGAATGCCACAACAGCAGACCCTGAGTAGCCCCCAGTGAGAGTCTAAATTAGACCTCGCTGTCTATTACCAACCCCCACCCCCACCCCAGTTTCGTGTCAGGGAACCTGCCAGAACACCGAGGGCAGAACAAATCCTGGGAGAGGAACCTTACTTAAATTGACAGGATTGATAATGCTCATTGGACCTTGGTCCAGGTTTTAAAATTGGAAGTTGGATTTCAAGACAAAAGTCAAGGTTAGGATTTCAAGACAGATAAGTCCAGGTTAGGCTTGTGGGGGCACCAGCGTGTGAGAGGTCAGTGGGTGGGTGTGGGTGTTCACTGTGCCCCCTCCCCCAGGAGACAGCCTCAAGTCCACGCAAAGGACTGCGTAGACCCGTACCCCTCCTACAGTGTCCGAGAGTGGCTTCCAGCGACTGAGCGACAGTCTTATTTCAGGTGGTCGTAGCACAGAGGAAGATCGCTAAGTGACTGGGGAGGAGCAGGAGACAGGGTCCATTTGCTGAGCTGCTGTCTGTTTCCTTTTGGCCAGCTCTCTAATGCCTTGGGGGGGTGGTGTGTGATCCTGAGGGGGTCTGGAATACATTAGGCACAGACAAGACTGTTCTGTGGGTCTGGGGAGCAATGGCAGAGGTTCGGGCTAGGCAAACAAAGGCAAGTTTCCTCTCTCAGGCGCCCTAGGGAAGAGGTGGCTTCCTCCGTGACTTTCGCTCTCCCCCTGGCTTCTGCCAAGGGAGGCTGCCCTGGGTCCGGCCATTCACAAACTGCATCTTAACCACGGTGGAGACTGTGTTCGGAGAGGTCCCGGGCTCCCCAGCTCCTGGAGGGTGGGGGATCCTCCCTGAGCTGTGGTCCACGGGGCTCTCTGCTGATGCAAGAGGAGACACGCTTGGTAATGTGGCTCTGAACCAAAATACCAGGAAAATCAGATTTGTTCTGAGACATTGTGGGGCAATAATGGTGAGCATATGCTTCAGCGCTGTCATTAACTGAATTAGCAGACGTGGAGCTGCCCAGAAAACACGTGTGTGAGTGTGTGTATGTGTGTGTGTGCATGTGCGTGTGTGTGTGCGTGCGTGTGTGTGTAAGCTGCTCTGGCTTTGGAGCGTGGGGACAGGGTAGTGGCGGGTGGAATCTGGAGAGGGCTGTGTGGTGCGGGGCTCCCCGGGAGCACAGGCAGAAAGGATGAGTCGGAGCATCTCTGACTCTGGGAACCCGGGCAGCCACGACTACTGAGGAGTAAAAGCCCTGTGGTTTTGTCGGTGCTCCCCACAGATACTCTGGGCAGCGATGGAAGCCTAGATGCCTCACCGCAAGGAGCGGCCGAGCGGGTCCTCGCTTCACACCCACGGCAGCGCCGGCACTGCGGTGAGAGCCAGCAGGGTGGGCTGGGGCAGCGGCCGGTGGCCCCCTCCCTACCGTTTTCCCCAGCGTCTGCCTGCTCACCGGCCACCGGTCCACTCGACCGCCACCTTCCAGAGATGGCTGTTGACTGGCTGTACGATTATGTATTTTTTGAAGCCAAAATGCTCTTAATTTGATGTGAAATTTACTACATGTATAAAAACCCAACGCCTTAGGTGCTGAGGAAGTCACTAATTTAGAGGTGTCTCGTTACTGAGACAAACTTGCAAAAACCCCTGAATCCCAATTCACAAATTGGTGATTCGTTTGTCAGGGGATATTTCACATCTAACACATAAGCCCGCGACCTTTAATTAGAATTTTGCAGTTTGTTTTATGCCCCTGGAGGCTGACACCTTGAAAAATTTTTTTTCTTGATTTCTTATTGCTAATAAGCATCTTTCCTTTTTTCCCTCTGGTACTTTGAAGAAAATGATGCAAATACACTTAATTACAGTGGTGGCCGTAATTTGTCAGCTGAATATGTGATCAGGCACAGGCAGAAGTGATCTGATTAGATCTGTGATCACATTGGCAGAAAAGGGAGTGCACGGCTCTGTGGTGGAGACACTCTTGTTCTCGCCTTGTCCCCATCTCCAGGAGGGAGGAAGCATGTCCCGGTTATCTCTTACCCGGTCGCCCGTGTCTCCCCTGGCCGCCCAGGGCATCCCACTGCCCGCCCAGCTCACCAAGTCCAACGCGCCTGTGCACATCGACGTGGGCGGCCACATGTACACCAGCAGCCTGGCCACGCTCACCAAGTACCCCGACTCCAGGTAAGCTCCAAGCGCGCTGTGGCTCCTGGCAGTATCGGCCGCCTGCTGCCAGTGGAGTCCATCCCCTCCACCGGCCAACAGGTGGGCTCCCCAGGACCCACCTGCTCTCCCAGACCCAGGGCGCTAGCGTTTGGGACGCCTAGGCTGCCTCTTGAAAGATGCTTTATAACAGGGACTTGGGACCCTGTGTGTGTGGCATCGAAAGTGCCAGGTAGAGCTCCTGACCCACCGGCAGAAGCTCCTGTGAGACCCTGAGAGGTAGCAGCTGGCTCCCCTGGGCCAGGCAGAGGGGTGGGGAGCATCTAGGAGCTCCAGGATGTTCAGGCGCCTCCAGGGCTGTGGGCCAGCAGGAGCCTCATACCCCCATCAGCACACCAAGTATCTCTGACCTGGAGCCTCCCAACAGGGCCCCTTGTGCGCTCTGCCCAGCATCCTGGGGCTCCTGGCTCCTGGGCCTGCTGGTGGGAGGCGCTAGGCGCTGCAGGCTCCCCAGCTCCTGCCGCTGGGGCATGACCCTCCCAGGGGCAGCCCTGGTTTCCTGTCGGCATGGCAGCAGGGCTGACTGGAGCTGGCATGGGTCTCCGTGCATCTCCTGGGGGTGACGCAGTGTGCTGTTCACAGAGCCCACGCCGGCTTGCTCCTGGCACAGGGAGGCCGCCGCCATGGAGGGCAGAGCAGCAGGAGGGCTGAGGCTGTAGGGTATCGCCCTTGTTTTATACTTTAAAAAAAAAAAAAAAGAGTTAATTAATCCCCCAGACACCGAGGGATCATTTCTGGGAAGGATTCTCATCGGTCTGCCTTGTCGCTAGTGCTGTGGCTCAGCGCAGAGACCTGGACACCTGGCCTCTGGAGCAGGCAGGGCTGGAACTCTCCATGGGGGAAGGAAGGCTCCCTCGAGGGGCCTGAGCTGGAGGTGGAGATAGCGTCCAGTTGGGAATCTGGGGAGTCCAGGGTACAGGTGGCGGTTGGGCTCATACCCTCGGCCCAACGGTGGCCAGGCCTGGGGCGCCTGTGAACTTGGGGCCTGGCAGGGGCAGCAGCCACGAGGCCACACTGGCAGTGCCGGCCGGCGCGCTCTCTTGTGGAGCTCTGTCTAGGATGGGAGATGGATTCTGCTTATTTAATTTCAATTTTGCCTTCTGCGGCATTCCGGAGTTGTTCGAGATAGATCATCCCTTAATCGGTTGACGACGTTTGTGAGTGAAATTCATAAAACCCTTGCCCACAACCTCTCTGAAGAGTGTTTCTTGAAATCAGGCACTTGCCTTTCTAGAGTAATCACAGCTCAGGCCTTCGGGGAAGGGCTACCTCGTTCTTGTCTTCAGGCTGCTGCCTGGGATCAGCAGGGGTAGGGGGCATCCCTCCCCATACCCATACCCACAGCGGAGCTCCTCCTCGCCCAGCATCCTTCTCTGCAGAGGGGGCAGGCCCTCTCACTGAGGGGGGCTGAGGCCCCCTGTGATCCCATGATTTGGCGTGTGGGACCCTCAGCCTGCAGGACGTGCCCAGAGGGGGTGGCGATCTGCATTCTTTCCCCGGGGCTGGGGCTCAGAGATGAATCTGTCATTCTTGCCTGGATGGCTTCTGGCTCAGGGAAGAGCTGCTCCCTGGGCCTGAAGCTTTGGCCTAGAGGCCAAGGAGTAGCATGACCCGTAGGACAGTCAGGGGACAGTGGGTCAGGCCACCGCGGGTCAGGCCAGGCCTGGGAAGCGGGTTGGACAGCTGTGCTGGCAAGAACCCCTTGTCCTTCTTTAAGTGAATCATTAAAATTAAAAAAGGTTTTTTCACCCAATCTGGAAACCAAGATCAGCCCCTCACCCAGTGGCACTGATGTGTGAGTCAGCAAGAGAGGGAGCAGTGAGAGAGCTAAGGTCACCCCAGGGAGCTTGTGGATGTCAGGCAAGTCCCACCCGTGTGGTGCCGTGAGACTGGGGGCCTGGTGCCCCACAGCCATGGGTCCCTGAGCCCACAGGACGATGCCTGGGCTTCTCAGGGGGGCTCCCTGAGCAGGGATCAGGCGCGGCCACTGGCCGGCCCAGGCGTTGCCATTATCCTGCAGCCAGAAAAAGCAAAGCACGGCTGCCCAGGGCTGCTACCTTCACAGTCCCAAGCTGGGTCCATGCTGGCTCTGGGAAGCAGCCAATTAAGCCAGGAGCTCCAGAACTTCCACTTAAAACCTTCCACTGAAACATGCAGGGAATTGGAGCCAAAGCTTTAAAAAAAAAAAAAGACTTCTGTCAGGTGGGGTCAGAACTGGCCAGATTATTCCATGAAAGACCTCTGATGTTGGCAGCCCCAAACCCTGCAGCCTCCTCACAGAGAGACCCAGAGAAGGAGCTGGTTCTTAAGACCCTGACAGTGGTTTGGGGGTGGGGTGGGACTGGAAAAGGGGGCTTCTTTTGTGGCAATTGTCCTAACCTGCCATCAACCTACTCACATCCTTGATAGCCTCACCTTTGTTCTTCGAAGAGACGCTGACAGTAAGATCTAGAACCAGTCTTAAAGTGAGGCAGACTGAGAACCTTCTAGTCTTGGACCAATAAGTTAATCTAGAACCAAGCCAGACCTGGAATGTGGGGTGGCCAGGGTCTCTCGAGAGATCTGCGGCTTAGGTAGGCCTAGAACAGCGCTTGCCACACAGAGGGTTCGAACTCAGTGAGGAAAAGTGGCGAAGGTTCCACAAGAAGGCTGAGGCTTTGCACTAGCTGACTTGCTTATGGCTGTGGTTTATGCTTCTTCCTGATAGTGCCACATGTGGGCTCTCTCCTGTCTGGCAATGACTGCCCATGGGACTGGGGCACTGGATGGTCCCCATTCTGACATCTCCATGCCCATGCTCTGCTGAGGCCAGGTCCTGGGGGTTTCGGCACCTGGAACAGGCCTTGGAGCCCACGACGCTTTCCAGCAGGGTCTGGGTGACCGCAGCTCTGGTTGCACAGGCCCCGGTTTCTCTATACCTCATCCAAGGCTCTGAGCTGCTCACGTCTATCCATGAGGCAGCCTTGTCCTCTACACGCCCCGCACTGGGACTGGGGCTCGGCCATGTTCCCAGAGGGAGACTAGGTGAGTGCGTGGCCACTGCACACAGGGGCCAGCCCTCAGATGTGGACAGGCTTTGCGACAGCCCGGCTTTGGGAATTCTCACGCCTCAGCTTCTGCCCAGCCCATATGCCCTGGTGCACAATAGGACAGGGTAGAGCCTTAGGAGCCCTTGGAGCTTGGAGCGCACAGAGGACCAGGCTATTGGTGGAGAGGCAGGCCTCCCCAGAGGGTCCTCACCAGGGCAGGCCGTGAGTCAGGAGGCTCTGGCACTGGCTGTGCATCCCGGGCTGTGCACGCCATACTTTCGCTGCAGCGGGGTTTTGCCGGTGGGTGGCCATACCTGTTGAAGGGTGTTTGGAGGGGCTGCCCCTGAGGGGACCCTGCCAACCCCACCCCCCAAGGAGGGGCTCCTAACTGTCCACAGCCAGGCCTGGGTCAGATGGGTCCAGCTGCCCTGGGCATTAGAGAGGCCCCAGGGACCTCTGTGGAGCAGACAGGGGCCAGCAGGGTCTCCCTCGAGCTTCCCGCAGGTCCAGGGTTTCCATCAGAACCCCTGCCCTCCAGAGGACAGGCTGCTGGCATGGGACGTGTCTCTTATGCCAGGTTCGTGCCTGTTTCCGCACCTGTGCACACAGTTGCGTGGGTACACACTGAGCGCATGTGTGCGTATAGATCGTGGTGCGTGTGTACATGTTTACACTGCATCTTGTGGGCAGGCACTCTGGTGAGCGTGTGCTATGGCACGCATGCTGTCCCCCCCCCCCATCCACGCCTGTTTCTCTTCCTCCCCTAGGGGCCCCCTGAGTGAGTGTGTGTGCATGGTTTGTCTGTGAGTCCGCCAGTTGTACAGACCGGTGTCTCAGGGTGGTGGGTGTTGGGCTGGTGTGGCCTCTGCCTGGGTGTGTCTGGGGCTGCCTGGGACTCGTGTGTTGCAAGGGAGGGGACCATGTGATCCCGGGCCCTGTGCCCAAGTGCGTTCCATCTGAGGCTCATTCACGTGAGCCGGGTGCAGTGGGTATGCGGGACCCAAGACTGCCTTGCCCAGCCTACGTGTGCTCACTGGGTGTGGGGCCGTGGGCCGGGGTGTCTGATGGCCAGTACGAGTTTTCTGGGTGGGTCTGCCTGGCAAGGGTCTGTGTGTGTGGGGCAAGGAGGCTGCTGTGTCTGGGTCTCACGCTAGTTTTCCAGGCCTGGAACGTGTTGGTGGGCAGGTGCGAGTGGCCAGGTTTGTCTATCTCTGGCTGGGGGCTTGTAGGGCTGGGCCAGGTACGGAACATGTGCTGGGGTCCTGTCCATCTGTGGCCCCAGTGGACGTCTGTCATGCCTGGCATGGCCCCGGAGTTCCACATGGCGACCCCCTCACCCCTGCAGGTGGCCTGGCCTGGTGACCTGACCCCGGCCTCAGACGCCCCACTCTCCCTCTCTCTTAGAATAAGCCGCCTCTTCAATGGCACCGAGCCCATCGTCCTGGACAGTCTGAAGCAACACTATTTCATCGACAGGGATGGGGAGATTTTCCGCTACGTCCTGAGCTTCCTGCGGACGTCCAAACTGCTGCTCCCAGATGACTTCAAGGTGAGTCTGCCACCGCCTGCTCCCTGCGCCGCCTCTACGGGGCCATTGCACAGGGGACGCTGGGACTTCATGAATGGGCCCATGGTCGTCATGGTAACGATAAAAAGTTAACAGATGAAGCCGAGGGCTACATCAGTTTTTCTAAACTAATTTTGTTTTCTCACATTTTTAGCTTATTTATCAGGGTGTAACAATGATTAAGCAGCGGCACTTACCCCATTTTGTTTGTCGCCTTGAAGGACGGTCGTGGGCCCAAGTTGGAGCTTCCCACAACTGTTCCTTGTTGGCAGCGAGCAGGGGAAACCCTGCTCCAAACCAAAGACCTCTTAAACAACAGGTTACCCCCAGGTCCCGGGGCGAGCCTGTCTAGGGCAGCGGACCTGGTTCCGAGAGGCCTGACTCCGCACTGGGCCACTCCACGGTGTTGGGGATCCCAGAGGAAGGGAGTTCAGGCTGGCTCGAGCCAGCAGATGTCCTTCCTTCCTTCCTGCACCCAGAGACCCAGTGGCCCTGGGGCTGTTTTGTCCTCCATCCAACTGATACTGGGTGCCAACCACCAAAATCAGGCCAGAGGTCCCGGGAAATAGGGGCAGACCTGGGTCCTGTCCCCATAGCACTTACAACCTAGTGGGAAGACAGGTGTTAACAAAAATGCATGAATTCCCTCGGGGGGCAAATGTTCCATAGAAGTAGAGTGTAGTGTAGGAGAACCATGGAGAACCCGGCCCCAGGGGGTGTGGAGGGAAGGATGCTTCTCTGAGTGCAGGAGGAATGGGGCCAAACAAGTGTGAGGGCCTTGATGAGGGGGTAGGGTGGCAAGAAGCTTGGTACCTTCCAGAACCAGAGAGAAGGGGTCGGCCTGGGGCTCTGTATGAACCGGGGCAGGGAAAGGAGGCTGCCCTTTGAGACGGGACCTAGGTGACCAGCTCTGGCGTTTGGCATTTTACCCAGAATGCAATGGGTAAAGGGTTGTGAGCAGGGAATGACCATCAGGTTTGCAAGTGAGAAGGACAGCCCTGGCTGCTGTGTGGGGAAGTATGCCGTGAGGGCGAGGCATGGGAGCAGGAGGCCGAGGGAGGTTTCCTGAAGGCCTTGGTCCAGGTGGGAGGCAGCGAAGATAGAACAAAGCGGCAGATTAGATTTCTGTTTGGGAATTGGCCACAGAAGGCCGTGGCGTGGATCGGTCAGGGGTAAGGGGCCTCTCGAGGCTGCCTCCTGGCCTTTGGCTTGGGTCCCGAGGGGATGCGTGGAGGCCCCAGGGTGGGACAAGCTGGCGGGGCATCAGGCGGAGAGGTTCTGGGCTGTGGGGGAAAATGTGCGCAGGTACCATTTAAAAACTTCGGGAGTGGATGAGAGCAGACGACAGGGAGGGAGCCTTGAGGAACCCCAGCAGAGGGAAAGGACGGGTCCCTGGCAGACAAGACAGACCTGGGTCGGGGGCTAATACTTGACCTTCCCTCCAAGTAGCTGCAGAGGCTGGGGCCAGCAGGGGGAAAGGACTGAGGGCCTGTGGGGTGGCCCTGCTCTGGGGGTTGGGCCTCCTTGCCTCTCCCCCAGGGGTCCTCAGGCTCATCCACCAGCCTTGAGCTCAGCCCCAGTGAGTGGCCCAAGTCCTGGGTCCTAAAGCTGCTCAGGGCCAGGGCAGACATGGGTGTGCCTGTGTTTGAGGGGCAGGTGGTGTGAGCCTGCCAGCCTGGGAGTGAGCTGCGTGGAGGGGGCCTTCCCGCTCCCAGACGCCTCCTCGGCCTGCCTATTAGGGCAGGATGGGCCCGGCGCTCGGCAGATTCCGTCTTCCCTCAGACTTCACCTCCTTCTCTGAGCTGGGTGTTTATGTCCACTTTATAGACAGGGAAACTGAGGCTCTGAGAAGGTCAGTAACTGAGATCAGAGGTCTCAGGTCTAGTAAATAGTGTGCCAGAAATCCGCCCTAGGCAGCTCTGCTTTGCCTCCCTGGGGGCTGTGACCACGCCCCCTTTCTCCTCCGCGCTCCCCGCCCCCAGCAGGTGAGGCTGCTGCTGCGCTGTGCCAGGCCCAGCCTCTCCTCTCTGGAATTCTAAGAAGGCAGCAGGTCCCCAGGCATAGGCACGGCCTCAGGCTCCACTAGTCCAGCCCCCCTGGTCTTTGCAGAGGCGGCTCTCTGCTCCAGGGACTTGAGGCCAGATGGAGGAGTGTTACCCGGCAAAGGCCCACACCAGCTGCTGCCTTTTGGGTTAAGGCTAGACTCCTGAGGCTTGTCCGCGTTCACCTGAGCCTCATTCTCCCCATCCATACAATGGGCACAACCATCCCAGTGCGCACTGAGCCAAGGGGTAGCAGATCCACAGAAGTGCATATGGGGCAGGGCATGTGGGGGGGCGGGGCTGGAGCCGGAAAGAGCAACCCCCACCCGCTGCCCTCCGACCTGCCTGCGCCCACAGGACTTCAGCCTGCTGTACGAGGAGGCCCGGTATTACCAGCTGCAGCCCATGGTGCGGGAGCTGGAGCGCTGGCAGCAGGAGCAGGAGCAGCGGCGCCGCAGCCGCGCCTGTGACTGCTTGGTGGTGCGGGTCACTCCGGACTTGGGGGAGCGCATCGCGCTCAGCGGTGAGAAGGCCCTCATCGAGGAGGTCTTCCCTGAGACGGGGGACGTCATGTGCAACTCTGTCAACGCCGGCTGGAACCAGGACCCCACGCACGTCATCCGCTTCCCGCTCAACGGCTACTGCCGGCTCAACTCTGTGCAGGTGAGGGCTCCGCCCGCCTCGCCCCTCCTTCACCCCCTTGGCCCTCTGGCAGGCGGGAGATGGGGATAGGTGGAGGGAGGCGCCGTCCCTGAAACGGTGAAGCCCTCCGTGCCATCTTACAGAAAAGGCAACAATGTGTCGATGCATAATTTATGTCCCGCTCATAATTAAATGATGGCGCCTGGGGGATGGACTTAAAAAAATTGATCTGGGCTTTTTTTTTTTTTTTTCCAAAAGGATGTTCTATAAAAATGGCCCAGAGTATTTTCAACAAAGTGTGCTTCATTTGACACCCAGAGTCTGCCTTTCGATTCAAATTAAACCCGGGCCATGGGTGGGGGACAGGTCAGAGGCTGTGCAAAATGGCCTGGAAATGCTGACCCACAGCCACCCCCGACCCCGCAACCAGCCGAAGGCCAGCAGAGCTGGCTTTCCTCAGATGGGTCTTGGGTTTGGGGAACCCCAGATAGATGGGGCCTATTCCACAACGGCTCTTCCAGACCCAAGAGCATGCTCCTAATTTAGGCTTAGGGCAGAGTGGACACTGGTGGGGGAAAGTCTGCCCCCCTTCCCCCGCACACATTCCACAGGCTGTCAGTCAGAACTTGCTACTCGTGGGACACAGGTGTCAGACACAGTGACAAGACACCCCCAACCCCCACCCCTCACAGAGGCACAAACCCACGTGGACACGGAGGCCTATAGAGACTCAGACGCCAAGACTGCTCCTCCCCCTCTCCACTCTGAGTTCCCTTGAGCTGATGAGCCCTCGGGCCCCAAACCATCTGGGACTCACAGCTCAGGGAAGCAGGTGGCTGCCCAGAGGCCGGGGGCAGGGTCTCTGTTATTGAGTCAGGCCTCAGTGAGGTGGGGGAGGGGGGGAGGAACCACATGTACGTAGAGAGAGGGTTAGGTTCTGGACAAGAGAAAAGGGGCTCCAAGTCTCTTTCTGCCTCCGGATGGAGGCTGTGGACCCCCTAAGAGGGGCAGGTTGGGGTAGCCTTTCCCAGGTTTGGTCACGCAGGGGGACCCTGGGTCTGGCTGCTCCCGTCCCTCCTGTGGTTGCTCAGCAAGTGGTTCTAGAAGCAGGGTGGTCTCCGACCCGAGATCGCAACAGGAGGGCTAGCTTGCCCTGGCTAATGCCCACCAGGCCTGCTCTCTTACCGCGGGGCCCAGCTGACCCTTCTTTCTTCCCGGGCAGGTGCTGGAGAGGCTGTTCCAGAGGGGTTTCAGTGTGGCTGCGTCCTGCGGGGGTGGTGTGGACTCCTCCCAGTTCAGCGAGTACGTGCTCTGCCGGGAAGAGCGGCGGCCGCAGCCCACCCCCACCGCGGTCCGGATAAAGCAGGAGCCCCTGGACTAGGCCCTGCCTCGGTGCCCGCCTGAGGCCGTCTGGCCCTGGGGACACCCCCAGGGACCTGGAAACAATGCTGGGGAGCGCCGCCTCTGCCTGCTCAGCTGTGGGCCATGAGACTGGGGGTGGGGCTGGAGGGTCCAGAACCAGCCCAGGGAGCCCCAGATATCTTGGCTACAGAATGTGGGCTGCCGGAGGCCCGCCCACTGAAGGACGGTTGATGGGACCCAGAGATGCTGCCGTGGGAACAGTACTCCCGGTGCTCGGGTTCCCCAGCCCCTTGCGGCCTTCCCCGAGATGGGGTCAGCAGAGGCTTCCGGGCCCACGCCAGAGGAGCCGCTCATCCTTCTCCACGCTTGGCAACTCCTTTGGGTCTCCTGGCGTCACAGATGGCTTATTTTTCTACAGTATTTAAGATGGAAGGAACTAACTGCACAAGCCAGAGAGGCCGACAAGGACCAACGCTTCTTCATCTGGTGCTCAGTTCGTAGCTGGACGGGCAGCGCCCCGGACCCCGGCAGAGGAGCTCCTGGGTGCTGGGGCCAGGGTGCCTGCAGAGCGGGGCTTGGAGACTTCTGGTCCCTGCTCCAAAGACAGACGCAGGAACGGCAATGCCTTCGGAACTGAGGCAGGGCTGCTGGGAGGAGGGCTGTGTGGGGGTTGGAGGGGGTGGAAGGCTCCAGAACCATCTGAGACCCTCCCCCTTTGCTGCCACCCAGGGTGCAGGCCACACTTGGTGAGTCACCTGACCTACTAATGCCCCGAGGGCTTCTAGTCCTGTCTGTCCTCCCGCCTGGGCTTCTGCAGAAGTCTCTCTCCATCCAGACCAGCCACAGGGCCACACCGCATCCTTACCTCAGGAATGGGCCCCATGGTGAAGGGGCCCGTGTGTCAGCAGCATCCTCTGGGTCCCCAGCTCAGGAAGAGCCGTCCCCAGCTCCGATTTTCCCACACTAATATGCACACTGAATTGGAAGCAAGCTGTTACCCTAGCCTGCCGATGAGACTGGGACACAAGGCATACCTGGGGCTCTGGGTTCCAGATTGCAACAAGGACCAGCCCCGAGGGGTCCTCCCAGACCCACTCCCTCCCAGACAACAGGTGCAAAGATGGATACCCCCCATCCCCTAGCCTGGTCCCCCTTCCCCACGTGCTGGCTCCACCCGGGGTGGGGAAGTCTTGGAGGGGCCCCCAGCCAGCCTCCTGCCGTGTACGATGCCTGTAGACTTGTATATGACTCCTTTAATATTGTAAAGATGCCGATGTACAATTGTGTGTGTGTGTGTAAGCACATTACGTTCCCAGTTCATGCCATAAATGATGCTCTAAAGTGAATGACTCACACTCAAGCGTTGTCTCCTCCCCCCCCCACCCTGCACCAATGGGAAGAACCTGCGGACCCCCCCACTCCAGTGCAGCCCTAGCTGGGTGGGGGGAGGGGCAGGGTCCTGAGCTGCTGTTATTTATTGCATTTGGGTGTTTCCTCCCCGCTGTGCCTGTCCCCTCTGGGCAGCACAGATTCAGAATTCTGATTCATAGCCCCGAACCAGATGCGATGGGGTGGGGGGTGGGGGGCAAGGCAGACAGAAAATGTCCGGGGGGGCTTTTGAACCCAGTCTTAAATGTTTGAGATTTTTCCCTCCCTGGCTCTGTGTTGAGGTCGGCGTCCTCAGCGTCCCGCAAAGCAGTAGAAGGTGGTCACCCATGGCTCAGGCCGGCCCAGAGGTCCTCACAGCCCCCAGCATGAGAACCGCAGGCCGCTGGGGTGGGAACTAGGCCTCAGCATGCGTCTTTCCAGGGGTAGGCCTCCCGTTTTAATGAGTCTTTGTGCGTTTTTCCTCAAAGCCTTTATGCTTTAACCCACGAGGACCCTTTCTACATGCCTGGTGAGGGGCACCAGCTTCCACCCGCCCGAAGGAGCAGGGGACACAGGACATGGGAGCACAGGACAGCCTCATCCCAGTGGAGGCCACAAAGCAGATGCCCTCCACTGTACGATCTCATTTGCCGGACAGACTTGCTAGCCTTTTGTGCTTAGCAACGCGTCTACCATCCACACATCCGCATTTTGGCATCTGAGGCTCACGTCTGAGAGCAGGAGAAAGTGTTGCGTTTACTAGAAAGGAAGTCTTGTGAGTATAGCTCAGTGCTGCTGCGTGCGTTTTTAGATTTTTCTGGTCGGACACCGAGGATGGTTACTGGTGGCTGGAGACTCCCTCACATTTTCAAGCCAACTCTCTTTTTGAATAGACCACTGTGCTGGAAAAACAACAAAGGAAAGAGTTAATTAACTTCACTGACTGTCACCCCTATGTCTTTACTAATTAAGTAAAATCAGGAAGTCCATTTCACGTAAATTGGGAGATGTCTCTGTAGAGATACCCTATGGTCCCACAGTAATGCTCAAATTCTTATAGAGGCCCCAGAAACAGCACAAATCAGTGATTCCTTTAACATGTTATTCTGCTTCTGGAATGACTCCATTGCACGTAAGCTTTTGATCCAATCCCAGCCACATAAATGTTTCTTTGGTTCTTCATGAGCCTCAAAACTGATTATTTATGATAAGCAAAACTGGAGAGGGAGCTCTGCCAACCTTGCCCAACCTCTCCCAGGTCAGGGGAGAACTGGACAAGCCACAGCACATGGCTTCTGCCAGTCCTGCTCACATGGGGCTCGAAGCCAGGTTCCAACACTAAGCATCTTTGAAAAAAGTTGTTTTTGTTTTTTTTTTAAGCTACCAGTTGACTGTGTTCCTTAGAATAAATAAAGGCTATTTTATAAATTACGCACGCAGCTCTAGTGTTTTGTTTCTAATCCATGCATGGAGGCACCCACAAGAAGGTACTCTGGTCTAGATAATTCTGGAATCACCGCTCCTCACACCTGGGACTTGGCTTGGCCAGTGAATCGGATTCTGAGCTGCCCAAGTCCCAAATCCTAGACCTGATCCGAGGAGCTCCCGCACGACCTGGCATGCACCATGCTGGTAGTCCTGAGAACAGGGGCAGTTCCCTGGACCCCAACCCCCCAGCCCTGATCCCTGTGTTCAGGGTGCAGTGGCCCTTTTGCACTATCTTGATTTTGTGTGTGTGTGTGTGTGTGTGCGTGTATGTACCAAACCAGTGCATTTGGGAAATGGGCAGAGAAGCACAGATATGAGCAGTGAGGGACAGGCTCTCCATTGAGCCCCTGACCAGAGGAAGACTAACTGGGCTGAGCCCAGGAGAGCCTAATGACCATAGGGTTGGGGAACTGCCCTTTTTTCCATTCAGGAGGCAGATCTGTGTTTGCTGGAAGGATGGACTATCCACTAGGATGGCCCCAGTCCACTGGGCCTGTCCTCCCTCTTGACTCTCCAGAGACAGGAAAATAGCTAGAGTGACCCTGGAGGACACTAAGACACATGAGATTGGAGCTTCTCCTAAGTAAGTGACAAGGCGGGGGGGGGGGGGGGGACATACAAAAATGGGAGAAGCCAGAGGATCTGCGGCTCAATCCAATGGGCAAGCTGGACAGTGAGAGGGACAACTGTTGGCCAGATAGGGCAGCTGCTGGCCTCGAGCCTGACACCTTAGCCAACGTGGGCTGTTGTAGAAATTAATGTTTCAACAGTGTGATGGCCATCACTTCCACTGGCTTTAAGGCGGGTGGGCCACAAACTCAAGACCGCTACATAATGCTGGTCTTGGCTCAGATGTGATGAGGACATGGCGCACCCATGTCCTCATTGCTTACCCATCCCCATCTAAAGGAGGTAGCTCCATGTGGAGAGAAGGTCTGCCCTGCCTGGAGACTGGGACCCATGACGTAGGCCTTTCTGGACCAAGAGAAACGAAAAGGTATTAGTGGCAGCAAGGGTCCAGGAGCAAGACTGGTGCCCACAAGGTTGTAAAATGATCCCAGGGAAACCCAACCCCAGTGAGGTTGGTCAGAAAAGGAAGGTTAACACGGGACTCTCTCTGGACCTCATAGCCCCTGCTTCAGTCCCTGCCCTCAAGGCCCTGTAAGTCCAAGGGCATTTCTGGAGAGCTGTCAGTGCAAGGGAGACTCCAGCCCCCGGGCAGCCTCTCCAACCCCACCCCCACCCACCCCCGCTGACGGTACTGGGAACACTGAATGATAGCTCTCATCCCCCAAGCCCCAGAGCCAGACAACCCAAGTACTACCAGAGCCTCGGTGTTTCTTCAAACCTCATGGCTGAGGCAGAGTGGGGAGCACAGCTGGGGATGGGCAGGGAGGCGTGGCTGCCTGTCAGGAGCTGTTTATTCACAAGGGACAGAGGCCACCTGTGTTTCTAGTCTGACCGTCCTACCCACAGTGGAAGGATGTCTTGGACAATATTTGTGCTATTTTAGGGTCACATAACTTCAACTTGAAGAGTAGGCTGATGAGGTTGCTGGGGCTTCGCACATCAGCTAGCAAAAGGGTCCCTGTTAACTGCAAAGATCCTTACCTTCCCAGTCACCTGAGGGGCGCCATTGGCGGAGGGCCAGCATGCGCCGGCCACCGGTGGTGCTTGGGGACAAGACAACCCATGAGACTGAGGGAGGACATTTGTTTTTCCACAAGGATTGTCTGCCTGAGGCTCCGTGAAGTTATCTGGAAGAGAAATTTCCATATTATAGTTTTCCAGGTTATCACGGCATCAAACACAGATGACCCCCAAATTTCTTGATTTGCACATAGAGCGAACAACTCCTATGCCAGCCCCTCTGCGGCCAGCAAGCCTTCTCTGAAATTCTAATGAGAGACCCAGAAACAGAGGCAGGCACACTCCCAGAGAAAACACAAAGGAGAGAGGGCTGGAGGTCAGCCGCACTTGGATTTTTGTCTTTTATTTCCACTACATGGAACAGCCGGTCCTGACCGCCGTCTCTGGGCCTGGTGGTCACACTGGACAATGCTCTTCCTCGCCCCGGAGCCATGGCTCGGGGACGGTAACAGCTGGGTCATTTCGGGGCCTGACTCCCAGGACCTCCTCACACAGACATCACAGACCCAGACGGTCTTAAAGCGCAGGGGCGGGGCCAGGGAGGGGCCGGGAAGCCCAAGCCGAGCGCCTGGGAGGATGCCGCCCTGCTCCTCGTCCCCCACCACTCCCCCCTACCCCCGGGGAACAGAGGTCCCCCGCGTCCCTGGCTGGACAGCCGGAGGTGCGCCACCTGCCAACTGCTCGAGCCGCTCCCGGCCAAGCCTGCTGCTCGCAGCCTGTGTCTACAATGTCACCAGAGCTTCCTCCTCTGTGTTCTGGACCAGATCCAGGGCTCCCGCGGAAGCTGCGGTTCGGGCGAGGAGTCGCCCGACAAGGCGGGGCGGGGCCGCTGCTCCCACTCCGGACGCGGGCCACGCCCTCTTGGACGCGAACACACCCCCATTTCCCGGGGCCCACGGAGACACGCCTCGCCCTGCAGCCAAACAGCAGGAAGGCAGATTTGTACGAGTATATACAAGGTCCTGGAATTCTCGCCCGGTTGCCACACAGTCAACGGAGCATAATTGGGGGAGGTTGTGCAACTGCCCGAGAAGCCGGGGCGCTCCAGGTTCTCATCACAGGTGTCCATGAGTCTTGGGACAGGGCCAGATGCCAACGTAGCCACCTTTGGGGGGCACTGATGGCCTTGCTTCGGCAGGTTCTGCTTGAAGTTGGGAAGCCTAGGTCTCTAGGAGCGAGGCCAATGGGAGCGTGAGTTGGAGACCTGGGACCATGACTGCAGCAGCTCCCCCTTCCCGAAGCTGCAGCAGCAGTGGTAGCAGCAGCCCCGTCTGGCAGGCCAACGAGCACAGCGTTGCCCGTGAGGCCCCCAGGTAGGACCCAAACCTGCCCCCTGGTAGGGGAGGGTGGACCCCAGGGGAGGCTCCACCCAACTCAGGCTGAGACTGACAACCCCTTCCCCACCCGATGGGGCCTGTGCCCAGCAGCTGGCCTGCATTCTCTGTCTCTCTCGAAACCCCATGGGTGGGTCCTTGCCCCGGGGCCCAGTGAGTCACTTCCCCAAGCCCCCGAGGCCTTCATTGAAGGTGCCTCCCTCTGCAGCAAAGCCTTCTTTGTTCTCTGGCTGGCTTCACTTCACAACCCTCTCCTCCCCTCTCCCTTGCAGACTCAGGTCCTGCCTGCTCTAGGCCCACGGGCTGTAAGCCGCACAGGGGTAGGCCAATGGATGCCACCTGGAAAGTGGGGTGGCTGTGCAGAGATTAGGAGCTTGCTTTCTCGCTTCCTGTGTCCCTGCCCCCTCCAAGCTCCGGGTCTCTCTCTCACTGCCCCAGAGGCTGGAGCAGCCCCTACCTCCCTGCCTAGGTGGTGCAGCCTGGATGTGTGCCAGGAGGGAGGGTGGGTGGGAGGTGCTCACTCTGGTTGGCACCAAGGGGAGCTGCTGAACTGGCCTCTGACACTTCCCTTGCGTCAGAGAGAGGCTTCCTTGGCTCAGACCATTGCAGTATCATCGCTCCCTCTTTTGGTTCTCCCTTTCCTTGGCCTACCCCGGGTCCCTTGCCCTGGTGGAGGAGTCCAGGAAGGGAATTCAGCAAAATGCCTTGGGACACAGCTTCTAGTCAGCCTCCTCTCCCTTCTGCACCTTCCAGCTCCAGCCAGGCAGACCACATTGTGGGCTCACTGGCCCGGGTTGGTGTCCAGCTGCTGGGAGAGCTGAGCCACCCTGCACTGAAGGCGGCTGTCCACGGCACATCTTCTCTGTGTGTGAGCACCAGGCTTGCAGCCGACTGGAGCTCTGGTTTGGGAGAAGTAGAAGACCAATTCTGGGAAAAAACAAAAAACAAAAAAGCTGTATGCACCAAGATTCTCAAATTTTGTTTACAATAGTAAAAGAAAAAAAAAAAAAGCATTGGAGAGAAGCCCCAGTGTCAGAGGAACAATGAAGTCCCTTATGGAACATCATTTGATGAAACAGATTTATCCTTCCACAAATACATATTGTCTATAGTCTGCCAGACACTCATAGGACCTCTGATCAAGAAGAGGGGTTACAGGAGACCACGCTCCTTGCCACCCGCAGCAAATTTACCAAATCCGTAAACCACACCCATGAGGAAGGAGCAATCTATAGCGTTATTTGCACAGAAAAAGAAAGGGGTGGGTTCCCTCACCTTCAAGGACCAGAAAAGGAGCCCCAGTCTGTGCTCTTGCCAGTAAAAACAATGGCTAGTGCGTTTGCTTCGTATTGCCACTGTGATATCAAAGCCACTATCAAAGCCACGAGCATAGTGGCTTCAAACAACACACACGTATCCTCATACAGTCCTAGAGATCAAAAGTCTGAAATGGGCCAGGCTAAAACCAAGGTGTCAGCAGAGCTGCATTCCTTTCTGGCGACTCTAGGAGAGAATGTGTCTCCTTGCCTTTTCCACCCTCTAGAGGCTGCCACATTCTTTGACTCACGGCCCCTTCCTCCATCTTCAAAGTCAGATCAAATCTTTTTGATCCTGACTCTTCTGGACTCATGATTACATTGGGCCCACCCAGATAATCTGGGATAATCTCCCTATTTTAAGGTCAGCCTATTAACCTGAATTCCATTTGCAACTGTAATTCCCTCTTGCCATGGAAACTGACATACCCACAGATTCCCAGGTTCAGGATGCAGACATATCTGGGGCCTTAGCCTGTCCACCACAGCTAGGTAGCAACTTTAGCCAGTCAAAACCTATTTATTGAACACAAGTATGTGCCAGGTTCTGCTGGGGAGACAGCAGTGAATGAGGAAGACAAAATCCCTGACCTTCTGGAGTTTACACTCCAGGGGAGGGAGATAGACAATAAGCAAAATAAATAAGCCAATGTTTCATAAGTTAGATGGTGCTAACTGCTAAGAGGAAAGAAAAAGCGGGGAAGGGGATAGGCAGGGCCTGTATATTGCTATTTTGATCAGTGTGCTGGACATCTATAATTTGCTCTTTCCCTGCCCTACACCTAGCAGCCGGTATCTGTAAACAACATGAACCACCCGCTTCCTATTGGGCATGGCTGGTGGGAAACTCCTTCAGGAGCCCAAAAGGATGCAAGTGAGGTCAGATCCCTCAGCCCTCCTCCAAAAGCCTCAGTCCTGTTAGGAAGCTTTTCCCACAGAGCCCACCCAGTTCCAAGAATACCTTCCTTTCCTTGTTCCTTCTGACCTAGCAATGGTAACTATGGCTGCCTTTGCTAGCCCCAGGCAGGAGGGGTTCACTAATGCTTCTAGTTCCCCTATACCCTGTCAAAACCTTTGTAAATAGTACTTTATTAAACTCCCCTCAGATCGTGCTAACTGGAGGCTGCTATCTGTTTTCCTAGGAGCTGGTAACATTTAGATAAAGCCCCAAAGGAGATGAGGTGGAAGACAGGCAGATACCTGGTGGGAGAGCATTTGGGGCAAGGTAGCTATAAGTGCAAAGGCCCTGTGGTAAAAGCATGTGTGATGTGTTTGGGAAAAAGCAAGGAGGCGTGTATGGTTGGAGTGGGTGAGAGAACGCAGAATGGCAGGTGAGGTCACTGGGATACCTGGGATAGGACAGAAGTCAGATCATGTCGGGTCTTTGAAGAAGGTGCTGGGAGTGCTTTACCTATATCCCCTCAGCGTTCCCCATGGATGCACATGGACCCTATGGCTTCCTACTGCCCCTGCAGCTCTCTGACTGAGGGCCTTTGCTAGCCACAGGTCTACAGTAGACCCTAGTGCAGGGAGAAGGCCAGGGAGTTAATGATCCTGAGAGTGGTCCCCAACCTACGTGGTTTGGTGAATAAACAACCAGGTGCCTTGCCTCTTGGGTTTGACAGTGGTGAGGCATGCTTTAGACAGACTCTCAGAAATCGCCAGGACGTTGAGCTCCTGTCCCCACAGCAGTAATTCGCTTATTAACACACCCTCTATTGGCTTCCTTCCTTTTCCTTGTCTTGCTTCTCTGTTTATCTCCCCATGCTCGCAGAAATCACCTCTCAAGTGAACTACTTAGACTCAAGCCCTTGCCTCAGCATCGGCTTCTAGAACGTTCCAATGTGAGATATGCTGTGAGCCATCATCTGGACTTGGGCCTCTAAAGAATGAGGTGAGCAGCCCCTGCAGATTAGGGGGCAGAGGGTGACATGGGGGCAAGAAAGAAGCAGGGAGACCAGCTAGATGCTTCTGCGATAGTTCAGAGGAGTGATGAGGGTGGCTTGGAGCAGGGAAGAAGCCATGCAGGTGGTCAGGAGTGGATACATTCTAGATATTCTTGGAAGAGTCAATGGCATTGGCTGCCTGGTGACCTGTGGGATACGAGGAACAGTAAGATGTCTAGGGTGATCTCAAGGTTTTTGGCCTGAGCACAGGAAGGATGGAGTTGTCTTTTATTGGGGATGAGGAAGATTGTTTGGTAGAGAGCAAAACAAGGAAGGCGGGGAGCTCGGTTTTGGATATGCTGAGCTGAGATGCCTGTCAGACATGTGAGCCCAAGCAGGCTGCTAGGCAGGGACACATGTGGGGTGCAGAGGAAGGAGCCCAGGTTGCAGGTTGAAGTTCAGAGTCATCTAGATATACAACCAGATGAGGTCTCCAAGGGAAGGCATGTGGAAAGGAAAGGGCTGAGACTCCAGGTCTGAGTCCCAGACCCTGAACATCCAGAAGTCAGAAGAGAGAAGAGGGGACCAGCAGAGGAGTCCAGAAAGAACAGCCAGCCGTGGGGGAGATGGGCCAGGAGGCTGAGTGTGGAAGAAGGGGTCAGCCTGCCAGATGCTGCTGATGAGGCAGGTGAGGGGAGGCCTGGGGCAGTTGGACCCAGCAGCATGGAGCTCACAATGACTTTAATCCCTGCTCTAGCAGGTGGAACCAGGAGGCAAGAACCTAAAGGGAGATTATGCAAGAGAGAACAGGAGAAAAAGGAGAAAAGTCAAAACAAACATGGATGACTCTCGAGGGAAAAGTCATCAAGTATTTTAAATTAATTATGTTTCATTTTGAAATCAGCCCCAATCTGCAAATACCATCCCAATAATGCATCCCAAATAATCATTCCAAATAATGCAAACTATTTTTCTGATGAAGCATTTCATAGTAGCCTTGCTGGCACGATGCTCTGTCTCCCCCCAATACTTCATCCTGTGTTTTCCACAAACAAGGACCTTCTTCTAGGTGGCCACCTACAGTCACCAACACCAGGAAAGTACATCAATATTCCTCTGACTCATTCAAGTTTTACCCATTGTTCCGGTAGCACCCTTATTAGCAAGGCGTCCAGTTCATGCATGTGTGTGCTTTGCATTTGTGTCTCTTTCTTTCCTCTGTCTGGAAAAGTTCTGTCTTTCCTGACTTTTCACATCCATAACATTTTTGATGATTATAAGCCAGTTATATTGTAGAATGTCCCTCAGTTTGAGCTTGTCTGTTTTTTGTTTTTTCAGGGTGAAAGCAGGTTATATGACCTAGCAATCTGACTCTTAAAACACACCTCCAGCGAATCAGAAAACAGATGACGAAGCAAATACTTTTCTGTACTATTCACAATAGCCAATAGGTGGAAAGAACCCAAATATCTATCAATGGGCAAGAAGACAAACAGTGGTACAGCTACACGATGGAATGTTATTCAGCCCCAAAGAGGAAATGGTACCAATACAGGCTACAGCATTGTTGAACTTCACAAGCAATATGTAGAAGAAAAGATGGCAGACACAGAAGACCACATGCTGTATGATCCCATTTGTAGGAAAGGTCTGGAATCAGTGAATCTATAGAGATAGACAGCAGGTTCGTGGTTATGGGGGAGGGAGGGTGGGTAATGGGGAATAATAATAAGTATGGGGGCTTTATTCTGGAGTAAGGAAAATATTTTGGAACTACACAGAGGTGGTGGTTGTACAACATTGTGAATATACTGAGTGCTTGCTTTAAAATGGTTATACTTATGCTATATAAAGTTCATCTTAATTAAAAAAAAATTCAGATCATGCATCTTTGGCAGGAATACGCAAGGAGGGTATTTCTGTTCTTCTCATGATGTCCATTCAGGTGACATATGCTTTCTATTTGTCCCATTACCAACGGTGCTTACTTTGGCCACTAGATTAAGGGGGTGTCTACTAGGCTTCTCCTCCATAAGAGTCACTCCTTTTCTCTTTGCCATTAATAGCACTTGTCAGGTAGCTACTTTGAAACTGGATATTGCCTGTCACTTCTAGAATTTTCCATCTGCTCATATATCTGTGTAGGTCAGTGACTTCCTAGCCATTCATTTCTATTCTATTCAAGGGGTTATAATCTGTTACATTCATTACTTATTTTGGTGTTCTAGCTCCAGATCTCACCAGTGGGAGCTCCTTTATGTTGGTTTCGGGCATTCTTTGGACATATCCCATCATTTTTTTAGTACTTTTGCTTACTGGCACAACAGGCCTGTATTTTCCCTGCTTCAGTCCCACAGTCAATCCTTCTGGCAAAGAAAATTAGTTCATTTTAATGGAGAATGGTATTTAGAAACCAAGATACACCGCTAGGATACTCACTGCTATCAGGGTGGTGGTTTTCCCAGACCTTCTCAGTAGCCAAAGCTAGGGAATATATGTGTGCATGTACACATGTATACTCGTGCTTTTGTGCACATTACTTCTCTTTATATAGAAAATTGTGAGTTCTTACCGATACTTCCAACTCCACGTCTCGGTCTTCCAACACATGTCTCGGTCTAGTGTTCTGTTCATATCTGAAACTCTCTATTCTAGCGGTGAGAAACATCAGTCCCATAGCCTTAGAGTATCCAGTCCCTGCCCTCCCCACAAATCCTCAGAAGCCTTCCTCATCCAGCTTGGGCTGTGACACATGTGCGAGGTCACACCCCTGCACAGATGCTTCCTTCATCCAGCATGGGTTCACACCCGGCCCCTCCCTGCACTGAGCTACTCTCCTGTGCAGACGTCCTTCTCACCTCTCAGGGTGCAAGCTCTTCTTTGGACCACTGCTGTTTCCTCCCTTGCTCAGCTCCACCTACTAAATTTTAGCCTGAAGTGTTCAGGAACGAAAGAGAGAACTCCGATAAAACATCAAGCATAAAAAGCAGATGAACAGACCTTATCCATTCTATATTTACAGCTTTACATTTTGCATGGAAAAAAGATTGTAGAAATTATACAGAAATTATAATTGGCACGGTTGTGGCTTGAAATTATGAAGGCTCTTTTTTTCCCCCCTTTTCCAGACTTCCCAAATTATCTGTAATATGGTTATGTTACTTTTCAATTAAAGCATTTCAAGGAAAACATCATTTAAATTGCACTTTCTAAATCATCACAAGCTGCATATAGCATGCATGCTAATGGTCCAAGAAGATGCCCACGATTTTAATAGAAGATCTGGAGAAGAGCTGTTTTATGTTAAAACAAACTGAGATCAGAATATAAAGTTCTCCTGAATTTTAAAAAGAAGACCCGAGTTCCAATTTGGGAGGAGGGGAATGATACTGTTCCCTTCTTCTCCCTGTGTTGTCAATTTCAAGGTCTTGTACTGCCTTGACATCAGGAGGACCTCAAATGGTCTTACTGTAAGTTTCCTCCTTGCCCTGCTTCTATAAATTTCCTTAGCCAGATAACCCTCCTTATCCAAGTGATCCCACACAGTTCCTGTTCATCTCTGATGTCAGTGCTCTACCAGCTCATAGAATTCTTCAAACAAGCTGATCACAACCTCCTGTAGGAACCAGGGGGTACCCTGCTCTGTTGATACTCCGGAGCCCACCTCACACAGCCCCCGCTTGTTCATTCTGTTCCCTAGTGCAGCTCCCATGTATCCCTGTATGGCATGTGGTGTCCTCCAGGCTACGAGTATATGTGACTATTAAAATGCTATTGATCTCACTTGCCCAGTCTCAGCGGTTGTGTATTCAACCATCCCCACAACCCTAGGGCGGGAAGCCCTCCCTCACCAAAGGGGTAAAGAAGAGGTGATCCAAACACTGCCCTCTAATTACAACTAAATATCCTCTGGAAGTTACTGGAACAGACAATGATTAGAAGACTCTTAAAGCTGGAAAGCAGAAGGTGGACTAGCCAGGGACCTCAGGACTTGAGGAACAAGGATGTAGTCAGTTCCCCAACGACTGGGCACTACAGATTCTTACAACCCAGAACCACCAAGAGGCATAAAAAACCAAAAACAATCAGGAAAGCTGCTTTCACGGGACAAAGGACAAGAAAAGGAAAAGCCCAAGAGAGACCTAATGGGGAGCCCCAGTGGCTGATCTGGGACAGAGGCACTGGCGGGAGGTCCGACCCACCTGCAGCAATCGAAAATCAGTGTAGAAGTTGGTCCACCTGAAGAAGCAGCCTCAGCTGAGCCCTGCGTCCACTTACCCTCCACCCGGTGGCAGAAAAAGACCCAGGCCCAACAGCTTCTGTCCCCATCTCCAAGTCTCCTGCTGAAGAGAGTGGCCCTACGCCACCAGGTAGCCCTGGAAATGACCCCAACAGATGACACCAACTGTGTCATCAGAGACTGAGCAGTGGCCCTAGAAGTTCTAGAAGAATTAATCTAGAAGACAAGAATCACAATGGAAGATTTCTGATAACCAAACTGTCAAAAATATATATATGAGAACCTGCATACTTAATCTAAACAGAGTGACTGCCCCCTAAAATAGATTTAAATAGGTCAAGAGTGCCATAACATAATAACCAAAATGTCCAGGATACAATTAAAAATCACTTATCTTATAAATTTAAAAAAAGAAAAAAAAAAAAAAGAAAATCACTCATCTTTCCAAAGAATCACAATTTGAGTAAGAAAAGACAACTGACTCCAATACCTAGATCAATAAATGTTGGAAATACCTAACAGGAATTTTATTTTATTTTTAAGATTTTATTTATTTATTTGACAGAGAGACACAGTGACACAGCTGAGCAGGGATCCTGATTCAGGGCTCGATCCCAGGACATTGGGATCATGACCTGAGCCAAGGCAGATGCCCAACAACCGAGCCACCCAGGCACCCCTTTCATTTCATTTCATTTCATTTTAAAAATTTTATTTACCCAACAAGAATTTTAAAGAATTATCATAAAAATGCTTCAAGAAACATTTGCAAATTCTCTTGAAACAAAGGGAAAAAAAATCTTAGCAAAAAGTAGCAGTAATCGAAGAGAACCAAATGGAAATTACAAAACTGGAATATACAACTGAAAAGAAAAACCCGCTAGATGGACTCCATAGTAGAATGGAGATGACAGAGGACACAAGCAATAAGCTTGAAGACAGATCAATAGAATTTACTCAGTCAAAACAACAGACAGAAAACAGACTGAAAAAAATAACAACAGAGCCTCAGAGTTCTGTGGGACAATAACTAAAGATATAACATTCATACAATTAGAATCCCAGAAAAGAAGAGAAAGGGTGTGGTACTGAAAAAATATTTGAAGAAATACTATAAAAATAAAAATAATTAAAAAAATAGGGGCACCTGGATGGCTTGGGCTGTTGAGTGTCTGCCTTCAGTTCGGGTCCTGATCCTGGGGTCCTAGGATGGAACCCTTCCTCTGGTACCCTGCTCAGCAGGGAGTCTGCTTCTCTCTCTCTGACCCTCCCCCTTGCTTGTGGTCTCTCATGTGTGCTCTCTCTCTCTCTCTCTCTTAAGTGAATCAATAAAAAACCCTTAATAAATAATAAGCCAACCCTGTACAAACACAGAACATAATCAAACTTCTAAAACTAAAGACAAAAAAAACGCTGGAAAGAAATGACACATTACCTGTCAAGGAACATCAACTAGAACGAGAATTTTTTTTTTTTCATCTGAAACCATGGGGGCCAAAAGTAAGTGGCATAATATTTTTCAAGTACTAAAAGAAAAGAACCGTCAACTTCAAATCCCTATGTCCAGTAAAGCTATCCTTCAGAAATGAAGAAAAAGAAAGTTATTCTTAGATAAGGAAGCTTAGAGAACTTGTTGCTTGCAGATGTATCCTTGAAAGAAGCTCTCCAACCAGAAAGAAGATGATAATAGAAGAAGGCTGAGACATTCAGAAAAGAAAGAAAAAGAATGGAATGGGTAAAAATTAAAGGTAAATACAATAAACTCTCCATTGCCTCATGAGTTTCTTTAATCATATTTTGTGGTTAAAGAACAAGTTATAATACTATCTGATGTGGTGATGTTCAATATAGAGAGGAAATGCTTAACATCATTATGTTTAAAAAGCCAGGAGAGTAAAACAGATGGTTTTTACACTTCACTTGAGGTGGTCAAACATCGACACCAGTAGACTGATACGTTATGTATATACATAGTAATACCTACAGCAACCACAAAGGAAACTGTACAAAGCAATATACTCCAAAAAATCATAAAGAAATCAAAATGAAACTAAAAATGTTCAAATAGCCCACAGGAAGGTAAGAACAAAGAAACAGAAGGATGAGAATCAGAGGCAACAAACAGAAAACAAATTATAAAATGACAGACTTAAGCTCTAACATATCAATAAATACTTTAAAAATAAATGTTCTAAATTCACAAATTAAAAGACAGAGATTGACAGAGTATGTGAAAACACAGACACACACACAACCACAATCCAAGGATATGCTGTCTATAAGAAACTGACTTCAAACATAAGGACAGGGAGGTTAAAAATAAAAGGGTGAAGGGCGCCTGGGTGGCTCAGTGGTTTAAGCTGCTGCCGTCGGCTCGGGTCATGGTCTCGGGTTCCTGGGATCGAGTCCCGCATTGGGCTCTCTGCTCGGCAGGGAGCCTGCTTCCCTTTCTCTCTCTGCCTGCCTCTCTGCCTACTTGTGATCTCTCTCTCTCTGTCAAATAAATAAATAAATAAATCTTTAAAAAAAATAAATAAAAGGGTGAAAAAATAGATATCATGCAAACACTAATTTTTTTTTTACATTGGATTTAACACCAAAAGCAAGGCAACAAAACCAAAAATAAGCAAGTGGGAATGCATCAAACTAAGAACTTCTGCACACCAAAAGAAACCACCCAACAAAAATGAAAATGTAACCTATGCGATTGGAAGAAAATATTTGCAAATTATATATCCGATAAGGAATTAATGCCCACAATATATAAAGAGCTCATATAACTCAAAAACAAGCAAACAAACAAACAAAAAAACCCACAAATAATCCAATTAAAAACTGGACCAAGGATCTGAATACACATTTTCTAAAGAAGACATATGACATACAAATGGCCAACAAGTATGTGAAAAGGTCCTCAGCATGACTAATTGTCAGGGAAATGCAAATCAAAATAAAAAATGCGATTATCACCTCACACCTGTTAGAATGGCTATCATCAAAAAGATAAAACAAATGCTGGCAAGGGTATGAAGAAAAGAGAATCCCGTACAATTATTCCCCTGTTGGTAGGATTGTAAACTGGTACAGCCATTATGGAAAACAGTATGGAGGATCCTCAAACAATGAAAAATAGAGCTACCAGGGCACCTGGGTGGCTCAGTGAGTTAAGTGTCTGCCTTTGGCTCAGGTCATGGTCTCAGGGTCCTGGGATCGAGCCCCGCATCAGGCTCTCTGCTCAGTGGGAAGCCTGCTTCCCCCTCTCTCTGTCTGCCTCTCTGCCTACTTGTGGCCTCTCTCTCTGTTAAATAAATAAATAAAATCTTAAAAAAAAAATAAAACTACCATATGATCCAGAAATTCTGCTTCTGAATCTTTATCTGCAGAAAATGAAAACACAAACTCAAAAAGATACAGGCACCCCTATGTACATTGCAGCATTGTTTACACTAGCCAGGACATGGAAGAAATCTAAGGGTACACCGATGGATAGATGGATAAAGAAAATATGGTGTGGCTATCCGATGGAATATTATTCTGCCATAAAAAAGAATAAAATCTTGTCATTTGTGACAACATGGATGGCACCCCCGAGGGCATTATGCTAAACAAAATAAGTCAGAGAAACACAAATACAATATGATCTCGCTTACATATGGAATCTAAACAAGCAAGCAAAGAAAACACACCAAACTCCTAGATACAAAGAACAGATCCGTGACTGTCAGAGGCACGAGGTGGGGGTGGAGACAATGGGTGAAGGTGGTCCTTCTAGGTATAAACGTCTACTTCTAAAATAAATTAGTCCTGAGGATGTAATGTGCAGCATGGTGATTATAGTTAGTAATACTGTACTGTATGTTTGAAAGTTGTTAAAAGAGTAGATATTAAAAGTTCTCATCATAAAAAATAATTTGTGACTATGTGTGGTGACGGATGTTCATTAGAATTTCTGGGGGAACATTTTGCACTATGCATGAATATCAAGTTATGTTATACATCTGAAACTAATATAATATTAAATGTTAATTATATCTCAATAAAAATAAAGTGATGGGGGCACCTGGGTAGCTCAGTGGTTAACCCTCTGCCTTCGGCTCAGGTCACGGTCTCAGGGTCCTGGGATCAAGCTCCGCATCGGGCTCTCTGCTCAAGAGGGAGCCCACTTCCCCCGTCCCTCTGCCTGCCTCTCTGCCTACTTGTGATCTCTCTCTCTGTGTCAAATAAATACATAAAAGTTCAAAAAAAACTAAATAAAGCGATGGAAGAGATATATCATGCAAACATTAACTTAAAAAAAAAACCATGAGTAGCTATATTAATACTTGATAAAGTAGACTTCAGAGCAAATAAAGTTACTAAGCACAAAGAGGGACATTACTTAATCTACCAGGAAGATCTAGCTATCCTTAATGTATACGCATCAAACAACAGAGCCTGAAAATTTATGAAGCAAAAACTGACAGATCTAAAAGAAGAAACAGACAAATTCACAATTATAGTTGGGGACTTTAACACCCAACTCTTTGCACATAATTGACAGCCTAGACAGAAAATCAGCAAAGATAACTATGAACCAGCAGGATTTAAATGCCGTGTATAGAACATTCCACCCAACAACAGCAGAACAGTTATTTGTAAGTACCCATGAAGCATTCACCAAGATAGATATCTTGGGTCATAAAACAAACCTTAACAAATTTAAAAGAATTGAAATCATACGGAGTATGTTCTCTGACCATAATGGAACCAACCCAGCAACCAATAACAGAAAATCCAATAAGAAAATCTCCAAACACTTTGAAATTAAACAACATACTTCTGAATAATCCATGGGCCAAAGGGAACTCCCCAAAGAAATTTAAAATATACATATAACTGCGTGAAAATGAAAACACAACATTTCAAAATTTGTGAGAGCCAGCCAAAGAAATGATAAGAAGAAAAATTATAGCACTAAATGCTTACATTTAAAAATAGAAGATGTCTCAAACCAACCAGCTAAGCTCCCATCTCAGGAACCTAGGAAAAAAAAATAAAATTAGACAAGTTGGAATGGCAGAAATAAGACATTCTCTATTAGCAGATGACATGTTGCTGGTGAGTAAAATCCCAGAGAATCTACCAAAAAACAAAACAAAACAAAACCAAAAAACCATAAACTTTTAGAACTAATAAAAGAGTTCAGTAAGTTTGCAGGTGATAAGATCAACACATAAAAATCAATTGCATTTCTGTATACTAACAGTGAACAAGTGGAAACCAAAATTTAAAAATGAAATGCCACTTAAAATTGCTCCAAAAAATAAAAACTCAGATATCAATCTAGCAAAACATGGCCTGTATAATGAAAATTTTAAAATGCTCACAAAAGAAATCAAAAGATATAAGTATGTGGAGAGATGTGCTATGTTCATTGATTGGAAGACTCATCCCAGTAAAATGTTGAATGTAAAAAATATAATGATGTATAAGTTTAATGTAACTCCTATTAAATTCTCAGCAAGGTTTTTTTGAGAAATACACAAAATTATTTGAAAATTCATATGGGAAGACACAGGCCCTAGCTTGGCCAAAACTATTGGAAAAAGATTACAGTGGGAGGAAATGTTCTTCTTGAGGTTAAGGTTCACTACATAACTACAGTAATTAAGATAGTGTAACTATTGTCAGAGGGATAGACAAATAGCAGAACAGAGTAGAAAACACAAAATCAGACCCACACAAATATGCCCAACTCATATTTGACATAGGAGAAAAAGCAAATCATTGGAGGGTTTGCCTTTTCAATAAATAGTGTTGGAGCAATTGGCCGTTCATAGACAAAAATGGAGAGAGAGAAAAAAATAAATAAACCTTGACTTAAACAGCAGTCCTTATACAAACATTAACTCAAAATGGATCATGGACTTAAATGTAAAATGTAAACTTACGAAACATTTAGAAAAAACACAGGAAGAAATGTTTAATACCCCAGACAAAGCAAAAAGTTCTTAGAATGAAATTAAAAGCATGATCCATAAAATTTGATAAAACTGACCTCATCAAAATTAAAATGAAAAACCTTTGCTCTACATAACACTCAGGATGGAAAAGGCAAACTACAGACTGAAAGAAAATATTTGCAAATTACTAACCTGAACAAAGGACTACTACCTAGAATATATAAAGAACTCCCAAAACTCAACAGTTTAAAAAAACTCAAAACAATACAATTAAAACTGGAGGAAACGCTTATACAGACATTTCACTGAAAAGGACATACAGATGGCAAATAAGCACTTGAAAGAAAAATCAGGGGGCGCCTGGGTGGCTCAATGGGTTAAAGCCTCTGTCTTCAGCTTAGGTCATGATATCAGGGTCCTGTGTTGAGCTCTCTGCTCAGTGGGGAGCCTGCTTCCCCCACCCACCCCCTGCCTCTCTGCCTACTTGTGATCTCTCTCTCTCTCTCTGTCAAATAAATACATAAATAAAAATCTTTTTTAAAAAATCAGCACTGGATGATCTATGGAATTATTGAATCACTCTAACTACTATAACATTATGTTAACTGTACTGGAATTAAAATGAAAACTTTAAAAAATGCTCAACACAATGCACTGTTAGAGAAATGCCAATTTAAAACACACTGAGATATTACTACACACCTATATTGTATGAATTACTAAAATAAAAATACTGGTGAGTATGTCGCAAAACTGAATGACTCCTACAATGGCTGGTGGGAAAATATGAAATGGTCAGCTACTCTTAAAAGTAGCTTGACGATTCCTTTTTAAAACTAACAGTGAGGGGTGCCTGGGTGGCTCAGTGGGTTAAAGCCTTTGCCTTTGGCTCAGGTCATGATCCTGGGGTCCTGGGATCGAGCCTCGCATCGGGCTCTCTGCTCGGCAGGGAGTCTGCTTCTCCCTCTCTGTCTGCCTGCTTCTCTGCCTACTTGTGATTTCTATCAAATAAATAAATAAAATCTTAAAAAAAAATAAAACTAGCAGTGGACTTGCCATACAGCCCAGCAATTGCCCTCCTGGGCATTTATCCCAGAGAAATGAAAACTTATTTTTATGAATAAATTCATACCTAAGTGTTCATAAAACCTTTGTTCATAAGAGCTCCCCTGCCCCGGGTACCTGCCCACATGTCCTTCAGTGGGTAAATAGTTAAACTTAGATACATCCATCTCATGAAATACTACTCAGCAATGAAAAAGAATGCTCTGTTGAGACACGCAACAACTTGGATGAAACTGAGGAAATTACCTTGGAGGGGGGGAAGAAAAGTTAATCTCCAAAGGATGGTCCTGCATGATCCCACTTATATAACATTTTTATACAATAACATAATTATAGAGACAAAAAATAGATTAGTGGCTGCCAGAAGGGATGAAGGGAATGGGGAAGAAAGGTGGGCATGTCTATCAAGGGATAGTTCCAGTGATGATGATAGATGATGTTCACACAGAGCCATTCATGCGATAAAATGGCCTACACACACACACACACACACACACACACACACACACACGTGCATTTATAACTGGTGAGGGCTGAACAACTCTGTGCATGGTACCAGCATCAGTTTCCCAGGGTTCCATTAAATAAAGTCATGGAAGATCCCACCTCTGGGGGAACTCAAGGAAGCAGAGGCAGGCCTGCCCTATGCACTTCCTTGCAACTTCCTGTGACTCTGTAATTATTTCAAAATAAACATTTCTTTAAAAAATAAAATAGGGGGCGCCTGGGTGGCTCAGTGGGTTAAAGCCTCTGCCTTCGGCTCGGGTCAGATCCCAGAGTCCGGGATGGAGCCCCGCATAGGCTCTCTGCTCAGCAGGGAGCCTGCTTTCCCCCCTCTCTCTCTGTCTGCCTCTCTGCCTACTTGTGATCTCTGCCTGTCAAATAAATAAATAAAATCTTAAAAAATAAATAAAAATAAAAAATAAAATGGAAACGAAAACTTGAGGCTTTGGGCCCATTCTGCATAGCCTGGGCCTTCTCCTCAGACTTCGGGAGGCTTGTCTCCCTGCTCTGTCTCCTGATCCGGGAGGAGCTCTCTGTTTCATCCATGCCCCTGGCATAGCCCCTGGGAGGGGCTCCGTAAATGTCTCCTGAACAAACTCACGTGACTCCAATGATGCAAACATGGAAAGAACATCAAACGGAGTCTGTCTCTTTGGCATTTCCAGTAAAGGCCCGCAAGGGCCAGGAGCACAGAGCTGAGGGGCTGGGGGTGCAGCGGGTTCATCATCCATTTTCCTAGAAGGCGGGTGAAGGAGGGGTTGCGTCAGACACCAGGTGAGGCCAAAGACCCAGAAAAGTCAGGGTGGGCAATGAGCGTGTCTGGAGAGGCAAGAAGGGGTGGTGGGGTTTGCCACCACGGAGCCTGGAGAGAAGCTGGAGGCTCCCCATAGACACCCATTTTCGGGTTCTAGCCGTGGGCAACGTCCCCAAAGGGGCGTCCTTCTGGCTTCCGGTCCCCATCCGGTGAACACAGGGGCTCATGCCCAGGCTGTGGGGGGCCAGGGGCAGCCTTTTTGGCATTCTCTCCATCTTCTCTCTTCCCCATCATGGCACACACCACCTTCTTTCTCTTCTTCCAGTTACAAAACAAGATCTCCAGCACACACGCAGCAGTAAATGCAAGCAGGCATGGAGGAAATGAGAGTAGGGAATCTGAGCGGACCTTTCACAGGGGCTCAGCGTACGGGACCTCCTGAATTGTAAACAGACCTGCTCTGGGGGACCTTCCACATGCATCTCAGTCCTTGGCACCCATGGAGGGCCTGTCTCTGGCCCCCGGCAGGGACAGGGAGCATATCCTCACCTTCTCTGCTCACAGTGACTGTTTTAGAGATGGAAATGCTACCCAGGCGCCTGCAGAAGGAATTCTACTATATGCATGGGAGATCTGCTTCTGCTGGAACTGCTGGCAACTTCCTCGCCTCTGGAAAAGCCTACAAAGGAAACAGATGCCCAGGAGAGAGAGCTGAGGGCTGGGGGAGGAGTCTGAGACCTGACGAGGGTCTCCCCTCCTGCCTCTAGCCGTGTCTGAAGCAGCCCGCCCCACTGCCCCTGGGCTTTTCAGTTATTTGAGCAAACATATTTCCTGTTCTGTCTTAAGGCAGTTTGAACTGGGGAACTGGGTTTATTTTTTTGCCTTGCAACATAGAGTCCTGACTGATAAAAGGATTATCTGCACTAGTATTGTCATGGGCCACGTTTAGCCAGCCAAACATGATGTAAATGTGGATTTCCAGGAACACATCCACTGCCTAACATGATAGGGGAAACTCCCCATCACTATGAGATGGTGTGAGACCAGCCCTCAGGTTCCTGCAAAGGGAAATCTCATCTGAGGAGTGGAGAGGGAGCAGAACTGAGTGGGACAATGTTAATGATACCTTCTCAGAATTTCAGAGACTAAAGATGAGGGTGAGTTTGAGGCAGTCATTAAAACTTCTAAGAAATATATTCAGACTTTGGAATGTCCAGTTCAGGATTTAGGATTCCCCCCTGCCCCCCAGTGGTCCAAGGAAGATAGGTAAGAAACAGAAAAAAATGGTAAAGATCTAACTAATATTCATAATTTTGAGGGGTGATTTCACCTAAAAAGGAAACAAGACGTCGTGGAAATAGAATACTCTGGAGACAGAAGGATTCTTGGAAATGAAAAATTGATTATTTTTTTTTCTATGAATCAATGAGAAGAGAACAGGCAAGTTTGAAAAAGAACATAATTATAAGCCAATCCTATTCATGAACATATACATAAAAATACTGATAAAATGTTATAATCTGAGTGAAGCAGTGTAAAATCCATCATAACCAAGTGAGATTTAACCCAATAACATATGGGAGGTTTATCATTAGAAAAATATTGATGCGGGATGCCTGGCTGTCTCAGTGAGTTAAGCATCTGCCTTCAGCTCAGGTCATCATCTCAGGGTCCTGGGATCAAGTCCTGCCCGCATCCGTCTCCTTACTCAGCAGGGAACCTGTTTCTCTGTCTGCCTGCCACTCTCCCTGCTTGTGCTCTCTCTCTCTCTGACAAACAAATGAATAAAAATTTAAAAAAGAAAAATATTGGGGCACCTGGGTGACTCAGTTGGTTAAGTGACTGCCTTCTGCTCAGGTCGTAATTCCGTAGTCCCAGGATCGAGTCCCACATCAGGCTCACTGCTCGGCAGGGAGTCTGCTTCTCCCTCTGATCTCTCTCCTCTCATGCTTTCTCTCTCTCTCTCTCCCACATAAATAAATAAAATCTTTTAAAAGATTGATGCAATTAACTAAAAATAGATTAAAGAAAAAAAGAAATACATGATCACATCAACAGAAGCAGAAAAAGCATTGGCTAAAACTCTATATGCACTTATTATAAAAATCAGGGTAAAAGAAACTACAGCAGAGGTGCCTGGGTGGCTCAGTGGGTTAAAGCCTCTGCCTTCGGCTCAGGTCATGATCCCAGGGTCCTGGGATCGAGCCCCGCATCGGGCTATCTTCTCAGGAGGGAGCCTGCTTCCTCCCCTCTTTCTGCTTGCCTTTCTGCCTGCTTGTGATCTCTGTCTGTCAAATAAATAAATAAAATCTTAAAAAAAAAAAAAAAAAGAAACTATAGCAAAAACCTACAGCAAACATTATACCTAACAGTAAAATCCCAGAAATTTTTCCTTTAATGTCAGAAATGTGGGCACCTGGGTGGCTCAGTCGGTTGAGCATCTACCTTTGGCTCAGGTCATGATCCCAGGGTCCTGGGATGGAGACCCACGTCCAGCTCTCTGCTCAGTGGGGAGTCTGCATCTCTCTCTCCTTCCCCCTGCTCATTTTTTTTTCTCTCTCTCTCTCATAAATAAATAAATAAATAAAATATTAAAAAATAAAATCTGAAACATGATGAGGATGCTTATTATCTCTGATCCTGTTTAACCCTGCACTATCAGTTTTAGCCACCTCAGTAAGAAAAGAGAAAAGTAAAAGGACTGGAGACATTATAATTATCTACATGGGGATAAAAGTTGGAAACAAGCAGAACTAATGAGAGAGTTTACCAAACTTGCTGTAAACCTATTTGATATACAAAGATGGCAAGACTTGATGCCAGCAACACACCATTAGGAAAAGCAACTTTTAAAAATCCCTTTTAAAACCACAACAAAAACCTCAAAGTACATAGGGATAAAATCAACCAAACACATGCAGGATATTTATGGAGAAAAATTTTACAGAAGGACATAATAAAATACTTTTAAAAATGGAAAGATATATGCAGTGTTCATTGAGGAAAAGACGGTATCGTGAAAACACTGAATTTTCCCATATAACCATATAAACACAATGTATTTCAATTAAAATGCCAACATTTTTAGTGTGCAATTTGAAACACTGATCTTAGAAGTTACGTGGAAAAGCAAAAGGTAACCAATAGACAAAAAAATTATCAACAACAAAAACAACAGAGAACTAGGGCTTGCCCTACCAGAAATCAAGGCTTATTACAAAGTTATGGTAATTAAATCAATAAGTACTAGCACAAGGTAGTAAAGAAGAACCAAAAGAGAAAAACTGAATGAACTGATGAATGTAAATATAAAAACTTGGCGTATGACGGAAGTGACTTTAAAATGAGTGGGGAAAAGGAATTATTCAGTAAGTGTTATTGGGACTACTGGCTACGTGTACAGAAAAAAATAAAATCACCTCCCCCTACCATTTCATGCTATATATAAAAATAAATTCCAGAAGGACTGAAGTCCTAAGTGTAAAAAGCAAAATGTAAAATCTTTTCAAAAGACAATATAGGTGAATGTCTGCTTCTGGTCATTATACATCATAAATAATGAGAAGACTGGACAAAATATATGAATCAACTGTTTTCTGACATTGAACAACAAGCAGTGAAGGTCTGTAGTGTCTGAAAGAAAGGAAACAAATGAAGTGGGGTCTTATGATCACTTTGGCTTCCTGCTTGGAGGCTCCCTCTGGACTCTGCCACAGGGGAAAGAATTCAAACAGAGCATGGCACTCCTATTCAATCGAGAAGACAGAGACAGAGTTCAGAGAGGCTAAGGGGTACTGGAGTTTGCAGTGCACAACACAGAAGAGGAAAGAGATTTGCACAGAAAAACTCTAGAAATATGCATAGGCATCCTCTTCAGTTTTTAGTTGCAACTAACTGATGCATAGAGTGAGACTCAAAGAGGCTGGGTAAGGAAAAACTAATAGGAAAAGAACAACTACCGGGAAGCATTAAGTGGAATAATTCCATACAGAGAGCAATAAGTGGAACACTTCTCTCCCAGAGAGCTTGGAGATGTTGGCATTCTAACAGGCAGAATGAAGAGAATTTACTGAACACTGAGGCCATTCTGTAGATACCCCAGAAGGAAAATGGTGTGATATTAAAGCTGAACTAGCCTGAGCATAAAGACTCCTACAGACCCACCCTAATAAATTGTAAACACATGCTTCAAATGATTCACAGGTTACTTAGTTGGCTGACAAAACAAAACTTAACTCTCTTTAAAAGAAGACAACAAAATCCAGTCACTAAGTGATGTCTAGCATCCAAAAAAAAAAAAAAAAAAAAAATTACTAGGCATGTGAAAATGTGATCTACAACCATGAGAGGAATGAGTCAATACAACAGAAACAACAAAGATGATAAATCTATTAGATAGAACAATTTAAACAGTTATTTTTTAAAAGTCAAGAGTTTGATGAGAATATAATGAGACTATGGAATATATAAAAAGGAAAACCAAATACAACTTCTGAAAATGAAAAATAGACATTTTATTATTTTTTTATTTTTTATTTTTATTTTTTAAAAAATTATTTATTTATTTATTTGACAGAGAGAGAGAGAGAGGGATCACAAGCAGGCAGAGAGAGAGGAGGAAGCAGCCTCCCCGCGGAGCAGAGAGCCGGATGTGGGGCTCGATCCCAGGACCCTGGGATCACGACCCGAGCTGAAGGCAAAGGCTTAACCCACTGAGCCACCCAGGCGCCCCGAAAAATAGACATTTTAAATGATTTCGTTAGATGAGATTAAAATCAGAAGACACCAAAGAAGATAAAAATGGGCAAACACTAAGACATAGGATTTGAATGCATAGAATAGCAGAAAAGAAAAGCAGAAAGAAAAAGCACTAAAAAAAAAAAAAAAACAGACTCCTAGAGACCTGTGGAACAATATCAAGCAGTCTAACACATCTATACACACAAACAAATAAGGAAGAGGAGGAGGAACTTTTTTGGGGGAAATAATGATCCCTTGAATCCCAGATTTGATGAAAAGTGTCCACCTCTACATAGAAGAATCTCAAAAAGCCCAAACAGAATAAGCATAAATAAATCATAATTCAATAGTTGAAACAAGTGATGCAGTAACTCTTTATTTGTTTATTTATTTATTTATTTAAAGGCACACTATAACTTTACATATAGAGATTACAAAGATAGTAGTTAATGCTGGCTTCTGGTCAGAAACAATGTGATCAAGAAGAAAATGCATTAACATCCTTGAATGCTGAAATAAAGAAATGTCAGTTTCTAATTCTACATCCAACAAGGTAATCTTCAAAACTGTTCATCTGAATCTGTCTTTATTTTACTTTAATTTTGAAGGTTACCTTGCTGGATATAGAATTACACATTGATCTTTTTTTCTCTCCGCATTTCAGAGAATATGTCACTAGCAGACCTTCATCTCAAGAAATGGTAAAAGAAGTTCAACAGCTGGAGGAATATGACACTAATTGGAAATTTGACTAACACAAAGGAGGGAAGAGAGGCAGAAAAGATAAACAGGTTGATAAATATACGCCCTCCTTTTTCTTGTTTTTTAAAAAAACTTCTTTAAAAGATATTTGACTTTTTAAAAAAGATTTTATTTCTTTCACAGACAGAGATCACAAGAAGGCAGAGAGGCAGGCAGAAAGAGGAGGAAGCAGGCTCCCCGCTGAGCAGAGAGCCCCATGTGGGGCTCAATCCCAGGACCCTGAGATCATGACCTGAGTTGAAGGCAGATGCTTTTACCCACTGAGCCACCCAGGTGCCCCCCACTTTTTTTTTTTTAATATTTTATTTATTTGACAGACAGAGATCACAAGTAGGCAGAGAGGCAGGCAGAGAAGAGGAAGCAAAAAGATATTTGACATTTTTTAAAGATTTTATTTATTTATTTGAGAGAGAGTGAGAGAGAGCATGAGAGCGGAGAAGGTCAGAGGGAGAAGCAGACTCTCCGCAAGGCTGGGTGCCCAATGTGGGACTAGACCCTGGGACTCAAGGACCATGACCTGAGCCAGAGGCAGTGGCTTAGCCAACTGAGCCATCGAGATGCCCAAGATATTTGACATTTAAAGCAGAATTTGAGGTATATAACATATGCAGAAGTAAATTATATGAAAACAATTGTACAAAGCACAGGAAGTGGTAAAAAGAAAGTATGGTATTGTACTTTGTATTATGCATACACAATGCATAGTTCTTACATTTTACACAAAATAGTTTAATATCACTTGAAGCCAGACTGTATAAGATGCACAAAATAAACCCTAGAACAGGACAAAAAAATAAAATGAATAAGTGTAGTTAACCAGCCAATATAGAGTAGAGTAATAAAGATACTTAATCGAAAAGAAGACAGGAGAGATGAATAAGAGAACAATGAATATGGAGCAAAAAGAAAACAAATAGTAGATGGTAGACTTAAACCCAATCATATCAATAATTACTTTAAATATAAATGGTCTAAACATTAAAAGGCAGAGATTGTCATACTGGATAAAAAAGCAAGATAGAATTATATGCTGGTTAAGAAACACTTCAAATATAAAAACACATACAGGTTAAAAGTGAAAAAAGAGAAAAGAAAAATACGTATATCATTCAAATACACGTAAGAAACCCGAAGTATCTACATTAATATCATATAATGTAGAGAATATTATTGCAGAGAAACAGGAACATTACATAATGATGAAAAGAGCATTCCATCAAGAAAACCTAAAAACTATATGCACTTTATACCACAGATTCAAAATGCATGCAACAAAAATTAACTAAAAGGAGGAATAGGTAAATTACAGTCAGTTGGAGATTTCTATATTCTTCTCTCAATAATCAATAATATAAGAAGACAGAATATCAGTAAGGATACAGAGGACTTGAACAGTATTATCAGCCATCTTGACATAATTGCATAGAACATTACATTTAATAATAGAAGAATATACATTCTTTTCTTTTAAAAAAAAAAGCATTTATTTATTTGAGACACAGTATGCATGTGCACATGTTAGCAGGAAGAGGGGGAGATGGGGGTAAGGGGAAGGGAGAGAATCCCAAGCAGACTCCCTGCTGAGTGGGGAGCCAGCATGACCCTGAGACCATGACCTGAGCCAAAACAAGGAGTCCAATGCTTAACCAACTGAGCCACCCAAATGCTCCAGAATATACAGTCTTTTTAAGTGTATATGGATCATTTACCAAAATAGACTATTTTCTATTATAGAACACAAATCTCAGTAAATTTTAAAGGACTGAAATCGTAGATGTTTTCTAATTACAAAATATTAAATTAAAAATAAATAACATGGTGCCTGGGTGGCTTAGCTGGTTAAGCATCTGCCTTCAGCTCAGGTCATGATGCCAGGATTCTGAGATCAAGCCTCACATCTGGCTCCCTGCTCAGAGGGGAGCCTGCTTCTCCCTCTCCCTCTGCCTGTTGTTCCCCCTGCTTGTGTGCACTCTCTCTCTCTAATAAATATATAAGATCTTTTAAAAAATTAAAAATAAAAATCAATATGATATCTATTTATAAATATTTGGAAATTAAATAATACAGTTTTAAATAATCCATGAGTCAAGAAGAAATTACAAAAAGTTCAATAATATGTTGAACTGAATAATAATGGAAATGTATCACTAAATTACTGGTAGACAGCTAATAAGGAGTTGAGTGCACCTAAACAGCACTTAGAAGAAAGTTAAAAGCTTTCAATGCATATATTTGGAAAAGAAGAAAAGTGTAAAGCCAGTGATCTAGGCTACCACTTTAAGAAGCTGGAAAAAGAAGAGCAAATTAAACCTAGAGGAAAAAGAAGGAAGGAAATAATATAATTAGAGTGGAAATCAATAAAATTAAAAATGGACAAATAGGTTCACCTGGATGGCTCAGTCAGGAGAGCATGCAACTCTTGATAGCAGAGTCATAATTTCAAACCCCATGCTGGGTGTAGAGATTAACAAATAATAATAATAATAATAATAATAAGTAAACCTATGAAAATGGACAAATAATAGAGAAGGTCAATGAAATCAAAACCAGATTCTTTGAAAACCTCAATAAAACCTATAAACTCATAGTTAAACCTATCACAAAAAAAAAGAATGACAAAATTACCATGTTAGGTATAAAAGAGGAGCCATCATTTAAGATCCTATAGATATTAAAAGAATAATAAGGAAATGTAAAAACTTTGATGTGAATAAATTTGTAAATGTAGATGAACTGGACAAACTCATTGAAAAATACAAAGCATCAAAACTGACCCAGGGAAAAATAGAAAGTCTGAATAGTCCTCCATCTTCTTTTGAAATTTTTATTAATTAATAACTTTTAAAACTTCTAATAGAGAAAATTCCATACCACAGTGGCCTTACTGGAAACCTCCTATCAAACACTTAAGGAAGAAATCATTCATAAGTATACATAAATTCTTTCAGAAAATAGAGAAGGAACGAATAGTTCCCAACTCATTTTATGAGGCCAATATATTAACTTGTTAATGAAACCAGATAAAGATATTACAAAAAACCTCTATACTGCTATAACTCATTACCATAGATGTATAAGTCTTCAACAAAATATTAGCAAAGTAACTCCAACAATAGATGAACATGTGAGGTTTACCGCAGAAATGTTAGGTTGGTTTATCATTTCAAAATTAAAGAATGTAATTCATTTTATCAGCAAAATAGAAGAGAAAAATCCATCTGGCCACCTTAATAGATCCAGAAAGAAGCTTTGACAAAATTCATTGTTCGTTCATGAAAAAAAATTCTCAGCAAACTAGGACTGTAAAGAAACTTCTTCAACCCAGTAAAGAACATCTGAAGAAGCTATAGCCAACATCACTTAATCATGAAAGATAGGAAGCTTTCATCCTAAGATCAGGAATAACAAGATGTCCATTTTTACCACTTTTTTTCAACATTGCATTGGATATCTTAGCCAATACAATAGGGCAAGAAAATGAAATACATTCTTTTTAAAAATTTGAGTATCGTTGACACATGGTGTTACATTAGTTTCAGGTATAAAACATAGTGATTCCAAACCTCTGTATGTTATGCTATGCTTATCACAAGTGTAGCTACTGTCTGTTAGCATGCAATGCTATTATGATACCACTGACTATATTCCCTATGCCACACCTTTCTTTCCATAACTGGAAGTCTGTGTCTCCCACTTCCCTTCATTCATTTTGCCTATTTCCCCTTCTCTTCTGGGGAAAAAGAAATTTAAAAAATAGACAGCTTTTATAGGAAGAAGAAAATATTTCTTTCTTCAAAGATGACACAATAGTGTACATTTAAAAAATCCCAAGTAATGTTCAAAAGCCTTCTAGAAATAATAAGGAAATTTAACAAAACCTCAGATTTCAACCTCAATATAAAAACAAAACAAAACAAAACAACAACAACAACAAAAACCCCAAGTTTTCTGTGTATACATAAATTCTAGCAGTAAAGAATTAAAAAGAAAAAATTTTTTAAATTGGTAATAGCATCTAAACCCATGAAATTACATAGGCCTAACTTTAACAAAAGATTTGCAAGACCTTATACTTAAAACTGCAAAATGTTGTTGAGAACAATTAAAGAAGACCTAAGTAAGTGGGGAGGTGGAGATGTATTTCATCTTCATAAATTGAAAACAATATTGCTAAAATGTCAATTCTCTTCAGGTGGATGTATAGAGTCAAAACAATCCCAAAAGAAATGTTGATAAGCTTTTTTTTGCATCGGTTGATGTTGACAAGCTGATTCTAAAATTTATATGGAAGTATGAAAGCCTAGAATACCCAAAACGACTTTGAAAAAGAAGATGAGAAAGGTTGTAGGACTTTCCTAAGTGATATCTACACTTTCCGTAAAACTATAGTAATCAAGACCATGGGGTGCTGGTGTCAAGACAGATCAGTAGATAGAGATTCTGAAACGTACATCAGAACAGAGGTCCAGAAATAGACCCTCACTTATATGGTTACTTGATTTTTGATACAATGGTTAAGATTATTTGATTGGGAAAATGACATGGTGCCAGAATAATTGGACATCCCTATGAAAAATATGAGCTTTAACCCCTACCTCACAACCTACACAAAAATTTACTTGAAACAGATTAACAGACCTAAATGTAAACTACAAAGTTATAAAACTTCTAGAAGTAACTATAGGAGAAAATGTTTGTAAACTTGGGGTAGGCAAAGATGTGTTAGACAAGATATGACACATTTTTTGTAGAAAAAGAGAAATTTGGGTAAATTAGACTTTATCAAAATGAAAAAAACTTCTGCTCTCTGAAAGACACTGTTTAGAAAACAAAAATCCAAGACATAAACTGAGAGAAAATATCTTTTTTTTTTTTTTAAATAGGCTCCATGCCTAGCATGGAGCCCAGCGTGGGGCTTGAACTCACGACCCTCATTTCAAGACATGAGCTGAGATCAAGAGTTGGACGGGCACCTGATTGAGCCACACGGGTGCTCCAAGAAAATATTCTTTTTTTTTTTTTTTTAAGATTTTATTTATTTATTTGACAGAGAGAAAGATCACAAGTAGGCAGAGAGGCAGGCAGAGAAAGAGGGGGAAGCAGGCTCCCCGCTGAGCAGAGAGCGTGGTGCGAGGCTTGATCCCAGGACCCCTAGATAATGACCTGAGCCGAAGGCAGTGGCTTAACCCACTGAGCCACCCAGGCGCCCCCAAGAAAATATTCTTAATTCACACTTCATACAAAGGACTTGTATAATTTCTTAAAAAGGATTCAATAATAAGAATAATAAGAAGGAAGAGAAAGAAAAGCATATATACATGACCAAGATTTGTACACAGATGTTCATAGCAGCTTTATTCATAATAGCCCCAAACTGGAAATAACCTAAGTGTCTAACCACAGATAAGTCACACACACACACACACACACACACACACACACACACACAGTCTATCTATACAATTGAATACTACTCAGCCGTAAAAAGATGAACTCCAGTACATAGGATAGTGTGGGTGAATCTCAAAAGCATTCTACTGGGCAAAAGAAGCCAGAGGAATATGCCATATTATTCCATTTAAATAAAATTTAGAAGAGGCAAATCTCATCTATGGTGACAAAAAGCAGATCAGTCATTGCCTGGGGCCAAAGGGTGGGAAAGCAGAACATCTGGGCTGGGGTGAGGGAACATTCTATATATTCTGAGAGGCATGGTTACAAGGTTGCATACATATGTCAAAAGGCATCAGATTCTACATTTAGAATGGGTGCATTCTGGGGCGCCTGTGTAGCTCAGTCAGTTAAGCGTCCAACTCTCGGTTTTCAGCTCAGGTCATGATCTCAGGGTCGCGAGAGCAAGCCCCACATTTGGCTCTGTGCTCAACGCAGAGTCTGCTTCAAATTCCCTCTCCTTCTCCCTCCTGCTCACCCCATGTCTCAAATAAATAAATAAATAAAATCTTAAAAAATAGAATAGTGCATTTTATTGTGTGTACATTATCCCTCAATCAATTTGAATTAAGAAGAAAAAAATAGGAAAATATTTTTATGTCATGAGAGTAGAGAAAGATATTTTGAATAAAATGTAAAAATTATAAACCACAAAGGAAAAAGAGAAGTCTATTACATTAAAATTCAAAACCTCTGCACATCAAAAGATACCACCAGCAATGTTTAAAAAGAAAAAAAAAAGACAGTCTACAGACTGGGAGAAGAAATTTATAACCCATATAATTGCAAAGAGATTAGTACCCAGAGTATCTCACAAACTGTTACAAATCAATAAGAAAATTACAAATAATCTAATAGAAAAACGGTCAGGATATCATGCGAATCATAGGTGAGAAACACTGGATAGTCCATAAACCTGTGAAGAGATATTCGAGCTCTCTATTAAACAGGAAAATATAAGTAAGAATGGCAGAATATGATCATCTCGATAGCACCAACTGTGGGCAAGGACATGGGGAAACGGGAACACCTTTGTGTTCCCAGGGGGAGTGTGTCTTCCTAGAGCAATTTGGAAATGAATCCAGCAAGAGTAGGAAAGCTTAAGGTGTGCTTCCCATCACGGCCAGTTCCTCATTTCACAGAATACCCCAGAGCCTTCAAGTCTAGGGGCTAAAAGGAGACATTAAAATCTGTAGTTGGGCACCTGGGTGGCTCAGTGGGTTAAAACCTCTGCCTTGGGCCCAGGTCATGATCCCAGGGTCTTGGAATCGAGCCCCGCAACGGGCTCTCTACTCAGCAAGGAGCCTGTTTCCTCCCTCTCTCTCTGCCTGCCTCTTTATTTATTTGATTTCTGTCAAATAAATAAATAAAATCTTAAATTAAAAAAAAAATCTGTTGAGCCCAGCATTGTTTCTTAGTCCCAAAATGGGAATGTCATAGATTTCCATTACTTGAGCAATGGATAGATAACATGTAGTATCATCCTCTAATGGAATAAAGTCAGTCATTATAACGAACCCAGAACTATATACATCAACAGGGCAAGATCTAGAAAGTATACATATCTTTAAATATCCATATTTAGAGAGAGACAGTAAGTAAGAAAGCAAGTTACAAAAAGATACCTACTGCCCAGAAAGGGAGGTGCTTAGCAGGACCCTAAGGGAGGGGGTCCCCACTTTATGGAAATGGAAGGGGGCAGGGCTGGGGTAAAGAGCTGCAAACTGCCTATAGGTAAGGCATCTCGCAGACTCTAGAACTCTCCAAACAGAGACCCAAAACATGCTTTCTATTCGCAGTACAGGTCTTTTGAATGTGTGGGATGCTGCTGGCTGTCCCCGTCACCCTTGGCGATAGGATACGAACAATCACTGGAAAATATTGTGATCCCATAACTGGAGCCTGTAGAATTCAAGATGAACACCCCGCCCTCTCTTCCCCCCCTCGTTCCGCCCCCAGCACCAGCCCACATCACAACTTGCCTTGTTTTTCTTCTCCACTACCATTCCACTCACTTTGGCTCCACGGACTCGCTTTGAGGTCTGCCAATTTCACATTTTTAATATAAACTCAGATGCTTAAGACAGCAGCATCAAATCCTTAACGGAAAAAAAAAAAAAAAAAAAAGACACTCCCAAAATCTACTTCCTAATTTTCCACCTACCCTTTGCCTCCAAAAAAAAAAAAAACGACACCTGTGTAAGAGCAGCTTGTGGGTTGCTGGTTGTAACCTCTTTCCCGAATGAAGAAAGTGAACCCTGCTTCCTCTTTCTCATGCACGCCAAGCTCCTTAATCCCAAACCCCTGTGCTTCTAAAGCCCTCCTGTGATTTTCACCTTGGGACTCCGGGTCCCCTGCCTGAGAGGGGCTGGGGTGTGGGAAGGTGGGAGGTGGATGTGTGTGAGGTTTGTCTCTGACCACGACCCTACCTGAGTCTGTCTTTGTCTGTCTTCCGTGGGGGATTGAAAAAACATTAGTATCTGAGCTGGACAGGATCAGCAGAACGGAGGAAGGCTCTTGTTGTATGAATTAGAGAACACTGCGAGAGTGGGACCCCTTCCCTGCCCTCACGCAAGAGCCAAAGATGCTCCTTTCGTCCTTCCGGCCCCCCTCCACCCGGCTCCCTGCCCTGGGGGCTGCCCTGTGTGTGGGGGGGAGGGTGGGGGGGTGGCCACAGGAATGGGCTCCTTTGCCTCTGGTTTCCTGTTGGGGCCAGCCCCTGGGATCCTCCTGCTCAAGACTGGAATGAGAGAGGAGAATACGGAGGGCATTTCTTCCCTCCGGGGCCACCCTCGTTGAAGGTCACTGCCCAGACAGGCTCCCACACAGCCCTTGTTTTCCTGCACGCTCACACCAGACTCTTGTGACAACATCCTAAAAGTGAAATAAACATGCATGGCAATGTTTTTAACAATCGGTCCCCCTCTCTTTCTCTGTATTGTGGGGAAAAAACCTTAGTCCTTCTCCCTCTGGTGTCTCTCTCCTGGGCTTTCACACAGAATACTTCACTGCTGACACTACACAAATGTGGGGGGGGGGGGTGCAGGGGGCGGGGCTTCCCACACCAAGCAGTCCCACAACACCTGCTGGGTGTCCTACAGTTCAACCCCATTCTGGCACTTTCTACCTGGAGAGAGCACCCGATCCCAGAGGGGAAGGCCTCCGTTCCACAAGGCTGCCCCCCACTTCGGGGGCTAATCACAAGTCCAGCGAGCTACCTCTGCATAGACCGATCTGCTGTAAATCAGAATTAATTGACAAGAACAGTTCACAGAACGCAGAAGAACGGTTCCTTACAATCACGTTTATGAAAGGTTGATATGACAAAGGACACTAATGAACAGCCAGATGAAGTTACATGGGCTGCGGTCTGTGACGGCCCCCAGCGCAGGACCTTCTGTACCCCTGGAGTTGGGGTACACCACCCTCCCAATACACAGATATGTCCCCCAACATTGAAGCTCTCCAAACGCTGTCCCTTTGGGGATTTTTCTGGAAGCTTCATCACATAGGCATAATGGATCAGTAACTGACACCATCTTCAAGGGGCAGAGGGGAGGGGGGCTGTGGTGCCAAAGGTTGGGAATGGCCACCCAGGGGCCCTGGCGCAGGGGAGCTTTCCAGGAGCAGAGTTGAGGGAGGGGTTGTGGCCAGGCGTTAGCCTCTGACTTTTCGGCCCATTGTGGTGCCGAAGGTTGGGGATGGCCTCCGTGGGGGCATGAAGGCTTCCTCGCTCTGAGGGTTTTCCGCAGCTCCAAAAGGCACCGTTTCTGCTTGGGTGGCAGGTGGACTCATGGCATGGGACTCAGGGTTCCCCAATTGGAGGGCTCGAGGGACAGGACCCTGGAAAAGGAAGACTGAAAAACCAGGAAGACCATGCTTGGTCTTCCTGATGACCAGCCCTCATCTGGGAGATCACCCGGCGTTGCCTTGTGAGAACAGGAGACAGCCCATCACCCAGGAAGAGTCCAGGGTTTCCAGAGCCCTGGACCAGGAACCGAGGCCAAAGACCCATGTGTATCTTGTATTATCTGACTTTTTCTGTCGGCCTCTGCTCGTTCATTCACAGAGTCTGTCTACGCAGCACCTATGATGCACCAGGCAGGGTGGGGGTGTGGGGAGTGGGGGGCCTTGACAGCGTGATGTGCGGCCTGTAGAGTCGTGTACACCAGGAGAGGAGGGTTTCCGACCACTGGAGCATCTGAACGCTGGCCTCTGTGTCCTTCTCTATTTCAGAGTAAGGAATAAATGACAAAAGCCACCTACGATCCCTGGGCATTCTTGAGTGATGTCAGTCACTCGGGATTTCCTGAGCACTGGCCTCCCACGAAACCTGTGACAAGGACCTCGGGGTGGCAACATGTGAACAACTTGGGGGACAACCCCTTCCCTGGCTTCGTGAAGGTTGCCATCTACTGGGGGGACGTCAGAGGAGTAGGGCTATCTGGTGGGGAAGGATTTCTGAGAGATTTCCAGGGAAAGAGTAGGGAAGGCCACAGAGAAGAGATTTCAGGAACGCTCTTTGCATACAGTAAGTGGCTCCTTTAGGGAAAGGCCACGAAAGTGGCTTTAAAAAACACGATACCCTACTGCTGGACCTGAGTCATCCGGTGATGAACCAGTTCCTGACAAGGTGTCCTGCTGCTGGGAAATCACCACCTGTTTCCCCAGGAGGCTTGAGAGCAGCTCCATCCCAAGGACCTGTGAGCAGACCCAGGAATGAAGGATGCAGGCTGCCTGGTGCCTTTGTGGGCGAGCTCCGTCCGTGTCGCCTTCGCCCCTGCTGCTAGCCCGACAAGGACCTGCCTGAGGGCTCCCTGCCTGCCTCCAGCCTGAAACCAGCCTTAAAAGTGCAGAAAAAAGCCCCATAGGGAGGGGATGGTCCCATCCAGAGGAGCTGCTCAGTGGGACAGAGGCAGACCCAGGCCCTGAGGCTAAGCGGAGTTTGGAGAGGGGCCGTGATGATGAGGGTGGGGATACCCCGCGAGTGTTAAGGGTGTCCCAGGTGCTGTGCTAAGGGCCCCACTTGAATCCTGTCACTCAGTCTTCCCAGAGCCCTGTGGGATAGATACCGCCATCCCCACTTGCAGGGGAGGAAACCAAAGGTGAAAGGGAGCCACCTACCCTCGGGGCCCCAGGGAATGGGTGTTTGCACCATGCTGCGACACGGACTGGAGAGCACGAGGGCACCGCGTGGGGACAGCGCTGGGTGCCAAGGGGTGGGGCAGCACAGAGCAGGTTTGGGAAGAGGCAGGAAGTCAGCTGGGCTGGAACAGAGGCCTGGTGAGGGGTGTTGAGGGACAGGGAAAGCCCCATGGTGAGAGCTTCCTGGGGCAGGCTGAGAGGTCAGGGCTGGTGGGGGAGGCGGGGTGGGGGTGGGGTAAGGATGGGCCCCTCTGGCTAGAGTGCTCCAGGCAGAAGCACCACCCCCAACATCCCCTTTTCATTCACATAAAGCTGGGTTTGTTTCCATTTATCTGCTTGACTTTTCAGCCAAGATGCTGTTAGAAAAACATATTGCTCTAATTTAACCCACATGTGCATCCCCAGGCCGGAGTCTAAGAGGAAATGTCAGGTCCTGAGTCCTCGGCCTTGTGGATGTGGCAGGGAAGGGCCTTGGCCTCAGGAAGGGCCCTGACCCTCCTTTCAGGGACCCTCCGAAAGCGAGTCCCCACCCCAGCTGTGTGCCGGGGGGGGGGCAGGCAGGAGGGGGTGTCCTGAGAAAGGGGGCTGGCAAGGTACCCTCCGCCAAGGCCTGCTTCCTGCAGCTGCCCAGAGCCGGCGGGGTGGAGAGCGGAGGAGGGCCGCAGGCACGGGGCAGGGATGGGGCCAGAGCAGGAGGCGCCGTCGACCCCCTTTTCCCAGGTCTCCTAACTCTGAAGTAAGCAGAGGTGACAGGAGGGGGCTTATCCACTGACTTGGAGGAGATGCTCCCTGTAGGACCCAGACCAGGGAGAAGCCACGTCCAGGGCTCAGCAATGTGGCACGAGACCCCAAGAGATCCCGCCTGAGCGTCTGGTGCGCGTGATCGACTCGGTTTTGGAAACCTGTCTGGCAGCCCTCCCCCCCCCCCCCCCCCCCCCCCCCCCCCCGCTGGCCGAGAGCCAGCAGGGAACAAAGCCAGCGTGCTCATTTCAATACTCTCCACCAATTCTGCTCCTGTCCCATAACTTATTTTGAACGTAATTATATTATTTGGAGGAACGGATGGCCAAAACTTAGAAAATAAAACCAGTCTCACACAGATGCTTTTTCAGGGCTGGGCCTGGAGACACGGCATCCAAGGGCAGGGCTGAAATGCCTCGCTTTTGATTCAAGGCCTTGTGCCTTCTCGGTGGCTTACATGTCTAGTTCTTGGTGAATCAATTCAGAAGGACACACTGAGCCGCCTTCCCCAAGCTTGCTGCTTCCCGGATACCTCGGTCTACCACAAAACTCACTGTCTGCTTGCTCTGGCCTTGATTTCCAAGCAAAGGCACATTTATTTTATTTTATTTTATTTTTATTTTTATTTATTTATTTATTTGACAGAGAGAGATACAGCGAGAGTAGGAACATGAGAAGAGTAACTGGAGAGGGAAAGCAGGCTTCCCACCAAGCAGAGAGCCCGATGTGGGGCTCGATCCCAGGACCCCGGAATCATGACCCGAGCCGAAGGCAGACGCTTAATGACTGAGCCACCCAGGCGTCCCGCGAAAGCACTTTTAAATGAAGAGCCGGGTGTCTGAGGCAGTGCCAGAGTGAGGGCTCACGCGAGCTGCTTACAGCTGTGACCCTCGGGGTCCCCTCTCACCCTTGTGGCTTCCAAGAGTTGAGCCCCCAGACGCTTTGGTGGCAAGGAAGGGCCAGGAGCAGCCATCAGAGCACACCTGGATGGCCTTTCAAAGGGAACTGCTGGATAGAAGGGATTGGGGCTGATTATAGGGTTTCCAAAACAGACGAACGTGTATTTCTAGCAGAAACAGCAAAAGAAATGGACGTGATCTCTCAGAAGGTCAGCATGGACTGGGTTTGCGTTTACTGCCCAGAGACTGGAGAACAGGTCTTACTCATGACCGTGACCAGTGGCCCCTGTTCATGTCTGTGGCCAGGCAGTCTTCGCGGGATCCCCTTCGACAAAGAAGAGCAGGGCTCCCTGGGGTCTTGCTTTGATAGCTTTGAATTCTCCCAGGCTACCAGCATCAAATCTCAATCTCCAGACAGGGGCTCAGCTGACAGCCAGAATGCAGCTCTCAGGAGCTTCCCGAAGGCTGGGAGGCCCTGGGGGAGCCACCCGGGGGCATGGCAGCCTTCCCTTAGCGCCCTTCGCAGAGGAGCAGAGGGAGGAAGAGCATTCTGGAGTTGGCAAGGACAGGTGTCCAGGCCAGGCTTGAGCTGTTCTAGTTCTGTCGGGGGTGGGGGGGGGGGGGATGGCTCAGCCCATTCCCTGGCCAATCCTTTGATGGACCTCCATGCCAAGAGACTGCTGGACTGTCACAGCAGAGACACTTTGCAAGAACCCAGGGCCACAAGCAGGCAGAGAACCCAGAGATCCAGAACGCTAAAACCACACACATTCAGCCCGGTCCCAGCACATGGATCCCGAAGTGAGGGCTGAGGACCCTGCTCCTTTGTGCTCATTTCCTGGGAGGCAAAGGCAGGTTCAAGACCAGGTTCAGTACTGAAGACCAGTCACTGCACATGAGCTCTAGGGAGGAAATCCAGCACACAAAACCTCAGGTGGCGGGGCTTAGAGGCTACCTTCTTAAGTTGGGGCTGGGCCTAAATTTTGGTTTATCCCATTGGCCTTTCCAAGTTCTGGTGACCAGTTAAGATGAAACTGTCTCACAGTTGATAACTGCTGTGCAGACGAGTGCCAGGCCCCCCGCTCATGGTCACCGAGGCCGCCCATGTGCCTCTGATGGAAACTTTTTTATGGTTTGACAAGAATTTGATGTGATTCTTTTTTTCCACGATGGGCTGGGCCTCTGGACACAAGGCTATACAGTAACCCTGTAATCTTGGGATTTAATCAAAACATATTCCAACAACTCATGCTGGTACTACAAATGAATGTTTATTTTAAAACAATTTGCTATGGCTTTTTTTTTTTAATTTAAAAAAAAATTTTTTTTTTCTTGGAGCTAGATTTCTCCCAGCCCTAAACTGTTCTCTCCCCCTCGAAAGACTGTGTCATATGCTCAGGTCGTAATTAACCACAGAGCGCTTCAGAGAAGGGGACAACAAGAGGACATTTGACAAAGAGTTAACAGATGTCATCTTAGAGGCTGCCGGCCCACTGCTGCTGGGTCATTTGTGGGATGGAAGCTGATTTTGCTGCTGTTGTCAACAGAGAGTAGTAATAATTATATGCGGGCTGCATCAGGCATAACAGATTGAATGTAGAACATTCTGTTAAAAAGCAGCTCATAGCCTGTTTCTCTCAAGATACAATGGAGACGACCCCTAGTTCCCAGTTCTGAAAGTCGTCCCCGAGGATTCTTTCAGACTTTCCAATCGAGAAATAGGTCAAGTTCTTCCATGGCAAAAACCGCTGAGGTCCAGGGGATGGCAAAAAAGACCGGCTCCGGAGCGAGGATAGGCACACTTCAGTGAGCTAGCCTCACCGCACCCCAGAGCTGCCTTTTTCCATTTGAAAAATGAAAGAATTAAATTCAAAACAAACAACTTCAATTTAACACCAAACTACAGGATAACCAATCTTAAAAATGTCACCGCGTAATGGATCTTAATACCCATAGAAAACACAAAAACAGCACCATTGTTCCCCGGCAAGGCAGAGCAACCTCGCAGAATTTCAGTGAAGGAGAAAGAAGGGAAAAACACCTTATTACTTCCAACCCCTGCGAGCCATTTTGGTCTCCAAAGGTTTTAGGCTGCCCGAGGCCGTGTGTCTGCAGTGTTTCGGGAAATGACTTGCCTTTGCACGAACGCTGCTCTGTTCTGCAGCGAGGCTGCCTGCCCCGGAGCAGCGCCGCTCCATTTCTGGTTAACTCTTCCTTTCCGGGCCCGCCGCGCGCGCAGGAGCAGTGCGGATAGGGGGCTGGCGGCAGGCAGGGTCCAGGGACGCCAAGGCCACCGCACACACAGCGGCAGCGGCAGCAGGGCCTCCTGCAGGGACAAGCCAGGCCTGGGGTGTTGTCTCCGGCAGGAAGCAGGAAGGCCGGCGACCCCCTCTGCTTTTTAAAGAATCTATTCTCAAACCAAGCTATAAAGCAACTATCCTCAGACACACAACACAGCCGAAGCCAGGGGACAGAAGCGGGACCTGGTGAGCCAACACCGGCCAAGCCAGCCTCTTGGGATCCCCGGGAGGGACAGCGTGCGGCCTCTTGCCCCAGGTGCAGGCAGGACAGTCTTCTTCTGGTTCATGCCATGCGAGCAGGGTCTGGCCTGCTGAGGACACTTAGGTCCCCCTGTGACCCTGACCAAGGGAAGCGAAGTGACAGGAACACGTCCGCCCGCACATCTGAGCCGGGAGACGACAGAAAACCGCTTAGCACTTAAGAGGTTAATACAATTCCTAAGTGTTCGGCAATCACTGCAATTTAGTGCCATTTCGATTATTACACAATAAACAGACCCTGTTGTCTGGAAGCAAATTTTTATGAGTATAGCTGAAGGGTCTGCAACTTATTTAGCTGCTGAAAACTCGCAGGGAAGGAGCATTTCCGAATGCTGAGACCACGGATCAGAAATGCAGGTAGCACACAGAGGTTACTCCAGGGTCACAGCTCCGGCAGCTCAACACCGTGACCTTTAAAATGAGGATATCGTTAGGAGGAGATAAAGTTCACCAAAGCGTTCTTTAAACGGAACCGTGTTAGGAACGATATTAATTGAGTTTCCGAGGGAAGGATTTGGGGATTTTCAGAAACATGTTAAGTTCGGGAAAGAACATCATGTTAACATGGGCTGGGGATATGTAAACCATTTGGCCACCTTGGTTATACGTTACACACACCACATACACGCACGCGTGTGCGCACACACACGGATACACACACACCACCAAAAGAGTCAGTTCATCTGTAGCGGCCCCTGCCATCTTTCACAGGTGCTTGGGAACAAGGACCATAAACCAGATCACATTCCTAATATAACAAGAGACCCAAACCTGGGAACTAGAGAACAGGGGGGTGGGAGATACGGGAGCCTGCAAAGCCTGTGCCACATTTCACTACACACTCATCTCCAAGAGGCACTTCTTACCCCCGAGGCATACAGGGGTTCAATTCTGGGGAGGAAGAACACCTTGCCCCAGCTCCACTCATGGGAGAAGGAAATCACCCCAAATACACTTCACGATTCGAGGTTAAAATGTGCACAGAGCCTTAATGTGGGCACATTTTAAGGCGTGCAAAGGGCTCTTGCATTGACGAGGTGTGAAGCAGCCTCTGAGTGAGGCAAGGAGGTTATTTTTACTCCCATTTCACAGATGATATAACTGAGGCTCCGCCTGAGACGAAAGAGCTTGGTTAGCCCACCCCAACAGCTGCTGTATTCCAGGAACCCTTCCCACAGGGGACGAAATCCCAGAAGGAAGGTCTGGTCTCCTTCCTCTGAGGGAATTGGACACACTTATAGTTAGCCCATAGGAACTGGGCCTCTCACCCCACAGGGTGTCTGTGACCCAAGGAGCTTAACGGGGGCCGTATGGGAGGCAGGGCAAAGCTGCAAAGTCCACTCTGAACCCAGGGTACGTATGCCTGCTCCTGAGGGAGGTGAGTCCTGGCGGCAGGGAGGGTACCTCGCACCCAGGAGGCTGGGCTAGAGACAGTGACTGCGTTAGCCCGGCTAACAGGAGGTGGTGGAGACAGCAGAAAGAAGGTTTCAGCTGCAGAATTAGGTAATAGTTTACACACACACAGACACACACACACCTCCAGCAGATCAGCCCCAAGTGGTCTGACGAGCACACCCTGAGACACCCCAGTTTGGGTCACGTTTCTTTGTGTGTGGCATCCTTCTTTGGTCTCAAAAATGCTGATGCTCCTTGAAGGGGTAACGTTCAGTTCCTGATGTGAGTTCACGAGATACTCTCAACCATCCTCTAGTCTGTCTGTCCTCACGTCCATCCATCCATCCTTCGTTCCATCCATCCCTCCATCCATCAATTCGTCCTTCTGTTCAACAGATCTTTCCCAGACACCTATTCCACACCTGGCCAGGTTCTAGGTGCTGGAGGGATAAGACGTCCCAGCATGCATAGAAGGAAGACCTTCGGGGGGGGGGGGGGGAGAGGGAAGTGTTGCTGGAGACTCAGAGAAGGGAACGTTGCTCTGGGAGACCCAGAGGTGGGTAAGCCACCCTTTTGGGACACCCTGCTGGCCCCTATGTTGCTTGGACCACTATGACAGACGGCTCACAGCGTGGTTTGGGTCCCTCGAGCATTAATCATCTCCTTAAGGGGTCAAGTCTCCTCTCCTCTCAGAGAGGAAAATGCAATTCATGATCATAGCATAGGGAGAGAGAAAACAGGAATCAGAGGACAGTGACAAGCCACAAAGAGACTCCCATACATTCTGCATCCGAGGCCTTTTAGAGACCCAGGCAAGGCCTATGAGGAGCACAGATGCCACCAGGCCCAGAGCTGTCTTGTCCCCCTGCTCCATCCCTTTCCAAATTCTCTTTGAAACAGTGTTAGTAAGTGGCTGTTCAAAACAACTGTGTGCTTATAAAGTCCAGGCTCAGGGCAGCATCTCAGACAAAGAAACACAATCTACCAACTGAAATGTAGAGTTGACCTTGAAGGACATGGGAGTAACAAGGATGCTGACCCCTGGACACAGTCAAAATTCAGGTATATCTTTTGACTCCCCCAAACCTTAACTCCTCATGGTCTACTATCGACCTGAAGTCTTACAATAACATAAATATCCCATAAACCATATTTTGTGTGCTTTTTGTATTGTATGCTATATTCTTACAATACAGGGAGCTAGAGGAAAGAACGTGCTATGAAGAAAATCATAAGGCAGAGAAAATACATTTACAGCACAGTACTGTATTTACTAAAAAAAAAAAAAATCCATATAAAACTGAATATTTGTGGGTCGAGCCTGGGCTGTTCAAGGGTCAGCTGTCATTTCGAACTTAGCCAACTTCAGTCCTGACATTTCTATGGTCAGAAGGAGAGACGCAGACCACAGCACTGCTTCTGAAATTCGTCCCTTCTCTCCTGATTCTTCCCTAGAGTACTTTCCCACAGTCCCCAGTACTGTCCCCCAGGCCTCTTCCTCTTGACCCTGACTTTCTCTCTCTTTCCCTTTCTTTGCTGTTCAAAACCCCCAACAGACTGGCCTGGCTGGCCAGAGAAGAAAGTTATTGGATGCTCCCAGGCCCCTTGGACCCCTAATCCAACCTTCTATGGGTTAGTGGTAAGCCTTAAATGAAATAATATAAACAAAACATTTACTAAAAGAATTGGTACACGGTGGACTATTAAGGAATAACTTTTCATACACAAAAGTCATTACAGATTTTACTATTTCAAAAGTGTTCATGATTTCACATAAAACGATTCTACATATTATAAAAATTAACTTAGGAATTGGGGAGAATGTTCTCCTGGTTGATGGCAAGGCGAACTGGAAAGCAAAATTACTATTATGCAATGTTTTCCCCCCAATAATTCCCGTGTTAATATTCAAATGAAAATGGGCTCCCAAATTTCTGCATTTTTATCATGTGTGTCTGTGCTAGCATTTATGTTATATTCTGAATTAACAAACATCAAACGCTAAAAAATTACATATGCATAAAAATGGGGAAAGGGATATGCATCTTTTGTAAATCTCAGTGGAACACACGCAAACCTCTAGCCCTACCATTACACTCCCAGCTCAAACCACATGGTAATTTTGGAATAAGGAGCATTAATGAGTACAAAACAATAAGAAGGCGGTTTGGGCATGTGCTAAAAAAAATAAAATAAATCTTTTTTTTCTTTTTTTTTTTTTTTTGACACAGTGATAGCACAAGTAGGCAGAGCAGCAGGCAGAGGGAAAGAGAGAAGCAGGTTCTCCACTGAGCAGAGAGCCTGATGTGGAGCTCGATCCCAGGACCCCGAGATTATGACCTGAGCCAAAGGCAGCCGCTTAACCAACTGAGCCACCCAGGCGCCCCTAAAATAAGTCTTTAAATCAGGCTGTCCTTATCATTGGGTGCCTTCTATGGAATATCATTCTCAGTAAAGAACCTTCTGGCTCGCTGACGTTCTTTCTGCTGGTTAACATCCCATTCAAGTCATCTTGTGTCACACAAAGTTAACGAGAATCCAAAACAAAATAAAAAGGAGAGAATGTCAAAAGAACAAACTTTTAAACTCTGCACTTTTTATTATTAGATGCTATTCCTAACTTGTTAAAATTGATCAAATAGAAAGCTGTGAAAAGAGAAAAAAAATTAAGCCAACTAGAAAAGTGTGACTTGGGTTTAATATTTTATAATTGCCAAGGGACATACTGAGATCAATGAATTTTTGCCTGAGATGAACGTCAGAAAGAGATGTACTTCAGTCTTTTAGGGAACATTGGTCTATTTAATTCTTGTGTCTGATGCATGGGAAATAGGCCCTACCTCGCCTTCTCTCTTTGCCGGGGGCCTCGCCAGCAGCAGACATTACCACTTTTAATAGGGCCGCTGTCTGAGGAGTGGGAAGGCATCCCATAACCCATCGACTCTAATGGATCTGCCTGTTTATTCACTTACACCTTTTTTTCCAGCTAATTTTAGTTTTGCATGCTGAGTTGTTTCACTTTGAATTAAATGAAAAGAAACAAAGGAAAAAGCCAGTGCCACTAATAAACCATGATTATGTTCACGGCCCCTCTCGACAGGCTTTTCCACGTACCAGGTATACTGTCTGAGAACGGACTCACTGCAGCATTTTCTCCACTTGTTGACGGAATTGACATTTTATTCATGCTCACATTTGGAGGAAAAATTAGATTATTCAAATCACTTTACATATAATGTGCTGTTTTTTTTCAGTCAACCTGAAGGCCCAGCCTCCGGCCCCAGACGGCCTCAGATTTCAGACACTGGTCAGCGACCGTTCCTACCTCGGGAGTTGCCCCAGAGCTCTCGGCGGGGTCATACAAACAGGACAAGTGCTGAGATGTGTTGCTTTGGCTAATGAAAAACCAGAGAGACACAGGAGACCCAGGCTGAGTGTCCTCTAACAGAAATAGCAAAAGTCGCTGCTTTAAAAACATCCTCCCTCCCAAATTCTCTCCTTAGGCAGACAGAGCTTGAAGAGAATTCCAGAAAGTTTTAGGCTAATACCTGCCAAGGAACACGAGAGGGACAGGGTGTCCAGTACAGAAGAGAAGGAAACATAGGGCCAGCTTCTCCACATTTTCTGAGCAAGAGCCATTTTCCACTGTCAGATTTTGCCACAAATCTTGCATGCAGAAAGGGTGAGTAGTGCCCATCCGTGCCCCACGGGGACTCCCGCCAATTCCTCTGGGACCAGGCAGGTTGCAGTGGCTGCCTCCTTTCTGCCACAGGTAAGGTCAGCCTCCGTTGGAGGATGGTGGCCTGAGCTCTTGAAGAGGCATCCTCTACTTGGGGGGGAGGGCTACTATTCCCCAGAGACCAGAAGATCCCCTGGAAACAGCCCGTGCCTGGAGCTCACTTCCTCCAGGATGGCATCATACTGTGATGCTGAGTCCTCTCCTGGCAGAGAATTACTATGATTGTCGCCCAATCGGGAGCTAAGATAATTTACAAAATAATCTGGAAAATTTGGAGAGAGAATTTAGACTAGCCAGGAGGAACAGAACGTGATCTGTCATGGAATCTAATAAAAATAGGGCCCTCCGAGTGTTCACCAGAATGTCAACAGCTCTCTGAACGAAATCTCTTTCAGATGAAACAATCGCCCAATGCCTCCTTTTGCCCTCACGCAATTAAAACGGGGTAATTTTTTAGCTTGTTTCTCTGAGCTGTAATCTGTCACTTGAAGAAGAAAGGCCCTTAGCATCCCAGCTGTATCCAGTTTCCCACAATGGCTTTCCTTCTACCGAGTCTTCCCGAGCAGCCCGAAGTCAGGCAGCTCACAGACTCCGCAGCCCTGGCTTTCTTGGACTCCGGTGCCTTGTCCACTGTTTCTTCCCCTCAAGCCCCCCAACCAGTTTTTCCTTCCTGCAGCAGGAGCTCTACAGGAGCATTGACTTCTACTGGACTGGGGCGCTCGGATGCTGGTGCGGAGCTGAGACAAACGAGCGTCTATTGGCTAAAGAAACGAAGGAGCGCGGCGCGGAGGATCTCCAGCTCACTTCCCTGCACAGGGCCATTCAGCCCTGCTGTTCAACCCAGAGTGTCAGGGGCCCTGTCTCTTCTCCATACCCAGCTTCCAGGAAAACAAGGCACGGGTCTACAATACGTGCCTTGCAGCCCAACCCCAGCACAGCCTCACCACGCAAGGAACTATCAGCCGCCGAATAATTATAGTTCCCCTCCACGCGTGCGAGCGGACCCGGATCCTCACTCTCAGACCCACTGTGCAAAGCAGCCGGGGAACAACAGACTCAAGTTGGAAGTGATTTACTTCATTAGCTGGGATTACAAGTTTAACTTACAAACCAGAGGTCAAAATTTCTCATTAACAAGGGGGCCATGAATCGCTGCAGGCTTTGGTTCAAGAGGAGACCACTCTTATTACTAACTACACATTTCAATCTGTCTTTGATGTTCTCCTTCTTCCCTCCTCCCTTTTATTTTTTGGCAGAGGAGCTGATTTTAATTGTGGCGCTACAACAAGGCTCCCTCCATCCCGGGGAGCAGCCTCCTGTCTGCTGCCGCCGAGCACCAGGCTACAAGATTGGGTGCAGCCCATCGCTCAGGGCACATTTTAATGGCTCCTCTTTCCTACAAGGCTTGGATTGTTTTCCACGTGATTCTGGTTAATTTCACTGCGGGGAAAGGGCATCGGTTTTCCTTGTGAGCTTCTGATCCGCCTGCCTCAGAGAGGTGAAATATATTAAAACGGAGAAGGAGGCGTCATTCTAACTGTCCCAACGCAAAGACCAGACCCGACACATTCTCCCGCGCCCAGAAAAGAGAAAGGAGTTTGACAGAGACCAAGGTGCTGTGAAAAAAAAAAAAAAAAGTGTTCCCTCGAAAAACAGCAGCTCTTCTTGTTTACAAAATTCTCAGACTGTTCTTCACATGCCTCTTCTCTTGAAAACCACAGCCAAGGGTTAAAAGGAGCAAACTGAAATGAGATAAAAACCTTTGCAGAGGACGCTCTACTTGGAATCTCAAAATCCAACCCCACAGATAAGAACAGGAAGAAAATAGAGCAGCCTCTCCCAGTGTATAGCACAAATCAGAGAATGCTTAATGGGCACTTTCTGTTTCTAAAGACCGTGACCCCCATGCAGGCCATGGTGGCACAGGGACCATCTTAACAGAAACAGGGCTTCGAACGGAGTCACTGGTGGAAGTGATTACGATATCTAATTATTTAGTAGCATGGCAGTTATAGAGAATAACTAAATTGTTATTCCGGTCTAGTCTGGAAAGAAGGTCATATTCAAACCACATAAGCTCTAAATTCTCCTCGGTTACTATTAATGTGCGAGGACATTGCCGTTAATGTTTGTTCCCCCCAAGAAATGTTTTCTTAGTCCCCGTGTGAACAGCCAGCCCACGGGTACCACAGAGACTGCGGCTGAGTGCCCAGTGCCCAGACAAGAGGGGGCCACGCAGCCCCCCCGAGTGAGCGTCGGCAGCTGGAATCCCGGCTGGCCCATTTGGCCACACCCAACCGCAGCCACGTTCCAGGCAAGGCAGTGTGCCGTGGGGAAGAAAACCCAGCATGCAAAATGAGCGTGACAAGGCGGGTGGTGCGGTTCGGTGGAGGTTCTGCACAGGACCACCCGGTTCCCCTTCTGTGCCCCTTGGGGGGCTTCACATCCTTGGAGAGATGACTACTTTCTTTGCTTTTCTGCTTAAGGTTCAGTATTAGTCCCTTGACGTCTCTAGTTCCCTTTAACAAAGATACTGGTTAGAACTCAAGGAATCTGTTTGGCTGGGAGGTGAAGAGTGGGTCTCAGGTTGGGGGGGGGGGGGTCAGTCAGCGGCTCAGACCTAGGAAGCCAAGGTGGCTCCAGGTCACAGGGGCCCGAGGCAGCCTGACCATCTGGGCTAGCGGCCACTTCCCGCCGCCCGCAGCAGCCCAGGCCAGGCCAGGCGGGTCACCTTGACCTGGCTGCCGGGGCGTCTCTCACCCACGCTGGGGGGCTTTTCAGCTTCACCAGGGGGCTATCTTAACAACAAGACATCTTAGAAAGGTCATTATTGCTGGTCTGATTTCAAATAGGCACCACAGTGAAGGACTGTCTTTGTGTGGGATTAATTTTAAAACCTCAGGATTTGATGTCAGTGGGAAAGAACCAGCGTGGGACTCACACTGCTGCCTTCTCCCGCTTCTGGCCAGTGCCGGGGGCTCGTTTCTTAGGAGATGAAAACTCTGACAAGCCCTTCAGTCAAGCTGAAAGCAGGCAGCGGTCCAACAACACCCACAGGCCTCCCGGGCATCCTGTGACCCCTCCGAAAAGTCACATTCACTTTGCTCTTGAGAAAGGAAAAATAATGCTGGAGGCGCTTTATTTTAAACCATGTGAAATAAGGAAATGTGAAGATGCGAAAATGAAGTGGAAAAAAAAAAAGTTAGAATTCATTTCTGTCCTTTGCAATGGTTTAGAAGCCAAACTGGTTCATTTTGAAAGAGTGTAAAAATCTGATCCATTCACCAGTAGGCTGAGACTACAAAATGCTTAAGGTAAAATATGTAAATATGGAAAATTATCTGTTGAAAACCATCTCCTTTTGTGCTTGAAAGAATTTTTTAAAGCATCTTTATTTCTATTCTGCATTAATATACTGTGAAACAGAAAAGTTACTTTCTGGCAAAACAACAAAACCAAGGTGCTGAAAATAGAGGGAGGGAGTCTACAGTGAAGTCCACAGATAAAGGGAAGGACAAAACGGATTCTACCTTACCGGTCGCCTGTATGGCATCGTTAGGTAATAATTTAAAGAATATCATTAATATAACAAATTGCAGAATCCGTGTTTCAAAAGCAGCGTCTTCCTGATAGCTTGAAACAAAACCCACCTCCCAGACTGCAACTACCTTTTCTTTTGGAAGTGAGGTCCTTTCCCCTAGACCCCTCTACCTCCCCCTGACCCAGCTTCCTCCCCTTGATGAAAGAACTAGAGGCCTCTTGGCCCTGCGTTGAGATACATACTACAAATACACAAGTAATTGGCCACAAACAGTTTACCTGATTTCTAAATATTCTCAAGTTCGGTTAAAAAAAAAAAATATGTAAGAACAGCAGGAGAAATGCATGCGGTATAGTATCATCATTCATTTAGTTTGGGTTAAATATATTTTATCGCAATGGAAATGCTTTCTGTTACATGATGTCGTCTAACTTGCAGAAATAGTTTTGTCGGGTTTTCCCCCCAGTTCCATCCCTTTGGGGAGGGGTTTAATAATGAGTGGAGTGTCTCATCAAATGAACATCTAGATTGTGGTGTTTCCTGTCTCTTCCTGGATGGAAATAGACATCGTCACCAGCTGGACACCCGGCCCTGTCAGCCAGGGATGGAGGGTTGTGCCTACGATTGAGAATGGTGTGTGTCTGAGAGCAAATCACCAGGGCTTTCGACCCAGGTGTACAGAATGCTCAGCTCCTACAGGGGCAGACATGATATACACTTGAACTTGTCTTTATTTATTGCAGCAGTATTGTTGGGGGGATGGGAAGGCACTTAAAACTGAAAAATTGCTCTCGGTTTTGCAAACCCTTGGGTATTTTCTGAAAGATCAGAGAGTAGAAAGTAGAAGGCTTTCTCAGAACAGTTTGCAAATCTGCTTTTTCTACTGTAAACGCTCATGGTCCTATCCCTTGTTTCCATGCTTCGCTTTGTTTAAATCTCTCATTTCCTCAACAGGGTCACCAAAAAAATAATTTTTGTAAACATCATACACACACACACACACTCAAAAGATACTTGTCCAAGAAGGGTTCCCAGCTCGGGGCACCTGGGTGGCTCAATGGGTTAGAACATTGCCTTCAGCTCAGGTCATGATCCCAGGGTCCTGGGATCGGCCCCCCACATTGGGCTCTCTGCTCTGTGGGGGGCCTGCTTCCTCCTCTCTCTCTCTGCCTGCCTCTCTGCCTACTTGTGATCTGTCAAATAAATAAATAAAATCTTAAAAAAAAAAAAAAGGGGGGGGGTTCCCAGCTCCTGCCTATGCTGACAGAGGGCGAGTTCAAATTGCCCAGCTCCCAGCTCCTAGCTCCTTTCCCAGATCTGGAGCTGCCCCAGAGAGCCCAGAAAGGAAGGATGCTAGGAGCCCAAGAGTTGCTGATGGGTCAGTAAGATGGGGCTAGAAGCCAGTGTATAAAGTGTTGAGATTTTGCTCATAGTAGATTTTTTTCATTAATTCTAATTTTTTTAAATTTGCATTAAAATATATATCTTGATTATGGAGTATTTTGGCATTTTCTTAAAATTTTTCCAAAGACAAGTGACTTGCCCCACCTCTCTCTGATCCTAGCCCCACCAGCCCAGCGGACTCCTGCCTGGAGGATTCATGGCGGCCAACATGGCGGAAGAGCGGTCATTTCTCCCAATGCCTCACCCGAGAGGGCTGGAAGCAATTTCTCGACCCGTCTTTCTCCATCCAGGCTCACTGCACTCTCTCATCTTAGCCCTCATCCCTTCCTAAAGATTTCCTAAACAACACAACTTTCAACTTTAAGAAATCCAGGATGGGGAAGAGTTACTGAATTAAAATAGATCTTTTCTTGTCCGTGACACTAGAATCCATTATCAGAAACCACATAGCGTGTGAAGGTTTGTGTTCCGATAAAGGCCTTAAAAAAGACAAGAGGAGATGGGTTATTAGCGTGATTCTCATCCACCACCTCCATCGCTTCCTGGGTGCCATCCATGGAGCTGAGGACTCTACACATTTATTTTGCTTAGTTCCCAGCAAATCTGAGGTCGCGTACAGTTAAACACACTACTCGTGGGGCACAGCAAGGACGTGAAGTCAGACCGGATTCCAAAGCCCACGAACGTGCCTTGCAAGGAGTCTTGGAGACAAGTTTGATTTGACTATTTCTTGTACATTTCGCTGGCCTGACTCTGGGCATGGATGCTGAGCCCAGGGCGGCTGCTGAACCATCTCTCTCTCTACCACCATCACCTGTAAGCCTGAGGTTCTGCAGCTGAGGACCCTGGAGCATCACCCAGCAGAGGCCGTTTCCCCACCCACATGGCCTTGGGCAGAGGTGGGCCCTTCTGCCCTGCCAGGAAGCGCTGGACATCAAACGCGTGCCCAGGACCAGAATCCACTTCCTCTGACTGATGTCTTCACAGCGGCCAGCAGCAGGAGCACTGATTTTTAATTCTGGGTCCTTACACAATAGTAATCAAGACAAAGCAGTAAGATAAACAGATCTTCAGCTTTAAAGGAGGACAGGATGGGTGTGGGGAGGAACGTTGGTTGTCGCAACCAGAAACTTGAGCATCAAGAAAAGCATGTCTGTTTGTCATGCTCCCAGCCTGCCAAAAAGTCAGCCAGGCCACAATCAGAACAGTCACCTACCTGGGCTCTTCCCCTTCCCTCCTCCCTGGGGGTCCCATCTGTGTGGCCAGCTCCCTGCGTTTTCCTCCCCGAGGGGAGCCCCGGAGGGTAATATGCTCCCAGCCTGCTCTATTCCATTCCTTCTAGGCCACTCCCTCAGCTTTTCACATCATCGTATTTTGCCAAGAGCTCCCACCTGCACTGTTGGTTCCAACTCCCCACCCCACCCTGACCAAGCCTCTTAAAAATTAACTTCTATCCTACTTAAGCTGTGTTAATCTATGCACCTCCAAAAACCTATTGCATATACAGAGTGCTCAAGTCCCCTAGGACTCCTATCTAATTCACGACTACTTCTCAGTCTTCACAAGTGTAACCTCCCAGTCTCTATATGGTGGGCCCTTGAACAACACAGGTTTGAACCGCCCGGGGCCCACTGATAAGTGGATTTGTTTCTTGAAAAGTGCAGTACAGTGCTGTAAATGTACTTTCTCTTCCTTATGATTTCCGTAATGTTTTCTTTTCTCTAGCTTACTTTATTGTACACAATACAGTATATAAGACAGATCACATAAAAAAATCTATGTTTAAGTGACTGTGAATGTCCTCAGTAAGGCTCCTAGTCACCAGCAGGCTACTAATAGTCAAAAGTTACTGGGAGATTTTGGGGAGTCAGAAGCGATACATGAACATCCTACTGCATGAGGGTGTTGGTGTCTCTTCCCTCCCCCCATGTTGTTCAAGGGTCAACTATATGTTCATTCTGAATATTTCTAGGCTTTTACAACATGCATGGAACTCCATTAAAACTACATAGCATTATTTGTTATCAACGAACTTTACATATGTTGTGCAGATTGTTGTAGGTTTTTGGTTTTTTTTTTTTTTTTGTCTTTTGCTTTTTACTCAATGGTACATCTTAGAAATCTATTTGCATGCATGTAGGTCCAACTCAAAGATGGCTATATAGGGGCACCTAGGTGGCTCAGTGGGTCAAGCATCTGCCTTCAGCTCAGGTCATGATCGCAGGGTCATGGGATCGAGCCCTGCATTGGGTTCTCTGCTCAGTGGGAAGCATGCTTCTCCCTCTTCCTCTGCCTGCTTCTCCCCTTGTTTGTTCTCTCTCTCTCTCTCTCTCAAATAAATAAATCTTTAAAAACAAGGCTGTATAAAACTCCACACTGAGAAGAGGCCTCAGTCAACTCAGGCATTCCAGTACGGATGGGCATTTAGGTTTCAGCTGTTTTTTTTTTTTTTTAAAGATTTTATTTATTTATTTGACAGACAGATCACAAGTAGGCAGAGAGGCATGCAGAGAGGGAGGAGGAAGCAGGCTCCCTGCGGAGCAGACAGCCCGATGCAGGGCTCGATCCCAGGACCCTGAGACCATGACCTGAGCCGAAGGCAGAGGCTTTAACCTACTGAGCCACCCAGGCGCCCCGGTTTCAGCTGTTTTTACAAAGGCTGCCACAGTGATCCTCTATGCACATAAATATTTCCTGAGGAGAGATATGGCAGAAGCGAAACTGCTAGGCTACAGGGTAGGCACCTGGCTGAAGGACTCCACTAGGCTCTCCAGGACAGGAGCACAAATGCATGGTCCAGTAGCATCTGAGGTCAGGATCCCAGCATCCTCACTAGTGCCTGATAACATCAGACTTGTAAATTTCCCCTCATTTGATGGAGTGACAATGCGTTCAACTTGCATTTTCCTTATGATTTGGCAGGATTGAGTATCTTTCTGTAATAAATTTTTATAAGACATGTTCCATGCCTCATCTGTGAATTGCCTGTTCATGTTCTTTGCCCATTTAAAAAAAAAAAAAACGAGGGAAGCCTGGGTGGCTCAGTGGTTAGGGCCTCTGCCTTCGGCTCAGGTCATGATCCCAGAGTCCTGGGATCGAGCCCCGCATTGGGCTCTCTGCTCCGCAGGGAGCCTGCTTCCTCCTCTCTCTCTACCTGCCTCTCTGCCTACTTGTGATTCCTCTGTCAAATAAATAAAATATTTTTAAAAAATGAGTTGGGACACCTGGGTGGCTCAGTCGGTTAAGCGCGTCTGCCTTTGGCTCAGGTCATGATCCCAGGGTCCTGGGATGGAGCCCTGCATTGGGCTCCCTGCTCAGCAGGGAGTCTGCTTCTCCCTCTCCCTCTGCCCCTCCCCTATTTGTGCTCACACTCTTTCTCTCAAATAAATAAATACAATATTTAAAAAAATAAAAATTAAAAAATGATTCACACTCACTTCCCTGGTTGAGCACACAGCAGGTACTCAGGACATGCGGGATCTCAAGCCACTCTGTTTGCTTCGTACGTGGTCACAGCAGCTCTGGGCCATCCTGTGACTCTGACATAGTCCACTGAGGGGGATCAAACACAACCTCTTCTGAGAGGTCTTCTCCTATTTCCATGGCATTTAAAGATCATTGATCCTGAAGCCAGAGGTGACCACAACTGGCACTGACAAGGAGCCCCTTAAAGGCAGGGGGACTGTAGAACATGCCATACCTTGGGCCCCACTGCCCTGCCCCTGTGGGTTTTTCAAAACCAGCTGGGGCTTCCATGGGGATCTGTGCAGCTACTAGTGGGCTAGCCCCAGCCCTGGCCTCAGACCAGGGTGCAGGGCTCTAGAGGGCCTGCAGGGGCCTTCCCCAGCTGAGTGCTTACTGTGTGCAAGCCCTAAGCAAGGCAGCCCACAATCGCCTCTATTTGACCCCAGGACCTTGACAGATACCAATACTGAGTTCCTCCAGTTGCTCCCAACTTCCTAGCAGGGGCCTGGGAAGAATGGGACCCGAACTCAGATCAGCCCGCCTGCCATCTCCATGCTTTGCTGGCGGACCTGTCTGCAGTCCTGGGCAGGTCGCTCCTGGAAGCTGAGGTGCACCCACTGTGACTGGGGCCCAGCCACAGCGCCTGGCACCCTCAATCAGCACCTGTGCGCTTTCCACGGCACCAGCACTCCTGGGCCACTGCCTGAGCTGCTGTAGGCAGAGCACTGGGGAGTCTGAGTTCCCCATTAGGGAATCCCTCGCCTTGCCCCTCCCTAAGGCCTCACCCCCACATTCCCCCTCCCCAGCAGCCCCAGCATCTCAGAGGACTCTGAGTAACAGGTGCATGTGAGGAAAGTCATCTCTGAGCTGAGAAGACCTTCAGTGGAGCCCACAGTCAGCCAGAGACCCAGTCACCCTGCATACCCCTGCCATGAGAGCCCAAGACAGAGAGAGGGAGAGAGAGAGAAAGAGAAAGGAGCACGGGTTCCTGAAGGCCAACAGACCCAATTTTGGTCAAAGTCTAATAAATCCTTCACTCAATATTAACATTTAATACTGAAAAGTACTAATGGTGACCTGATTCCCTCTTTTGAATTCCAGCCCTCGCAGATAGGCTCTCTCTCGAGGTGACAAGCCGGTGGTACCTGAATTCATTACTGCCTGATTAATTATGCTGCCTTTGTACAAGGGAAACAGGGACTTCAATCAGCCACAGCCACCATCCCCAGGCCGCTGCCTCGTCAGGCCGGCCACTGTCAGAGAGCCTGGCCCCACGCCCGAGACGGGGGTAGCCAGGAAGCTGGGAGAGGTGGCTGGTTCCATGGGGCCTGACCACAGTCAGAGGGCCTGGGATTTGGGGCCCTTTCTGAAGAAAGAAAGAGACGGGGAGACAGAGAGAGGAAGGAAGGCGGGGGAAAAGGAAGAAAAGGAAAAGGAAAAGGAAGGGGAAAAGCAAGGGCATTTGAGCAGTTAAGAGATGGAGGGCTGAGTCAGGTTCAGAGGCTACAGAGCAGACAGAGGCTGACCAGGAATCCTGCCCTGGATTCTCTGAAACTCAGTATCATCCCTTCAGGATGGGGCACAGGGACTCACTCAGAAAGTGCTGTTTAGAGCGAAAGCGTCCCTTGGGATACATAGCTTGATAAAGACGGAGGTCAACTTGCCAGCTCTCCAGACTGGAGGGTGGGCGCAGATCCGGTGGGCATCAAAGCAGAGCCTCAACATCTGATTTGGGGGTTGGGCAGCTCCAGGCACCAAGGCCAGGGGAGAACTACCACCTCCCACCTTCACTGGGCTTGTTTACCTGCCAGGGGGTTCTCGCTGTGGCCCTCTGTCCTATGCATTCGGCATTTGTCAAGGACTACAAAGTCCTGAAACACAGTCCTATTGGGGGAATTGCAGAGTGATACATTTTTCCATGGAAGAAAAGACTAGATAGCTTTGTAAATGTCAGTTCCCCACCCCTACCCTGAGCCTTCGAGTGTGGAGAATGGAAGGGGCAGAAGCCAGCCTGAGCGTGCCCTGTGAGCCTTGTCCTCAGCAGGTCTGGTGTTGAATCCTACCCTATCATGGATACACAGTGTGACTGTGGCCAAGTTACCCACCCTCTCTGAGCCTTGGCTTCAGAGAGACAGCACTATGTGCCCCACGGGGTGGTTGCGAGCATTATATAAGGAGCATACATGAAACCCTTGTTTTTGTCCCAGACCACCTTGGGACATAGGGCAGCTGTTTTAGGTACCACTTTGTCAAGGCCGAGCAGTGAAAACACAAAGGGCTGCTTTTCCTTGCTAAGCTGTGTGTGAAGCCACCACCCCACTGGGAAGCTTCGGGGCCTGGGAGGACAAGCAGTACAGGGCAGCTTTAGAAAACCTTGTTTCGAGGCCACACCAGAGCCGTCCCATGGCCTCCTCCCTAAAAAGGCTTCAGTTGGGTCTCTGCACAGAGTCCCAAGCAAGGTGTGGTCACCTTCGGGGGGTGGGGGGAATGGAGGGCTGTTGCGCATGTCCTGGGGAGAGGTGGGAACCATGCCGTGGTGCAGGGGCTGGAGGAGACGGGGAGGGGCATCACCCATCAGAAGCCAGGCCTGTTGTTCCGTCAAGGGAGCAGGTCAGGTCCAGCCTGGTCAGAGGCAGTCACAAGCCAAGCACCAGAAATCCTCAGGTGGTCAGAGGTGCTGGGGCGTATGCACCCCCACTCAGACCATGTCGGAGCACACAGCGTGAAGTCACACCAGAGACCCAGAAAGAAAGATCTAGTAGCTGGACTGAATGGTATTCCCCAAAATTCACAGGTTGAAGCCCTAATCCCCAGTGGGGTGGGATTTGGAGGTGGGGCCTTTGGGAGTAATTAGGGTTAGCAGGAGGGGGGGCTGGGGGGGGTTCAGAGAGCTCACTCTCTCCCTCTCTGCCAGGTGATGGCACTGAGAAGCCTGCCATCTACAAGCCAGAGAGAGCCCTCACCAGAACCCAACTATACCAGAACCTTGATCTCAGACTTCCAGCCTCCAGAACTTTGAGAAAGGATATGTCTGTTGTTCAAGCCACCCAGTCTATGGTATTTTGTCATGACAGCGTGAGCTGACAAAGGTACTCAAGAATGGTTTTCTCTTCTCTTTGCTCCTGTGTGGTTCTAAAGCTGCACTGTAAGCCAAAAGGACAAGGGGAGCACCTGGCACAGAGTTCTTAGCAGCTACAGAATCTCCTGGAAACTGTCAAGGAAATGCAAGGACCCTGAGGACAAGAGGATCACCCATGGTCCCATGCTCTGTCTCATCACTTGTCAGCAGAGAGCAGGCTGCTATGAAGTCCCAAATAAGGAGGCTGAGGGGAAAGCAAAGTATAGAGGAAGCACTAGGCTCTGACCCACCCGGGACATCTGGGCATTTCGGCCCATCAGCACGACAGGTGCAGAGTCTGAAGCATATATTCCTGGTCTCCTCATGTTGCTTCACAAATGCTACCCCTAAGCCCAGGGGCTCTGTAAAAATGGAGGAGGGTCTCTGGGACACCTACATGTCATCTGCCTGGAATGCCAGAAAGAACACTGGACCAAGAGTGAGAAGATTTGATGTGTATAGATCAGCTCCTCAATTTATAAGCTGGGGTCTCAAGGCAAGTTCCTTAACCTCTCTGTGCCTTAATTTCCTTTCTATAAAGTGTACCCACACCCCCTCCCATTAGGTTATTATGGGATTGATGAGATCATAAGTAATGGGGGCTCTGTTAAGGTTGGTCTCCTTTTCTCCCTTCTCTGTATTTGCCCATTTGCTCTTAATTTTACCAGTATTTCACAAAGTTCACTGAGCAAGGAGAAAAGAACCTCCCCTACTTTTTTTCTTTTTTAAGATATCATAGTATTTAGAAAGACTATAGGTCCTAGAAAAAAAAAATGTTGACTAGGCCGGCACATAGTAGGTATTCAATAAACATCTGAAGAAAGGAGAAAGAAAGGGACAAAGGAACTTTCCAGGGAGAGTGGGTGACCTCTTGTCCAGCTCCTATAGCTTTATTATGGTAAATACTCGATTTGGGGACCCTCTTTCTGCATGTCTGTCTCTCTCAGGGGTTGTGAGCTCTGCTAAGACAGGCATGGCCAAACACTGAGCCTGAGCTCTGGCAAAGCTCCACAAACATGGGGGAAACAGAAAGGAGGCTGTTCTAGTCCTAGTGTTTCCTCCACACACAGAGATGGCCAGACTCAATAGCAGGGTTTTCCAGGCTCTGTGCACCTGACCATGGTGAATATGGATGATATAATGGGGGGTAACACAGTGGGTAAGTAGGACTCTGCTTTAAGAAAATGACTGGCTTCAAAGGCATTCTGGAACAGCCAATTTGATTCAGAAAAGTAAAAAAGGTACATTATCCATTAACTGCTATTGATAGTGGCAAATCTGTATGGTCACATCAGAAATATTTACCTTTCTGCCTCCTACTAAGTCTTTAGTCATTGTTTTCATGGCATATCTTTTTTCTTCCTTTCTTATCCTTATGCCTAGGTTATGTATCAACATGTAATTGGGTGTTGGTTATTTATCCTGTCTAACAGGTTTTGTAGTTTGATGGCAGTATTTAGTTCATTTATATTTAATTTAATTTCTCATATATTTGGGTTTCAATCTACAATGTTTCTATTTCTTTTTCTATTTGCCTCACCTTCTTTGCCTTCTTTTGGAGTCATTATTTTCATTTCATTTCACTTTCTATTATTATCTTGTTAGTTATATATTTTCACCATTCCTTTAGAAAGTATGTTATAGATTGAATTATGTCCCTCCAATAAATTCATATGTTGAAGCCCTAATGCCCAAATGTGATTATATTTGAAAATAACACTCAGGTGCCTGGGTGGCTCAGATGGTTATGCACCTGACTTTTGATCTCAATGCAGGTCTTAATCTCAGGGTTGTGAGTTCAAGTCCTTTGTTGGGCTCCATTTGGGGCATGGAGCCTACTTTTAAAAAGTACAGATATTTTCTTTTGCTGTATATTCCAATTCACTAATCCTCTCTTTATCTGTGTCTGATCTGCTTTGAATTCCTCTAATATGTTTTTAATTTTAATCATTTTTTTCAGTCATAAATTTTCCACTGATTTTCAAGATAAGTTTCTCTTCTTTGCTGGAATTTTCCATTTTGTTTTTTATTTCCTTGAATGTATCAATCAGGAGTTATCCTGAACTCTATCAGATAATTCTAATAATTAGATCTCCTGTGGGTCAGTTTCTATTATCTATTTTTTTCTCTCAGTTTTCAGTCATTTGGTCTTGTCTCCTGGTGTGCCTAGTAAATTCTGATCAAATGCTACATGTTATATATGAAAATTACAGAACCAGTGTGATACTGTGGATGATGCTATCTTTCTCCAGAGATTTTCTTTTGCTTCTGTAAAGTAGTTGGTATGGAGGCAGATCATCTTAATCTGGTTTGAGCTAAAGTTGTATCTTTGTGAGATTTGGTCCTTTTCTGCTATGCCCTTCCTATTGGTATAATCTTGAGGTCCTAACCAAAAACCTAGGATATTACCAGGCTCTCTCTGAGATTGCCAAAAGTCTGTTCAACTTCTTAACCTTTAAGTCCCTGCTCTTAGATGTAAATGCCTTGAGGGGAATAATAGTGCTGTTACAGACTAAATGTTTGTGCCTCTCCCACCCCAATTCATATGTTGAAGCCCTAACCCCCAAAATGATAGTATAAGGAAGTGAAGCTTTTGGAAGATAATTAGGTTAAGATGAGATCATGAGAGTGAAGACTCCATGATAGGATTGGTGCTCTTATAAGAAAAGGAAGAAGTATCAGAGCTTCCTCTCTGGGCCACTTGTAAAGATGTATCTGCTAGCCAGCAAGAGAGCCCTCACCAAATCTTCCAACACCTTGATCTTGAACTTCCAGTCTTCATTACTGTGAGAAGTGAGTGTCTATTGTTTAAGCCACCCAATCTATGGTATTTTGTTATAGCAGCCCAAAGTGACTGAGACAAGTGTCAAATGTCAGGCTCACCTGTCTACACTTTCCTTCTCTCTAGGGTCTTGTCCTCTAAAGTTCTTACAGCCTAGGTAGATCTCTGATGTTTTAAGACAGATTTTAAAAATTACCCAACTGCTCTAGTTGTTTGAGGTCGGAGGCTTGGTTTGAACCAGGCTGGTGTTCCAGAGCTAAAAGCAGAAGTCTCAACTATTCCTTTACCATAATGCCCCAGCTATAATGATGGTTAGCACAAAAATTAAGGTTTAGGGTATTGGCTTTGGAGTAATATATTCCATGTGGATGGGTATTTAAAAAGTACAAATTAATTCAACTGATTGGAAAAAGGAGAAAATTATAGTTTTCAATTAAGGTAAATTATTTTAATTAAATTAGTACCAGAAGCTTTTGAGCTGGAAACATGCAATATATCACAGCTAACTTCTCAATATTTTTCCTCTGGTAAAGCATACCTTTGGGTTATAGTGACAAAAAGGAAAGTCACTCCTAACACTCCCAGCCTTCCACCAGACTCTGAATCACACCGAAAGATGCCTATTAGGTCCCTAAGAAGATAATGACTGGCTCCACATCATAACTCAGGAAAACTCAACAAATATATAGCAACCAAATTTAAAGATTCTTTTGTTCTCTGTAAGTTTCAGAAATTTTTCTTTTAAAGTGCAAATATCCATAAAAACAGATGAGGAAAAGAATAAATAGAAAAAACAAACAAACAGGGACACCTGGGTGGCTCAGTTGGTTAAGCGTCTGCCTTTGGCTCAGGTCATGGTCTCAGGGTTCTGGGATCGAGTCCCACATCAGGCTCCCTGCTCAGCAGGGAGTATGCTTCTCCTCTCCCTCTGTCGCTCCCCCTGCTTGTGTGCTCACTCTCTCTCTCTCTCTGAAAAATAAATAAATAAAATCTTAAAAAAAGAAAAAAGCCCATAATTTTCCATAATAGAGGCATGATACAGTGAATGACTTGTCAAACGACCATTGCTGTTTCAAGCATTGCCCCTAGCAGATGGTTCATGTCACATGGACAAAGGGGCCATCAAAGCACAAAGTTCAACCTGATGTGGCAGAGTATCAGGATGAACTAGTTGACCTGAAGGCCAGGCTGCATGCTGTATGTTGAACTCCATGTCCTACAGGGAGAGAGGGAAGACAAGAGCAGTTGGGAAAACTAAGGGCGTCAACCACAAGCACTCACATTCTGATGAGCAAATGGTCTTTATTACCAGTGCCGGACATAACTACCAGCAAATGTACAGCTAAGGTTGCTCAAGTGACACACCTTGGGAACTAGATGGATGGAAATAAATCTGTGAGCCGAAGAGACCACTCCCTCAGAAGGCTATAGATCAGCTAATGTGATAACGCTTTGGCCTCCAAATACCATTGAGAGATTCAAAAACAAAAGCTCAAATTGTATTGCTTCAGCTAACAAAATAAAGGATGATGACAGGAAGTCCATGGGGGTCTCCTGATTCCCTACAGAGACACACACACAATAGGGAAAAAATGGTTGCAGACAGGTTATAATTGCAATATCTATTAGGACTTATTGGGTCCTCCTTGCAGATCAAGTCTCACCACGTTCGCTTCCAGAAGATGAACTGACACCATCCAGGGAAACCCTTTTCATCTACCAGGATTCATATCAAACATAATTCTTCCGCAAAGCCTTCCACACCTCCCTCTGGTGGCTTCCTTCCTTGACATCATCTAACCTAGAGCGTGAGCCCCATAATTTCAGAAGCTCGAGCAGATAGAAGGTCCTCAGTGTTTCTTAAATGGACAAGAGGGAATCACTGTGCCCCAAGTCACAGAAAAAGACATGGGCCGATTGTCTTGAGCTCCAGCCCAGGTAATCTGGCCAGGTTTCAAGGCCAGTTCCCAAGTCTGAGGATACTGTACAAAAAGTAAAAGATTAAAAAATTCATACATAATAAAAATAAAATAGAATAACATAATGAGCCACCATATACCCATGATTAATGTCCTTCTTGTTTCCAACCTTCACCCACTTTCCGCATCGCTACATAAAACTATTTAGGAATAAATTACAGATACCATATCATTTCATCTGTAAATATTTTAGCATGTATTTCCAAAATACATGAAAAATACATTAAAATACTTTTAAAATACCTAAAAATGTAAGAATATCACTCTGAAGTAATGAAATAATACCTTTTAAATATCAGCTATCCCATTGGTGTTCACACTTATAAGTGTTCTATGGACGTCAGTTGTTTTTCTTTTTGCCGTTTGTTTGATTTGGAATCTAAGGGTGATTCTTTTCCTTACGATTAATTACTAAGGAATTGGGTCACTTGTCCTGCAGTGTCACAAGATCTGTATAGCTTTGATAATGTTCCCATAATGTCATTTAACACGATCCCTACCTACACTTTGTATTTCCTGTAAGGTGATAGCTGATCTTGATGAGGCTGGATCAGGTTCAGGTTTGATTTGTGTTTGGGCAAGGTGGGGGTGGGGGTGGCAGGAGCTTGAGGAATGTTAAGACTGCTTCACAGTTGGCGCTGAGATTTTCCACTAGAAGGCACATCATGTCAGGTTCTCACTCTCTCTTTCTCTTTTTAAGATTTTTATTTATTTATTTGAAAGACAGAGAGAGAGTATCAGTGGTGGTGAGTGGTAGGGGGAGGAGCAGAGGCAGAGGGAGAAGCAGACTCCCCACTAAGCAGAGAGCATGATGTGGCGCTCGATTCTAGCACCCCAGGATCATGACCTGAGCTGAAGGCAGATGCTTAACTGACTGAGCCACCCAGGCACCCCATCAAGTCCTCCCTTTTCATGATGTTAGTAGTCATAGCTTATCTGCCTAGATCCATTAATTTATTAGGGATGCACAATGATGATGTCTATCATTCTTTCTCTTCATTTATGAGCTAGAAATACTTTGATTTTTAAGATTTTATTTCTTTAATTTGAGAGAGAGAGAGAGAAAGAGAGGGTGCGACAGTGTGCGGGAGCAGGGGGAGGGGCAGAGGGAGAGAAAGAACCTCAAGCAGACTCCACAAAGAGCCTAGCGCAGAGCTCCTGTGGGGCTCCATCTCACAACCCTGAAATCAGGACCCGAGTCAAAAGCAAGACTCGGATGTCTAACCGAATGAGCTGCCCAGATGCCCCTGAGCAGGAAATATTTTTATAAAGAGAAATTTCCCCTTATCTATCGTTTCATCACCCAAGCCCCATTTTAAAACCACTTAACCAAGCCCAAGCTTTCTGTCAAGTTAGAATCCTAAGTAGGAGCCTGAACAACTTTAAGGAAACCTTCATTTATTCCTTAGTTTCTAGCTGAGAATTAACTGGATGACCGTGGGCCTGACAGCTATAGAAAAGACAGTCTGGCTTGGTTCTTCCCTTACCAGTTCAGCTGAGGACCTGCCTGCTCTGAGATTTTCTTTAAAAGTATTGCTCCAGGGCTTGCTCTAAAGATCTACCCTTTCTCTTTGAAAGTGTTTTCTCCTATAATTAAGAGAGTTTCTAATTTGGGGAACAGATACAAATTCATCAAAATTATATTTTTAAAAAGTCATAATCCTGAAGCTGCCAAGATCTGGCTCCAGGGAAATCCTGAATTGAGGAAGGATGCTAATCAGGACAGAATTTAAGACAATAGTTGATAATCTTTCATTCCCAGAATAGGGAATATCCCAAGGAAACGCCAAGTAAAAAAGTAAAATCGGGGATTGATTTTGTATTTTGAGAAACTGACCAAGTTTCTTGATCAAATGCTCATTGCAAGTCTGACTCAAGGTTGAACAGATAAAAGAATCCTCCAGGGTTCCCCCACCTCCTGGGTCTCAGCATGCTGTGATTTTGAAAAGCCAGACCCTGGCAATCAGAGACCTCACCGCGGAGGAAATGAAGGATGCTTCCCCTCCAATTCCTGGCTCCTGTTAACATGCCCTCGGGTCCGTGCTGGCGCCAGGCTGGGAGGGAGAGTGGTCTCTGCAGAAGCTAAACGGCATGTCTGCTCCTCGGCTGAGGGAAGAACGGCCTCATTCTCATTAATTTAGTGAGGCAGGACCCTCGCTGAGGTCTGGCTCTGTCCTCCAGTCCCGGTAGCGCCACCCAGACCTCCAGGATTTAGGCCCTGAGAAAATTCCGGCCTCCGATCACTCCTCTTAAGCTTTCACTAGGCTCTCCTGTGGTTTGCCAACTCATGATGTGGCCTTGGTACAATCTCTTTGTGCCTCAGTTTCCCCAGGTAAAGTAATAAGGTTGGGCCGGAGTTTTGATTTGCAAACTCATTCAGGAAGCTTTTCCAAACCCTCTATTAGGGTGCCCCTATGGACTCACGGCATCGGATGGTTTGGGGGCGGGGGGTGGAGGTGAAAAGGCCCAGAAGTTCGCTGCCCCGCACCCGGGCTCTCCCTTCGGTCACCAGCGGCTCCACCTCTCGCCCGGGTCTCGCCCTCGGCCTGGGCGGGGTCACGCGCCACTCCGGGCGGGTTCCGGGAGGCTGAGCGCGCCAACCCGGGTTGGGCAGCCCCACCGGAAAGACTCGTTTCAGCCCGAGCGGGCGGAGGCCGGGCGGAAACAGACTTGTCGTCCCGCCTCGGGCCCTCCCGGTCCCCGCCCTCCCGCGCAGCCTCGCCGGGGTTGTGGAAACGGCGGTGGGCAGCTGCAGCCGCCCAGGGTCACCCCCTCCCACGCCGGCCCCGCCCCCTGGCCGCGCCCCCAGGCCACACCTGGGCTCTCTGCCTGGGGTCCGCGGCCCGGGACTCCGCGGAGCCTGGCGGGGGAGGGGAGAGAGGCCGGCCCCGCCGGGAGGACCTGACCCGAACTGGGGACCCGTTGCCAAGAAACCGGACCCCCGCCTCGGGCTCAGACAGCAGCCTGGCGCAGCTGCCTCTCCCATACCCCCTGCACCTCCCACCCCCTCATCCAGAAAGGCTTCTGGCGCTGCGGCGCTCAGGAGACCCCAGGCGGAGACAAGAACCTTGGACGGCGGCTCTGTGGGTGAAAGCCCGGCGGGCGAGCTTGACGGCAGCTCTCCAGCTCCGCCACGCCTCCGGGACCGGGGTGGGGCCTCGCCACCGCCAGCTGGACTGCCTTGCCCGGGCCACCTCTCCTCTGGGGGCGGCAGCCTCCAAACGGGGTGCTGGAGCAGAGCTGTAGGGTGGCGGGAGCCAGGCGTCGCCCGAAGGGCATGCCAGCTCGGATGGGGGCCTGCGTACAGGCGGGTGTGGGGACGGCACGAGCCATCTGTCAGCCGGCGGCGTGTGCAGGGTCCCCAGCTCTGCCCCGGTGAGTGTCAAGGCAGGGGGGACACCAGCCCCTGCCCAGGCTGAAGCCCCGTAGACCGCGCAGACGAGACACTGACCCCTCTCCGCAGAAACAGGAACCCTTTCCTGACGGGGAAGATGGGCACCCCCAGATCTCTGCCCACGGCCTCCCTAAGGGCTGCTGTGCCACAGGATGGGACACCCATGCATTTCACGGGCCCTCCCTGAAAACGGAAACCTGGACGCGATACAGTCCTCTCTACCATGGGGCGCAGGTGGCTCAGATCTCTGCTCTCCTGCTCAAAAGCTCTTCGGCATTGTGGCAGGAGAGGAACGCTGATGGGAAAGTACCACTGTGCGGAAAATACCCACAGAGACCACCGGCCTCTGAGAGCACGTGCAGCTTTATTGCCAGGCTTGGTTTATTCGGAAACCAAGAGAAACCTGAGCCCAAAGCACTGGACTCTGCATCACAAGAGGCAAGGGCAAGTCTGTCCCTCCTGTAATCCTTTGTGACCTTCATCCACTTGTCTAAAATCTCTGAGCCTCATAGTGTTCTCATTCATAAAAAAGAGTCAGAACGAGAGGGGACAATAAACACAACAACTCATTGCCACCTTTAGAGCCCCAAATGTGGGACATGTTTTCTCAGCACGTCGAGAAGACCGTGCAGCTGCTGAGATTACCCGCAGGGAGACAATCCCATCCCGGAAGGAAGAAAACTGAAATGAGCACTTTATTTCCCTTCTATAAAAATACAATCCAATACTGGAGATGTGTGAAAATTAAGGAGTCATTAGAAGCCATTTGCTGGGTTTTAACTTTCTCTTTCTATCGAAGAAATGGAGGGGACAGGAATGTGGGGTGCCCTGGGTCTGAGGGGGTGAGCCTCAATTATGAAATCACATGTACCCGAATTGAAGTCTTGCTTCTATCATTTACGAGCACTGTTACCATAGGTGAGTGACTTCACCTCTCTGCGACTCAGTTTTCTCATCTGCATAATGGAAAAAATTACAGTACCAGGCTCTGGGGGCTGGTGAGAGTAAATGAGAAAACGAATATAAACGTCCTTGGCCCAGGGCCTGGCACATGGCAATATAAGATAAATGCTAACTAGTGCTTTTGCTGTCGTTTGGTACTTTCTAGTCTTTCCTCTTCCCTTACCAACATTGTACTGTAAAGTTTTCAAATATACAAAAAAAAAAAAGAAAAAGAATGGAATGGAAATAATTGTAGAGGGAACACCCACGTATGTTTCACCTAGATTCTCCGATTAATATTTGATTCAGTTTGCTTCATCACATGTCTGTCAATCCAGCCCTCTATCCATTTAGCAATCCATCTTTTCTGGTTACTCTTGTGGAACAAACTCCCCAAAACTTAGTAACTTAGAGCAACAGCAGTTTTGCTGTGCTCATGGATTCTGTGAGTTAGGAATTCAGATGGGATGTTTTTGCTCTATAATGGCCACTCCCACTTTCCGTGGGCCCCTGGACACAATCCTGGAGTCTGAGAGCCACCCTGCTCCATGATCTCAAGTCAGCCCACTGTAAAGGTGGAAAGATTGCCAGCAGATTGGGGCTGTATGCCCCTAGGCCCTAACCTAGGGCCTCTTCTGAGAGGTTCATCCCCAAGAGTCTGGCTCCAAAGCCCCTCAGATTGCAGACACCTGAACAATACCAGAGGACTCAGCCTGCCACCCAGATAGAAATTAGGCCATTTGGAATGAAGGAAAGGATTCAAAATAGCAGAAATCTGCATGCCCAACTCTGGCCACCCCCACATACAGCTAGCCCTGGGATACAAACTCAGAGCCTGACGCTCACCCTGAACAACGTCCTTAACTCAACCCCAGATAAAGAATGAAAAAGACTGTAGACCTGGCCTGCTATGACCCTAGGCCCTAACCCTTACCTTAGTTTCAGTTCTGAGGGTTCTATCCCCGGAGCGCCCTACACTTTTGGGATACCTGGGCCATAGCAGAGGACTCACCTGCCACCAGAAAGAAAAAGTGTCATTTGGAACAATGGAAAGGATTCAGAGTAGGAAAAATCTGTATGCCCACCTGAGGCCACCCCCACATTGAGCGGTCCCCTGGATGGAAAGGAGAAAATGGGAGGCACACAGCAACACTGGACCAAAACAATACTGAAATCTGGCTGGTTACCAGTTGTCAATTGCTTGGGAGTTGCTTTCCATGGTTCTTGGCTCCGCTCTCTGAGTCATGCTTCCACTTCCCTAAGAAATTAGCTGCATTGGTATGGAAGCCTACTGAAACTGCTTCCTGCCCATAAGAGCATGAGAGTTCAAAGGCCTCCTTCATTTTGAATTGCCTCTTTCCCTTTCATTCCAATCTATTTCACTTCCTTTAAAACCTTTGTGGATTTCCTGTGTATCAATCTGTAAATCCAATCCATTAAACAAAAGCCATAGTTACAAAGCTCTTCAAACTAAGCCCTTCTCTACTTTGGGCTCTCCATGAGATTGCTGTGGGACAATTTCCTCAGGACCACTAGGCACACAGAGCGTTTGCAAGGTGTGCTATTAATATGCTTAAGAGAACTGTCTGGTTGGAACGGGCCTCAAGGCACCACCGAAAAACTTCCTGGTGTCTTCATGAAGAGTTTTACAGGTGGGCGCTTACCCTCATTTTTACCCTGAGATGTCTTCTTGGTGCCTTCTTCTCTCTGAAGCTCTTTCTTCCTTTTGAGAATCTTCCACTGGGACACACTTGGAATAAGAAGTTGTTTTTGAACCCAGCTACTCCTGACTTCTACACTCTTCTAAAGTTAATTCTTCAAACACCTTATTTCCTTCTCTAGTTCCCCTCTCTCTAGCCATACCCTAAGACACACTGTTGAAAGAAACAAGGGGATACTTTCATTGTCCTGCTTGGAAATCTCCTGAGATGAGTCAGAGCTGGAAATACCGGGAGGGTCTTTAACTCCCATGTCTGGCACCAGGGCTAGAATGATCTGCAGATGAGACAACAGAGTGGAGTGCCTACGACCCAGGTGAGTTGGCTTCAAGGCTGCACAGTGGCCTCACTGAAGTTGAACTTCTCACTGATGGCTCGGGGCTCCAAGCAAAGGTGTTCCTGTAGACAAAGTGGAAGTATCTTGAACGTTCCTGACCTGGCCTGGCCTTGGAACTTGTACAGCATCCTCCCCCTTGGACTCAGCTGTTCCACAGTCATCCAAGCACCAGATTCCAGACTCCCTTTCCACCAAGGAGCATTGCCCAGTTTCCCTTGTTTGCCACAGTTGTACGAGAGCAGGTGGGAAGGAAGATGTTGCTGTGGTCACTTTGGGAAAATAAATTCTGCCCCATTATCCTTATTTTGATGCATTTCAAAGTAAGTTACTGATATCCTTAACACTTCTGCACAGAAAACGTGTGAGATTGCCACACAGCTTCTCCACCAATTGCAATTGTCCCTCCTACATTTTCATTGTTGGGGTCCGCGTATAGGGGGATCTCAGTGTGGTGTTCATTTGCATTTCTAATTAATGATATCGAATACTTTTTCATGTGCTTATTGACCATAGTTTTCTTCGGGAAGTTTCTTTTCAAATCATTTCACATTTTTTGGACATTTTAATTATTGATTTAGTAAGGATGATATGTTTTATGAATATTTTCTCTGTTTATGCTTATTTTTTCATTTTTGTGAAGGCATTTTAAAAATATTTATTTATTTATTTATTGTTTATTTATTTATTTTGAGAGAGAGAGAGAGTGTGTTTATGAGTGGGAAAAGCAGAGCGAGAGGGAGAGAGAAGCTCAAGCAGACTCTGCACTGAGCACAGACCCTGACATGGGGCTCGATCTTACAACCCTGAGATCATGAGCTGAGACAAAATCAAGAATCAGAGGCTTAACCAACTGAGCCACCCAGGCATCCCTATGATGGCATTTTTTTCATGAGCAGAGATTTTAATCATTTTTAAAGATTTATTTATGGGGGGAGAGAGAGAGAGGTGGGGGAAGGGCAGAGGGAGAGAGACAATCTCAAGCAGTCTGCCCACTGAGCGTGGACCCCCAACATAGGGCTCGATTTCTCGACCTTGAGATCGTGATCTGAGCTGAAATCAAGAGTCAACGCTTAACTGACTGAGCTCTCCAGGTGCCCCCACAACCAGAGGATTTTAATTATTCATTTATTTATTTATTTATTTTAAAAAAGATTTTATTTATTTATTTGACAGAGAGAAATCACAAGTAGATGGAGAGGCAGGCAGAGAGAGAGAGAGAGAGGGAAGTGGGCTCCCTGCTGAGCAGACAGCCTGATGCGGGACTCGATCCCAGGACCCTGAGATTATGACCGGAGCCGAAGGCAGCGGCCTAACCCACTGAGTCACCCAGGCGCCCCTTAATTTTTTTTATTTTTAAGATTTTATTTATTTATTTGACAGACAGAAATCACAAGTAGGCAGAGAGGCAGGCACAGAGAGAGGGGGAAGCAGTCTCTCTGCTGAGCAGAGAGCCCAATGCAGGGCTCAATCCCAGGACCCTGGGATCATGACCTGAGCAGAAGGCAGAGGCTTTAACCAACTGAGCCACCCAGGTGCCCCAGATGATTTTAATTTTGAGGAGATCTGCTTTGTCTGTCTTTTCTTCTACGGTTTGCTTCTTTAGTGATATAGTAAGGATCTGTCTCCTCAATATTGCGAAGCTATCCTCCCCTGTTTCCCTTCGGAAGCTTTACGTTTTAGCATTGACACTTAGGTCAGTGAGCCACATGGAATTAATCTTTAATGTGGTGTGAGGTAAGGGTCCTGGAAGCTTTTCCTAGTGCCAAGGGAGCTCAGCTGGAACTACATTTGCCTTCCCCATGTGGTTCTGGGTTCGGGATGAGCACAAGAGAAATGTGTGCCATATCTGGAAAGTGGAGGAGAAGGAAATGCCACTTCTAAGCACCAATGACCCACACAGAGCCACACACATGGTCGCTTATCTGTCGGGTCACTCCGTGTGCAGCAGCCAGACAGAGTGCCTCCACTTCATGGGAAGTGAAGTGTCTCCACGTGTCTCCAGCTTCACGGGATTGCTTCTTCCTGCTCCTCTGGGTCCTGGGCCAAGGAGTGCTGCTGCTCTGTGGTCAAGGGCACCAGCTTCTTCTGTAGGGCATCCTCATCACCCAGGTTAGCATTGCCGACAAACAGAGGCAGGTTTCAGTTTGTCCTCACGGGGTCCAGCTTGTCCTCTCCTCTGCTCACACCCGTCTTTCTTTCCTATCTACCAGTCCTGTTGATTTCAGGCCCAACATTGACATGAAAGCAACAGCTTTACAATACAGCCCAACCAGCTCTCACAGCTGGTAAGGCCAAATTCCTATAGGAAAACCCTCATTCTGTATCACTCACTCTGCTTCTCTCATCAAACCCTAACTGCTACCAGAGTTGAGGTTTTTGTTTTTTGTTTTTTGTTTTTGTTGTTGTTGTTGTTGTTTTTTCTATATGGATATATAGAAATCCCAGCACCAGCACTTGGGAGAGACTCTCCTTTCCCCGTGGGATGGCTTTGGTGTTTTTGTCAGAGTCATTTGACTGTCTGCATGAGTATCTGCCTCCAGGATTCTCTGTCCTCTTCCTTCATCTGTTTTTCAATCTTGTCACCAGTACCACACTGTTGATTACTACAATTTCATAGTGAATCTTAAAGTCCCCATTCTTTTTTGAGTCAGAAGATCCCTTTCCTAATAGACAACATTGCGGACCTGCAAGACCGCTGCTGTCAGGCTAACATATGCCGATTTAGCAAAGACGAAATATTTGAAGGATTTGTGAACACCTTAAAGTTACCTGGGGTCTTATTCATCAGAACGCCAACCGCAGATATCTGAAAATCAGTCACTGTGCACTGATGGTCATGCGTCCTCCCGCAGGAGAATGAGGTGTCAGCCCCTGATGTATTTTTTCTGCTACTGGGATGATGAGTTCAGGTGAAATTCCCATAAGAGTGGGTTTCTTTTTACCAGGAAGATAATCAGTTTGAGTTTTCTAATTTGCCCAGGTTGAGGCTTCCTTCCAGGACAGAGCAAGCAAGAAACACCAGGGAAGGAAAAGGTACTATTGGGAACATAGTCAGATTGGATGTCCCAAAAGGATTGTTATGGGTTGAATTGTGTCCCTTCCTAACTCTCAGCACCTCAGAATGGGACCTTATTCGAAAACGGGGTCACTGCAGATGCAATTAGCTAAGAGGAGGTAATTTACTAGAGCACGGTGGGCCCTACTCCAGTATGACTATGTCTTTATAAAAAGGAGAAATTTGGATGCAGAGACAGACATGCATAAGGGAAAGACCATATGAAGACCTCTGGAGAACACCATCCACGGCCAAGGAACGCCCCAGGCTACAAGCTGCTAGCAGAGGACCTGAAACACATCCTTCCCTCCCAGCTGTCAGAAGGAGGTAACTCTTTGATCTCAGGCTTCCACCTCCAGAACCCTGAGAAAATACATTTCTGTTGTTTAAGTCACTCTAAACCCTTCGTTCTCGGGTGCCCCTAGCCTGCCCTGCAATGGGTTGCAAGTCCCCATTTTTTCTCTGGGAACCTGCCTTTCCAATTTCACATGCCTCTGGTGGGAGGTCAGCTCCACCCAGAACCTGCTCCCTGGCCCAAGATTTGGTCTGACACACACCCCTGGCCAGGAATCTGAGTTGTAAATGGAGGAAAATGTTTGTGCTCAGCCATTCTGATGGCAGTAACCCCAAATCCTTCCTACGCCCCCACATCCTCCGACCACCTGGCTTCCTAACCTACCTGCAGCTGCCTGGCTGTTGTCTGATTCTTCGTGTTGTCTCACGTCTTCTTCATAATCCTCATTCCTTTTGCTTACATTAGCCAGAGTTGGTTTCTGTCATTTGCAATAAAGAGCCCCAGTTGATCCAGCCATGCCCTTTGCCTGGGATCTGGGAGGACCCAAAGCCCCTCAGGAATCAGTCTTCCTTCCCTCCATCTAAAAGCTACGGGCGGGGGCGGCGGGGGGGGGGGGTGGGGGACAGGCAAAAATCAGCATCCGCTGTAGCATGGGGGTGGGGAGCAGCCTGGCTCAGAGCATGAGAGCCCAGAGGGGCAAAGGGGCAAAGCCTGGTGGGGGGTTGTGGAGCCGCAGTGAAGCCGATGAGAAGGATGCGTGTGGCTGGGGGGGTGGGTGGGGAGCAGTGGCAGTGGTCTTGTCATGGGAAACTGGGACAAAAGCAGGACAAGGAGGGTGCCCAGCGCAGGGAACTGGAGTCTTCATGGGAGGAGGGGGGTGACCACAAGGAGGGGGGTGCACAGTGTGGGTTGTGTGACCCCAAAGGGGATGAGGAGGACTTCTGTGTGTGGGCAGAAGGAGCGGCACCAAGAGATGGGTATGTACAGGGGACACTGATCTAATACGGAAATATATGGATAAAATGAGAGCCAGATTTCTCACTGTTAGAAAAGGGAGTTTTAAATATGGAAGGGAAGAAAAAACTAGAATCAACTTGTTATGGGCTGACTCAGTGTCCTTCCCCCAAATTTATTTGTGAAAGCCCCAAGCCGCCAGTACCTAAGAATGACTGTATTTGAAGAGAGGGTCTTTAAAGAGGTAATTAAATTGAAATGAGGCCAGTAGGGTGGGCCCTAATCCCATCTGACAAGTGTCCTTACACGGCGGAGATTAGGACGAGCAGAGGGGTGGCAGGGGTACAGGTGCACAGAGGGATGCTCACGTGATGGGGGGCGGGGCTGAGAAGGGGAAATAGACGGGAGGAAGGGTGGGGTGGACGGGAGGAGATGGGGGGAGTAGGGAGAAGATCAGGGAGGGTGGGGGAACAAGGAGAGAGATGGGAAGGGGCGGGGAAGATGGGGAAGGGGAGGGGTGGGGCGGGGCACGGTGGGGTGGGGTAGGGGTAGTGGAGGGGGCCATCCTCAAGCCAAGGAGAGAGGCCTCAGAGGAAACCACCCCAGTGGGCTCCTTGATCTCGGACTCCGAGCCTCCAGAATGCTGAGAAATTAAATTGCCCAGTCGGTATTTGTTATGACAGCCCTAGCAAACTAATACAGAATGCCTTAGGATGAGATGAAAATGTGAGTTATCAGCACCAATTCTGGGTCTTCAAGATAAGTAAAGATAGGTATAAAACTAAACACAAAAGTAAATGTAGGTATATGTATATAAATGTGTGTGTTTGCCTGTGTGTGTGTACGCCTTCATGTGTTTCCTGTGTTCACTGAGAGTCCCCGGGAGCAGAGACCCCCTAAAGGCATGAGCTCCCCTAGCGTCTTACTGTTTAAAAATCACTCTCCACAAAGTGAACAGGGCGGAGGAGGCCCAAGATGAGCCTGGAACATCTTGTCGCACCAGAAAATAAGGACGAGTTCCAAGAATGACGGGGATATGCCCAAGGACACGGAAGGAGCTCCCACTGGCCAAAGGTGGGGCAATTCGAATCCACTGACACCAACAGAAATCCCTAAAGCCCATGCTGATACAAATCAGTAAATGAGAACCACAGAATGCTTCCCTACGGTAGGATAGGGGAACCAAGTGTATAAGGAACGACAGAGGGAGAAAGTCCTCTTGTAGCCACCATAGGTCACAAATTCATCCAAGAGTCGCCAGTGGATACTATGACCAGTGGATAGAGGCGTGACAAGGAGCAAGATACTTACTTAGTCTCAAAGCACCTTCCCACGAAATGTTCATTAATGACAAAAGTAAAAAAGAGTAATTTTGTAGTAAAAAAAAAAAAAATAAAAAAGCTTGGCAGATACAGACACACCTTAATCAAGTTACCATCATCAGTAATGGAACAAATCGAGATCATACGTCCCCTGATAAGATGCAATTAGGAGAGCACAGTGTCACCTCAATGACATTCTGGCCCATACTGTAAAACCTGAATCTGAATGTGAGGAAACATCAGTCAAATGAACTTGAGGGAGAGTCTATCAAATGAGTGGCCTGTGACCTTCGGAAGTACCAAGGTCACGAAAGGGAAAGAGAGGCTAAGGAACAGCTCCAGATGGAGGGAGACGGAGAGACTTGACAATTCAGCGCACCGCATGTTTCTGGACCCAAGTCTTCTGCTGTGAAGGATGCTATCGAATCAACTGGTAGAACCTGATGAGGTCTGGGGAGTGAATGTTAGTAATAGATCCCTGCTAATGTCCCAATCTCAGCTACATACTATGGTTCTGTAGGAGAAAGTCCTCATTTGTAGGAAATATACATTTAAGTTTTAGGGAATGACAGGACATCAAGCCAGCAATTTATTCTCATTTTGTTAAAGAATAACGAAACTCTTTACACCGTCCTTGCCGCTTTTCTGTTGGTTTGAAATTATTTAAAAAAGAAAAAAATACATATCCCTAGAAGACATTCAGAAGGCAAAGGAGTCTCTGAAAAGAAAATCATTAGTCATTAGGGAAATGCAAATTAAAATAGCAAAGTGATACCACCACCCATATAATAGAATAGCTAAAATCCAAAAAAACTGGTAATACCAATTGCTGGCGAGAAGATACAGAGCAACAGGAACTCACGCTGTAGGTAGGGACGCAAAATGGGGCCGCCGCTCAGGAAGACAGTTTGGCAGTTTCTTACGAGGCTAAACATAGTCTTCCCATACACCCAGCAGTCATGCTCCTGGGTGTTTATCCAGTTAAACTGAAAACTTAAGTCCACACAAAAAAAGTCTGTACATGAATATTTATAGTAGATTTATTCATAGTCACTCCAAACTGGAAGCAACCAAGATGTTCTCCAATAAGTGAAAGGACAAACAGTAGTAGATCCATTCCATGTCATATTTCATGATAAAAAGAAACCAGATACGTAACAATGGGAATGTATATGGCCAAATGAAAGAAGCCAATCAAAAAAGGCAACATATTGTATGAATCCATTTCACAGGACATGTTGGAAAAGGCACAGACCCAGAAGCAGGAAAGAGATCCATGATCACCTGGGCTTTGGGGAGGACAGAGGCTCAAAGAGGTGAAACACAGGTGATTTTGTTGAAGGAAGTGAAACTCTTCTGTATGTTGTGGTGGTGGACAGAGGACACAATGCACAAATCAAATCCATAGGACGTCGTGACAGGCAGAATGCACCTTAATTTGTTTACATTGTTTTAAAAATCTTTTAGGAGTTCAGAGAATCTCAGGATGGAATGCAAATGATGCCAAAAGCCAAAAGAATTTTACTGCATTACAGATATATGAAATAACCCAAGAGGGTACTGACCTACAGAACTCTGGAAATGAGCGGAGCCTGAAGACAGAAGGCAAAAGGAACCGTGCGTAAGTACTGAACTCCAGCTGGTAAAACATTTCCCATGGGTGAAGGTTGAGCAATTGTAAAACCACCATATATGAACTGGACGATTAAGTAAATGGAGAGTAGCAGGTTGGAGCCCGGTGTCTCACTATTGGAATGGGAGTTTGCAGATAAGCGAGGGGAGAGAGCTAGAATGAGCCATGTGTAATACATTCAAGTTGAAGACATGAGTATGACCCATGTTTAGCTTGATATACATTCATCGGGCTACCATTGAAGTATTTACGGATGTGTGTGTATACACACAAGTTGTATACACAGATTGTCTTGCTCTGCCATTTGAGAGGGCTTAGAAATGACAGAACCCTAGTAACAAGGAAGGCAGCTGTTGTCCAGATCTTAGTCTGTAAGATCATTCTTCCGTAAAAAGGAACTAGGACCCTTTGGAAAGATGGCTGATCTGAGGACTCGGACATAGAAAATGAGCCTAGAGCATCCTACAGTTCTAGAGAGGAAGGAAATGCTCCATGAGGGCCCAGCTGTGAAGGTGTGTCAGAGAGACACAGGAGCCATATGCAAAAGCTCCCAGTGGCAAAGCTGGAACAATCTGATCAACGAAATAAGTAACATAGTATTGGATTATAACTCAAAGTATAATAAAGATATTCATAAGTCCATATAATATAAAGAAATAGTTGATTCAATAAATGGGGTAGACTCAACAAATCTCCATGCAGAGGAATTCCAAATAATTTATGTATGTCCCCTGCCTTAAAGAGGTGGGGCAGAGCCACCCACTCGGTAAGCATCAGAACTTCCTGCCAAGAAGTACAGTATATTGGGAACCTGAGTGGCTCACTGGGTTAAGCCTCTGCCGTCAGTTCAGGTCATGATCCCAGGGTCCTGGGATCGAGTCCCACACTGGGATCCCTGCTCAGCAGGGAGTCTGCATCTCCCTCTGCCTGCCACTCCCCCTGCTTGTGCTCTCTCTCTTTCTGTTGAATAAATATATAAAACCTTAAAAAAAAAAAAAGTACAGTACGGACAGGGCAGGGGAGTAACTTCACGTGGGGAAACCTGACAAACACTACCTCTGTCGGGTGGTCAAGGTCAGGGGAGTTCAGTTGCACCTGCTACGATGTGATGAGAAAGTACTTGACCTCAGTGGTCTCCTTCTCTAAAACCCACAAGTCTAACCATGAGGAAAACATCAGACGAATTCCAGTTAAGAGACATTCTACAGAATACCTGACCTTGAATCTGTTACAGTCATCAAAAACAAGGACAGTCCGAGAACATGTAAAAGGCAGGGGGGAGCCTAGCGAGACATGACAATGAGACATAATGTGGTATCCTGAAGGGGATCCTGGGACAGGGAAAAAAAAAAAAAGATGGTAGATAAAAAATAAGGAAATGTGAATCAAGTGTGGACTTCACTGAATATTGGCTCATTAATTGTGACCAATGTCCCACGGTGACGCAAGATGTCAGAAACAGGGGAAACTGGGTGTCAGGTATGGGAACTTCCTGTCCTACCTTCCCAACTTCTCTTTAAGTCTAAACCTCACTGAAAATAAAATCTTCATTACAAATTATTTTTAGGGGCACCTGAGTGGCTCAGTGAGTTGAGCATCTGACTCCTCTTGGTTTTGGTTCTCCAGCTCATGGTCTCAGGGTCACAGGGACTGAGCCCTGCATCAGGCTCCATGCTCAGCGAGGAGTCTGCTCGAGATTCTCTCCTTTGCCATCTGCCCTTCCCCCACCCTCTCAAATAAATAAATAAATAAATAAATACTATTTTTAGGATTTTTTGAAGTTTGACAGTATGCTAGAGAAACAATCATTAGTCAGGCCTGTTGGTTCCTACAGCCACTCTGCTGTCTGTTTGCAACACCAGGAGAGGTTCTTTCTAGACAGAGGTTGCATGAAAGTGTGGGATATGTTTGAGAAGTTGTGCTGGCCAGGCCAGTGCTGCCAGGTCTGCGGCCCTCCCACCATTCAGATTTCCTTCTTCCCAGTAGTGCTTTGCTAATGCTCCGGTTTGATCCCTGGATGTGGAGATCAGTCATTTCTAAGGTGTGGTTCCTCTGAAGGCATCCTGCAGACTTTCTCCAATACTGCAAACCATGCTTCTGATGCTTTGGAAGTAGACTTCCACACTGCGTCCCGTGCTTGCATATTTCCTCCCAGACCTTTTGCCCATGCTTGTTGCTTTCCACAATCATCCCTGGAAATGCCCTTGAAACTTTAGATGTAGACATGGAGCAAAGGGTCAATGGCATTGCCTTTAAGAGTAAATAAATAATCTGTGGATTAAAAAAATTAACAGGGGCACCTGGGTGGCTCAGTCAGTTAAGCATCCAACTCTTGGTTTCTGCCCAGGCCATGATCTCAGGGTCGTAAGACCAAGCCTCATGTGGGGCTCTACGCTCAGCATGGCATCTCCTTGAGATTCACTCTCTCTACCTCTCCCCAAAATAAATCAATAAATCTTAAATAAATAAATAGAATAAGTGGCCAGTCTGTATTTGCCTTGAGGGAATGCAGAGCAAGACAGACCACAGCACCCATCCCTGTCTTGGACCTGAGCTCCTGTCTGGTCCCAGCCTGGCTTGGGTACTCTGCACCAGCACTCGGGAAAGCACGAGGTCAAAATCACAAGAGAAAAAGAAGAGGATCCTGTCCTTGGATCTTCTTCAAGAGGCTGGCCATCTGATGGAGACCAAGCAAACCAAATCTTCTGAGGTGCACCCAGCCAGAGGGGTTTAGTTCCAGTAGGAAGTTTTCAGTGGTTTCAATTCACTCAGAAGAGTCCCTTGACTCTCACCTCATGCACTTTCCTCTCAAAACCCTTGAGAGTTGGCCCTGGCTGATGTCACCCTCTCTTTACAGAGGAGCATGCTGAGTTCACAAGGGCAGGGAACTAGCCCACTGTCAGGCACCAGGAGCTCTCCATTGGCCGTCTCCAGGACAGGCCCAGGCCCATCGGCATGGGAGAGGGGAGGATGCCCAGCAAGGCTTCCAAGGACATGCATGCCTGAGGATCATGACCATCTAAGGTCAAGGACAGGGTGAGAGCTGCTTCCACCCCAGGCATCAGGTTAAACACCACAGACAGCAGTCAGGACAGGTGACACTGTCTTCTGTTTAGGACTTTAGACTGGTCAAGTGTAGTGCCAGACAGACGAATTGATAGAAAATCTATATTCTTCATCATTGGAGTTTAAAGTTAGTTTGGCAAGAATGCCAGAAAATCTACTACGCTCTTGTCTTTGGTTGATGCTAGCAGTCCATTTGAAATGTTCCAAAATTGCTTTGGACTTCAGCTACAAGGCAAACTCTGGGAGATCCTTGGTCCTTAAGAGTCTTTTTCTTTTTAGTTAATAAACCTCATTTTTAGAGCATTATACAGAAAAAGATAAGTAGAAAGTACTAAGCGTTCTCATTGATTGCCTTACTCCCACACAATTTGCCCTATTATTCACATCTTAGATTACTGAGATACATTTGTACAACCGATGAGCCGTACTGATACTTTATTATTATTTTCTTTAAGATTTTTTGTTTGACAGACAGAGATCACACGTAGGCAGAGAGGCAGGTAGAGAGAGAGCGAGGAGGAAGCAGGCTCCACCCTGAGCAGAGAGCCCAATATGGGGCTCGATCTCAGGACCCTGGGATCATGACCTGAGCCAAAGGCAGAGGCTTTCACCCACCGAGCCACCCAGGTGCCCCCTGATACTTTAATATTAATTAAAAGCTACATAGTAGGGACGCCTGGGTTGCTCAGTCAGTTGAGTGGCTGCCTTCGGCTCTGGTCATGATCCCAGTGTCCTGGGATCAAGTCCTACATCGGGCTCCTTGCTCGGCAGGGAGCCTGCTTCTCCCTCTGCCTCTGCCTGCCTTTCTGCCTGCCTATGCATGCACTCTCTCTTTCTCTCTCTCTCTCTGACAAATAAATAAACATAAAATCTTAAAAAAAAAAAAAACTACATAGTATGCATTAGGCTTCATTTTTTGTGCTGTACATTAGTCTATGGGTTTTCACACGTATCCACCACGACAATATCACCCAGAATAGTTTCAGGGCCCTAAAACCCTTGTGCTCTACTTACTCATCCCTCCCTTCTTCCTGGTCCCCCCTGAACCCCTGAAGATCACAATCTTCTCACTTTCTCTGCACTTCTGCCCTTTCCAAAAAGTGCTCCAGTTGGAATCACACAGTATGTAACATTTTTACCTTGTCTTCTTTCACTTGGAAATATGTATTTAAGGTTCCTCCCTGTCTTTTCATGACTCCTTCCATCTGGAATGTACTGAGAACTAGAAGGGGAAGAACTAGCGGCAAGAGTGGCTGGGGAGGGATGCTCAGGGGAGGACCACAGGGCCCCGGGCTCTGGCGGGCCTCCCTCTCCAATGAAGAGGAGAACCCAGAAGCCTCTGTTTAAATGTCTGAAGTACCTTCGGGATGTCTGGAAAACAATGTGGGCCTTATAAGGACACAGATGGGAAGCAAGGGCTTCCCATCTCCTGGGAGCACCCAGAGTTCATGCTGGTAAGGAGCAGACATGCAGGGAAGTGGCCCAGCAAAGACCCTTTTCCTTTACCAACCTTAATATTAAAGTGTCTTTGATGGGCCAGTGGGCCTTGGACTGAAGGAACGAAAGAGTTCATGAAAAACTATTCAAAAAACTAAAAATAACTCACTTATTTTCTCAGCGAGACTGGCTTTGCTCAAGTCTTGGAAAAGACAACACCAAAAAAAAAAAAAAAAAAAAAAAAAACCCACACAACTTGAGAGCAGAAATCCATGGCAACAAGCAACTTCTGTTTATGGATAGCATTCCAGGGAAATTAAGTGTCTGGCTGCCACAGAGTAGAAGAAATGAATATGAAATCATACATATCCATTTCCTTTCCTCTAGATGAGCAAATGGAAATTCATACTTGTTCTATCTATCCCTGAGAAATAAGTTCTCATATTGTTGTCTGATGAGACAGATGCCATGTTGTTTCTGGAATTTTGAGTAAAGATGATCATGGAGCGCTCTGATGACCAGCTCCTTACTAACCGGCTTTCTGCAACATGGATTACTAAGAACGGGAGACAGAATGAAAGGGGTGGCTGTCAGCAGGTGTAGGCTCTCATGTCTCATTAAAATTCTTGTCACTTTTTCAGGTACTCTGTGGACGGCCTTCCTTCTTCGAGTCTCCTTTTTAAATGTCCTAATTGGGGGGTGCCTGGGTGGCTCAGGTGGTTAAGCGTCTGCCTTCAGCTCAGGTCATGATCTCGGGGTCCTGGGATCAAGGCTCCCTGCTCAGCAAGGAGTCCGCTTCTCCCTCTGCCCCTCCCATCCCCCGCTCGCTCGCTCACTTGCTCCCCTGTCTCTCTCACTCAAATAAATATATATTTTTTAAAATAATAAATGTCCTAATTGGTTTCAAACATACAAAAAAAGGAGTGATCTGGACTCAACCGTCTCTAAATATTTTAAACACGCTCAAGAATCTCTTTCCTGTTGTCCTAGGATTTCCGCTTCTCGGAAGGCCAGCTCCCCCGTCTGTTGCACAGACTCTCCCTCATGGTGGTTTGTGGTTAATTATTTTGAATTCAGTTGGGGGGGGGGGCTCCTCTGTCAGGGAGTCTCCTGTGCCTGGCAGGAGCCTCCTAGTGGTGTGACACTCCCTACCCCTGTCCCCGCCAAGACCCTGCAGTCCACCTCTCATTGCTAACCAGAGCCCTCTGTCAAAGCCACCATTTACTGCCATCTGTGTCTAAGCCCAATGTGTGAGAGCTCCCTGTGCCTGTACAGAGAGAGAGCAAACACCACAGGTGAGCACAAGTGTTTCTGAAGTCCTTCCCCCTTCGCTGGGCCCTGGGACCATCCTGAAAGATGCTTCCGTCCGTGAGTAAGGATGTTCACATTTCACATCTCCTGCTTCCTCCTGCCGTGGCTTTCGGCTGACCGACACTGGCATCAAGGACACTCTTCTCAAGTTAAAGAAAAGTCTCTCACGCCATAGAGACACACTGGGTCTCCCTCATGGATTTGCGGGCAGTCCTCCATTCCTGTTTTATAGCCTGGTCCTTGTAAACATTAAAAAAATAAAATGCATTCACAGAGTGAGACTAGAAAGTTCCCTTCAGTAGATGAGCACTACAGTCTGACATACAGTCAGCCATAAGACAACACACCTTCTCTGGCTGCCTCGTGGGGCCCAGCGGAGCAAGACACGTGACAAGAGAGATGGATGAGGGCATGGTCCCCAGAAGCTGGGGAAGTTGGCATGGGAGGTGAGAAATGAGCAGAAAGAATAAGACCAGCCAATCCTGACCAGTGAACGATGACTCTGGAAGTCTAGAAGAGGAAGGAACCGGCAGGCAAAAGGGGCAGCACAGAGGATGGGAGGGGGGGACAATGGGCAGAGGTTCTGGGCAGATGTGTGGGAGTTGGGATGGGAACCTGAGAGGCCGGCTAGCAACCCCTGAGTGAGGAGGGAGGCCAACCCACTGAGGCCCCATTATCTGACAGGGCTGGGGTCCTGGCTTTGGCCAAGAGGTTGCCATCCTTGGACGCGCCCTCCGTGGTGAAGATTCCTAGGACTCCCACCCCACTGGGGCCGTCCCCATCACCCCCACTGACAGCACCTTGGCCACAGGGAAGGCCTTGGACTGTAAGAATTTCCAGTCCTGGTGATACGGTAGTTTGGGAGAACTGGTGACTCATGGTTGGGCAGGGACTCCACAATACTCCCTCTCAAGGACACACGTTCCCAAACTGCTTGGGCCACGTAGATGAGACAAGAGCTCATGCTGACAGGCCTGGGAGCAGCAAAGGGAGGGGGGTACCAATGGCCTAGAGACAGGAACCACACAAACCCTGTCCTCCCGAAAGGACTTGGCCTGCAGTGCAAAAGGCAGGGCGGGACATCTGCAACCAGGACCAGGTGACTAAAGGGGCATGGGACACGCATACCACCCCCAAGACCCCAGATTTGGGGTTAAGGCTTTCAGAACAGCTGTGGCTCTGAACCCTCAGATTCTAATCCAGTCTCCAAACACTGTGACGTGGTTTTCACCTGGGCCAGTGGCTGCACGTGGTTTTGGTACACAGCACATCGTCATGAGTGCCCATGGCCAGTGCCTCGTGGTGCTAACAAACTTGTGCCCACCGTTCATGCTGAGACTCAAGTATTTCTAGAGTCTTCCAAGTCACAGACATGGTTCTAAACATAAGGGGTCAGTGTGAATGAGACAGACCAGGCCACAGATCTGTGCTCATGAGATTCACGTCCAGGCAGGGAAAGAGAATCAAGCAATGAATGGTTATAAAGAAAATAATAAATGTTAATGGTCATTACATTTATATTTACATTATAAATACAAAGTGACAGGGGCTGGGGGCCAGGACAGAGCTGGTACTTGGGAAAAGCACTCCTCCTCACAAGGTGGTTTTAGACTGTGATCTGAATGACAAGGAGAAGCAGCCATGAAGTGAGAGGGAAGAAGTTTCCAGGCAGAAGAACAGCAAGTGCAAAGGCCCTGAGGCATCAAAGGGCTTCAGGAGTCCCAAGGACTGGAAGAAGCCAGGGCAGTTGAAACCTTTGAAAAGGAGGGGAATGGAACAAGAGAGGCAGGGCAAAGGCAGGTAGGCGGAAGTCTACTCTGAATGCAATATGGAAGCAATTGGAGGATTTTAAGTTGGGGCATGACATGCCAAATCATCTAAAAAGCTCCCCTCCGGCCATGTATGAAGAATGGGTTCTGGGGGACAAAGAGGACAGGGTATCAGCTGTAGTCTGTTGTACTTGTCCAGGGGATAGGAGATGGAGGTATGATCCAGGAGGACAGGAGCGGAATGCATCCCTTTCTTATAGACACACAATGCCAGTTTGGAAAGAACCCTGATTTACACGGTTCGGCCCAGTGCTTCTCAAACTTCCTTGATGAAATCCTTCTATCCTGACGCTCCCTTTCACCTACTCCTGTGTTTCACGGAACACTCAGTGGGAAATCAGGATGTCTGCTTCTCCCGTTGTGGCTAAATTCTCATTTACGAAAGCCATCTGCTTTGCTGGGTTTGCCCATGCCAGGTGGTCTGGACACAAGATTAGATTTACTTGACTACAAAAAGCAATCGTTCCAGAATCTTGGGGCTCTTAGACACTGCTTTTCCCTTTCTTAACCATAAGGAGTTGAGAAAAGAATTTAGAAAACGAACCCATTCCCAATCAAGTATTCATCATTTACAGTCACGGATTCCTGACTGTCCCAGAAGATGCCAGAAGCGGGATAACACTTTCTGCCCACGAGCAGAGATGCCTGTTTCTTCACTTGGGTTTTTTGGGTCTGTAAGATCAGCAGAATGCTGAAAAAAATGACATTACCACGGAGGCTGAACAGTGACTTTAAAAAGTGCAAATTACACACTTTAAAAATGCAGGCCATTATTCTAATCAGAATAATTACTAATACTCTCTGCGCCAAGACAAGGTGAAACGCAAGAGATTCAACTTGCCGGTGGTAGCATCAATTACCATACCTCCGCGTGCCGACCAGGCACTTCCTTCGTTACCGGGAGCAAGAGATTTTGCACTAAAGATTCTCACCTACAACCTGCTGTTATATACCATCCGCAAAACATGACACTCATGTAAGCATCTTCGAAAACACTTACATGTACACATGTTAACAGTGGGAAAATAAACTGAACCGAAATCAGCAAAGTTGCTGCTCTTTAGGAAGGAAACAAAACGTACCTAAGAGATCAAGACGCAGAGCTATCCTCATGGTTGAGATGGCTCACACTGTGTGCAGAATCATGCCGGAGGGGGTCAAGGGCTACTGGATTCTGGCTCTGGGTTCGGATCTGTGCCCAGCCCCCGCCCCAGGGGGGGCGGGGCGAAACCCATGTTGAGCCCACCCAGACAGCACGCAAAACGCCATGTCACGCTTCCAGACGGGGGACATGGTGTTTGAGAATTAAATCAGTTGCTTCGAACTGTAATCCTTGAAGGTACCGTAACAGAAACAGCTTGTAGTATATGCCGTGCTGGCTTTCCTAGGGCCCTGCTAGGATTTATACCTGAAACGCAATTAGGGGAAACTGGAAAGGCCTAACCTCTGAGGTTACACTCTCTGGGTCCATAAATAAAGGGAGAGGACAGAAGAAACACGTGGCGTTTGGTTTTTCACTCTGTTTCCAAGGCCAGACAGAATGCTTGGGCGTGGGATGTGGAAGAAATCGTGTGTTCACCACGATTCATCATGCCCATACCTCTCTACCTGGAGAGAGAGCTCAGGTGAGTTCATTCTCAGCTTTTCAAGGGCTGGAGGCTGACCATGTGGTTCGGTTCTCTGTCCTGGCTTCACTGGTGGCCGCTCCTCGCTCTGCATCTGGGGCAAAGAGAGGAAGGGGTCCTCCAGATTCCCTTTCTAAGTTACCATATGACTTCCAACACACGTGTACTCACGACCCTTGGTGGGGACATCGCCTCCGCACGCACCTTCCGGAGACTTCCACGGCAGGCCAACCCCATGGTTTACTTCAGACTCTTCCTGTGATTTAAATCTTAAACCTTGATGAGGACTCTCACTTCTGGGAATTCTGTTAACAGCGGATGCCACAGAGAGACGCTAGTAGGCCCTCCATGAGGTCACACCTGACATATTGACTTATCCCCTCCCCAGGTTTCCACCACTCTTCCTGGGACCTCAGGGGTCTAGGAGCCAAGGAGAACTCCCGTGGGTTGGAAGGGGAGCGGATGATGAGGAGCCGAGGTGTCTATAAAGAAACACTCGGGTGCTCAGGATCAGGGACAGGCCAAGTTTGAGTCCTGAGCGGGGGCCATCCCCGCTGTCCAGAGGGCTCAGGGAGGCGGGCCCAGAGGCGGGGCTGGACGGAGGAGCACAAAGGAGGAGAGCGGGTGGTGATGGAGTGTCCTGGGGCACTGCATGGGTAGCAGCTGATGCCCTGGTGCCCAAGAGGGGCGGCCCCAGTGAGACCTGCCTGGCTGGGGAGGGGAAGGTGGGTGCAAGAGAAAACCAGTGGGCACCCAGCCTGGGTGACGGGACTCTCAAAGTTACCCAAGACAGTGATACCAGCAGACAGCCGGGAGGAAACATGCTGCTATTGCCTAGAAGACGACTCTGGAAAGGCCGACAAGAGTAATTTCAGTGACGCAGTCCACACCGTAACCACACACAAAGGTCATTTCCTAACAGCAGAGGTTCAAGAAACTGAGTTGGGTTGGCACCCAAACAGGACCCCTTCTCACCATCCCTGCGGCCCTTTACTACCATCGGGGGTGAGTTGGAACAGCCTTCCTGACCACTCACCCCCTGGAAATGTGGGCTCCTGGGGGGCTCAGGGGCTGGGCTTGAGCCATCTGCCTTCAAGCAGCACAGTGCAGCTGCCTTCTGATCCAACAACCCAGGCTCTGAGGCTCATCTGGGCCTTATATGGGAGCCCCAGGCAAGGCCTGGCCCAGCCCGCTCCGGAAGAACATTTCACCCTGCGGTTTTCTTGGGCTTCACCATCAAAAGCTTAGCGTTTGAGACCAAACTCAGTGACTGAAAGAAAGAAAGAAAGAAAGAGAGAAAGAAAGGAAGAAAGAAAGAAAGAGAGAAAAAAACTTTTTTCTGACAAATAACAATTTTTATCTGCAGGTCCCAAACTTCTGGGGCTGTGCTGAATCCAGCCCCGGGGATTGCTGAGAGCAGTTGGTTCCAGAGCAAAGAGCCAGCTGCAGAAGCCAGGACTCAGACAAAGGAGAGGGGTGTGGGGGACACACAGGAGGTATCCCGGGGCAGGGGGTGTGGGGTGTGGTGGGGGATGCAGAGAGAAAGTCCACATGACCTTTTTCTACAGGCAGCTCATGGCCGGTTTTCACCTGGAGTATCTTTGGCTCACATCCAGATTAAATGCCAGTTAGAAAGCTCTGCCCACACGCTCTTTCTGGGCAGACAGCAACAGTGGTGAGCTCTAATCATTTACAAAGGTCACGATCGGGGAGCGAGCCCCGGAGCAGTCATTTAAAATTCGATTGATCCCTATTTGTAGTCAAGGAAAGAAAATGGGCACTTGGACTGTATTGTAATTATGAGGCTTCCAGGCAACCGTAAATAGATGTGCAGTCTCGATACTGGCAAATACCTGGGAGAAAAAATTATTACTCCGGTATTGCACGTTGCTAGGAAAGGTTGGAGATAAAATTGCGCATAAAAAAAAATCAATCATCTTTTAGCTAATTTGCCCTGCTCACCGCCCATCAGGGTTATCACAATTATCAGATGTCTGCTGAATATATTACGGTGAGGGTCTCACTTGCTAAAAATGCTCACCAAGAAAGCAAAGGCCTCCAGTGCAGTGGGGAACTCTGCAGAGCTGCCTTGTGGGGGCAGAGTGGGCTCCAGGGCCCACAAACACGTAGGGAGAGCCTGTCCCTGAGGGACGGGGAAGAGGGTAGAGGCAGAGCTCCCCAGAGTATCAGCTCTCATTCCCAAGAGGTCCTCCCCACTGTGGGCACTGCAAACATCATCCCTAAGCCCAGAGTGCTGAGGAGTGGGGAGAAGGGGCCTCCCCTCCCCACCCCCCACCCCCACCCCGCTGGAGGAGAAGGGTCTTGCCTGTCCTGTGAGGGGCAGAGGGAGAGCCTGTGCCAGCCCATGATTCTGTGCTGCTCAGTCACCCTGGGCTAGGCCTGGAGCCTTGACATCTGCAAGCTTAACCCTCACCACAACCCGTGGAAATTAGCATGATTATAGCCCCCATAACTGATGGGGAAACACAGACAGTGGGGTTCAGAAACGTAGCTGAGGGATGTCTGGGTGGCTCAGCCGGTGAAGCATCTGCCTTTGGCTCAGGTCATGATCCCAGGGTCCTGGGATCGATCCCTGCATCAGGCTCCCTGCTTGGTGGGAAGTCTGCTTCTCCCTCTCCCTCAGCACCCGTTCATTGGTGCTCTCTCAATCTCTCTTACTTTCAAATAAATAATAATTTGAAACAAACAAACAGGAAAAGAAATGTGACTGAGGTCACCTGGAGGGAGGTGGCAGAGTGGGGCCCAGAGCCAGCTGGAGTTAGAGATGGGGTGGTCAGCTGCCCCATTCCATCTCAGGGGGGGCTCTGATCACCAGAGCCAAGGGCAGTGGTGGCCATGGCCCCTCTCCAAATCTTCCTCTGCCCCTGTTCCACACCCTGGAAGAATCTGCCCCCCCCCCCCCACCTCCCCGCCTCTTTGGGAAGCACCTTGCACTTGGCAGAAATGACACTTGCTGCCGGGTAGATGAGGACGGAGGGCTAGCTGCCATTCTGCTGGGGGCTGGGCTCTCACATTGGCCCCTGCTCGCAAATCCCACCTGTGTGGTCCCTACACACCGTGCTGGGCATCCCCGGAGCTCCGGGACCACAGGTGGAACCGGCAGCCCCTATCTCCGGAGTGACATGTAGGGAGTCAACATACCCCTTTCCCATGTGCAGTCAGCGATGCTGGGACATAAGAGGGGGGCTGGGCGCTGAGGGAAGGGCCAAAGGCCCAGCCTTCTCTGGGAACCAACCTGCCGATACGGGTCACCTCTAAGAGGGCTCCATGTTATACCTGAGGACACTTACTTCTCACAATCTCCCCCAGGAAAATAATCAGGGTGGAGACAGATTTGGGCACAAAGATATTGACCACAGTGTTGTTTATAATACAAAGAATGCTGAAGACCTGAAACATCCCGCATTTGGAATCGGTCAAGCGAATGATGGCATTGGATAGAATGTTAACGGGGACTGCAGTGTTATTTCATAGATAGAATTTCTAGAGATAGGAGAACATGCTTATGAAACAATGCTGAACAAACCATGAACACAACACCCAGGTTCAAAATTATATGAAACCTTATAAAGAAAAAAATGCTTAGATCATTTAGGATTACGGGAAATATGGTTCTGCTTTCATCTCCGTGTGTTCGTTTCAAAACCGTCTGCCCTGAGTTTACCTCCTCCTCTTGTCCACAGCAGCCCCAGGGACCCCACTCAGTTTCATCAGAAGGTGCTAGTCTGTCTTTTTATTTTTATTTTAAAAGAATTATTTATGTATTAGAGTGCCTGCACGCCTGCAAGGGGGAAGGAGGGGCAGAGGGAGAGAGAATCTTGAAGCAGACTCCCCACCTCCCCCGGAGCCCTGAGCCTGCGGTGGTCTCAGTGTCTCGATCCCAGGACCCTGGGTTCATGACCTGAGCAGAGATCAAGAGTCAGCCCCTTAACCAACGGAGCCAACCAAGCTCCCTTATTCTGTCTTTTTAATGTTGCCGTATACAAAACGTAAAATGTACCCTTTTAACCATCTCGAAGTATACAGTTCAATGGCATGAAATATGTTCTCACTGTTGTGCAAACATTACTACCCATCTCCAGAATTCTTTTTATCATCCGGAGCAGAAACTCGGTGCCCACCAAACAGAAAGACCTGTCCACCCGCCCCCTGGCCCTATGGAACCTCTATTTTCCTTTCTGTGTCTATGGATTTGCCTCTGTTAGGAACCTCCTAATAGTGCAATCGTACAACATCCATCCTTCTGGGCCTGGCTTCTTTCACCCAGCAGGGCACGTTTTCAAGCTTCATCGGAATTGGCACACCCACCCTGCCCCTCCCTCCACAGAAGCCTCTTTGCACTGAGCAGCAGCCGGCATTCCCATTTAGCAGCCGAAGAAACTGAGGCTCGTGAAGGTAGAGTGGGGACTTGTCTTGGATTTGACAGAGTCCCTCACTCGTCACAGGCAGCAGGAGACCTGCCTTAAGGGGTCCAGAGTCAGGCAAGGAACCCCTATCTGGGCTCTTCATACAGAGTTACCAACGGCTGACCCTCCCACCACCACTGCGGGCATGCACACCCCCCCCCCCCCATCCAGAGAATAAATGGCACATTCCAAAAGCATGTCTCAGGCGGCCAGGGCCTTGAACAAGACTCCCACACTGCAGGGATGCTGGTCTGCAGCCAGCTCTTTCCCCAAGCTCCCCTCTCTGGCACCCAGGCCTTGCCACTTTCTTCCCCCACCCCCACCGGTGGGCATAAGGTGAGTGGACAGCCTTGTCCTCCAGGCCACACGCAGAGCCGGTTTATAGTCCCCTTCAGATCGGTCTTCCCGGGGGCACTCGGTGAAGGTCAGGACAGCCTGAACTCACTGTCCTGGGAGCTGGTCGTACCCCGCCCCCGGCAGCCCCAGCTTTTGACTCCTAACCAGGGAAGCACTCCACTGCCTTCCCCGTGCATCTATGGAAAGTCAACCTATGTTAAAGGCACGTTTTCCACGGCCCAATCACAATCGCTCATTAATTAATGGAGTCCTCTTAAACAGGTATAATACCCGCTAACAACACACATCTGATAGAACACATTACCTGTGAACGGATGCTAGGCAATTAGCAATTTCCTACTCTATTTAATACAACACATTACATCACTGCCGTGGCGCAGTCATCTTACAAGTGGCAGTTTCGTCCTTCCGCGCATCGCTTTAATCCTAAATGATGATAACAGAAAATCCAGACAGGCCTGTCCCCTCAAACCGGACTTTGCTCAAATCTCTTCCACTACCCCCAGCTTGAACAACCATGGGGTTTCTTCACTATCTTCCCTGCCCTCATTCTTGCTCGCCCTCTTTGAGTCCATTCTCCCGCCCCACAAAAGCCAGAGTGACTTTTTAAACATGTAAGTCAGATCAGGTCATTCCCTGCTTTAAAAGCTCCAAGCTTCAAATGGGGACTAGACTCACCTCGAAGCTTCCATGGCTTCCCATGCCCTGCAGGATGTGCCTCAGCAGTGTCCCAGTCTCATCCCTCCCACTGGCCCTCTGTCTCACAGCTAGAGGCACCTGGCTTCTTCCCTCGCCCTTGAGCACTGCCCCAGGGCCTTTGCATGGACACAGCCTCTGCCAGTGCTCTGCCCAGCTGGGTCCTTCTCCTCACCCACCGTCAGTGCTGCTGTCACCTCCTTAGAGAGGCTCTCCCCGACCGGTCCAGCTAAAGTAGCCCTGTCACTCTCTATCACATCGTCCTGATGTGTTTCCTCATGTGTCTTATCCATATCTAAAATTATTTTTTGTTACATGTTTACTCTCTGAGGTCAGAAGCTGAGTTTGTGTTGATCACTGCTATATCCTCAGGGACTGTCACACATTAGGCACTCAAAAATGTTTGTTGTCTGACTGATGGAATGATGATCTTGTTTTGAAAACATTTCTTTACTGAGTGTTGCTGAGACACAATGTAACATTAGTCTCAGGCGTACAACACAGTGTCCACATTGCTATGGTTATGCTATGCTTACTACGAGTGTAGCTACCTTCTGTCACCATACGACGCTGTTACGAGGTCACAGACTACGTTCCCTGTGCCGTACCTTTCATCCCTGTGACTTATTTGTCCCATAACTGGAGGTCTGTACCTCCCCCTCCCCTTTCCCCTCACCCCCACTCCTCTTCCCTCTGGCAGCCACTGGTTTGTTCTCCATATTTGTAAGTCTGATCCTGCTTTGTTTATTCATTTGCTTTGGTTTTTACATTCCACACGTGAGTGAGATCGCACGTACTTGTCTTTCTCTGTCTGACTTATCTCACGTAGCATAATGCTCTTGAGGTCCATCCCCGCTGTCACAGATGGCACAATCTCATCCTTTTGTATGGCTGCAAGATACTCTATCCGCATCTTCCTTATCCATTCATCTATGCTCCTTCACCCCCTTTACCCCCTGCCCCCCAGTAAGACTTCCCCCTCTTCTCCACAGCAGCTGCTCCCACCAAGACCACGAGTGCCAGTCACTCTGGCAGCTTCCAGAGCCTCAACCATACCCCAGGTCGACCTGCCTGGATACGCAAACCCCGCCGAGCACCAACTGGACGCAGGATTGCCCCCCACCCCCTGCTTCTCTTACTGGGCTCCCCACTCCAGCACGGGCCCCAGCCGGAAACTCAGGAGGCCTGAGCCAGGCGCTTGCTGTGTCTTAGCTGCCTCCCCTGGGCACCCCTGATTCAGCACAGCCATTGGGAACAGTCCCAAGCACACAGCCTGGGTCCCACCTCAAGTGCCTCAGCGCCCACAGGAAGCCACTAGCAGGGAGTGGAGGGCTAATGTCCTTGGGCCAATGTGACGGTTAGTTCTATGTGCCAACTTGACTGGGTCACGGGTGACCCAGATGTTTGGTCAAAGAATTTCTGAACATGTAAGGGCGTTTCTCAGACGACGTTAACACAGGCATTGGTAGACTGAATAAAGATTGCCCTCCATCACCAAGGCCACTTGGGTGGGCTTCATCTAATCAGTTGAAGTTCTGAATAGAACAAAAAGCCTGATCTCTCATGAGTAAGGAGTTCGGAATTCCTCCTGTTGGACTATTTGAGCTGGAACCTCAGTTTTTTTTGGTTTTTCATGATCTCTCATGAGTAAGAAGGAATTTGGAATTCCTCCTGCTGGACTATTTGAGCTGGAACCTCAGTTTTTTCCTGTCTTCAGAATTGAGCTGAACATCGGCTTTTTCTGGATGCCCAGCTTGCTGGCCACAGATTTTTGGAACCTCACATAGTCAATCTTCATAATTATGTGAGTTAATTCATTATATGTGTGTTAATATATATGTGAGTTAATTCATTATATATATATTTAATACATATATTTAAATATATATAATATATATTATGTGAGTTAATTCATTTTATATATGTAATATGTATATATGTATAAAATACATATATACATATTTTATATATATTTTATACATATATAAAATGAATTAACTCACATAATTTAATAATATAATATATTAGCATAATAATAAATTAATTCACATAATTTAAGTATATATAATATATATTATGTGATATAATGTGATAATATATTAACATAATAATAAATTAACTCACATAAATTAAATATATATACTATATATTATGTGAGTTAATTCATTATATATGTATATATTTAATGAATTAACTCACATAATATTTAATATATATTTAAATATATATATTAAATGTGAGTTAATTCATTTTATATTTAAATATATATATATAAAATGAATTAACTCACATAATATATATATGTACATCTCCATCCTATTGGTTATGTTTCTTGGCAGAACCTGCCTAACACAGGCAACCATCAACCAGTGGGATATGGGAGCCAGTGGATAAAGGCCTCTGCTTCCTTCCAAGTAACAATATGAGCAGTACCCCACGTGGTTTCTGAGCCCACCAAAGCCACCGGCTCAGTCAGGCACCTGTATGGGAGTCTCTCCCTTCCCTGCTTCACCGCCTCTGGGCTCAGCCTCTGCTTCCTGGACTCACTCCCGCACCCGCAGCTGAGTCTCAGGCTTGCTGACGGCAGGACCCAACCTGGAGACCTCCCAGGTGCTCCAGTTCCCCCAACAGATGCATCACTCAGCCCCTAGTCTGGCGGATTCCATCCCTCCATCTGTCGGATGCTGTCCCTTCTGGTCTCCCGTGGCTGCTGTAACAAATTACCCTAAACTCGCTGGGTCGAAACAACAGAAAGGTATTTTCTCACGGTCCTGGAGGTCAGAGTTTGGGAAGCAGGGTCCCTGGGCTGAAATCGAGGTTTAAGCGGGCCTACGTTCCTTCTAGAGGCTCCCGGGAAGCATCTGGCCCGTGCCTTGTCCAGTTTCTGAGGTTGCTGGCGTTCCTTGGCTTGTGACCACATCCCTCCTCTCTTTGCTTCCTTGGTCACATTGCCAAGGAATCTCTAATCACCCCCTGCCCTCCCCCTTATAAGGGCAGATGCCATGGTATTGCGGATCCATCTGGATAATCCCAGATTATTCCCCATCTCTGAATAATCACAGCCATAAAGCTTTTTCTTTTGCCATGTAAGGTCACATTCACTCACAGATTCCAGGGATTAGAATCTGATGTCTTTGCGGGGGGCATTAATTAAGCATTGCAATCTTACATGACCCCTCCCACGACGATTGCGAATGGCCTCCTTTCTGGCCCCATCAAATCCGTTCTCCAGGCTACAAAGCAGAGCTGCCCTTCTGGAAGGCAAACCTGCTCAACTATCCGCATGCTCACAGACCGTGGATGGCTTTCTGCTACTCGTGGACACGGTGCTGATGGCCTAGCCAAGGGCAAGGCCCCCTGCATAGCCCCTTGCTCCCCACCTCCAGCCCCAGAAGCCTTGGGGGCCAGGGAGGCTCAGTAGCCCAGTGTGTGCACAGAAGGGTACTGTTGCCAGGCTCAAATGCAGATGCCAGAAAATCCCTAAAATCTAGGTTTTGGTTTTTGGTGGCCTGGGTTTTTTGTTGTTGTTTTGTTTTGTTTTGTTCTTGTTTTTGTTTTGTTTTGAATGTAAAACCCCGCAATATTTAAATGTTGGCAGCTAATTTTAAAAGAACATATAACATAGTACAGGCTGTACAAAGCAGTCTGTGAGCTGCCCCTTTGCAACCTCTGCCCCACAGCTGGATCCTGGGGCTCCTTTCTGGCCCCAGGCCTTTGCCTTCACTCATCCCTTTGCTGGAAACACTCCCCTGATGATCCGCCCCAGCCCCAGGATGCTCCCTGTCTGACCAATCCCCGCTCTCTTTTGTTCTTAGTTTTTGCTTCTGGTGGACCACCTCTGGGCCCCAGCTCACATCCCCTGAGAGGGAGGATATCGGTCTTCCTCCAGACCATGAGCCCCTCAAAGCGGAGGATGAATCCCCCAGTAGCAGAGAATCTGGCCCGATGGGAGTGCTCGACGGGTGGTATCTGGAATATTAGGACTATGTCTTGGCCTTTGAAAAAACATTCAGTGTTTTATTTTCAGAACTGAGCCACGGAGTCACCAAATTTGGAAGGATAAATATGGGTTCAAGTCGTTCCAAAATGAGCTCTTAAATTTAGATGTAAGGATTGTTTGGTCTACTCCAGCAAAGGACAGACAGGGAAAAAGAAAAAAAAGATAAAGGCTACCTGTATTTTTCTGGGCAGATTCACTATTCACTGATTTGTACGTGGTTTGCTCTGGGCACTCAGCAGGTCATTCTGACTACAGCAGGCGGGGACACCTGGATGGTCTGCACATAGGTACGCATGCCCCTTTATCCAAGTGCACCAACTCTTAGGAGTATGAATGGGAATCACTTTGCTGCCTTGTGTATGCCAGCGTGACCTTCCTTGGCACTGCAGCATCCCAGATCCCCTGCGAGGAAGGAGGTAGAAGCCACCACTTTAGGAAAATCAGTGGCTGGGAGTTGATTCTCTTGTACTAATTATGACTGTAAAGGAATGCCGCAAAGCAGAGAACGTTCCCCTCATCCCCCCCTCCCGGAAAAAAGCCCATTAAAAGAGTTCATTTTACAATAACCAGTACAAAGTAACGAAGCCGAAGTCCAGAAATTCAGTTGTGACATCAATCAGAGCCCTGTTCTAGGTGGGTTTCGGCTTGGGCTGGGCGGCATATGTGTGGCCAAAACAAGCCAGAGCAGTCGCTCCTGAAATAAAATTGAGCAGCTTTGCACGTTCCAAATTGTCTGCCATCAGCACACATTACCCTTAGGATCCAGCAAAAAGGATGAAATTTTTAAGTGTGGGGAGAGACTGTTAACTCTATGAGCAGAGGCTTCTCAAGAGCCCAGAATGCCCTGGGACTCAGGTTGGGGGCAGGGCGAAGTGGTGCGAACGATGGGGGGGGCGGTTGGCGAGGCTTTGCCCTCCAGTGTTTTGTCACACACTTGAGAAACAGGAGCATCACGTGAGGGGCTCAGGCCCTGGTTAACAGGGCGAGGTCAGTGGGGGTGGGGCAGGCTGAGAGGGTCTCCTATCCCAGGAGAAAACCGTATGGCACATTCAGGTGCCATTTTATTTTATTAATGATTTATTTACTTATTTCATTTTATTTTATTTTTTTAAAGATTTTATTTATTTATTTGACAGAGATCACAAGTAGGCAGAGAGTCAGGCAGAGAGAGAGAGAGGAGGAAGCAGGCTCCCTGCTGAGCAGAGAGCCGGATGATGTGGGACTCCATCCCAGGACCCTGGGATCATGACCTGAGCCGAAGGCAGAGGCTTTAACCCACTGAGCCACCTAGGTGCCCCTATTTACTTATTTTAAAGAGAGCGAGCACGCAGGCCAGCAGGCGAGGGGCAGAGGGAAAGAATCCTCTGCCCAGAGTGTGGAGCCCAACATGGGGCTCGATCTCACAACCCTGAGATCACAACCTGAGCCGAAACCCAGAGTAGAGGCTTAACCAACTGAGCCACCTAGGTGCCCAAAGCTGGTGTTTTAACACTGCTTTCATTTCACTGTGTGTGTGTGTGTGTGTGTGTGTGTGTGTGTGTGTGTGTGTGTTTCACATCTTCATTTTATTGTCACTCATGTTACTGAAGCAAATGGATTGGTAGAGGAACAAAATCTGGCAAGGAGACCCGGGATTTCATGGAAGCACTGGAGGCTTGTGAGAGGCCCCGACTGCAGGGCCCCTCCGGAGAAGCCCCATCTTCCTGCCTCTGTGTGGGACAGTTTCAGTGCCTGGCGTATATAAGTGACTTTGATTAAATCTTGATGGCTCACAGATTCATCCAAGCATCGGCTCTAACCTTGAAAACAGCAAAGCCTAACGGCGACTGTGTTCATCCTGAAGATAGAGCCAGGCCATGCCTCTTGAGGACTTGCTAGAAAATCTGGGGGCAATATTTAGTCAATATTTCGACATCCCCATAAACCTCAGCCTTGTGCAGCGATCTGAAATGCTCGCTTCAGAGACAGGACTTACAGGAGAAGATGGGGCTTTCATCCATGGAGATGAGGTGGTGTGCAGGGATTCCGAAGTTAGAAAGGGGTCCAGCTCCGGGTCCCCTGGTTCTGCCTCCTGCCTGGCGCAAGCCTGACCACCCACCATACGGAAGAGGGATTTTTATCTAAAAAATAGAGAGGCACACCGTATGAAGTTGGGAGGGATGGGACAGCTTGCAACTGTCATTTTACAACCTGTTTAGAAGCGGCAGTGTGTTCTGGTGGTGATGAATTCATTGTATCCGACACCACCTGGACAGCAGGTGCACACGTGGCTGGAATTTCCCATCCCACGGCTGGAACCCTGGAACCGGGAAGCGGGAAGTCTCCCGTAGTTACGTGCTGTAACTGCTGGATCTCTGAATAGGAGGCATCAGCCCACTCTGACGCTGCGTCCCCCTGACTTTTCAACCTCAGAACCACCTCTTGATCTCTGCCAGTTCAGGCCCTGACTGGCCGTTGCCTCGACGGTAAAGGATACCTGGGCCATCACATGGCATGAAACCTTGGAAAGCTTTCTGAGAAGCGTCCCTGGTATACAACTGGGTGACAAAAACCTCTTTTGTACATCCGAGACTGCCCGAAATCCTTCCATTCTCTTCACCCCAGGCCCTGCAGCAACCCCCCAAGACTCATGGCCTGAGTTGGAACCCTAATGAATCCTCGCAGGGCTCCCCCTCGCCCCCCGCCAACACGGTGCAGGTTCACATCTCCAGGATTTGCACTTGGCTGCTCCTTTTCTTGAAAACCCTGTCCCACCACGTCAGTCCCTTCATCCCAGAAAGCTGCAAGGCCAGTGTCCCCTCCCCTGTGACGCCACCCTCTGCTGGCTGGCTGCTGTGATAAAACTTAGTCTCTGCAAACGGACAGTTACTTTGCCTGTTTCTTGTAAGTTTCTTTAAGGCAGGAGATGGTGTCTTTTTCCTCTGTATATCCCTGGCCCTTTGTGTTGCCCCTAGCAAAAGGTAAAAGGCTTGGATCACATCGGAGGAACCGAACTAAGAGTTTGCTGTGGCAACCTAAAACATCAGTATAATTCCCAATGTCAAGTAGGTCGAGACTCTTGACAGAGGTGGTTGGTTTCACCTGCGAAGTTCCTGGCAGACTTGTACCCACCATTGCCTCCCTCCCGACTCCCTGCATCTGCTGGTTCCTGCACCCAGGGCTGGAGCTATGCGGTGGGCAAATGTGCCCCAGAAGCCCACCCCTGTTCTTCCCCCTCCGCTGGAACCACACAGACCTGCCCGGGCTCCCGCAGAGCCAGAACACCAGTGTGGGGCAGCCCCACGTTGGGTGGAGAGCGTGAACAGTACTACTGCACCCCCAGTAACAGGGTGGGATCTTAGCCTTCGGGACCTGACTGGTGCCCCGCCCACCCCCAAGTCCCTGCAGCCATCTCACCTTTCACTCTCCTTCTCCAGCCCTGGGAGCGACTCACACCCCTGCAATGGGCTGTGTTTCCATGCCTTTATGTGTGCTGTGCTTCCTGCCTGCAAGGACTTCTCCACCCGGCATGCTCTGCCCGTTCCCTAGCAGCCCTCACCACCTTGCTCCCCCACGTGTCCCTCCCTCTGTGACCTCAGTCCCTGCTCCCCTCCCTCTGTGCAGGCTCTGGATCACCCACTGCTCTGGGGGGTTAACAATTGGCTTCTTCTCCGATTCTTTCCTCCATCTGCACACGGTATCCTGAGGACTGGGATGGTCTCTGCGCGCTGGGGCTTTCCTCAGGGCTTGGGCAGTGTCTTGCATGCAGCAAGTGCTCAATGTGTGTTCATGGGCACAAAACTGGATATTCATCATGGTAGGAAGAATATTCTAGAAAACAGCCCACCGTGGTCTGGGCCCTTCCCAGGAGGAATGGGTATACAAGTCCTTTCTTTTCCTAAGAAATATTTGAAAATCTTTTGCCTAAATCTCGGCAATGGAGTGTATACAGTTCCCGCAAATGCTGTGGTTGAATAAAAAGGTTGACTGTGTTTAAGATATTAATTAACCACAAAGACTGATAATGGTGTTATTTAATCAGGCTTCTCAGCAGAAACGCCCAGGTTTGGGCGGGGCTGAGCCCCATCCCTTTCTTTGCTTAGGGGAAAGCTATATCTTTACCTGCCGCCTTTTAACCAATGAGAGTTCTTGCCTCCCCCTGTTCTCATTTAACTAGAACACTTCATTTTCACCAAGTAGTTGGAAAGGAAGCCACTGAAACCACTTTACAATGTCCCCTATGCAGATAGGACAAGGAGCCCACACGCCATTTAAAGACACTACTGCTTCTGTGATTGGGTCCGTGGTCTGAGCCAGCCCAAATACTTTTTACATTTTTAAAAAACCTCTTTTAAAGACATATGCTACATATAAAAGCCCCCATCCTAACAAGTGGGCTCTCTCTTATCAGAATTAACCAGCTGTACCCTGCTGCTCCCCCCGCCCCCGCCTCAGCAGGCAGGGCCTGGGGGAGGCTGGGGAGAAGTTTCTGGTCAAACACCTTCCTTGGAGGCCTGGATTTCAGAGGCCTCCCTCCCTCTGTGTGAGCCAACAACAAACCCTCAGACCCGACTCAGACAGCTCAGGTGAAGCAGCGGCTTTCCTCACTCGATACCCTCTTTCGCCAGATGAAGGACACTGATTCACGGAGAGGAGACACACACATTCCAGGCCATTTTTCATACACTGACAAGAAGTAAATTAGGAAATCGTGTACGTACAATACACGAGTCATGCCTTCCTCTTGATCACATGTAATTTACATCTTACAAAGATGTGAGTTCTTGTATTCTCACTCCACAAGGAAAAATCTCAATGATTTATTCATTTCAAATGAAAAATAGAAGGTAGATGAGAAGAATGACTTCACAGACGCATCGTTCTCGGGGCACTGGTGCGAGGCTCTCGCGCGCACTGCCCGAAGGGCTCCGTGTGCAAGTCCCTCTAATTAACAAGGTGAATCAGGCGGCAGCTCTCTAATTAGTGAGCATGACAAGCCGGCGGAAACAGGCAGGCAGACTGGTACACATCGCTGGCCAACAAAGGCACAGCACATTCCAAGGGAAAAAAAAAAAAAATGCAGATTTCTGCTAAATAACTATTAAAAGTAAGACGGTGGGGGCGGGGGGTTGGGGAGAACACCTCATGCTCATTCTCACATTTCATGTGTACATCTTGCGCATTTTCAGGGATTTCTAGCTCCTTGGTAAGACAGGGTTCCCCTCAGCTCTTTGTGCCACCTTTCCAGGCCAAGCAGGCGTTCTTTGCTTGAAATAAGAATCAACATATTCCTTTGGGATTTAGGATCAATTTGCGTGTGTTTTAACCCCGTAGGTAGGACCTGCCACTTCTCATTCCTAAGCCTTCCCCAGATTGGGAATGGCTGATGGGAAACTGGCTCCTGAGATGTACTCAGAGCGGCTGGGTCCCACCAGACCCGAAATATATGGAAACTCCCGCTCTCCGCAGAGGGGCGGAGCTCAATCAGGGCCACACCTGGTGACCCGCTCAGCCTCAAGGGGACCCTCAGCGGCAGGTGGCACCCTAGCCCCTTGCCCTGGTTTTACCTGTCTTTACCTAATGCCCAACAATCGCTCGCTAATCCTGAGCATGCCCAGTCCCTGGGGAGAGGTCTGGAGGGCAGCAGCCAGAGGAAGTCCCCGTTGCATCAGCCAAGCTTCGTGGGCACAGCCTACAGTCACCCACCGTGTGACTGTGCGTCAGTGGGGACACCGCCATTCACATTCACCTTCTAATCGATGGCACCTGGCAGCCTGGTGGGTTTGACCTCACTGAGGACGATGAATGACCCTGTGTTCTTTCTGTTCTAGCAGCTTCCACAGTGTGGCTTGAAAGGTCCTTTCTTTTGCTTCGGGGATAAGTTGTTAGCCAGCCGCTAAAAACAGTCTTGCGGATGGAGGACTGACTGACCCTGATTTGGACACCATACCTGGCAGACCCCTGCTTTATGCCCAACACCATGCAGGGTGTTTCCTCTGGGGCAGGCGCAGATGTTACTATTGTTTTAAAGTAATAGAAACAGGGTATCAGGAGAGTGGAAAAGTGTGCCATGGGTCCTTCCAAAAATGCCTGCGGAAGCAGACAGGGAACTCACTTTTCTTCCTGCTCCTTCCTCAGAGTCATGTTCTGTGGCTCTCAACTAGCAGGCCCAAAGATGGCCCTCTGTAGAACTCCCTGCATTTCTCAAGCAAGGGCCAGTCCCAACAGCAAACTCTATGACAAATAAGCCAGCCACCAGGTCTTTGCAATGGATAGTCACTCTCCAGAGAGAAATAAGAATGATGTGTTTGGAAGTGTGGGGACTCTCGTGAGGGCAGCCCTCCCTCCTCCACACCACCACTTGCCCTGAAAGACTGAGCCTTGTGAAAGATTCTTCCAGAGAAGATATAGGTAAAGATCGTGATAGCAGTCAGGAGAAGGGGGCCAGATGAAAGCAGAAGGCAAAGGGACACTGTGGCCAACTGGGAGGGTACACCTGTTTCATCCCACTGCGGTCTGGAGCTCCCCTCCTGCTGTGCGTCATGGCGGCTCCTGGTCTAACTTTTCTGCCAGCTTCTCTCCACATCCAAGCAAACATGCCCGCTCTTCCTGCTTCAACTCTTCATTCACCTTTAGGTTTATCTGGTTAGTCTCTCATCCTAAGCACAGAGCCAGTGCTGAAGAGCTTCTGGCACAGACTGGCCCACAAGGACAGCAGTGGCCAAGGGGACAGTAAGGCAAGTCTTTCTCCCCTGCCTTCCTGTACTCTCCCACCAGCTCTGCCCATAGAAGCCATTAAAACCCCCCTTCCTGGACCCACTCTTTCACAAAGCTTTCCCGATCACCCTCATCACCAACTCTGAGTCCCTTGCGGATATGATGGCATTTTTTTTAAGATTTTATTTATTTATTTGTCAGGAGAGAGAGAGAGAGTACAAGCAGGGAGAAAAGCAGGTTGCCCGCTGAACAGGGAGCCCAATGTAGGACTCGATCCCAGGACCCTGGGATCATGACCTGAGCTGAACGTAGATGCTTAACTGACTGAGCCACCCAGGCACCCCTGATGGAACCTTCTAGGGCTTTGTCATATTTGGTTTCATACTACACTGCCATCCGTGCAACAGTACAAAATGATCCTTTCAGCCAAGTCAGACTCAAATTCTACCTCTACCAACTTCTAGGAAAAGCACTTTATTTATCTTTGCATCCTTCAATGTCTGTTTTCTCAGCTGAAAAATGTAGAAATAACCTTCCTACCCTGCAGAGGGGAAAATGAGATAAAGCTATGAACTGGCTCGATGTGATATACGGCCTATAGAGGGCGCTAGGGAGTAAGTAAACAAAAATTCTTTTCATTTTGGGGCCTGTCTGGTATCATTTTTTAAAATGCTGTATTTCAACTTTGCTTATGTATGGTCCCAACCCCAAGTAGTCACAAACCAGCTAAGTGACCTCGTGCAAGACACTAAGCCCCTCTGAGCCTCGGGTTCCACCATAATAGGGGGTTAACCATACCCGTCACAGGTGTGGTTAAATGAAGTAGCGGATGTCGGGGCTCCCAGCATAGAGATCACCCGATAAACGTCAGTTAGCAGCAAGAGCTTCGTCTCTTTCATCTGCAGGAGTCCAAACTTGACATAAAATTTGAACATGAATGCTATACTCAATCAATGAACATTTGTGGAAGGAATGAGAAACCAAAGTGTGAAAGATTCGTGTTCCTTTCCCAGTTTGTATTCTTTTTTTTTTTTAAGATTTTATTTATTTGACAGACAGAGAACACAAGTTCTCTGAGAAAGAGAGAGAGAGACGCAGAGAGAGAGAGAGGGAGACGCAGGCTCCCACTGAGCAGAGAGCCCACGTGGGTCTGGATCCCAGGACAAGGGGATCATGACATGAGCCAAAGGCAGAGCCTTTAACTCACTGAGCCACCCAGGCGCCCCAACCGGTTTGTATTCTTTATGGCCTTGGACAAGAGGCCTTTCCTGGGTCCCAGCATGTTCAATCTACAAAATGGGAGAAAATCTGTCAACCTCACTGGATTGCTTCCAGAATTAATCCTTAAAAAAAACAAAAGTCCAGCCAAATGTAAGCACAGATGTAAGCATGCCAAATCATGAAACAAGGGCCATTTAATAAATTCAGGTAATTATTTCAACTGGAGTGACCATTATATATATATACATATATGTATATATGTATATATATATATGACGTTCATTATAAGCCATGTTTTTACTTGGTTACTTTTTTGCTTGATACCAAATGTATTTGCCTTTTTAACTTGTGGAAGCAAGCAAGCCACCCGCGGGAACCCATGACAGCTGTTTTTATATTAAATGTGCAAATTCTACCATTTCATTGGAAAAGTTGCAATTTTTGTACAAATAGTGTGTCTGGAAAGTTAGTGTGCTATTAAAAAGTAGAACTCCAAAGTAAATTTTTAGGGATTGCAACGCATGGAAATAAACAGTGAATTTACCTATGTTTGGGACAAACGGTAAAGATGCATTAAGTAAATTGTAACTTGTAACTTGTCTTCAGGAATATCTTTTGGTGCTCATGCCTTCTAGATGCATAACCTGAAATGCTTATTCAATCTGAAAAGAACTTAGAAATTTAAAAAGCACAAATGATACCTGTCCAGCCTTGTAGAACACCCATCCCTGCTGGTAGAAACTCCTTGTGGCTGGAGATTCTCCTGGGGCCACATCAACCATGCCCATGGGTAGTTCATATTCTTAGGGCATTGCTTTACCAGCAACAAGTGACGTCAGGGATTAGGGCTAAATGGGGAGTCCTGATGAACAGCCTTAATTCTGATTTCCTCGGTGAAAAGGCTAGCATGGGGTACACTAGTTTCCTAGGGCTGCCTAAAGTTCCACCACTAGTACTTCAAACAACAGAAATTTATTGTCTCCCAGTTCTGAGGCTAGAAGTTCTAAATCAAGGTGTCAACAGGACTGGCTGCCTGGGAGGGCTGGGAGGCTGTCCTACAACTCTCTCTTACATCTGGTCTTCTCAGCCATTCCTTGGTTTATCGATGGTGTTGTCTCTGTATCTTCACAACTGTGAAGTCCAAATTCCCCCTATTTATGAAGACACCATCTATCCTGATGACTTCATCTTAACTATATCATCTGCAAAGGCCTGATTTCCAAATAGGGTTCAACACTCGCAGGTACTGGGAGTTAAGACTTAAATATCTCTTGGGGACACAGGGAAAACTGTCAAGAGTCACTGGTTTTGTTTTGTTTTGTTTTTTTTAAAGATTTTATTTATTTATTTGACAGAGAGAGATCACAAGCAGGCAGAGAGGCAGGCAGAGAGAGAGAGAGAAGGAAGCAGGCTCCCCGCTGAGCAGAGAGCGTGATGTGGGGCTCGATCCCAGGACCCTGGGATCATGACCCAAGCCGAAGGCAGTGGCTTAACCCACTGAGCCACCCAGGCGCCCCAAGAGTCACTGGTTTTGAAGGAAAGTCTCCAAGGGCAAGGCTGGGCAGGGAGCTGAAAAGTGGGGCTGGCCTCCCGGGTGGCAGCTGGGGGAACCACCACAGCCACCATCCACCTGTTGGCCCTGCAGACTTGGAAACTGGGAGTGGCTGGCATGTGAAGAGCACATCCGTCTCTCAGAAGCTCGGTTTTGTGAGGCAAGCTCTCAGGACTGCTGTCAACAATCAGCATGTCCATTGATTGACAGAGAACGCTCGCAGGGAGAATGAAACAATGATGCTTGGGGTCTGCATGACCTTCCCATTGCCCTCCCCCAGGCAGACATGCAGCAGTGGAGAGAGTGTGAATTCATGTGTTTCAGCACAACCCGCTTTGGTCCCCATCTCCACAGCAGGGCCAGCCCTGTTCAGAGGAGGAGGGGTCTATAGGGGTCTCTCACAGTCGATCCCTGCCAACCTTGAGGGGATCAGATATGCTTCTAAGACACATCTCTTTTTTGACTATTTCCAGGAACCCTCCTGACTGACAAGCTGACGCTGAAGAACTCCGCTTTAATCCAACTCCTGTAGATTTCACCATTTAGCCCTGAGGTCACTCTCTCCATCATTTCCGGGTTCTTGGGGGGTACCTCACTATGGTCCCAATGACACATCCACGGCCTTTCCAAGAGCATGTTTGCCTTAATTAATCTCTGTTAAAATAAATAAATAAATAAAATCCACAGCACCTGACTGATGAGTCTTGATTTCAGGGTTCTGAGTTTGAGCCCTATGTTGGGCACAGAGATTACCTTTATTTCTTTTTTAAGGTTTTATTTATTTATTTGAGAGAGAGAGCCAGGGAGAGGGAGAGAAAACCTGAAGCATACCCTGCACTGAGCACAGAGCCCGATGTGGGGCTCAATTCCACAACTGCGAGATCGTGACCTGAGCCAAAACCAAGAGTCAGACGCTAAACCAACTGAGCCACCCAGGCGGTATCCTACTCAGTTCCTCTCTGAACAAGATCTGTTCTTTTCCCCCACAAATAGAGGCAATCCAGATAAGCTCAACTGGACCCATGCAGTCGGCCCTGGGAAGAGCTGGCAGCACTCGTGAACGGCCAGGAGAAACGGGTCTTCAGTGCAATGTACATCAGAGTTGGGGAAAAATAGAATGAAGACATAAGGAAGTGCTCTAAGATTTCTCTTTTTTGGACTGGGACATTGAAAGCTCCTGAAAAAAGGCCTACAACAAGATTATTCCTCTTATGCTATGTGAAAGTTTCAAATACATTCCCGACACCAATTATACTTCAATAAAGCTGAAAAAAAATAAAGAGAAACTTGAGATATTAAAAAAAATCACTGATTTTTCCAAATGACGTGACACAAAATTTTAATAAAAAGTCTTATTCTACATGGGGACTTAGAGTGGAGAAGGGAGTTGGGGGAAATTGGAAGGGGAGGTGAACCATGAGAGACTATGGACTCTGAAAAACAATCTGAGGGTTTTGAAGGGACGGGGGGTGGGAGGTTGGGGTACCAGGTGGTGGGTATTATAGAGGGCACGGATTGCATGGAGCACGGGGTGTGGTGCAAAAATAATGAATACTGTTATGCTGGAAATAAAAAAAAAAAAACTATCAAAAAAAAAAGTCTTATTCCAAGATCAGTAACACATGCCTATTAAAATATAATTATCGGAGGTCAAACAAACATTAACGATATGGATTATGCTCTGACTTAGAAACCAATTAAAATCAACATCTGAAATGAGGAGTTGAGATCATAGAAATAAATAGCTAAATAATTTCTTACATATAGGAGGCATTCCTTTAGCCCCCCTTTCATCCACATCTAAGAGTGAACATCTCGATCTTTCCTGTCTTGTTGAATACAATTAGCACCCGATCCCTGCTTTTTAAGCTCAGACTCCTTTCCCATTTATATCCCTGACACCTCCCTACAGCCTACTTGACTTGTCTGACACATTTGCCAGATATTAGGGGTTTGTGCAAGAAGAGAGATTTCTATCCCTTACAATTTGAGGACATTAATAGGCTTTTGGGAGGCTTGACATGTACATAGAATCTCTGGCAAAATTAAAAAAAAAAGAGTGGAAAAAGTCATTTAAATAGAATTATCACTAGTTTTTAAAGACTACCTCAAAGAAGATTCCCCCAGATACTGGCATATTCAAAGATTTTTTTTTTTTAAAAGATTTTGTTTTTTATTATTTGTTTGACAGACAGAGATCACAAGTAGGCAGAGAGGCAGGCAGGGCGAGAGGGGGAAGCAGGCTCCCCACTGAGCAGAGAGCCTGATGCGGGGCTCGATCCCAGGACCCTGGGATCATGACCTGAGCCGAAAGCAGAGGCTTTAACCCACTGAGCCACCCAGGTGCCCCTCAAAGATTTTTTTTTTAACTGTGCCTGTGATTCTGTGATATTTGTATGTAATAGCAGAAACTGCACAGCAGACAGATCCCCTTTAACCTGCCCCATAGAAATGGTAAATTCTATGACAGAGAAAAAGGACACAAAGCTAAGGAGAAGCCATCAGAACTAAGAATCTATATGTTCTCACCTGGGAAGAGACCAACAGAGGCCTCTGAAATAACAAATAGAAAGGCATAGAGGTTATGAACATGGAGCTTTGGAATCATGTAGCCCTGGATTTGAATCCCAGCTTCCCTCCTTTCCCCCTCATTCCTGCTCCCTAATAACTATCAACTTCAGTTTTCTCATCTGCAGAATGGGACTAATTACGGTGTTGTTAAAACAATTCAATAAGGTAATGCCTCCAGAGTGCTTAGTACAGTGCCTGGCACACAATAAAATGCTTGAAACTCTTAGCCCACCCAATAGCTCTACCCATCAGCAAAGCCAAGTCGGTGACCCAGTCTCCCCAGGGAGCTCAGTGGGCTAAGCTCTGACTGATTGAGTCCCCATTCTATAAGTTTTCCCAGCTGTGGAGCTTGTTCTGCAGCCCTGTCCAGGCAGAGAAGCAGATATCTACTGTTGAATATAGTTCCCCCACCCCCATCTAGCCCAGCCAGGTGGTGGCTACTCAGCCCATCCTACAGTCCACTTAGAGAAGCACCTCAGCAGAGAGCCCTCTGTCCACCCACAGAGCCAAGCCAGTGGCCTTCTCCCATGAGAAACCCGCTGGGCAGTTCTGCCTGATTCAGGCCCCCAGCCAAAGAGCCATGTCAGTCTGCAAGCTTGTTCTACCACTTATCCAGGCAGGGAAGCATGTTCATGGCCCTACCTGCTGCAAAGTAGAGCCTTCAGTCCCACCTGCCCAGGAAGCCTAACCAGAACACCCAGGGGGTTGTGTGGTCCACCTTACAGCCCAGCTTGCAGTGGCACCAAAGCAGAGAGCCCAGCCTATGACTCTGCCCATCTACAGAGCTGAGCCAGTGGCCCTGTCTGGCCAGGGAGCTCAGCAGACATTTTTTCTGATTTGGGTCCCAAGCCAGTGATCCATACCAGCCATGAAGCCTGTTCCCTAACCCTGCCTGGCCTGGGAAGCAAATGTGAAACCCCTTCTATGCCTAAATATGGCCTCCAGCCCTATCCAACTAGGGAAACTAACCGTAACACCTGGGAAGATGTGTGGCCCATCCTATAGCCCCACTTACAAAGACACCCGAGCTGAGAGCCTAGCCAATGGCCTTGCCCAACTGCAGAGCCAAGCCAGTGGCCCCATCTGGCTCAGGAGCTTGGTGGGCAGTTCTTACAAAGCTGAGTCCCTAGCCACCAAGCTGCAATGGCTATGGAGCCCATTCTATGGCCCCATCTGGACCAGAAGACAAATCTGCAACCCTGCCCAACTGCTGAGTATAGCATTCAGTCCCACCTGACCAGGAAGCTTGCCCAGAGAATCTAGGCATCCTGTAGATGCACCTGGACAGGGAACAAAGCCAGTGGTCCTATCTGAATGCTCCCAACCAGCAGCAACCCCCTAACTTCAGAGCATGAGCAGTGGCCTCACCCAAATAGAGACCTGTGATAGCAAACCCCACCTGACTGACGATGCTACCACTTGACCCCTCCAAAACCCCAAAATGAGCTAACTGGGGAAAAACTATCTCTGCCAAAGCAAATTTATAAAGTCTGGAAGAGGAGACAGCTTACTCAAATGTGCTGATGCCAACTCAAGGAATCAAGAATCATGAAGAATAGGAAAAATATGAAATGAACAAAGGGAACTAATAATGCTCTAGTAACTGACCCTAAAGAAATGGATATCTATAAAGTGCCAGGTGAAGAATCCAGAATGATCCACTTAAAGAATTTAGTAAACTACAAGAACATACAAACAACCAAAAATTAAGAAAACAATGAACAAATGAGAAAACATAAACAAAATGAGAATTTCAACAAAGAAACAGAAACCCTCCAAAATACCAAACAAAAAGTCCTGAGCTGAAGAATATAATGACCAAACTAAAGATTCAATAAAGAGTTCAATATCAGACTTGACCAAGCAGAAAAAAGCAGCAGTAAACAAGAAGATAGATTCATTTGAAAACATCTAGTGAGAGAAGAAAAAAGAAAAAGAATGAAAGAGTGAGGAAAGCCTACATCCCACGGGACTAAAGGAATACCACCATTAAAAGGAACAATATAGGGTGCCTGGGTGGCTCAGTGGGTTGGGCCTCTGCCTTCAGCTTGGGTCATGATCTCAGGGTCCTGGGATCGAGCCTCACATCGGGCTCTCTGCTTGGCAGGGAGCCTGCTCCCCACCCCCACCCCCCTGCTGCCTGCCTCTCTGCCTACTAGTGATCTCTCTGTCAAATAAATAAATAAATAATCTTTAAAAAAATAAAAAAGGAACAATATAGATAATATGGGAATCACAGAAAGAGAGAAGAAAGAAAGGGACAGAAAGTATACTTAAAGCAATCAATAATGGCTGAAAACTCCCAAACTTGGAGAAATAAACAGATGTCTGGATTCATGAGGCCCAAAGGACCCCAAATAGGTTGAACTTGAAAAGAACACCACCAAAATAAATTACAATTAAATTGTCAACAAAGACAAAGAGAGATTCTTGAAAGCAGCAAGAGAAAAGCAGCTCATCATATACAAGGGAACCTCCGTGAGATGGTGGGCAGATTTATTAGTAGGAACCCCGCAGGCCAGGAGAGAGTGGGATGATATGTTCAAAATACTGAAAGGAAAAAAAACTGTCAACCAAGAATATTATCCTAGCAAAACTGGCCTTTGGAAATGAAGGACAGAAAGACTTTCTTGAACAAACAAAAGCTGAAGGACTTCATCACCACAACACTTCCCTATAAGAAATGGTAAGTGATGTTCAAGTGGTAATAAAAGGATGTTGATTAATGTCATAAGCATATGAATGGATGTATAAAATTCAATGGCAATGGTAAATATGCAGCCAAGGCAGATTCTCTAAAATTGTAATGGTAGTGCATAATTCACTTACAACTCCCATTTAAAAATTAAAAAGCAGATTCTTAAACATTAAGAACAAACCAGTGGTTTCCAGAGGGGAGATAAGTAGATGGAAGGGAGTTAAGGGGGTTGAAGGGGGTTAAGAATACACTTATCAAGATGAGTACTGAGTAATATATTGAATTGTTGAATCATTATATTTTACACCTGAGACTAATATAACACTGTATGTTAATTATATTTCAATTTTTTACAAGTCAAAAAACAAATATATTAAAAATAACCATAACTACAATAATTTGTTATAGGATACATAATATCAAAAAATATGTGAATTGTAACATGAATAACCTAAATACAAGAGGGGAAGTAAATGTATAAAATTTATGTATGATATTGAAGTCATTACCAGTTTAAAATAGGATTTATATATTTAATATAAGTCTCATGGTAATCAAAGAGGAAAAACCTGTAGTAGATACACAAAAGATTATGATAAGGAAGCCAAAGTACACAGCTACAAAAAGCCATCAAATCATAAAACAAGGGCGCCTGGGTGGCTCAGTGGGTTAAGCCGCTGCCTTCGGCTCAGGTCATGATCTCGGGGTCCTGGGATCGAGTCCCGCATCGGGCTCTCTGCTCAGCGGGGAGCCTGCTTCCCTCTCTCTCTCTGCCTGCCTCTCCATCTACTTGTGATTTCTCTCTGTCAAATAAATAAAATCTTTAAAAAAAAAAATCATAAAACAAGACAGCAACATAAACAAAAAACAGTAAATCTACAACACAGAAAACATTTTTTAAAAATGGCAAGAGTTAAGTCCTTATTTATCAATAATAACTATAAATATAAATGGATTAAATTCTCCAATCAAAAAAACAAAAAGGCTGAAGGTATAAAAACACAAGATCTAACTATATGTGGCCTATAAGGGATTCTAGCTTTAATGGCATGCAAAAACAGAATGAAGGGATAAAAAAAGATACTTCAAGCAAACAGTAACCAAAAGAAAGCAGGGGTAGCTTGCTGATACCAGACAAAATAGATTTCAAGCTAAAGATGGTCAAAAGAGACAAAGAAAATTATTATATGATAGGTCAAGTCATCAAGACAATATAACAACTATAAATATTTATGCACCCAACATCAGAACATCTAAATATATAAAGCAAATATTAACAGAATTAAAAGGAAAAATAAATAGCAATATAATTATAGTTGGGAACTTCAATAAACCACTCTCAAAATGAATAGGTTATCCATACAGAAAATTAATAAGAAAACAGAAGATTTCAACAACACTAGAGACCAAACAAACATATACAAAACATACCATCTAGCAATAGCAGAATACACGTAATTCTCAAGTGCACATGGAACATTTTCTAGGATAGATAGTATGTTGGGTCACAGATGAGTCTTAGCAAATTTAAGAACACTAAAATCCTCCCAATGATCCTTTCCAAACACAATGGTATGAAACTAGAAATCAATAACTGTAGGAAATCTGGAAAATTCACATAAGCATGGAAATTAAACACCAGACCCCTGAATAACCAATGGATCAAAGAAGAAACCAAAAGAAAAATTAAAGAAATACCTCGAGATGAATGAAAATAGAAACACAACAAAACCAAACCAAACTGTGAGATACAGCAAAAGCAGTTCTTATAGTGCAGTTTATAGTGAAAAAATGCATACACCAAGAAAAAAAAATCTCAAATAAACAACCTAACTTTATACTTCAAGGAACTAGAGAAAGAACAAACTAAGCTTAAAATTAGCAGAAGGAAAGAAATAATAAAGATTAGAACAGAAATAAATGAAGTAGAGAACAGGAAAACAATAGAAAAAAATTGATAAAACCAAGAGTGGGTTCTTGAAAAAAAAATAAACAAAATTGACAATCCTTTAGCTAGACTAACCAAGAAAAAAAGAGAGAAGATTTAATAAATAAGTATTTAATAAATAACAAATAAATAAGATTTTCAGTGAGAGAGGAGACATTACACCTGATACCACAGAAATAAAAAGAGACTACTGTGAACAGTTATATACCAACATATTGGACAACCCAGAGGAAATGGATAAATTCCTAGAAACCTACAATCTACCAACACTGAACCATGAAGAAATAGAAAATCTGAACAAACCAATAATGATAAAGGATTGAATTAGTAATCAAAAACCTCCCAACAAAGAAAATCCCAGGACCAGATGGTTTCACTGCTGAATTTTACCAAATATTTAAAGAATAATTAAAACCAGTCCTTCTCAAACTCTTCCCAGAAAATCAGAGAGGAGGGAACACTCCCAAACACAGTTTAAGAGGCCATAATTGCCTTAATACCAAAGCCAGATACAGATACTACAGGAAAGGAAAACTATAGGCCAACATCCCTGACAAATATAGTACAAAAACTCTCAACAAAATCCCAGCAAACTGGAACTCAACACTGCATTAAAAGGATCATCCACTGTGATTAAGTGAGATTTATCCTTGCTCTGCAATAATGGTTCAACATATGCAAATTGATAATGTGATATACCACATACATAGAATGAAAGATAAAAATCATATGATCACCTCAATAGATGTAGAAAAGGCATACAACAAAAGACATTGTTTTGTGATGAACACTCTCAACAAGTTGAGTATAGGAGGAATGCACCTCAACATAAAAAAGGCCATATATGACAAGTCCACAGTCACCAACATACTCATGGTGAGAGACTGAAAACTCTTGCTCTAAGAATCAGGAGCAAGACCATGTGCCCACTCTCATCACTCTATTCAGCTCAATACTGCATTCATAGCCATAGCAATCAGGCAAGAAAACAAAAAAGAAGAAAGAAAGAAAGAAAGAAAGAAAGAAAGAAAGAAAGAAAGAAAGAAAGAAAGAAAGAAAGGAAGAAAGAAAGAAAGAAAGAAAGAAAGAAAGAAAGAAAGAAAGAAAGAAAGAAAGAAAGAAGGAAGGAAGGAAGGAAGGAAGGAAGGAAGGAAGGAAGGAAGGAAGGAAAGAAAGAAAAAGAAAGAAAGAAGAAGGAAGAAGAGCAAGGAGAAGAAGAAGGAAGAAGGAGGAGGATGAAGAGAAGGAGAAGAAATAAAAGGCATTCAAATGAGAAAGGAAAAAGGAAAATTGTCTCTGCAGGTGACATGATTGTATATACAGAAAACCCTAAACACTCCACATACAAAAAGAAAAGCTATTAGAACTAATCAACAAATTTAGTAGTTGTAGAATGCAAAATCAACATACAAAAATCAGTAGCATTTCTACACACTAATAAATCATCCGAAAAATAAAGAAAGAAGACAATTTCATTTACAATAGCATTAAAGGGCGCCTGGGTGGCTCAGTGGGTTAAGCCGCTGCCTTCGGCTCAGGTCATGATCTCGGGGTCCTGGGATCGAGTTCCGCGTCAGGCTCTCTGCTCAGTGGGGAGCCTGCTCCCCCACCCCCCGCCTACTTGTGATCTCTCTCTGTCAAATAAATAAATAAAAAGCCTTAAAAAAAAAGAGTTTACAATAGCATTAAAAAAATCAAATATGCAGGAATAAACTTTACCAAGGAAGTGAAAGATCTCTATACTGAAAGCCATAACACATTGAAGAAAGAGACTGAAGAAGAGACAAGGGGAAATATATGCTGTGTTTATAGACTGAAAGATTATTGTTAAAATGTCCATACTACCCATCTACAGATTCAGTGCAATCCCTGTTAAGATTCCAGTGGCATTTTTTACAGAAGTAAAAAAATATATTAAACTTATTTGGAACTCTAAAAAGTCCCAAAGAGGGGTGCCTGGGTGACTCAGTCCCAGTTGGGCATCTGACAGCTCAGGTCCTGATGTCAGGGTGGTGAGATCAAGCCCCACGTCAGGCTCCATGCTCAGTGCGGAGTTTGCCTGAGATTCTTTCCCCCTCCCTCTCCCTCATCCTCTGCCCCTCCCCTAGCTCATATGCTCTCTCTCTCTTTAAAATAGAAAAATAAAATCTTAAAAAAAAAAAGATCCCAAAGAGTCAAAGAGAAAGAACAACCATGGTGGGATCACATTTCAAACTGTATTACACAGTTCTAATAATCAAAACAGTGGGGTGCTGGCAAAAGGCCACAGACCAATGGAGCAGAATTGAGAGCCTATAAATAAACCCATGTGTATTCAGTCAACTAATGTCAGAAAAGGAGCCAAAAACACTCAACGGGAAGAAGATAGGCTATTCATTAAGGGCACTAGAAGAACTAGATATTCACAAGCAGAAGAAGGAAACTGGACCCTTATCTTGCACCATTCACAAAAATAAACCCCAAAATGGATTAAAGACTTACATGTAATATCTGAAACCATAAAATTCCTAGAAGAAAGCACAGGGAGGAAACCCCTTGACAGTGGTCTTGGCCATGATCTTTGGGCTATGACACCAAAAGCACAAGTACCAAAACCAAAAATAAACAAGTCGGGCCAGGTTGAAATTAAAAAAACTCCTGCACAGCAAACTAAATGATCAACAAAATGAGAAAGTGATCTACAGAATGAAAGAAAATGCTTTGCAACCCATATATCTGCTAAGGGGTTCGTATCCAAATATATAAGGAACTCATTTTACTCAATAGCGAAACACAAACAAAAACAACCAAATGATCAAAAATGCAAATGCAAAGAGGGTCTGAATAACGTTTTTCCAAAGAAGATATATAGATGACCAACGGGTACATGGAAAGGGGCTCAACAACACAAATCACAAGAGAGCCGCAAGTCAAAACCTCAGTGGGGTATTCCATCACACCTGTCAAGCTGGCTGATAAAAATAAGAGAAAGAACAAGTGTTGGCAAGGATGTGGAGAAACAGCAACCCCTGTGCCCTGCTGGTAGAAATGGGGATTAGTGCAGCCTGTATGGAAAACAATACGGAGGTTCCTCAAAAAATTAAAAATTGTTTTACTGTATTATCTAGCAATCACCCCACTAGGCATATATCCAAGGGAAATGAAATCACTATCTGGAAGAGATAGTTAACCCCCCATGTACATAGTGACACTATTTCTAATAGCCCAAGATATGGAAACAGCCTATGTGTCCATCAATAGATGAATGGATAAATATGGTATGTACCATAAAATATTATTCAACCCTAAAAAGGAAGGGAATCCTGTCATTTGCAGCAACATAAATGGGCCTTGCAGCATTGCACTAAGTCATATAAATCAGACAAAGAAAGACAAATACTATACGATCTCACTTATATGTGTAATCTTAAAAAAAAAAAAATTGAACCCATCAAAAGAGAGAATAGATTGGTGGTAACCAGAGGCAGGGGGAAGAGGGTGGGAAAATGGGGTGCCTGGGTGGCTCAGTGGGTTAAGCCACTGCCTTCGGCTCAGGTCATGATCTCAGGGTCCTGGGATCGAGTCCCGCATCTGGCTCTCTGCTCAGCAGGGAACCTGCTTCCTCCTCTCTCTCTCTCTCTCTCTCTGCCTGCCTCTCTGCCTGCTTGTGATCTCTCTCTGTCAAATAAATAAATAAAATCTTTAAAAAAAAAAAGAAAAGAAAAGAAAATTGGATTTAAAAAAAAAAGAGGGTGGAAAAATGAATGAAGGTAGTCAAAGGGTACAGACTTCCAGTCATAAGATAAATAAATTCTGGGGATGTAATAGACAGCATGGCTATCACAATTAGGAAGACTTTATTGTATATTTGAAAGTTGCTAAGAAAGCAGATCTTAAACATTCTTATCATAAGAAAAAATTGTAGCCATGTGAGATGATAGATGTTAACTAAATTTATTGTGGGACTCCTTTTGCAATATATATAAATATGAAATCATGTTGTATACCTTAAGCTTATATAATGGTATATGCCAATTATATCTTTAGAAAAAAACTAGAAAAAAATGTAGAAAATTCTTTAGCCATGATTAACTGCAGCATGAAAGGTATGTTCCACTGGGCTGTGATGGTGAAAATCAACTACAGTGGCTGAAATCCAGGGCCACTGACCTCTGCTCTACACTATGGCTAGGGGACCCAAGATGCAGGTCAGCAGGGCCTTACTCTGTGTGAATATTTTTGGGGGGAGGTGAGGGGCAGAGGAAGAGGGAGAGAAAGAATCTTAAGCAGTCTCCACACCCAGCCACACAGTCCATGGTGGGGCTCGATCCTGCAACCCTGAGCTCAAGGCTAAGCCATCCAGGCACCACTCTGTGTGAACATTTAAAGCTTCACTGTCTTTATCGCTTCTCTGACTTTGCCCATATTCCTTCTTCCTGTTATAGAAACACTCTATGCCCATTCAACATCTCCACTTGCATGTTTAATAATCAAGTCAAAATTAACACACCTGAAGCCAAGCTCCTGAAATTCTCCCCCATAATCTGCCCTGCCCACAACATTCCCCATCTCAGATAAAGGTAGTTCTTAGTTCCAGAGCTCAAGGGAAAAAGCTTGGGATCATTCCTAACCATATCTCAAACTCCACATCAAATTCATCAATGCATTTAGTCCGTTCAGTCTTCAAAATACATTCAGAGTCCAAGCCCCTCTCTCTTAACAACACTAACGCTGCCCTCTCCCAGAATGACTGCAATGGCCCCAATCAAACTTCTGCCCAGACTCCTCATGGTTATTCTCAACAAAGTTTGGTTGGACTTGTGATCAATTAAGTCAGATCGTAACCCTTCTGTGAATCAAACCCTCCAGTGGCTCCTCATATCCACTGGAATAAAATCTGTTTATGTTGAAGGCTTAGATTTATCTGTTTGTTATACTGTTGTTGTGTTTAGTACCCTGCTATGGTTGGGGGGGGGCAAGGGGGCTGACTGTGGCCTGCGGTAAATGATATTGGTAGAAATAGAGAGGACCAGGTACACAAGAATGATAAACAGGGAAGCCGTGTGGGGGGGTACACAGTCAAATCTGACAAAAGTGTTCATTATAATAATTCTACCACTTCTTCCCTTAGAAGGCCTCCTTCCTCCAGAGATTTATGAATATTCGGTTGAAATTTTCAGTTGTTTGTCTTATAAGGTGACCATTTTTTTGTCTGCTGCTGCCATCTCTAAAATGCAAAGGTCTCATGAACCCTTTGCTTCCACTGAGCCAAAAAGGCTTTAGAGAAAAGGGGTAGAGCTGGAATGAGGGACATCATTTCCCCTTTTGACACCAGCCAACCTTTGTGTGCTAAAATAAATCTACATTATACTGACTGCCAACATTTTTTTCTTTACATGTATACAGAATCAGGAAAACACAATTAACGGACATTTGTTAATCAATAATTATTTTTAAGCCAGAGTTCAACAATCTATAACTATCAATGACTTTTAGAATAATATTCAACAAAAATTTAAATTTATGAGTTCAGGGGCACCTGGGTGGCCACAGTGGGTTAAGCCTCTGCCTTTGGCTCAGGGCATGATCCCAGGGTGCTGGGATCAAGCCCCACATCAGGCTTTCTGCTCAGTGGGGTGCCTGCTTCTCCCTCTCTGTCGCCTACCTCTCTGCCTACTTGTGATCTCTTTCTCACCCTCTCTCTCTCTCTCTCTGTGAAGTAAATAAATAAATAAATAAATAAATAAATAAATAAATAAAATCTTTTAAAAAAATCTATGAGTTCAGTAACTGGTCAATAAGAAGGTTTATATTTTTACCAATTTTATAAGTCTCACAGACAGACTCTTTTATTTTAGGAACTCCCCAAAATACATTAAAATTTTTTCCCTTTTCAACTCTTTTAAATTACAAACTCATCACTATAAGAGAGACAGATTTAGGAGAAAACTGACCATGCTGTTTACATTAAGAATGGAAATAATTGCACTTATTTACTTTTCAAAAATGTAACTGGAGGGGGGAAACATTTTTGAACAATATACTAAGCAGCATCTCATTATTCAATTATGATGATATTCTTCTAAATCAGAAAGCTCGTTAACAGGCTGACAAATAAGGTATTTCCCATGCATGGTATTATTTTCCTTACTTTAAACTTTACATTTTGTTCTATTGTACAAATTGCCATTCAATGTGTTCTTCCACTCATCAATTCATACTCAAAATTTAACCATGTTGATACACATAGATCTAGTTCAGTAACTTTAACTATCTTATATTAATCTAATATATAAAATACCTGCTTTAAACCCATTTTCTTATTGAAGAACACAGGCTATTTCCCATTTTTTATCACTGCTAATGGCGTACAATAAAGACCCTGATTCTTTATGCACTGTTCAAAACCTCAAGGGTTTATAATTAGTTTCGGGATGGCTGAGTCAAAAGGAGTATTATTCGGGGTGCAAGGGTGGCTCAGTTGATTAAGCATCTGCCTTCAGCTCAGGTCATAATCCTAGAGTCCTGGGATCGAGTCCCACGTCGGGCTCCCTGCTCAGCAAGGAGCCTGCTTCTCCCTCTCCCTCTGCCCTATCTCCGCCTTCCCTTCCTACCCCCACCCTGGTTCTGCTCTCTCACTCTCTCAAATAAATAGATAAAATCTAAAATAAAAATAAAAATAAATTAAAAGCCTGTAGCTTAAAAAAAGGGAGTATTATCCAATGTTCTTTTTTTTTTTTTAGATTTTATTTATTATTTATTTCATAGGGAGAGAGAGCACACACAAGCAGGGGGAGCAGCAGAGGGAGAGGGAGAAAAGCCCAGTGAGCCTTAACTGACTGAGGCTTAACTGACTGATGACTGATGCTTAACTTACGGAGCCACCCAGGTGCCCCAAGGAGTATTCTTCAATTTTCAATAGATATTGCTATCTGAAGTACAATGAGCTGGACTCATTTGTACTCTGGCTTTCAGGGTGACTTCCTGTCTCTCCAATAAGTTTCAAATACTAATCAGATTTTTTTTTTGATACTATGATGGACATAAAACATTTCTTTGCTTTAATTTTGAGTTCCCTAATTACTGGCCTGTTAAGGATCTTTTCATACGCTTATTGATCACTAAAGCATCCTCTCCTGGACCATTGTGTCTTTTGCATCTTTTTCCAATTGGGTTTTTTAAAATTTATTCTGGATACAAATCTTTGGGCTATTATGAAGGTTTAAAAATAGTTTCTGAAATGGACTTGAATTTTAACCTTGGTTTTGGTGGCTTTTGTTCTTATAAACTTCATATTTTCTTTTGGTCTAATTTATTAGTTATTTCCTTTAGATACACTTTCTGGACACTTTTGTCTTAAGAATATTAAGATAGGGCCCACTATTTTCTACTAAAAATCTTCAAGTTTTACTATTCTTATTTTGACTTTTTGTCCATGTAGAATATTGTATATCAAGTAAAGCAGAGGTTCACTTTTCTTTTTTTCAAGACAAGCCAATTTTAAAGGAAAAGAACTAAGCAAAATGCTTCCATTTCAAGTAATGGAATTCCCACTAAGCCTACCACAAAAGATAATTAGAGAATATAGAAAAATAAAATAAATAAAATAAAATATGCTTGAAAGCACCAAAGAGCTCCACCATGATCATAAAGAATTGCCGGAATAGGATTTGGGAAAGAATGAAGACCCTGAGGGTAAGCACAGCAGTTGAGGTCACTTTCCTCCAGGAGACATTTGCTAATTCTGAGGTGGGAAAACTGAGAGGCCAAGAGGTCAACCTATAAATTTGCTAGACTTGAGAATAAGAGGGATTGATATTCCAACCTGGCAAGTAAATAAAGGACTAGTAAGGCCCCATCAATCTGGCTTGAGACCACAAAAATCCATATCCTGAGCATAAGTATGAACCATAGGTAGACCCTGGCAAGGACTTCTATTCAGCTATAAAATCCTCTCAAGAAGTGATATTTTAGTAAAGTAATCCTAAAGGGCTAATGTCCCCATGACAGAGGAGTAAACTAACATGATCCTATGCCTCAAAACTTTCTATAAATACAATGTCCAAAATGCAATAAAAATAACCAGACCATAAGAAAACAAGACAATGTGAAAATTAACCGAAATAAAAGTCAATAGAAACAGACACAGAAGCTCCAGACACTGAAGCTATCAAACACAAATGTTAAAATAACTATACTTCCTATGCTCAAGCCGATGAAAGATTTGAGAATTCCATCAGTGATCTAAAAACAAAAAGAAAAAGGAAATTCGAGAGCTGAAAAATAAAATAACTTGAATTAAGAGTTCAGTAGATGGATTATTCAGCAGTCTGTGCACAGATAATAAAAGAATTAATGAACTGGAAGATAAAGCAGAAAAAAGTATCCAGACTTAAGGATGGAGACAGAACTGTTTGGAAAAATTTGAAGAGAAGTTAAGAAATATAGAAGACACAAAAAGGAGAGCTAACATATCAGTAACTGAAGTCCAAGAAGAAAACAGAGTAGCAATGACTACGACTTCTTCAAAAAGTTTTAGAACATCAACCCATCAACTCAAGAAGGCTTAAGAACACCAATGAGGCTAAGTATGAAGAAATCCATACCTAAATCAATCATAATAAAACTACTAAACCAAAGACAAAGAAAAAATGTTAAACTAGACAAGAAAAAAAGATTGCTTTATTTTTGCAGAGATTTTTTTTCTTAATTTTTTATTTTTTATTAACATATAATGTATTATTAGCCCCAGGAGTACAGGTCTGTGAATCACCAGGTTTACACACTTCCCAGCACTCACTTTAGCACATACCTTCCCCAATGTCCATAACCCAATCACCCTCTCCCTACCCCCTTCCCCCTGGCAACCCTTGGTTTGTTTTGTGAGATTAAGAGTCTCTTATGGTTCGTCTCCCTCCTGATCCCATCTTGTTTCATTTATTCCTTTCCTACCACCCTACCCCCCACTTTGCCTCTCAACTTCCTCCTATCAGGGAGATCATATGATAATTGTCTTTCCCTGACTGACTTACTTCACTCAGCATAATACCCTCTAGTTCTATCCACATTGTCACAAATGGCAAGATTTTATTTCTTTTGATGGCTGCATAGTATTCCATTGTGTATATATACCACATCTTCTTTATCCATTCATCTGTTGATGGACATCTAGGTTCTTTCCATAGTTTGGCTATTGTGGACATTGCCTCTATAAACATTTGGGTGCACACGCTCCTTCGGATCACTACATCTTTAGGGTACATACCCAGTAGTGCGATTGCTGGGACGTAGGGTAGCTCTTTTTCAACTTTTTGAGGAAACTCCATGCTGTTTTCCAGAGTGGTTGCACCTGCTTGCATTCCCACCAACAGTGTAGGAAGGTTCCCCTTTCTCCACATCTTTGCCAGAATCAAGACAGATTGCTTTTAATGAAGCAACAGACTGATAGATGACTTCTCAACAACAACAACAAAAATGAATCCAAAAGATAGAGAAATATCTTTAAAAAGCTAAAAGAAAATGACTATCAGGCTAGAAGTCTGCAAATTTGTCTTCAAAAATAAAGGTGAACTAGAACATTTTCATACAAACAAAAAGAATTTAACATCAGTAGAGTTACATTAAAGGAATTATTAAAGAATATTTTTCAGACAATAGGAAAACAGCCCAAATGGAGGTTTGAATGTACAGAAAAGAAGAAAAAAACAATAAATATGTGGTTAAGTCAAAATGAACATTGGCTGTATTAAACATAATAATAATAATATATTGTGGGGATTGCATTTTATAAAAATTATTAAAATATTAGACAACAGTGCCATGTAAGCCAGTACAAAGGTAAAAAGAGTTCAAGAATTCTGATTCTTGCATTTTTCTGGGAGGAGATAAAGGTACTAATTAAATTAGAATTATATAAGATAAGTATACATGTTGTAAGTAAATACGTATACAGATGCTATAAACAGTAAGGGATAAGCACCTTTAAATTGTTTAAAAGAGTGTATAATTTTTAGACTAACTGATGAGGAAATGGAATCATAGAAAACACGTGATTAACCCAAAAGAAAGGCCGAAATGAGAAAGGAAGAATAGACCATGCGGGACAAATAGAAAGTATTGTGTAAGGTGGCAGACTTAAGCCCTGATATATCAATAATGGAAATTATATAAATAGATTAAATGCTCCAAAATTTAAAAGACAACTAAAAGACAAAGACTAACTAAAAGACAAAGAAAGTATTAAATATTTTTTTATCAACTGTATATTATTTACAAGAGTTATACCCAAAATGTAAGGATACAAGAAAGTTGAAAATAAAATGATGGAAAAAGTTATATCCAGCAAACATTAACAAAAAGAAAGCTATATGGCTATGTTAATATTAGTAGATCAACAAAGTATACATTAAGACAAAAAGCATTGCCATAGATAAGTATGAAAAATTCATGATGATACACAGTTCAATTAATGGGGCAGAGGAGACCATTCTAAATTTGTATGAAACTAATAATAGACTCAGAATATGTAACAGAATTTGAAGGGAATTTCTAAGGGGAAATAGAAAAATTGACAATCATGGTGGGTTTTAACATATTTCTCAGTGTCAGGTAGAATAGGTGGACAAAAATAATAGTCAGTGAATATAGACTTGAATACACAATAACAAACTTGGCTTAATGAAAGGGTATAGAAAACTGCATTCAACTGAAGAACGTATTTAGAGCAAGTTTCAACTGATATAATTTGATGTCTGAAATCACAGATGTTTTCTAATTATAATGTAATCAGACTAAAATGCAATAAGAATAAAACAACTAGGAAGTTCTTATATGTTTGAAAATTAATAACCTATGAGTCATAGAAGGAATTATAATGTAAATGAGGAATATTTTAATTAATTCATGAAAATACTACACGCCAATCTAATTAATTAGGTAGACCTAAAACCAAGTTTAAAGGAAAATCTTGTATATATTAAAGAAAAAGAAAGCCTAAAAAACCCATGAACTAAGCATCCACCTCAAAACTTTAGAAAAAAATTAAACCAAAGAAAGTAGAAAGAAGGAAAGAAAGAATTCAAGGGTAGAAATTAATGAAATATAGAACCAGAATGCAGTAAAGAATATCAACAAAGGCAAAAGTCATTCTTTGAAAAGACTAATAAAACAAACTCCTAAGAAGATAAAAAGGAAAAAAGTTACAAATAAGTGCTTTCAAGAACAAACAAGGGGATGTTACCATAGATCTTAATAGATATGTATAGAGAAAATATTAGAATGATGTGAATAATAAGTTTCAAAAAATGTAGGGATTGCTCCTGTTATCCCCTCAAAAACTCATATCTAGCTTTGTCGTAATGTTGACAGAAAACAGACTCTATGTGAAATCAATGCTTTGAAATTTATGACTGAGTATACGGTCAATTTTTAAAAGTACTGTAAGTATGCTTCAGAAGAATATACTCGGCTGTTGACTGCAGGGTTTCTATAAGACAATTAGGTCAATTATATCAACAATCTTATTGTTATATCATTCTTGTTTCTGTCTGTTTGTTCTTATTAGATGCTAAGAGATATCCTAAAATCTCCTACTGTGAATTAGGATTTAATATTTCTATTTGTACTTTTGTTAATTTTCACTTTATAGAATTTGAGGCCCAATTCCATTTTTGTCTATTGACAAATCAATCTTCAGTCCAACTGTCACCCCTTTGAAAGTAGTCTTTATCTTTTTCTATAGCTGGTTTTAAGATTTTCTCTTTGTCTTTAGTTTTCAACAGTTTTTAACATATATATTATCATAATTTATAGCATATTCATATATTAACATATTGTGTTTTCTATATATACATTTGAGGGTGTAGTTTTCTTTGTATTTACCCTACTTGAAGTTATTGGTCTTCGTGAATCTATCGTTTGATGTCTTCTTTTAAATTCTATTTTTTCATTTAAAATTTTTAAAAAATATTTATTTGAGAGAGAGCAAGCATGCATGTGTGCACACACACGTAGGGGAGGGGCATGGAGAGAGGGAGAGTGAGAAACTAAAGCAGGCACCACACTGAGTGTGCAGCCTGACACAGGGCTCTATCTCACCACCCTGAGATCAGGACCTGAGCTGAAACCAGGAGTCAGATGCTTAACCTACTATGCCACCCAGGATCCCCTGGCTTGATGTCTTTTAAACAAATTCTTAGCTATTATTATCTCTTCAAGTATTATTTCTGTCACAGTCTCTCCCTCCTCTTCTTGGAAGCTAATTACATATATGTTGGACTTTCTCAGTAGATCTCATTTACCTCTGACCCTTTCTTCTGCATTTTCCCTTCTTCCTACAGTTCACTGTAGACATTTTCTTCTGATTTACCTTCTAGCATCTTGCTAGTGTTGCAGGATGTCACACAAGCATCATCTGGGAACCAGTTTGAAATGCAGAATCTCAGCCCCTACTGAGGTCTACTGCGGTCCCCTTCAGGTCTATTGAACCATTGATAAAGAAGTATTGAAATCTCCACCTATAATTGTAGGTCCATCTGTTTCTTCTTGCAGTTCTTCTTTAAAGATTTTATTTATTTGACAGACAGAGATCACAAGTAGGCAGAGAGTCAGGCAGAGAGAGAGAGAGGGGAAGAAGCAGTCTCCCCATGGAGCAGAGAGCCTGATGTGGGCCTTGAGATCATGACCTGAGCCAAAGGCAGAAGCTTAAACCACTGAGCCACCCAGGCGCCCCTCTTCTTACAGTTCTATCAGTTTTCACTTCATATATTTTGAATCTTTGTTATTGAGTGAATTAACATTTAGGACAGTTATTTCTTCTTGTTTAAATGACAATTTTGTCATTATGAAATTATAATCCCTGTTATTATTTTTTTATTTGAAATCTATTTTGCCTGGTATTAATATAGCCACTCCAACTTTCTTTCAATTAAGTAGGGCATATCTTTTTTTATTCTTTTACTTTTAACCCATTTATGTCTTTATGTTTGAAGTGTGTTTCTAGTAAACAACATATAGTTGAGGCTTGCATTTTTATCCATTCTGAGTCTTTCTGCCTTTTCATTGAGGTGTTTAGACCATTTACATTTACTGTGATTATTGACATGGTTAGATTTAAGTCTATAATCTTGCTATTTGTTTTCTACTTTTTCCTTCTGTTCTTTGTTTCCCTTTTCTTCTTTTTCAGTCTTCCTTTGATTTAATTGAAGACCTTTTATGATTCCATTTAATCTCTTTTGTGAGCTTATTAAATATAACTTTTTTAAGTTAGTGTTTGCTCTAGAGTTTATAATACATATTTAACTTATCACAATCTGCCTTCAAATTATATCATATCATTTCATATGCAGTATAAGATTCTGACAATAGCACACTTTCATTTCTCCTGTCAAGCTCTTTATATATGATATTGTTGTCATACATTTAATGTAAGTTTATATTACTCTGTAATCTTTGTTAGTCTTATCTTGCTGTGTATTGCTTCTGCTGGCTCTCTCTTACGATGCCTTCTTCTTTGTTGTTATTGTTTATTTTGTGTATGTTTTTCTTTGTTCAATTTTACTGTGTGCCATTATTTTTTAAGAACTTCATCCAGGTTGGGATATCTGGATAGCCTAGTTGATTAAGCATCCGACTCTTGATCTTAGCTCAGGACTTGATCTCAGGGTTGTGAGTTCATAGCTCCTGACCTCCATGACGGGTGTGGAGTCTACTTTTAAAAAAAAGAACTTCACCAAGGTAAATTCTTTGAGGTCACAAGAAAGGTGGGCTCCTCCAGAGAGGATTTTCACTTGTTTCAGACTGTTGTCCTAAGGCACTACCAGAATGGAGACATTTTTCTCTTTCTTTTTTTAAAGGTTTTGTTTATGTATTTTGAGAGATAGAGCACACATATGGTGGGGAAGGGACAGAGAAAGAGGAAGAGGGAGAGAAGCAGGCCCCCAGCAGAGCACAGAGACCCACACCAGGTTCGAACTCAGAACCTTGAGATCATGACCTGAGCTGAAATCAAGAGTCAGATGCTCAGGGTGCCTTCGTGACTCAGTTGGTTAAGCACTGAAGTGTTAATAATAAGAGTTAATAATAACTCTTGATTTCAGTTCATGTCATGATCTCAGGATCCTGGGATTGAGCCCCATGTCTGGCTCCCCACTCCGTGGGGAATCTGCTTATCTTTCTCTGTCTCTACCCATCCCCTGACACTGCCCCTTCCTCTCAGAGTCAGGTAGATGCTCAATCATCTGAGTCACCCAGGGCTCCCCAAAAAGGGAAACATTTTATACAAAAATTTCAGATTGAGATCTCCTCAGAATGTCTAGGTAGTATGAATTTTGGGTACAAACTTATATGAGAACTTGTGATTACATTCAGGAAGGACTGCTTCTTGTCCTATCTTAGCACTATATTTCCAGATTGGTAATTTTCCATGAAATTCCCTGGAGGTAGTTGAGGGGAAGGGCTTCTTTCTAGTTTGTCCTTGCTTTAAGGGCATAATCGCTGGCATCTCAGTTATATGATCGAAGTCTCCTATTACACTCCCTATTTTGGATAGGCCCCAAGCTGTGTCCTGCACTCCATAGCCAAAAAGGAAATAAAAATCAAACTTCATGTTCATCTTCTTTAGCAAATGCCCTGAAGGCAAAGAGAAAACACCTATGCTCCTCTTTCTGAGCTTCCCTCTTTACCTGGTTTTTGGTTTGAGTGCTTCTTACTTTCTTGCCAGCTCATTGATTCATTTAATAATTTATTTAAAAGTTGCTTTCATCTGGCATTTTTAGTTGTTTTCAGTGGGAAGGTTGGCCCACGTGCCTCACCACGGCACTGTCAATAATGGACATCCTCTAGAGCGATGTTTCTAAAACACTACTTTATCATTTTGCTTTACTCCTTAAATGTCTTCAATGGTTTCAATGGTTGTACAATAACATGGAAACTCCTTAACTTGAAACCCAAAGATTTTCTAATCTGGCCTCGGCTCACCTCCCTAGCCTCATTACCTGCACAGCATTCTTGCATCTCTCTGTCTTTTGGTGTAATCTCTTCTCTCAGCTTGGGCATTGCTTTTCCAGGAAGCCACCCACAACTCAGTCTAGCTACACAGTCTCTGTTCACATACACTACCCGGCGCACCCTCACTGCAGTGTAAATCATCTGTTGCTAGATCGATCCCTACAGAAGCCACAGGAATTTCCAGCATAGGCTGTAACCCCTACTAGGTATTCAGAAAGTATTTCTTATGTGAATGAATGAACAAGACTTTATTGTTATGGTTCAGGGTTTACTGAGTGTCGAATTGGACTAAGATTTCATAAAGGATACGGGATATGAGTCAGAATACTTCACAAAATTGACACTTAATCTGATACTAATTTTCCAAAAAGTTCAAAGTCTTCCAACTTCTCACAAGTCATATGTTCTGAACCTTTTCTGCAGAAAAACCCCAGGCAGTTAAATTACAGAAGTAATGTCTTCACAGGCTTGCATCTTCCTAACAAAATTCTGCATGGCACAGGATGTCCATTTCTTCCTTAGAAAAACAACACAAAGCAGGTCAGGTCTCAATGAGCAGAGCAAAATGAAAGATTGCTGTTGCAGGGTGGGGTAGAATGGGGAAGCAGAAGGAGATTTGGCCCTTTTTTTATAAACATGATGATTGATTTGTACTAGAGTTGACCTAAATATAATCTAGTCAGTAGCATCAATTTTTACTAACTATAGAGAACTGTCCTTACTTTCTCTCCTCCCTTCCAGAACTTTCTACCAGCTGTACTTTCATCCTCCATGATAACAACAAGAACAACAAAGTCCAATTTGAAATATAACCCCAAGAAATGCAAAAATTCCAACTGGAATAAGAAATCATACGTGAAGACATTAATTTTCACTGATATTGTTCTAGCTGTTATATTGTTAATTGATACAACTTATTTATTCATAAATAAATATATTCATAGCAAAAATATGGATAATCAAACCTGATGTGACTGTCTGTCTGAGGATTTAGATTTCTTCAATCTTAGGAAATTCTCAAATGCAATTATTAGTCAGTGGCTGGAAGAGAATTCACTTAACTTACTGTGCTTCCCGCAGTCTGGTGAAGGTACTATTTCTTAATTTGGTAATTTGGTGTGGATTAGTACCTTTTCATGTTCTACAGCTGGATGTTCAAAATTAAGTAGGAAGGCATGAGATCATGCAATTATTGTGCCAATACATTTATTTGGTGGCCACAAAAATGCCCCAAAAGAGCTCTATACATTCCATGACATTTAAAAGTTTGTATATATTAAAATTTATGGTTTGGGGACATCTAGGTGGCCCAGTCGGCTAAGTATCTGACTCTTAGTTTCAACTCAGGTCATGACCTCAGGGTCGTGAGATTGAGCCCTGCGTCAGGTTCCACACTCAGCACAGAGTCTGCCTGAGGTTCTCTTTCCCTCTCCCTCTGCCCCTCCCACTAATTCTCTCTCTCTCTCTCCCTCAGTAAATCTTTTTTGAAAAAATAAAATAAAATTTATGGTTTCTATACTGCTATTCACTAAAAACCAAGAACAAATAAACCAGCCTCAATATTTAAGAGACGAGCATGATAAAATGATGTGTTCAAAGCTAAATGATGCCAAATAACAGCTCCCCACTCTGTAGGCCAATCCCCTTGAGACATCTGGCAGTTCGACCCTGGCCAGTTGCCAAGGCTTTCTTCAACTAGAGGCTGCAAAAGTGGCATCAAAAGTGGCTGCCCACATCCCAACCAACACATCATATGCTATCCTAGGCTTTTCAAGGAACACATGACCCATGAAAACAAGGATAAGACCACAGCTCCCCAGGGGACATCCTAGAACACTGAGAGAGGCTGGGCTCTCTGCTCCTGGCAAGGCCCAGGTTGTCCCTCTACAGCCCGTAGCAGCAAAATTTTACTCTACCTATGATCCCAATGAGATATCAGCATTAAGTCTTGTTTTTTCTCTTATATATCTAGAAATGAAGGAGACCCACAACACAATACAGGCAATTAAACGTAACTTCTATTTTAGTATAACTGATCAATTGATACCTTAAGCATGATATTTAATCTTTTTTTTTAAACTTTATTTATTTATTTATTTATTAAAGAGAGAGCAGAGCAAGAGAGAGAGCATGAACAGGGGTAGGGGCAGAGGGTGAGGGACAAGCAGACTCTGTGCTGAGCAGGGAGACTGATACGGGGCTCAATCCCAGGACCCTGAGATCATGACCGGAGCTGAAGGCAGATGCTTAACTAACTAAGCCACCCAGGCATCCCTGATGTTTAATCCTACTGAATCATAATTTCCTCATCAGTAAAATTGAAATCAGCTCACTGGCCCCACAGAGTTATTTTAAGGAACATTAATGAAAGAGCTATATACCTTATAGTTGCCCTATCTATATGGCAGATCTTGGGGAAAGGGATGCTTGTCATGCTTGGCACATTTTGAAAACTGATAAATATATGAAATAAATGTTAGGTAGATGTTCTACTTATCTTTCCTTGCCTAACAAATTACCCAAAACCTTAGGAGCTTAAAAACAACAAAAAATGTACTATATCACATGTGTTCTGAAAATCAGGAATCTAAGAGCAGATTAGCTGGGTGGTTTGAGCTCAGAGGCTTTTATGAGGTTGCAGTCAACCTGTTACCTATGGTTTCCATCATCAGAAGCTCAACTGAGGCTGGAGAATCCATTTTCAAACTCACATACTGTTGCTCGACCTCAGTTTCTCACTGCTTTTTGGCGAGGGCTTCAGTTCCTCTCTACATAGGGCTAACCTTAGAGCTTCTCACAACGTGGCAACCGGCTTACTGGAAAAAAAAAACAAGAGGGTTCCCCAAGATGGAACCCACGTGTCTTTTATGATCTGATCTTAGAAGTCACACACTTCTATTTCTGCCGTATGTTAATGGTCACACAGACAAATCCTGATATAATATGGGAGGAGACTACACCAGGTTATGAAAACTCAGAAGTGGGGCCCACTGGACACCATCTTGGAGCTGGCCCCCACATCAAATGAATGCATTAAAATGCCCTTTAGGAAACTTCACAACCTGTTTATCCAGTTTCTATGAGGAGAGTTCCCCATAAATACATGTGACCTCTTACACCATCCTCTACTACTCACCTCATCTGAGAATGGGGTACAATGATAGGTGATAGCCACTGGTCCATATTTCTTGACTGTATGGAATTCATCTATTTGAACTTATGAGTAAAAAATCCCTCTTCCTTCTGAAATAGTTCACGGCAGAAATCCTCATTGAGTGAGTCTACTCTACAGATCCAAACATACCTTCAGATGGACAGTTTCAAGGTTTAGATTGGTTACAGGGAGTCAGAGAAGCCACCTGGCCAGGGTGTCCAACCATTCTCTTCAATATGTCATCACTGTAATGGAGATGATAGTTCAGTCCCCATCCATGTGACTCATTTCTTTCCTTGGTTGGTTTTGAACTTAGGCAGGGAACAAGCACGTTCTTTATTAGCAAATAGACCCCAGCAAGAAGGAACACCATACCAGAACAAGGCAATTTCATTTCATGCCACTGGGATATTTTATATAATTCCAACTGAATAGGATCAATCTTCATTTTAGGAATTGTATTGGTTGACTCTCCTCAGTGAGATGGAGGAAAATTTTAATATAGTAATTAGGTTACTTCTTTTTTGTTGGAAATTTAAATCCTCAATGTTCTTTATCTTTGTAGGGGTATTTATTCCTTACAGAATGCTAAACCAGAGATTTAGCCAAGGCATTGTAAATGCATAGGGTTTTAGTTACTTGCACTCAAATTGCAATGGAATAACCATGAGATGCTGAAGGATTGCAATTTTATACAGTTCAGTCACTTCTGTTTTTACACGCCCTTGGACTCTGGCTAAACCTACTATGTGATGTGATTCTTGAGTTCCTGTGAGATAGTAACGTAATTCTTCAATTGTAAGATACATTTCCCCCACATTTTAATGTTTCTGGGATCAAGATGTCAAAAGAAACTTGTCGGTGCTTTCTTTTTTTATTGTATGTGTGATGCAGTCTAAAATTAGTGGTGTTTTGGAATTAAAGAAATGTAAATTCATGGCACCTGGGCTTATGGAACTCTTCGAGCTTGAACTGTGTAGGCAAAAGCTGTTCAACAGTAACATTTGGTGTGCTTTTCCTGATGATTTTTGATGTGTGATTTGCCTGTGTCTCCTGGCAACCTTGCTTGGCTTTGGTTTCTTGGGCGATTTGGGGAATAGTAAACCAGTGACGTGTCTAGTTGGATAGGCCATTCCCACTGACATGAGCAGAGACCTCACCAGGGGGCACATGATATCCTTTGTTCCTAAGCTGTCGTAAATGCCTGCTGGAGCTACTCTAAGGAGTGAACTCTTCTATTTGTGCCTCAGAGCCCAGGAAATTGAGCTTGATTGTAATTCTTCCAGGGTGAGGTAGGACTGAGACACCCAGATGGGTAATAGAGGAAAGAGGTTGCTTAGAACATCTAAATGCTAGGGGCACCTGGGTGGCTCAGTCGGTTAAGCATCCGACTCAAGATCTCAGGGTCATGGGATTGAGTCCTGAGTGGGACTCTGTGCTGGGCATGGAGCCTGCTTGAGATTCTCTGTCTCCCTCTCCCTCTCTCCCTCCCCCTGCTCTCTCTCTCTCTCTCAAATAAATATACATATATATATGAACATCTAAATGCTAAAAACACAGACTGGAGAAAGGGTCCTTGACTAGAATGGCCGAATATGCTATAATACTGGTCTAAGAAAAAGAGAAAGCAGAAGTGAGTGATTCTATTTAAAAAAAAAAAAAAGAAATAAAATAACAAACTGCAGCTTTTAGGAATTTAGTGTACGTTTGGATTTGAGAATTAACAATGATGTGGAAACAGGCTGCTAACGTCCTCCACCACACCAAATACTTCTTTATGACACCACTATAAGAAAAACAGTTTGTGAAGGAAAAAGATTTGGGGGGAAGATTAGATTCAAACCCTTGAGAATAGAATTCATGGTTTCATGTTGCTGGCTAGGAAATATGCTCCCCTCGTTTGAAAGTATTTATATTCAAAAGAATTTCTGTGTTGGCTTTATCTATAAGCCCAGGCAGAGGTGAAGGTGAATATAAATTAGAGACAAAGAGTCTGTTCTACACCATGGTATGACCCATAGCAAGGCAAAGGACCCACAAATGATAAAAATGCACTACACGGACCAGGACAGGGCAAAACCTCAGGCCAAACATTCTCACAGCAATTTAGAGAAGCCCTAACTTGGAGGCCCAAGGTAAGGGTATTCTGTGTAGTTACACTGTTGCATGTGTAAGAGGATTCCTTATCTAGTCCCTGTAGCTTCGTGTTATTACTGCACAATCACAAAGTGTAAGGAGAATACCCAGTCCATCTTTCAAGGTGGCGCCGACCCCTAACACAAAGGTGAGCTCCTAGCAGCCATGTTTGGACCACCTGGCCAGGCTCTCTGGCCACAGATGGCTGGACAAGTGTCAGCGGAGCCAATCTGAGGCTGAGAATGAGGCGTTCAATTTGGACTATTTCTTTGCATGATGGGACGTCAACCTGAAACCTGGAGGGTGTCTATCACAGTCTTTGACGTGGGAAGAGAGGAATGAAGCTGATTCTGCGGGAGAAGTGGAGGCAAAGGACCCAGAAAGAGGGGGAACATGGGGACAGAGTCCCAGTGGGTCCAAACTCTAGCCCTTCCTGAGGCCTGAGACACAGCTCCATTAAAAGGGGCTCCATGGGCCACCTGGGGGGCCTAGATGGTTAAGCATCTGCCTTCAGCTCAGGGCATGATCTCCAGTTCCTGGGATGGAGCCCTGATGTAGGGCTTGGCAGGGAATCTGCTTCTCCCTCTTCCCCTGCTGGAGCTCTATTTGTCTCTCTCTCAAATGAATAAATAAAATCTTAAAAAAAAAAAAAAAAGCTGGCTCATTAAATGGCCTTCTGTGGCACAACGGTTGTAGTTCCTTGTTTACTTATGCTAGCCTGAACTTGTTTATAGTATTTGACACTAAGAGTCCTAAGATAGGACCATAGATTTAATATAACTTAATATACCTCATATTTCTCTTGTCTAGCTGTGAACTACACTGTTCTCTGACCCCCCACCCCTGGTCCAGAGCAGGCCAGGAGGATGAAGGTATGGGAGACATAGTGTTTATGTAAATGTGGGTCTTGTGGTAGAGAAAAAGATAACTTTAAATATAAAAGAAAAGAATTATGACCTCTTTATTCCCTGATGGCTATATTCCCAGCTTTAGAGCAGTGACTTACACATGGCAAGTATTACTAAATATTTGTTCAACTGAATTTAAGTATACTGACTGAATTTAATGTCTCACTCTAATGTCCAACACAAGGCATCACACTTCATGTGGCAACATCAGAGGCATTCCCTGTGAATGAGGAATGAGAAGAAGACAGACACTATTTCTGTTGTTATGTAATGTCATCTCAGAAATACTAGCCAGGATGTTCAGCAGGAAAATATATGAAACAAAATGCTATATAAAATTCTAGGAAGATGGAATAGGTGTACTTTTCCCTATTCCTCTAGCCAAGTACAACTAAAAACACCGTAGAGAAATAAGCAGACTGGCTAGGGACCTTTGGGGTGGCCACCATATTGTCCTCAAGGAACAACACGGGAGTTGGTTCTCTGGATTTTCTTCTACCTTAAATATTTCAGACTTGTATCTAAAGAAGCTGCAAGCCAGGCACACCCAACCACACAAAGAAACAAAAATCCCCCTCAAAACTCTGCTTTTTCTAGACAAAGGACCAGGAAGGAGACTGGAAAATGAAGGGGATTAGAAAATGACTGTTCTACTCCAGCTAAATGCCACAGGGAAAAAAACAAAAACAAAAACAAAAACTAGTGGCCCCACCCACCAGCCAAGGCTGAGTGTGGAGCCTCGACTTCCACCCTCACCAGGCTGTAATGAGGTGACTCAAACACCGAGTAAGGCGGGTATTAGAGAAGGCTGAGTGGGGAGCTGGGATTTCCAGCCCCATCCTGCAGTAACAAGGCAGCCCTCCCTCTCCCCACAGAGGTGGTGTTAGAGAGCCTCAAAGAAGAGGAAGCACTTTCACCGCTGTCCAGTGGGACGATGATAGCATGCCCCTCCCCCTGTGAGGAGAGTAATAATAAGCCACTCATATCTCCCAACCAGGGTGGTGTCGGTAGAGCCTTACTGGGGAACCAGAACTCCTACTCCCAGCCAGCAGTAACAAGAAGCTTCTCCCCTTCTCCCAGTAGAGGCCAAGGAAGAACCTGAATTCTACCACTACTTGAGAGTAATGAAGCAGAATGATGTTTTCCCTGGGAAGCAGCATCAAAAGAAACCAGCTGAAACAAAAGGTTTCAATGAGCTCCAGATTCTCATAACATAAGAACCCAAGTGTCCAAGTTTCCATCAAAAATCACTCATCATACCAAGAACCAGGAAAATCTCAACTAGAATAAAGAAAGACAATCAATAATGTGGACACCAAGAAAACAGACATGTTACAATTCTCTAAGAAATATTTCAAAGTAGCCATCATAAAATGTTTCAACAAGCAGTTATGAATCAGCCTGAAATAAACGGAAAAATAGAAATGTCAACAAATGATAGAAGATGTAAAGGAGAAGCAGGGGTGCCTGGGTGGCTCAGTCATCAAGCGTCTGCCTTCAGCTGAGGTCTTGATCTCAGGGTCCTGGAACCTAGCCCCACGTCGGGCTCCCTGCTCAGCGCGGAGTCTGCTTCTCCCTCTTCCTCTGCCCTTCCCCTCTGCTTATGCACATGCTCTCTCTCTTTCTCTCTCTCTCAAATAAATAAATAATCTTTTAAAAGTGAAGCAGCAGCAGTAGCAAATGGATGGATAGAAGATATAAAGAAGAACCTCGATAATACCTGGAAATTTTTTTTTTAAACTCAATTTTTTACAGAAGTTCAACATGGAGGGGACAGAAGAAGAACAGAGGAAAGACTCAGTAAATTTGAAGTTAGAACAATAGAAATTACTGAATCTGAACAACACAGGGAAAGCAGACTTGGGGGAAAAACAAAAAAGCAGAGGCTCAGATGCCTGTGGGACTACAACAAAAGATCTAACATTCATGCCATCAGAATTCCAGAAGGAAAGGAGAAACAGGGTGGGTCCAAAAACTATTCAAAGATATCATAGTTAAAAATTCCCCAAACTTGACAAAGACAAAGCCTATAGATTGAGGAAGTTTTTCTGATCCCATACTTCAAACAGGATAAATCTAAAGAAATCCACACCAACATACAAGGAGTCAAACTTCTTAAAGGTAAGGGCAAAGAATCTTTCTTCAAAGCAGGGAGGGAGCAACAGTACCTTCCTTACAGAACAGCGGTTTGGATGACTGCAGACTTCTCATCAGAAACCACAGAAAGTGGAAGAAAGTGGCACAATAATTTTCAAGTGTGGAAAGAAAAGGACTTTTGACTCAGAATTCTATGCCCAGTGAACATATCCTTTAGGTATAAAGTAGAAATCAGGACATTTTCAGATGAAAGAAAATAAAGGTAATTTATTGACAGCAGACCACCTGCAAAGAATGGCTAAGGAAAGTTCTCTTAACAGAAGTGAAACTCTGAAAGAAGGAAATCTGGAACATCAGGAAAGAAGAAAGAACACTAGAAAGACTAAAATATGGGTAAATACATTTCCTTCATCTCCAGTGTTTTCTAAATTCTGTTTGACAAGTAAAGAAATTATAATACTATCGAACATAATTCTAAATGTATACACAAGCAATACAGTGGGGGAAGGTAAAGGAACGCAAAGGGAGATAAGGTTTCTGTTCAAACTGTTAAAATGTCAATACCAGTAGACTGTGATAAGTTATGTCCAAAAAAGGACCATCTAGAGCAACCACTAAAAAAATTACACAAAATAATACAGTGAAAAACACTACAGATAAATTAACATGGAATTCCAAAGAGAAAAAAATCCATAGGAAGGCAGAAAAAATAAACAAAAACAGAAGGAATACACAGGAAATAAATATAAAATAGCAGACTTAAGCCCTAATATATCAGTAATCACATTTAAGGTAAATAGACTAAATGCACCCATTAAGAGACAGATTGATAGACTGGATTGAAAAACATGACCCAAGTATATACACCATCTATTAGAAACTCACTTCAATATAATGAAGGCTTTGCTCCATGCAGGCTGCTATAACAAAATACCATAGAACAGGTGATTTATAAACAACAAGTATTTATTTCTTATAGTTCTGGGGACTGGGAAGTTGAAGATTAAGGTACCCCATATTTGGTATCTGGTGACAGCCCACTTCCTAGTTCACAGATGTTCATCTTTTCACTGTCTTCATATGGAAGAATGTGCCAAAGATCTCTCTGGGGTCTTTTTTATAAAATCCCATTCATGAGATAGATCCCTCATGACCTAATCACCTCCCAAAGGCCCCGCATGGCGGGGGACAGGGCAGAGTGGGGAAACACAAACATTTAGTCTTAACAATGATGTGGATAGATGGTTAAAAGTAAAAGAATGGGGGCGCCTGGGTGGCTCAGTCAGTTAAGCAGCTGCCTTCGGCTCAGGTCATGATCCCAGGGTCCTGGGATCGAGCCCAGCATCGAGCTCCCTGAAAGGATGGAAAAAAGCTTTGCCATGCAAACTTTACTCAAAAGAACACAGGAGTGGATATAGTAATATCAGGTAAAGCAGACTTCAGAGCAAAGAAAATTACCAGGGGAAAAGAGCTTAATACATAACGTTAAATGGGTCAATCCACCTAGAAGACAGCAATCCTGATTGTGTATGCACAAAGCAAAAGAGCTGCAGAATACAGGCCTTCCTCAACTTATGATGGGGTTACGTCCCAATAACCCCATCCCAGCTGAAAATATTGTAAGTTGAAAATTTGATACAGCTAACCTATTGAACATCATTACTTAGCCTAGCTTACCATAAACCTGCTCAGGATACTTACATTATCCTACAGTAATAGGAAGTCTATTTTATAATAAAGAGTTGAGTATCTCGTGTAATTTATTGAATAGTGTACAGAAATTGAAAAACACAGAATGGTACACAGAATGGTTGTAAATGTACCGGTGTTTACTCTCCTGATCGCACGGCTGACTGGGAGCTGCGGTTTGCTGCCACTTCCCAGAGTTGGAAGAGAAGATCATACCACATATTCTTATCCTAGGGGGGAAAAAAATCAAATTTCAAAATTTGAAGTATGGTTTCTACTGAATGTTATTCCTTTTTACCATCATGAAGTTGAAAGATCAGAAGTGGAACCATCAGAAGTCAGGACCATCTCTATGTAAGACAAAAATGGATAGAAACTGAAGGACAAGAAGACAAATTTACAAATATACTATAAGACCTCAATGTGTCTCTCTCAACAATTAATAGAAACTACATGAAAATCAACAGGATATAAGCAACAATTTCATCAACCAACAGCATCTAATCAAAATTTATGAAATACTGCATCTAACGACAGCAGAATACATAGTCTGTTATTTTCAAATGACCAAGGTACATAGAATAAACAGACCATACCCTGGGCCACGAAACAGATTTTAACAAATTTAAAAGAATATGAATCATGTAGGAGAGTTCTCTGACTACAGTGGGATCAAGCTGGAAATCAATAACAGAAGGATGATAGGAAAACTGAATGACGAATTTCAGAATATTCCATGGGTCAAAGCAGAAGTCTCAGGAGAAATCAGAATCAACTAAAAGAGAATTGTTAATACTGGTAACAAAGTTTTGCGGTGGCCAGTTTCAAAATACATATATAAAAAGCAATAACAACATTCAATTAAAATATGATGGCAAAATTATCCTGTTCACAGTAACAATAAACAGACTCAAAATCTAGGAATATGCTTGACAGCAAATGTGCTAGAGTTATATGGGGAAAAAACATAACTTCACTGAGGACCAAAACTTGTAGATACAGACAAGCTTACTGTAAAATTTATATGGAAATGTAAAGGAACTAGAATAGCTAAAACAATTCAAAAAGAAAGAAGAAAAATGGGAAGAATATGTCTACCCAAGTTCAAGACTTATATAGCTGTAGCAGTTAAGGCTGTATATTATTTACCGTATTCTTGGATGACTTAATATTGGAAGAAATTCATTAATCATCAGATAAATCTATAAATATAAAACAATTCTAATAAAGTCCTTATGATATCCACCTGGGAAAAGAAATAACCTGATTCAGCCAAGAATATTTACAGAAGAAAAGGAAATGGGGTGAGACTTAACCATTTCCAGTTACTGACATGTATCATATAGTTTCAGTAATCAAAGAATTTTGCTTGTGGATTAGACAGGCCAGTGGAGAAGAAAGTTCATAATCACATCTATGCATATGTACAAATTTAGTAAGAGTTTATGTATGGAAATGTATGTTTCATACATTGTGAATGATTTTCTAGTTGTTTGTGGCAGGAGGAAAATTAAGCTCTGGATCTCCCATATGCCAGGGACAGACATTCCTGGCTGCTTTCAGAGAACAGACTGTAGGGGGTCCAGGCCATAAAGGGGACACAGCAATGAGGCTCTGTGGGAATCCAGACAAGAGCTGTGGTTTGGAACAGGAATGGCAGAGCTCTGTGAAACATGTTTGGATTTGGGTGGATTTTGAAGAAAGAACCAACAGACGTTGCTAATGGATTTAGATGTATGGGTGAGAAGGAGTGGATTCCAGAAAGAACAAGAAACTGGAAAATAAAGGGTCCTAAGCTGGGCAAACCTGGAGAAGGTACAGACAGGTCCTAGGGTGGTGCATATTTGACATCCAAGGGAAGATCCTGGGTAGGCAGAAAATACAGAGCATGCTTATAAATGTACACACCTGGGGTTTTCAAATTTTCCATAATGAATTACACTATTTTTAACTACTTATTACTATTATTATTTAATTTATTACTATATTTAATTATGTATTTATTAAATAGAATAGTATTTCCTTATTGCTATTTAATAATTATTTTACCCAAAACAGTGATTGAAAAAACTATTGGCTATATTTCCTTGAATCCAGAACCTCAGAATCCTCTGCATTTCTAAGTTAGCAGATCTGCCCTCTCAGTAGTTCAGAGGCGATTAAGAAATGCAGATGAGTCTCCTTGACGAGACTGAGTCATTTAGGGAGATGACTCCTGGGAGCTGTGGAAAAATCTTCTGCAGAAGGAAGAGTGGGCCCAGCCTTCACATCACCCAGCACAGTGACAGGGGCAAACCACCAAGATCCAGCACCCTAAGATGGCGGGAGAGCTTTGGTCACTCTGCCCAAATGGCAGCTTAAAATGGCAGTAGAGGTGGTGAAGATTTCCACCAGACCTCCGGGGAAGGAAATGGGTTGAATCCCACTTTGATGGAACACTTGCTCCTTGCCAGGTGTAGGAGACACAAACAGGAACCTAAAGGAGAGTCTGCAGTGCAGCAGGAAGAAAAATTAACCTCATGAGAAGGAAAGGAAAGAACATTTATTAGCAACCGCTCGCCTGTGCTTATTTCCTTCCGACAAGGCTGTGAGACAGATGCCCAAGCTTGGAGGGGGATGTGGCAAACACTCCAGCACAAATGCCTAGATTCAGGGATAAGTCCAAAACTTTTAACAACAGACTTGGGAGAGCATCCCGGCCAATCACCAGCCCAGGCAGAGGGTGGGCAAACCCAGTGAGAAATGGACTTAGACTTTGTTCTAAAGAATAACCAGGAGTTTCTTATAGAGAAGTCACCTTCCTGGCTTTTGTTTTCCAGAAGTCTGAGCTCCTCGAGGGGCAAGAGGGCAAAGGCTAACTTTGTGGGGACATAGCAAGGCACAGAAAGAACACAAGCTGCCCATCCAGGGAGGGACTGAGTCAGCAAGTGCCATGAGCAGTAGGAAGACTACCACTCATTGGGAGGTACCAGCTCAGTGTACCTCAAGAGGCTGGAAGCTGGACTCCAGGCTCCCAGCACTGGCTGTGATCCCAGGGCCAAGCTCATGGTTCAAGCAGCATAGCTACCTGCCTCCAAGGGAGCTTGGCAATGAGGCCACTGGGGTGACTGAGAGACTAAAGATGGCTCTCTTCCCACATTGTCCGGGCACCAATGAAGCCTCCCAGATTTTTGTGAGACCCTGGGAAAGAGGACACTTTATTCCCACTCCCCAGGACGAAGAGGATCAAATTTCCCTCCAACCCAGTCATGTGGGAATCCAGAATTCAATTTATTTTGATTTAAAGGAAATAAAGGGAAGCTTCATTTCTTTTACATGGGGGTCTATGGACTAAGATGAATACCCTTCATAGAGGTTTCAAAGCCCCCTAGTCATTTATTTATGGAGCAAAACTGGACAGGGTGAGTAGGAAAGATGTTCAACTGGGGCTGTGGTTTTATAGCTCTCTAAGGACAGCTTCCTTCATTATACAAATAATATTTTCACTCCTGCTATGGGCAGCCTCTGGACTGGCTGTCGGCAACACAAAACTTAACAAGGACACAGGCCCTGCCATTAGGGACATCAGTCTGGAGGAAGAGGCAGATGTGCCCACAAACTATTCCCGAGGTCCTTGTAGCTTACAATTCAAGAGTCGGGTTTGTCACTTATTCACCTGAGACCAGGCCTGTTTGGTCAGTGGTCAGGAACAAGGTTACCGCCACCCAGAGGCAGGTGCCTACAATGTAAGCTAACAAGTTTCCAGGACCCATGCTCAAAGGTACGCCGGGGATAATTCAATCCAATTCAGTGCTCATTAGAGCAACTCATATGGGAAGCCTGCTCTCTAAAGGTCCCCATGACCAACAAATATTGTGAAATTACAAGGAAACCCCAGGATTCCCTAATAAACAGTCAACGAGAATGGTAATAGAGGATTAAGAGCCGAAAGTTTTAGTTAGGTTCAAAAAAAAAAAAAGCAAATAAAAATAGTCTACATGGAAAAGGTATGTGCTTTAAAGCTAAGATTCCCAGCCCAATATACGGGACTAGGCGTATATGATTGATGTTTTCTTTGCATAGCCAGGGAGTCCCACCTGGAAATAAAAGCACACTTAAATGGGATCAGTCCAGGAGGGTTTAATAAAGAGATTATTTACAAAGATGTGGGCAAGGTGTAGGTAAGCCACAAAGGATGGGCAGTGCCCTGGGGCCAAGAAGACTGGATCCTTAGACACACCTGGTCTGAAGGGGGAAGGTTACTATAGGTCTGGAGCCATGGGTCTTTGTGAAGAAGGCCACCCACTGAAAGCATGGCCTTTAGTAAGGGACTCAGTCAGCCCAAGGCAAACCTTATATGGAGAAACCTGAAGGAATAAACACTGTGGTCTCACTTTCCATTGGAGAATGTGATTGGTCTCTATAATAACAGATGAGATAAAATATAGAATGCAAGGCCAAAAAAAAAGGGCGGGGGTTGTCCCTGGGTGGCTCCGTTGATTAAGCCTCTGACTTTTGGGTTTCAGCTCAGGTCATGATCTTAGGGTTGGGAGACTGGGGGCTGCCTTGGGCTGGCGCTCAGCATGTGGAGTCTGTCTATCCCTCTCCCTCCCCCTCTGCTCCCACACCGACCCCCGTTCACACACACACATGCGCGCACACACACACGCACACACGTGTGCAAACTCTCAAATAAATAAACAAAATCTCTTTTTTAAAAAAAAAATAGAAGATAACTGGAACTCTAGGAAAAACTAAACAGCATAACCAAGACTAACACCATAAACTCCAAGAAAAACGAACAGCGTAATGAAAACTAACACTATAAAGTCATAACAAAATATTGCAAAATCAAGGCAGATTTGAGTAGAAGTCAGCAGGCTCAGAAAAAATCAAAGAAATCCTGAGTAATGGAGAAAATAACCTAGAAGATACGAGTCATATAATGAATAAAATGGCTTTTCTCTTTCATGAAAAATAAAGAAAGGTAAGCAAAAAGGGGGGTGGGGATAAATACACCAGAAAGGTATGATCTAAATAGAATGTAGAAGAAAACATGATGGGACTGTGAGCAATTAGTAGAGTATAAAAACAAATCCTTCTGAGCATTCTTCTGTGAGTAGCATAAAAGTAAGTTCACCGGAATCACTGAGAAGGAATGTAATCATAGTCTCAGCTCCAAAGCAAATAATATTTACTGTTTTTTTTTAACATATACTCTTTATAATATACATGACTTTCTACCTGGAACTTTCTTTCCCCAGATTATCCACATGGTTTAGCCCTTACCTCCTTCAGAACTTACTCAAATAATCACCTGTTAGAGAGACCTTTCTATCCAAATTCCAAAACACACAGGTGTGTGTGAGTGTGTGTATATGTATGCACACCCACAACTCCATATAACTTAATTTTTCCCCTAAGCACAACTAGCATACTAAATATTTTACTTCTTCATCTTGCTTATTTTCTGTTCCTCCTATTAGAAAGTATGTTCCACTAGGGCAGGGATATATATATATGTGTGTGTGTATATGCACACACACACACACACACACACCCCATTGTATTTACTGTTGTTTCCCCAGCACCAAGGACAGGGACGGGCTCATGGTAGGTCCACAGGAGTTATTTGTTACATTAATAAATGCTGAATCAAGCCATAAGCAAAGCACAGAAGCTATGATTGTGTTTATGCATTAGAAATTAAATGTCATTGTGCTGGTAATGCAAAAATAAAGGCACAATTCACAGAAGTTGGGGGGGTAGGTAGAAAGGCAAAAAATAAAAAAGGGGAAAAGAAGGTTAAGAGTGCTAATATTCTTTTTTTTTATTTGAGATTTTCTTTATTTGTCAGAGAGAGAGAGAGTACACACAAGCAGGCATAGTGGCAGGCAGAGGCAATGAAAGAAGCAGGCTCCCTACTGAGCAAGGAGCCCGATGGGGGACTCGATCCCAGGACTCTGGGATCATGACCTGAGCCAAAGGCAGTGGCTTAACCGACTGAGCCACCCGGGCATTCCAAGAGTGCTAATATTCTTATTTTACCACATGGATAGTCAAGGTGCTGGGCAGAAGTGATGAAATAAGAAATACAGGTTTAAGAAGGTTATTTTGTTTGAAGATTATATTTATTCATTTGACAGACAGAGATCACAAGTAGGCAGAGAGGCAGACAGAGAGAGAGGGGGAAATAAGCTCCCTGCTGAGCAGAGAGCCTGATGTGGGGCTTGATTGCAGGACCCTGAGATCACGACGTGAGCCAAAGGCAGTGGCTTAACCCACTGAGCTACCCAGGTGCCCCTTACGAAGATTATTTAATGTTGCATAACTATCTATTAACATAATAAAAAATAGTAATATAGCCATATTGGCATGAGTGAACCAAAGGAGGCAAAAGACATATAAACTAAATTTCATCAAACATAAATCCACTAGATCATTCTGAAGTTGAGACATTCAGAAATAAAACTATAAGCATAGTATTTTATAGTGTGGAAATAATCTCTGAAGACCTTATAGTAGAAATTGTTACACATTATTGCTGTAAAATTTTGGCTTCAATAATGAATGACTACATTGTATAAGACTACCATTTCTGTAGATAACAATTATAAACTCTGAACAAAATATTTTTAAAAACTATTTGAAGGCACTAGGAAGTGACCCAAAACAGGCATAAAAAGCAGAGAAGTCAAAGCTTGAAAGAAGGGAATTGGACTGGGTAAGATCTATGTTCTTACTAATTTTCCCAAAAGGTATTCTGCTATCTGCATAGGGGAGCAGCTAGAACTGAAATAGAAAGCCCAAAGTGGCTTGAAGGGTTAGGGTATGAAGCAGCCAAAGAAGTGGAAAATTGAAGGCAGAAAAGCCAGGGGTTAAAAAATAATAATAATAAAATAAAGAAGATCCACAGAATGGGGAGTCACCACATTTGCATATAACTCCCCTCAAATCCTTAGCTGGTCCCGAACCTGAATGTGCAGAGAAGCTCTACAAAGCCTGCTGGAAATCAGCAGCTGGAAGACTGGAAAAATTGAACAGAGATTTCTGCTGTCACCCAATTCGGGGGAGACAGTTTGGGTTTGGAATCCTTCCAAGTCAGGGGAACTTGCTAAACACTTGGGCTTTCCATTAAGCCCACAGAAGGGTCATGCTTTAGAAGATTATGTCCCAGGACAAAGAATTCACCATAAGGCTGCCGTAAAATCTGAAATACACTCACCCTGACTAAATGTATCCTAAGAAAATAAAACAACTTTAAGTTCAAGGTGACTGATCATTAACTAGACTACTTGATAGAACAAAAAGAAACTCGCTTTGGAGAACTACAACAGAATCCAGAGTTTCTACAACAGATCATGGAAAATGCCCAGTATATAATTTTTTTAGAAATTAGACATACAAAGCAACTATAAAATGTGACAAATAGTCATGGAGGAAAAATTCCATTCAATAAAAATAGAACCTAAGATGATCCAAATCATCAGGTAGACAAGGACTTTAAAACAACTGTTACAAAATAGTCAAAGAATTCAAAGAAATTTCAGCAGAAAATGGAAATTATATAGAAATTTTGAAAACTGAAAAGTACATCCAAAATGAAAAATATACTAATAAGCTTAACAATAAATTAGATGTGGCAAAAGAGAAAGTAAGCATACTTTAAGAAGGATCAACATAAAGTCTCTGGCATAAAAAAAAAAAACACATAAAATCTGAAGGAAAAAGTAGTCTCTGTGAAAGACATAATATCGAGTACTCTAACAATGTGTACAGTTGAAGTCTTAGAAGGAGACAGCGAAGAGCCAAACAGAATTAATAAAACCATGGCCCCAAATTCCCATATTTGGTAAAACAACAATAACAAAAAAAATCAGGGGTGCCTGGGTGGCCCAGTCAGTTGAACACCTGACTCTTGGTTTCAGTTCAGGTCGTGATCTCAAGGTTGTGAGACAGAGCCCTGAATCAGGCTCCACACTCAGCGAAGAGTCTGCTTAAGATTCTCTCTCCCTCTCTTTCTACCCCTCCCCCACCACTCTCTCTCTTTCTCTCTAAAATAAATAAATAGCCCTTAAAAACAAAAACAAATAAAAAAAAAAAAAAGGTTCGAGAAGCTCAGCATCTACCAAGAAGAATGAACACAATCACACTAAGTCACATCATAATTCAATTTCTAGAATCTAAAGAGAAAAAGAAAATGTTGAAAGCAGCCAGAGAAGGGAAAAGAGACATGGGGCACAAACATCAGATTTTTCACAAATGTCTCATGAGAAATAATGGAGGTGACTTAACAATGGAATGATATCTCTAAAGAGTCGAAGAAAAATGCTGTCAACACTGAATTCTATAGTGAGTGAAAGTATCCTCCAAAATGAGATGAAATAAAGATATTTTCAAATAAATGAAAGCCATAAGTATTTGTCATTAGACTTGTAACACAAGTAATGCTAAAGGGAGTTCTTCGGGCTAAAGAAAATGACACCAGGACGAAACTTGAATCTCAGTAAGGAATACGGAACACTAGATGGTAAATAGCTTTGTAAACATAACAAGACTTTTTTCTACCCACATATACTTTCAAAACTGTTGAAAGCAAAATAATAGCACTGTCAGGTGGGGTTTATAAGTATGTAGAAATAAAAGATATAACAACGATGGCATAAAGGATGGGGTAGAAGAGCAGATAAACGAAATGATTCCATTTTAAGGCTGTTGCATTTGTGAAACGTCAAGTATGAACTGTGATATGGGAGGTATAAAGTGTGAAATGAGAATTTCACTAGATGTGAAGCAATAAGTGAACAGAGGTGTGACATAATTTTAAATAGGATTTGATAAGCCAAGAGTACACAATACTAACCTTAAAAAAAAACACTAATATATAATTAAAAAGAGGAATAACTAAGAAGCCAAGAGTGGGAAATAAAATGAAATCTGGAAAGCAGTCAATTAATCCAAAAGAGGGCAGGATCAAAGGATCAAAGGCATGATAGCCAAAAGAAAAAAACAAGACGAATAACAAGATGGTAGATCTAAACTCAACCACTCCAATAATTGCATTAAATGTAAATAAAGTATATATTTCAATTAAATGGCAAAGAATATAAGACATTAGACAAAAGCAATACTCAGCTATATGCTACCTATAAATGATAATGCTTTAAATATAAAATAAAGTGTACAAAAATATAAACCATGTTAACAGCAGGCATAAGAAGGCTGTTGTGGCTATTTTAATAACAGAAAAGTGGACTTCAAGACAAAGAGCATTACTAGAGATAGAAATTTCATGGTGGTAAAGCAGCAACTCGTCAGGAAGATAAAATTATCTTAAATGTGTATGCACCTAATAACAGAGCTTTGAAATACATGAAGCAAAACTGACAGACATGAGGGGAGAAATTGACAACTACACAAAAATTAATTTGAAATGGACCATAGACCTAAATTTATAAGACAAACTACAAAACAAAAAACAAAATCTCCATAAGCTTGAAGTAGACCACGAGATTGTAATAATAAAGATATATTTGGTTTTCATCCCCATCTCTGACACAGAGCTCCTAAAAGCCTTGGAATTTTCTGTGATGACAATGATAAGATGTCTTTTTTTTTTTTTTAAGATTTTATTGATTTAGGGGCGCCTGGGTGGCTCAGTGGGTTAAGCCGCTGCCTTCGGCTCAGGTCATGATCTCAGGGTCCTGGGATCGAGTCCCACATCGGGCTCTCTGCTCAGCAGGGGGCCTGCTTCCCTTCCTCTCTCTGTGATCTCTTCCCTTCCTCTCTCCTACTGTGATCTCTCTCTGTCAAATAAATAAAAAAAAATAAAATAAAATCTTTAAAAAAAAAAAAGATTTTATTGATTTATTTGACAGAGAGAGACACAGCAAGAGAGGGAACACAAGCAGAGGGGGTGGGAGAGGGAGGAGCAGGCTTCCCGCTGAGCAGGGAACCCAACTTGGGGCTCAATTCCAGGACACTGGGATCATGACCTGAGCTGAAGGCAGATGCTTAACCAACTGTGCCACCCAGCACCCCTGGGTGAGGTGATTTGGGAAAACACGTAAGGGTAGGAGCTGATTGCCAGGAGAACTAAGCATGTGATTAGAAAGTTGAAAATTTCAGTCCCACCCCCTGACTTCAGGGAAAGGAAAGGGGCTAGAGATTAAATCAGTCACCAGTGGCCAATGATTTAATTAATTGTGCCTATGTAATGAACCTCCATAAAGACCCAAAAGGAAGGGGTTCAGAGAGCTTCCGGTTGGAGAACGAGAATGCTTCCACATACTACCATGCCATGCCCAAATTCCAGAAGGACAGAGACTCATCTGTTTCTCTTCACCTCCTGTATCTCTTCATCTATCTGTTGATTCTTATCCTCTAATACCTTTTGTAATAAACCAGTAAGATAGAAGGTAAATGGGTTTCCTGAGTTCCTGAGTTCTGTGAACTGCTATAGCAAATTAATCACTCAAGGAGGGGTCATGGGAACCTCCAATTTATTGCTGCTGGGGCCTGTCAGACACATGGGTAACTGGGGCTAGACACTGGCATTTCCAGTGGAGGGCAGTCTTGTGGGACTGAGCCCTTAGCCTGTAGAATTGGGTGTTGTCTCTGGGGAGACAGTATCAAAATTGAGTTGAACTGTAGGGCACCCAGCTGGCATCAAATCATTGCTCATTGGTGTGGGAAACTGCCTCCCACATTGGATTAAGGTGCAAAACAAAAATAGGCAAAGAATTCTTAGAACACAAACAGCATTAACTGTCAAGAAAAAGAAACAAAAAGCATCCAGGCTGAAAAGGCAGAAATACAACTACCTTCATTCTCAGACAACATCATCTGGTATATAGAAAATCCTCAAGAATCCACATTAAAATAAAAAAGAGTAAGGGACATATAAAAGTCAATTGCCTTTCCAAATGTGAGCAATGAACATCTGAAATGAAATCAAGCAAGCGAACACATTCATAATAGTATAAAAAAATACTTAGGAATCAATTTCACAAAAGAAGTATAAAGCTCACACTCTAAAAACTACAAAACTTTACTGTAAGAAATTGAAGACGATCTAAACAAAGGGAGAGACATCCCATCTTCATGGATTAGAAGGACTTGATACTGTTAAAGCGCCAATTTTTCTACCAATCGACCTAAGACTCCTTGAAATCCCTATCAAAATCCCAGTTGGCTGGCTTGCTTATCTATCTATCTATCTATCTATCTATCTATTTATTTACTTACTTAGTTATTTATTTTAGAATAAATTTGGACTTACACTTACTTAACGCCATACACAAAATTTAACTCAGAATGGCTCAAGACCTAAATGTAAGAACTAAAAATCATTACACTCTTAGAAGAAAGCATAGGAGTAAATCAGAGTAACCTTTGTTAGGCAGTGATTTCTTAATTATGACATTAAAAACTGAAGAGATCAAAGAGAAAGCCTGATAAATGGACTTTATTCCTCCCTCTAGTGGATCTAAAATATAATCTTACCTATTTCATGGTAGGGTTTTTTTTTTTTTTTTTTGGAACAATAGTTAAAGAAATTTCTATAGCAATCACTCTAACCAGTAGTGGTGTTAACAGTCACTATGGTGAATTAGTTTTGTTTTTTTTTTAAGATTTTATTTATTTGACAGAGAGAGAGAGAAATCACAAGTAGGCAGAGAGGCAGGCAGAGAGAGGAGGAAGCAGGCTCCCTGCTGAGCAGAGAGCCCAATGCAGGACTAGATCCCAGGACCCTGAGATCATGACCTGAGCCGAAGGCAGCGGCTTAACCCACTGAGCCACCCAGGCACCCTGGTGAATTAGTTTTTTTTTTTTTTTTAAAGATTTTATTTTTTATTTGACAGACAGAGATCACAAGTAGACAGAGAGGCAGGCAGAGAGAGAGGAGGAAGCAGGCTCCCTGCGGAGCAGAGAGCCCCATGTGGGGCTCGATCCCAGGACCCTGGGATCACGACCTGAGCCGAAGGCAGAGGCTTTAACCCACTGAGCCACCCAGGCGCCCCTGGTGAATTAGTTTTAACAAGAAGAGGTGTGAGGGGATTTTCCAGGGTTGATATGGATGCTCTGTATCTTGAGTACAGTAGAAGCCACATGACTCTATCAATTAATCAACACTGATTTATTTGGAGATTTTTAACTGTGCATTTCACTGTATGTAAATTTTGCCTCAGTTAAACTTTCCTTTTGATGAGTAATGTGAGAGGAGGAAAGGATGAAACAGGTGGCGAGCTTTTCCGTTTTGAGCCCTTCAGTACTTCTTAAAATTTGTAAAAGCAGGTATCTGGATTACTTTAAAATCTTGAAGTTTTGGGAAAGAAAACACATTCAGATGTGAAGCTTCTTATCATTGCTTTGTAGAAGACGGAAGGTGAGAAGAAATCTCTTGTTTGAGAAGGGATCATTTACACTCCCCCAACCCCCTCCTGCCAGCCAGACCACTGTTCAGGGAGACCACCCCCCACCCCCGGGAGGTTCAGGGGCAGGGTCTCAAGACAAAAGATTTGCTCTTAAAAGCTGCTATGGAACCCAAGTTGTAATCATTTACTCCCTATTGTGAAGCTACTGTACCAAATACATAATCTACAAAAGAAAAAAAAAATGAAAGTCAAAATCTCAAAAGCTTCCTTTTTTAAAAAAAATGCTAAAGCTTATTTGCATATCAAAATTGCCTCAGGATAGTAAGCAGAATTAGAAAATTAAGGAATTACATTAGAAGGGACAGAAAGAAGTAGGACAAATATGTAGAAGTATATAGAACTACCCCCTCCCTCTATCACCCAAAAGCTGGTTTCAAGTTTAAATCAACCACTCAGCAATGTTCATAAATAAAGAGCAAGACTAAATATCACAGCTGTTGAATTTTGATAATACTATTAGCACAACTGTATTTGCTAACTCAATGACAAACAAACCTTTTTCATTAAAAAATACACATCTGGAGTGCCTGGGTGGCTCAGTGGGGTAAAGCTTCTGCCTTCAGCTCAGGTCATGATCTCAGGGTCTTGGGATCGAGCCCCGCATCAGGCTCTCTGCTCAGCAGCGAGCCTGCTTCCCCCTCACTCTCTGCCTGCCTCTCTGCCTACTTGTGATCTCTGTCTGTCAAATAAATAAATAAAATATATTTTTTAAAAAAATACACATCTGGGGTGCCTGGGTGGCTCAGTGGTTAAGTGATCCTAGATTCCTGGGACCGAGCCTCTCACTAGGCTCACTGCTCGGTGGGGAGCCTGCTTCTCCCTCTCCCATTTCCCCTGCTTGTATTCCCTCTCTCACTGTTTCTCTGTCAAATAAATAAAATCTTTTAAAAAAATTAAAATTAAAATTAAAAATAAATAAACACACACACACACACACACATCTGTACAGCATTACTCCCTCTAGTGGACCTTAAAAAAAAAATCTATAGAGCAATTTCATCTCTTGGAACAATAGCAAAAGAACTTTCCATAAGTCACTCTGATCAGTAGTTATTTCAGTAGTCACTACAATGAATTAATTTTGCTTTCTTATATAGCATGCTTCTTTTCCATTCTCTATTCTCTAAGAAAAAGGTACTTAGCATTTATCTGTATAACTAACTGCTCATAAATCAGAAAAGGATAGGCATTTCAAATATTACTCACAAGGATAAAAATTTGAAAACTACTGAAGGTTGTATTATATTCAACATAAATAATTAATATTCAAAGAATTTTACAGTCACCTGCAAGTAAAGCCCAACTCCAAAAACCATTTCCACAACCCATTCGCCCAAGTGTCACTGCCAAGTGCTCAAAATTGGGTTACCCATCATTTTGTAATAAGAAATAATCCAAGTTCCATATCTCCTATTTTGATAAAGCCAAATTTCAGATATAATCTAATTAGTCATTAGACCCTAAAATCTCAAATACTGTTTGGAACTTTCTTGCAAACACTTTGTCATGCCGTGACTCCATTTTGCATCTGGGGACGCATACATAACACAGAGGTGACAAAATGACATGATTTCGTTGGCATGACTTCTATTTCTAGACTTCTGAGTTCTGCAACTCAATTAGTCACAGACGCCACTGCCGGGGACCAGGTCCCTTAAAGAGAGCAAAGATAATGACATTCAGTTGAGCTGATCTCTATAGCCTAACCCGAGTCAAATTTTAATAACCAGACAGCAAACCCTGTGCTTCAACGATCTGGGAGTAGTTTTACTATTGCAAATAACCGAACGGGGTTTCATATATCTTTTCAAAATGAAGAATTTGAAATGGCAACACATCTTAGATGTGCGGGTTCTTCCAGACGTGAGTTTAGGTAAAATATTGATGACAAGGCTTCCTGTATGTAAGAAATAACATTTAATGGCAGGCGAAGAGATACATTTCCCACCAAAATCGAATGCCACTGCCATCAACAGTCCTACAGAGGCTCAGCTACCTAAAATGGAAATGAAAATCTAATGTATGGAAATATTCTCTTAGAAAAACTCCTTAAGGCTTCACATGTATTAATGTATTAGTTTGCAAACATTAAGATCAAAGCCAAAGCAACAAATACATCCTAAAAAGTTTTTCGTCAGATTTTTATTAACGATATACAAGTAACAGGGCATAAAAAATTAATAGGCCCAAGCCTTGAAACGTGAAACCCAATGATCTCTGGCCAAGCCCACCTCCTCTGCTTTTTGTTTCAATGCTGATGGTTTTGGGTCTTCTTGCCTGGAGCGACTCTACCCAGTTAAAAAAGGAGAAAGAAAAGGTTAACAGATGGTTTCAGAGCCCCTCATCTCTTGCAGTTAAGTCAAAAAATAGCAGAGGAAAGAGAACAGGAGCCAAGGTGTCAAAAACGTGAGGCCTAAATTCATAGATGTGTAATTTCAAGCCTTTAGGCTTACCCAATAAGCTGTTAAATATTCAGTTTTAAAGAAAATCTACTGTAGGTTTAAAAAAATCCATCCACTTTACTTATAATATTGCTAACTCGTAAGTTTAAAAATAAGTATCTATTCTTTTTTAAGTATGTAAAATGTTGTACACTGGGTTCCCCCCTCCCCATACCCCTTAGGCCTTCTGTGGAATTCCATGCCCCCAGATCTTTTCTTTCCAGGAGGCCAAGTCATCTAACAGAGAAGCAGCCACTATAAAGTAGAGAAAGAAATGGGCATGAGGTACATTTCCCACTTCCTGGATCCCAAAATATCTTGGGTGCCAAGCGTTCAGCCTCCAACTCTCTTGGACAATGAAATCGATCCTTAATTGTTCACAGATCTTTACCTGACTATCCTAGAAATATGCCAGCAGCAAGGGGCAGGAGGGCCTCCCTCTGTGATGTTTAGTATATGCTGACAGACTTGGGGCCTGAAGAGTTATGTGAGGGAGAAAATAAAAATTAAAAATATTTGACTTGTAAACACAAGAAAAAACAAGTGCTGGCAAGGATGTGGAGAAAAGGGAATGTCTATGCACTGGTGAGGGAGTTACCCTTGGAAAACAGTATGGAGGCTCTGCAAAAAGTTAAAAAAAAAATAGAACCATGGTCCAATAATTCTATTTCTGGGGATTTATCCCAAGGAAATGGAAACACAAACTTGAAAAGATATCTGCACCCCCATGTTCAGTGTAGCGCCAAGATATGGTAGCAGCATAAGTGTCTGTCAGGGGATGAATGAATAAAGAAGTCTTGGCAATTATGAATAGCGGAATATTATTCAGCCATGAAAAAGGATGAGCTCTTGCCATTTGTGACATGTGGGTGAACTTTGAAGTCATTATACTAAGTGAAATAAATCACACAGAAAAGCAAATATAGGATCTCTGACCTCATTTATATGTAGAATCTAAAAAAAAAAAATGAAGCAAACAAACAAAAACATATAGATATAGACAGCGGGTTGATGGTTGCCAGAGAAGGAAGTTGGGGGGTGAGGGACCTGGGTCAAGGGGGTCAAAAGGAACAAACTTCTAGTTGCAAAATAAATAAGTCATTATAAAATAAATACAGCATGACGACTATAGTTAATAACACTACACTGCATATTTGAAAGTTGTTGAAAGAGTAGGTCTTAAAAGTTCTCATCACAAGGGCCATCTGGGTAGCTCAGTGGGTTAAGCCTCTGACTTTGGCTCAGGTCACAGTCTCAGGGTCATGGGATCGAGACCCGCATCGGGCTCTCTGCTCAGGAGGGAGTCTGCTTCCCCCTCTCTTGCTCTGCTTGCCTCTCTGCCTGCTTGTGATCTCTCTCTGTCAAATAAATAAATAAAATTAAAAAAAAAAATTCTCATCACAAGAAAAAGAAATTCTGTAGCCGCGCATGGTGATGGATGTTAATTAGATTTATGGCAGTTGACCATTTCACAATATAGACAAATATCAAATCATTATGTTGCACACCTAAAACTAATATAAGGTTGATGTCAGTTATATCTTGGTTAAAAAAAAATTTTTTTTAAACCACCAAAGATATATTTGACTTGATCTTTCAAAAGAAAAAATTTGCCTGGTTCTAATCTATATTTATTAGCAACACATTTTAAACAGACAGAATGAAGAATAACTACACTAAAGCCAAAACACACCCACTTTGACTGAGAACAATGGCGGAGACCACCGTCAGAGGGACCTAAATGTGGACATGGACACCAGTGTGGAGCTCTGATGGGAGGGGAGAAAGAAGGGGCTCCTGGCACCATACTAACGAGGGTTCTCCTCTCCCCAAAGAGGAGTCCCCACGGGCCACATGACTGACTGCCACCACTGCCAGCCCTCAGTCCTGCCTTCAGTGGCTGGACCCTCCCCACCAGACACACAGCTTCTGATGTAGCAAGGCCCACACTAGCTTCTCCTTCTTTAGACCATCTGCACCAGATTCTCTCCGTTACAACGAGATCTGCCCCCATGGGATCCGCTCCTTGTTTGATCACTCCCTCCTTCTTGCCATCCCCCAAGCCTCCTGGTTTTGCAGCATGAAATGGGTGGGAAGAAGAAGAAATTGAAAAGAGGGGAGTAAGGAGGAGAAATGAGAACCAAGGTCATCATCTGAACTTGAGGAAGGGAAAGAGTGTTAAGGAGAAAAGAATCCATAAATCAGGGGTCTTAGAGAGTGGCAGAGAGACCCAGCTGGGGAAGTGGATTCGGCTGCTGAGCTCTGCTAAGGATCTGCTTAAAGTTTGTGGTCATATAATTAAAGTAGGGCCAAGTTAGTGTGGTATTGGGGGAGGAGGAGGGACAAGGGACTGGAGACTTCTAAGAAGAGTACAGTTATGGACCACACACAGAGCTCTATTTCTAGTTACCTAAAAGGGGATTTGAATTAAATGGGCAGAGAGATTTTCTCCAGGAAGCAGAATTACGGGTAGCCTTTGTTAACCTCTTTATACTTCTTAGGATTTTCTTAAGATTTTGCAAAGAGTAGGTATTTCCTTTTATAAACAGATAAAAACAATAAAGCCATCTCCAAAACATATTAAAAAATTAAAAATCCAGTGAAATGAGGTTTTGTTAGGAAAGAAAGCAACTAACCCAATTTCTTACAGGAAAAAAAAATGCTGCCCTAAATTTGGATGCTTCCTTGACTATTAATTTGGATATTTAATGATAACCCTCTCCAACAGGAAAAATACTAATGAATCACTTGGGGAAAATGAAGAAAAGCACAGTACTAGAAAAACACACCCACGAACACATCTGCAAAGCTATAGAAAACATATTGTCCACGGGACCTGTGTGGCCTCTTTGGAGATTTCCAGGTAAAACGGCAGGAGATCATTTTCCAGTCATGCCTGGAAGGTGGTGTCAGGAGGAAGAATTCCCCACCAGGTCAGTCTGTGATGTAGTAGAGTGAAGAAGGAGGGTGACCTTGAAAGGTTGGTGACTCAGGAGGGCAACCTTGACAGGTTGGTGACTCAGAACCCATGACAGGACTGTAGTCTGTTGCCTATTGTGAGCAGCCTAGTCTGCTCTATGAAGGCGAGGAGAGAGGGGCCCCAGAGCCCCTTCCCTATCATACGGCAGGCTGAGCACAGAGGTCCAATTTGGGAGGAAGTGTGATGCCTCCAGTTTTCTGGGCTCTGAAGGTCAGTGGACTGTGGGAGTCCTGCTTGCCCTGGGCAGCCATTCCAGCAGTGGCTGGAGCTCCCTCTGTCAGCCATACTTGCTTCATCTGAAAATCAAATCTTCCTCAAAGCGTCTGTGTTCTTGAGACTTAACGTCTAAGGACTTGATCAAGTATGTCAAGAAAGACCAACCTGTGGGCTTTGGGGGTTGGCGGGGAGAGGGAGATGCCCCGTTAAGTGTACACAGATATATGATGCTTGGGTCTGTCTTGACCAATCCCAGCTTTCCCAGAATTCCCAGAATTCCCCAGAATTCCCACCAATCCCAGGAAAGTAGTTGACTGAAAGACCCTTCCCTTCCTCCCACTTTAAATTTTAGGGATAATAAATTACCATGAAATTAATTTATCTTTACCATTACACTTTGACTGTGAGGCCTGAGCCAAGGACATTTGTCTGTTAAAGTCTTTGTAGATGTAACATTTCTGTATGCCTGAAATACATCTGTGTATAATACCGATATTGGGAAAATCTATTAATATTTTGTAAAGATGACATGTTTGGTATAGCATTTGGCTTTTTCTGGGGGAAAAGAACAGAATCCCACAAAATGGTAGAAATTCTACCTGGCAGACTGCCCAGGCATGACCCATATACTCATCCCAATGGGTTGAGGTCTTCATGAATGGGAAGCTATTGTTTGAAAAGATCATTTCTGATATAATTGGAAATTGGGGGGGAGGGTCCTTTTTTTAAAGATTTTATTTATTTATTTGACAGAGAGAGAGATATCACAAGTAGACAGAGAGGCAGGCAGAGAGAGAGGAGGAAGCAGACTCCCTGCTGAGCAGAGAGCCGGATGCTGGGCTTGATCCCAGGACCCTGAGACTATGACCTGAGCTGAAGGCAGAGACTTAAACACTGAGACCGCCAGGTGAGGGTCTTAAGACCCTCCATAAAAAACACATTTCTGACTACTTTGCTTTTCACTCAGAAGAAAAAAAAAAAAGAACTCCTAAAGCTGCCCCAGCTGGGACAAAGACCAAAAGACCATAAACCAGGGTTTCTCACTGGGATTGTGTGATAATCAGGTCCAGCACATTCCAGAATGGTGTTTGTTTCTGATACTTGGCAGCTGTACAAGGTTGGTACAAGTGAGGAGGAATTCTGCTCTGCCTGACCTCGTTTAGGAACGGGAATACACATCCCTTTAGAGTATGAAACCCTGAGTGTTCACGCTTTAATCTTTCAAACTCGCACCTTCCCAGGGCACCCTCGGCTTTCATCAGTGCTTTTCTCATAGTCATGCCTCTTTATAGTTTTATAATTTTTTAAAGGTAATACTAGAAGAGTTTAAGGCATCGGTATCCATTTTTCATTAAAGTGTCAAAACTCCCGATACTACAGAGTCACCACCATGCCAACAGTTTCAATTTTAAACCCATTTCCCCCATTCTGATGACATTAGAACTTCACCTATGGCACTATTACCTTATAACTTTCATTTTTAATTAAAGAAGTTAAATTGGCAACAGAAAACACTTCGCTTTCACATTAGCTTTGTTAATAAAAAGTGAGAGTTAAAAGCAGAGTACCTGTGGATAAAAATCTAGTTCTAAGCTCCAGTTTCTCCTTCATCTCATGAAGTCGGTAAGTTAAAATAAAAGAAACAAGAGAAGATAAAAATATTTTCAAACTAACCATTTTGGCTCATTATTAGCCTAGAAACTAGAATAGCTATTTCTATGTAGCAAAAATTTCACACTTCTGCAGATCCTCTGCAAAATGGTTAAGTAATTAGTAAAGAAAGGTGGCCAAAATCCCGAAGAAGATGAAAGAAAAAGAATTACTCTCAAAAAACAAACAAACAAACAAAAAACTGCAAACAAACATGGTAGATGTTGATGCAAAAGAAGGAAAACCTGCAATTATCAAATCTAACTAAAGAACTAATGTTAAGGTATGGAAGCAATATACAGCTGTAAAGTGTTTTTATCATGATAAAATTTTATCATGATAAAATTGCAAATCGCAATACTTTCATTTAGCTAACATAAAGAGAAGGGAAAATCTGGATGTCTTCTTTATCAGTTATCAGAGAGATACATGTGTACATCTTCTAAAATTGGAGAAAAGCTCTATTTCAAACTAACAAGTTGAAAAAACAAAATACCAGATTTCCAGTCAATTCTCTTAAAATTCATTCTTCTAGCTAAGAGTACCCCACTACCAACCAACCAACAAAAAACAAAAACAACAACAACCACAAAAACCCAAAAGCTTAAAATGGAACTAAGAAGGCAACAATCATACTAACCAAGAAAAGCAAGAAAAAACAGTCAAACTTTGCACAAGACACAATTTTATTAGATTTCATGAGAGGAAGAAAGAAAACTGACCAACTCCTCTCTCTCTCTCTCAAGATCATACTAAAATTGTATAAAAAAAATGTAAAACAAAAGTGTAAGTTCATGAAAACAAAGAGCCCCGAAAAGAAGCACCTCTCAATGAATGTGTCAACTGTCAACAAATTGTTCGAAAAGACAGAGCCGATGAAAGAATTCTGGTTCCAGTAAGACAGAACAGTACACTCCACCCTGTCTCTCCCACTGAATGCAGCGATAAAATGTCGGCAGAATGCATGAATCCTCTATGAGGATTCTGAGAAAGAAGTGATAGATTGGGGGTGGGGAAGAACATAGTTTGAGGTACCAGCAAACAACTTCTTTTCCTCCCAGGAGCCCCCAGTCTAGTCGCAGCGCAACTGGAAACTGGAATGGCCCCTGGTATAGAGAATGCTCCAGGACATGCCCCCTTGCTCTGGTTTGAGGAACAGGGAAAGGGCCCCCTAACACTCAGAGTTAGTGTGAGAAATAGCACCTTTGTTTTTTGTTCCCCATTTCCTTCTGCCTCAGCCCAGTGCATGGCAGAGCTGGATAAAGAAAGTTTCCGTGGGGTGCCTGGGTAGCTCAGTGGGTTAAGCCTCTGCCTTCAGCTCAGGTCATGATCCCAGGGTCCTGGCATCCAGTCCCACATCAGGGTCTCTGCTCAGCGGGGAGCCTGCTTCCCCTGCTCTCTCTGCTTGCCTCTCTGCCTACTTGTGATCTCTCTCAAGAAGAAGAAGAAGAAGAAGGAAAGAAAGAAAGAAAGCTTTCATTTTCTGACCCCAGAGGATTGAAAAAAAGATACCCAGGAAACAGGAAGGTATCTGAGAGATTGGGAAGAGGCAGAATCTGGAAAAAGCAGCCCCGTGAAGTTATTCATGAACTCCTGGACAAATCTCTGAGTGGTACCTGCCTGCACCTAACCCTAAACTCTCCAGGACAGACTGTGTGAAGGGAACAGCAGGATAAAACACAGCCCAAGTCCCAGATGGTTGGTGGTAGTGCATACCTGGGACAGATCTAGCAGCATTGCAAAGGCTTTGCAAATGGAATTGACTTTGGAAACATAACCCATAGATAGATCTGACTGGAACTTGTAGCCTGAATCTAAGTGGGTAGATGAAGGTTTAATACATAAGATAATTATAACATGAAAGGGGGAAGGATAGACCTATATGGTGGTAAGTTTCTATATTCTTCCTGAAGTATTAAAATATTGATTCTAAACATACTGAAAAAATAAGTCATTTTTATTGTAATCCCTAGAGCAATGGAACCTAGAGATATTACCAAAAACAAAAGAGATCAACTAAAATGAACTACTGAAAAATATCTAGGGACACCCGGGTGGCTCATTCAGTTAAGCGTCTGCCTTCAGCTCAGGTCATGATCCCAGGGTCCTGGGGTCAAGACCCACATCGGGCTCCCTGCTGAGAGGGGGGCCTGCTTCTCCCTCTGCCTGCCCCTCTCCCTTCTTGTCCTCACTCACTCTTTCTTTCTCTCTCTCTGAAAAATAAACAAATAAAATATTTTTAAATTATAAATATTTAAATATTCATTAATGTATATAGCACCCTACTAATAATAGTTGAAATTTGAATCAGCCTAGATGTTCTTCAACAGGTGAATGATTAAACAAACTGTGGTACCTACATACTATAAAATATTACTCAGCAATAACATGGAACATACTATTAATACAGGTAACAACTTGGATGAATCTCCAGAAAATTAAGCTGAGTGAAAAAAAGCCAACCCCAAAGGCTATATATTCTATGATTCCATTTTTTTAAAAGATTGTATTTATTTATTTGACAGAGAGAGACAGCGAGAGAGGGAACACAAGCAGGGGGACTGGGAGAGGGAGAAGCAGGCTTCCCACTGAGCAGGGAGCCTGGTGTGGGGCTCGATCCCAAGACCCTGGGATCATGACCTGAGCCAAAGGCAGACACTTAACAAATGAGCCACCCAGGCACCCCTCTATGATTCCATTTATATAACATTTTTTAAATAACAAAATTTTAAAGATTTTATTTATTTATTTGAGAGAGAATGAGTGAGAGAGAAGGTCAGAGGGAGAAGCAGACTCCCCAAGGAGCTGGGACTCGATCCTGGAAGTCCGGGATCATGATCTGAGCCCAAGGCAGTCGCTCAACCAACTGAGTCACCCAGGTGCCCAAAATAACAAAATTTTAGAAGGGAGGAAAGATTAGTGGCTGCTAAGGGTCAGGCCAGGGTAGCTGGAGGAAGGTAAAAGTGCTTATAAAAGGGAAACCCAAGGGATCCTTGGACTCCGTGTGTTGTTGGAGCTGGGCAGTATGCTGACTGGAGTGGTAGATACACAAATATATGCAGGTGATTAAACTGTATAGAACTGGGTGCCTTGGTGGCTCAGTGGGTTAAACCTCTGCCTTCAGCTCAGGTCATGATCTCAGGGACCTGGGATCGAGCCCCATATCGGGCTCTCTGCTCAGTGGAGAGCCTGCTTCCCTTCCCCTCTCTCTGCCTGTCTCTCTGCCTACTTGTGATCTCTCTCTCTGTGTGTCAAATAAATAGAATCTTAAAAAAAAATAAACTGTATAGAACTTAATACACACGTACACACAAATGAGTACAATAAAACCAGGGGTACCTGAATAAGTTAGTGGGATGTATGAATGTCAATATCCTGGTTTTTTTTTTTTTAAAGATTTTATTTATTTATTTGAGAGAGAGACAGTGAGAGAGAACATGAGCGAGGAGAAGGTCAGACAGAGAGAGAAGCAGACTCCCCGTGGAGCTGGGAGCCCGATGCGGGACTCGATCCCGGGACTCCGGGATCATGACCTGAGCAGAAGGCAGTCGTCCAACCAACTGAGCCACCCAGGCGTCCCATATCCTGGTTTTTTTATACTGGTCTTGCAAATGTTATCACTGGGGGAAATCAAGCAAACTGTATAAAGGATCTCTTTGTATTATTTTTGACAACTGCATATAGGATTACAGTTAGAAAATTTTCACTTAAAACTTTTTAAATGAGAAATAAAAATTAAAAAAAAAAACTTTTTAAAATGTTTAACCCAAAATAAAGCAGGAAAGCATAAGCAAAGGAAACCAAAACCAAGGAACAAAGAGAAAACAATAAAATGATAGCTCTATTAAAATATATCAGTAATTATATTAAATGTAAGCAATCTAGGGGCCCCTGGGTGGCAGAGGCTGTTAAGCGTCCAACTGTTCTCTTTGGCTCAGATCGTGATCTCAGGATCGTGGGATCAAGCCCCATGAAGCCTCCATACTCAGTGCAGGGTCTGCTTGAGATTCTCTCTCCCTCTCCTTCTGCCTCTCCTGCTCATGCTCTCTCTGTCTCAAATAAATAGGTAAATCCTTAAAAAAATAAATAAAGGCAAACAGTCTAAATGTACTGATTAAAGGATACTGCAGAATGGACAAAAATGATCAAACAAGATGATGTTCACAAGAAACTCACTTCAAATATAACACTATCAGTAGGTTAGAAGCAAAAGGATGGAAAAAGATATAGCAAGGTAACAATAACCAAAAGACGGGGGTAGCTATATTAATGTTAGACAAAGTAGATTTTAGACCAAATAATTGTCTGAGATAAAAAGAGACATTGCGTAATGATTAAAGGATCAACTTACCAAGAAAACATAACAATTCCAAATGTGTACGCAGCTAACAACAGCACTCCAAAATATATGAAGTAAAAACTAATAAGATTAAAAGGGAAACAGACAAGTCTAGAGTTATAGTTAGAGATCATATAATACAAATTTTAAAAGAATTTAAATCATACAGACTATATTCTCCGACTGCAACTGAATTAAAATAGAAATCAATTATGGAAAGATATCAAGAAAATCCCTCCCAAAAAAACTTAGAAATTAAACAACAGGCTTATAAGTAATCTCTGGGTCAAAGGGAAAAATCACAAAGGAAATTGAAAATATTTTGAACTGGAAGAAAATGAAAATAAGTATTTCAAAATTTGTGGAGTACAACTAGAGCAGTGCTTAGAGGAAAGTTTATAGCATTAAATGCTTATGTTAGAAAAGAAGGTTTTAAACCAATAATCTAATCTTCTCTTTAAGAAATTGGGGTGGGGGTGCCTGGGTGACTCAGTCGGTTAATGCCTTCGGCTTCAGTCATGATCCCAGGGTCCTGGGATTGAGCCCCACACTGGGATCCCTGCTGAGCAAAGTGTCAGCTTCTTCCTCTCCCTCTATCAATTGTTGTGCCTGCTTGTGCTCTCTGTCAAACAAATAAATAAAATCTTTTAAAAATTTTTTCTTAAAAAGAAATTAGAAGGGGTGCCTGGATGTCTCAGTTGGTTAAGTATCTGACTCTTGATCTTGGCTCAGATCTTGATCTCACGGTTGTGAGTTTGAGTCCCAAGTTGGACTCCACACTGTGAGTGGAGCCTACTTAAAAAAAAAAAAGAAACAAGTAAACAAATTAGAAAAAGGAGCGCAAAATAAATGTAAATCAAGCAGCAGGAAGCATGTAATAAAATTAGAGCAGAAATCAATGAAATTGAAAAGGAAAAAGAAGAGAGAAAAATCAATGAAATCAAAACTGATGCTTTGAAGCAAGTAATAAAACTAATAAGCCTCTAGCAAGACATGCCAAGAAATAAGAAAGAAGGTACAAATTACCAATATCAGGAATGAAACTACAGACCTCAAAGACATTAAAATGACAGTATAGGAATAATATGAACAACCCTACACACCAAAAAGCAACAGTTTAGGTAAAATGGGACAATTTTATTTGAAAACCACAAACTAAACTCACTCAAGATGAAATAGATATTCTGAATGTCATATAACTATAAAAGAAACTGAATGCATAGTTTTAAAAATCTTCCAGGAAAATAAAATCTCCAGGCTCAGATGGTTTCACTGATGAATTCTAACAAAAATTTAAAGAGGAAATGATAGTAATTCTACCTACTCTTTTCCAGAATATGAAAAAAGAAGGACTACTCATTTTAAGACCATCATTACCCTAATACCAAAATCTAACAAAAACAATATAAGAAAACTATAGTCCAATATCTCTTATGAACATACATATAAAAATACTCAATAAAATATTAGCAAATGAAATACAAAATATATAATATTTAAAATATATTAAATGACTAATAACACCACAATCCAGTGGGTTTATTCTGGGCATCATGGATGGCTCAATATTGGAAAAATCAATGTAATCCACTATTTCAAGCACCTAACCAAAAAAACAAAAACAAAAACAAAAACAAAAAAACCCCCACATAATCATAGAATAAGCATTTGACAAAATTTGCATTCATTTATTTTAAAAACTCAGCAAATTAGGATCAGAGGAGAACATCTTAAGCTTGATAAAAAGGCATTTACCAAAAAAAGATAATTTTTTAAGATTGATTGATTGATTGATTTTATAAAGAGAGAGTGGGTGGGGAGGAGCAATGGTGGGAGACAGGGAGAAAGAGAATTCCAAGCAGACTCCCAGCTGAGCACGGTGCCCAAGGCAGGGATCAATCTCACCACCCTGAGATCATGATCTGAGATGAAACCAAGAGTCAGACACTTAAGCAACCGAGCCACCCAGATGCCCCCCCTCCGCAAAAATTTTTTAAGCAGCCACCATACTTGTGAAAAAATGACTGTTTTCCTCAAACATTGGAAAAAAAGAAAGGATATCCACTCCCACCAACGATAGTCAACGTTAAAAAGGAGGTTCTAGCCAGGGTCATTAGATAGAAAATGAAATCGAAGGCATTCAGTTTGGGAAAGAAATAAAACTATTTCTCTTTGTAAATGACATGATTATATGTACAGAAAATCCTAAGCAATCCATCAGAAAACTATAAGAACTAGAAATTGTTCAGCAAGGTCGCAAGATACCAGATCAATATACAAATACAATTGTATATCATACAGTATATATTCATACTCTAGCAATGGACAATCCCCTAATGAAATTAAGAAAATAATTCTAATCATAATATCATCAAAAAAATAAAATACTTAGGAAGAAATTCAATACACAAAGTGTAAAACTTATGTTCTGAAAACTACAAAACATACTTGCAAGAAATTTTTAAAAACTGTATTTATGAAAAGACATCCCATGCTCAGGGACTGAAAGATCATATTTAAGTCCTACCTATTAATATGTTAATACACTTATATGTAATATGGTAAGATGGCGACACTTTCTACATTTTATTGCAAGCCCCATCAAAACTCCAGGTGAATTTGTTGCAGATATTGATGTTAATCCTAAAATTCATATGGAAATTCAAGGGACCCAGAATAGTGAAAATAATCTTGAAAAAAAAACAAAGTTGGAGGATTTACACTTTCTGACCTCAACACTCAACAGCAAAAGAATGGTAGTCAAAACAATGTAATCCTGACACAAGGACAGACATAACAAATGAATACAATAAAATTGAAAATCCATAAATAAACCCTCTATTTACAGCCCATTTATTTTCAACAAAAAGGGTGCTGAGAAAATTCAATATGGAAAGAATAGACTTTCAACAAACTGTACTGAGACAACTGGATGGCCACATTGAAAAAAATGAAGTTAGACCCCTACCTCACAACACACACAGAAATTAATTCAAAATAGATCAAAGATGTAAATTAAGAGCTAAAACTATAAAAACATAGGTGTAGATCTTCATGACCTCAGGTCAGGCAATATTTTCTTAAATATGACATCAAAAATATAAGCAACAAAAGAAAAAGTTAACTGACCATCAAAATTAAAAGCTCATGTGCTGCAAAAGACACTATGTTAAGAAAATGAGAAGACAACCCAAGAATGGGAGAAAATATTTACAAATCATATATCTCATACGGGCCTCATATCTAGGAAATATAAAGAACACTTACAACAACAATAAAAAATAACAAATAACCCAGTTTAAAAATGGGGAAAGGATCTGCGGTGCCTGGGAGGCTCAGTGGGTTAAAGCCTCTGCCTTTGGCTCAGGCCATGATCCCAGGGTCCTGGGATTGAGCCCTGCATCGGGCTCTCTGCTCAGCAGGGAGCCTGCTTCCCCCTTTCTCTCTGTGCCTGCCTCTCTCCCTACTTGTGATTTCTGTCGAATAAATAAATAAAATCTTTAAAAAAATAAAAATAAAAACAGGCAAAGGATCTGAATGATTTAGGCATTCTGGAAAACAGTTTTTCAGTTTCTGATAGAGTTAAATATACCCTTAACAATGTGACCCAGCTATCCCACTCCTTTGTATTTAATTCTAGAGAAATAAAAGCATGTATTCAGATGAAATGCTGCATATAAATGTTTGGAGCAGTTCTATTCAAAATTGCCAAAAACAAGAAACAGCCCAAATGTTTTTCAATAGATGCAGAAACTGGTACATCCATGTAATAGAACACTATTCAACAATAAAAAGAGACAAACCATTGTAACATGCAACAACTTGATGAATTTCAAAGGAATTATCTAGAGTGAAAGAAGCCAGTCTCAAAAGGTTATTCTGTATGATTCTATTTATATGACATCAAAAAGAGGAAAAGGATGGAGAGAGGTTCTGACTACACATGGATAGCATGATAGGAATCTACAAGTACATTAAAATTTACAGAACTTTACAACCCCCAAAAAAGTCTATTTTACTATATGTCCATTTAAAAAAAATTAAGCAGATATAGGAATTGAAACTGACCTAACAGCCAGAAGAGAAATACAACCCAAAGTTCCTGCAGAGGGTTACATAGGTAAAGTGAGCTAATCCCATAGAACCCCAAACTCAAGATATTATAGCAGTCACTAGCCAAGAGAGAGGCTAAAACTAGGGTGAAAGTCTTTTGATATTCTATATCCTCTACTCCTTTTCACCAGAATGTTTTATACGTCTTATATGTCAGGGGAATTTTTAAGGAACAATTAGAGAATTAAAGAGAGTTCTTGGACAATTCAAAGATGATTAAAATTAAAAAAGCAGTCTATAGACTGGAAGTTTAAATCAAAGCTTTCCATAATATGAGAAGTAAAGAAGGAGAAAAAAATAGGAGAGGAATTTTTTAAAAATAGATCAATCTAGATTTAGAAACCATCACAGACAATGCAAGAAAAATTTCCAAAACCAAAGACAATGAGTTGGCAACTTAAAATGGCCCCCGGAAAGACCAGCACAATAAATGAAATGATACTTGCTCCAAGACAGAGCATATCTGAAATTTCAGAAATCTAAGGATCCAATAAAAATTCTAAGAAAAATGGATCACATGCACAGAAAGTGGAGTCTAATGGCATCAGACTTCTTACAAGCACCACCAGCTTCCATTATCACTGGTGAGAAGTCTGCTGTCAGTCTAAATACTACTGTTTCATTTTATCTGTCTTTTATCCTTGGGTACTTTTAAGATCTTAAAGATCTCTTTATATTTGATTACCTGCTTTTTCACCATGATGGATCTCAAGAATAGGGCTTTTTTTTTTTAATTTATCCCATTTGGTATTTATTACGATTCTTGAATGTGAACTTTCAAGTTTTTCATGAATTCTAGAAAATCTTCCTTCATTCTATTCTTTTTATCTACATATTATTCCATTGCATCCCATCTTAGACAGTCTTACCCCTATCCTTTATGTCTTTTCAATTTTCTTCATCTTGTTTACCCTGTTTCTCTGTTCACCAGTTCTCCGTTCAGATTTTTCTAACCTGTTCAACTCAGTTTTTTATTCTAGTGATTATATATTTTCTTTAAAAAAAAAGATTTTATTTATAACGGGTACCTGGGTGGCTCAGTGGGTTAAATCCTCTGCCTTCGACTCGGGTGACGATCTCAGGGTCCTGGGATTGAGTCCCACTTTGGGCTCTCTGCTCAGCAGGGAGCTTGCTTTCCCCACTCCCCTCTGCTTGCCCCTCTGCCTACTTTGATCTCTCTCTGTCAAATAAATAAATAAAATCTAAAAAAATAAAAAATTAAAAAGATTTTATTTATTTATTTAACAGAGAGAGAGTGGTCACAAGTAGGCAGAGAGGCAGGCAGAGAGAGAGGAGGAAGCAGGCTCCCTGCTGAGCAGAGAGCCCAATGCCGGGCTTGATCCCAAGACCCTGGGTGTATGACCTGAGCCAAAGGCCAGGCTTTAACCCACTGAGCCACCCGGGTGCCCCTACATTTTCATTTTTAAAAGTCCTATTTGAATTTTATTCAAATCTGCCTGATCTTTTCCCATGCTTATAATTTTGTTGCCTTCTTTTAGTTCTTTAAACATGAAAGCATATTTATTTCATATTGTACTTCTTATAATTTATAGTATCTGAAGTCTTTGGGGACCTAATTTCTACTCTTTATTGTTTCTGTTAATCCTTATACATGATGACATGGTTGCTTATAGTTTTCTTTTTTCTATTTATTTATTTTATTTGTTTGTGTTTTTCTTGATTTTTCAATATCAGCTTGTGTTCATCAGGAATTTTCCATGGGAATTCCATGAAGCCTGTGTTGGGCATATATTCCTGCAGAGAAGATCTGTTTTCTCCTTCAAGGCACCTGAAGATACTCCCAACCCAAAACCACTTTACATTAATTTCTTGGCTTTGGGGTTCTAAACCATGTAAGCACTGTAAGTTAAACCTCATGAGGGCTGACCTGACATTTAGTTATCAAGTTATTTAGTTATTTAAGTTATCAAGGGAGGTTTCATTTTCTGGCTCCACCCAGAGCCCAGGCTGAGAAAAATATGTCTCGTTGTCAGATCATTTCTTTAATTGTGTAGATATTTATGTAGATCAGTGCCACCATGACCACATAGAAGTTTAACCCTGTGGAGTTTATCATCTTATGTGGGGTCCCCATTCAAACACTTCATCATCCATAGGCCAAGGCCTTTGCATGTGTATAACAGGTATATTCCAAGTCTCTAGGGGACTAGAAATTATCAAACAACCTTAGATGGCCAGTTCATAGTAAAAGGATTCCAGAATATCTAGTCTGTCATATTGCTGAAAATGAAAGTAATCAGCCCTTCTTTTTTTTTTTTTCACTTTCTCCAGCTTTCAAGTGCGGGAGTACCAAGTGAGTCTGAGTGGGACAAAATCATCTCCTTAGACAGGAAAGTACAATTTGATATTTGGGTCAGGAAAGGTGATTTGAGCCCCAGTCTTTATCTAATTAAACTACTGTTTCTTGTAACCAAGAAACATTTATCTGAAGTTCAACAATTCCTACCCTTTCATTTTGTGGTATTTTTCATACTACATCAAGCAAAATTAAATGCATGGGCTTTAATTTTTAAATAGCATGCACAAAATGACCCAAGTTAATGAACATATGTCTCTCTTTCTACTCTTATACTTGTGCATAGGCAGGCAGTGTGGAATTAAAGGATCTCTCAATAAAGAGTATGTATCTTTATTTAAAAACAAATTAAGTTATTTATCTTTTTAAAAAGTCTCCTGATATACAGATGGCAAACAGATACACACAAAAATGCTCAACATCACTAATCATCCAAGAAATGTAAATCAAAACCACAATGAGATATCACCTCACACCTATTAGAATGGTTATTATTAAAACAACAACAACAAAAAAAAAAAAAAAACAAGAAATAACAAGTGTTGGCAAAGATGTGGAGAAAAGGGAATCCTTATACACTGTTGATGGAGTGTAAAATTGTTGGAGTGTAAAATGGTGCAGCCACTATGGAAAACAGTATGGAGGTTCCTCAAAAAATTTAAAAAACTATATGATCCAGCATTTTCATTTCTGGGTACTTGTCCAAAGAAAATTAAAAATTAAAACACTAATTCAGAAAGATATCTGTACCACCACCACCATCCCACCATCATTGCGGCACTATTTACAACATCCAAGATATGAAAACAACTTCAATGTCCATCAATAGATGAAAGAATAAAGATATTGTGTGTACACACACACACATGCACATGCACACGCACACACACGCACACCCTATGCAATACTATGTAGTCATAAAAAGGAATGAAATCTTGCCATTTTAACTACATTGATGGACCCTGAAGGCATTATACTAAGTAAAAGAAGTCAGACAGTGAAAGGCAAAGATCAGATGATCTTACTTATAGGTAGAATCTAAAAAAACAAACTAACTAACTAACAAACCAAAACAAAAAAACAAGATACACAGAAAACAGACCGGTGGTTGGCAGAGGTAGGGGTGAAGGGTGGGTGACGTGGGTGAATGGGGGTCAAAAGAAACAAACTCTACTTAGGAAATAAATAAATCAAGGAGAAGTATTGTGCATCTTTGTAGCTGCTAAGGGAATAAGTCTTAAATTCCTCATCCCAAGAAAATACATTTTGTATCCATGTCTGCAGACAGATGCCGACTAGATTCCTATACAAATATTGAAACACAATGTTGCACATCTGACACTAATATTGTGTTATATGTCAATTACACCTGCGGAAAAAGTAAAAAAAAAAAAAAAAAATCAGAAGTCTCCAGTTCAAATGACCATTTGAACATATGCATCTACTTTTACTCTGAAAACCTTACTAAAATTACAGCCAGGTTATTTTCTCAAAAAAAAAAAAAAGAAAGAAAGAAAAAGAAAAAAAAAAGGAGGAGAAGAAACTATAAAGAAGCTATAAACCAGCAAGAAGAGGAAGAAGATGAGAACTAACAGTAACAACAACCTCTGGGGAGTTGGAAAGCAGGCGGATGAATGACTCATCAGACACAAGAATGCCAAAGCCTGAACTGAGAACCAACTTCATCTATACCACATCCTTCCAACATCCTCCAACATCCTTCCATCCGGGCAAAGCCCATCCACTCTCCAAGGGCCTCCTCCCTTTGGACATCATCAGTATTTCAGCCCATCCTCTGTTCACTCTAAAATCCTTCCTTTGTGATCCAGATAATAATAATAATAATAATAATAATAATAATAGCAGCAGCCACAACCACCCACCATGTAGGAAACACCAACAAAGTGGCATTTGGTGGTTCTCAAATTGTTTCTTATTGTTCAGCATTTTTACACCCCGGTTTGGGTGTAAATTTCTTTTTTTTTTTAATATTTTATTTATTTATTTGACAGAGAGAGATCACAAGTAGACAGAGAGGCAGGCAGAGAGAGAGAGAGAGGGAAGCAGGCTCCCCGCTGAGCAGAGAGCTTGATGTGGGACTCGATTCCAGGACCCTGAGATCATGACCTGAGCCGAAGGCAGCGGCTTAACCCACTGAGCCACCCAGGTGTCCCGGGTGTAAATTTCTTTAGAGGCAAATTTCTATTTTATCTGGCTCTAAAATTTCTTTGCAACACCAGACTCCAGATAGGTAGTCAATGAGCATGTAAGTTGGATCGATTCACGGATGACAACCCATGATGTTCGTTAGTGCTGGTGAGCCAATGTCCAGTTGGCCACCCAAAATAAAGGGAGCGTGCCTCATTGCCATTTTAGGTCTTGCCCTCCCCAAGCCTGTCAGCTGTCCTCCAGGGCAGCAGGCGGCATATCAGAGACGCATCTATCCATCCCCCGCAGGGTGACCTGCCTAGTTTAGCAATCCGACGTCTACATAGCAATAAACCCCATGCTGAGTAGGCAACAGATGAAAAAAAAATAAAAAAGATGCCTTTTATGGCACTTCATTATAATGGCTTTATTGCCAAAAGCCATATTAGCAGAAGATGGAAGTATCAATTTATAGAATCTCCTGAAAGTCTGTCTGTTCCACAGCAGCCTGTTATGCCCGGGAAGAGATCGGTGCCTGTGGAAAATGTATGTGAAGGACAACCCCACCATGCTACTTGCTCTGCCAAGTGAAAGAATTCACATTTTCTTTTTCAAGCCAAAAGGGGGCAAAACGAACCAAATGAATTAGTGCTTCTTGCTCTAAACTTCGGAGTCAGATTGGAACATTGAGAATTAGGGCCACCCCACTCCCTGTGATGATCCAAAAGTCACTTAAGACAATTCAGAGAAATGCCAGAAAAACTTCTTTTTGCAACAACAAAAGCAGATGGAAAACTGCTAAAATGGCTCAAGTATGTGGCACTTTTATAACATTTATGTGGCTCTTGAAAAAAAATCAGCTTTAATTGACTTTTTGCTTCCCATGTCCTAGTTCTGTCAAAACCTCTTTTGGCTTTTTAGGGATTTAAATCAGCGAACACACCATTCTGAATACCCCTTTAATTACTACAATTCAGAAGCGATGTACTCCTCAGGTCCCTGCCAAAAAGGCAAGGGAGGAAGGCAGAAGGAAAAATGATAAATAATATTTTTTTCTAGGACAGCATTGAAAGGCAAACAAGAATTACACTGGCAATAAATTTCATCAGGTGGCCTGGCAAAGCCTCTAGCTCCCCATGTGACCTGGAGAATTCCATTAAACCTCTTCGTTTCATATCATCTCCATACAAAGAACAAGGAAGCTAATATTCTTCCACCTCAAATACCAAATATCAGAGCCAAAGGAGGCCTTGATACAGATCTTATTTACCTGCCTTGGTTTATACATGAGGTCTCTTTGAAAGACGTGTTGTGAAAATAAATGCCATGGGGACAGTTCTCTCATTCATATAGGTGTAAGTAATGGGTTTAAAATGGGAGTAAGTAATGGGTTTAAAAATAAAAAAAAGACACGAAAAATCTTTCATCTTCTTTATGGACAAATTTGACCTTGGTTTAACATTCTAGTTCTGTCCCCCTGGAAATCAGATCAAGATGGAACATCAGCTTGTCCCTAGACTGTCACTAGTTGGGGGGGGGGGGGAGGCAAAGAGAAGAGGTCCCCAGAATGAGTAAATAGTGGGTCTGTCTAGACCTAAGAAAATCCCCAAGAGAGGGGCTTAATAGAACAAAGTCACCATACAATTTTTTTTAAAGATTTTATTTATTTATTTGACAGAGAGAGATCACAAGTAGGCAGAGAGGCAGGCAGAGAGAGAGAGGAGGAAGCAGGCTCCCTGCTGAGCAGAGAGCCCGATGCAGGACTCGATCCCAGGATCCTGAGATCATGACCTGAGCCAAAGGCAGCGGCTTAACCCACTGAGCCACCCAGGCACCCAACCATACAATTTTTTTTAAAGTGTGGGTATATTTCATACGATTTCAGACATATGTGGAATTTAACAAATGAGCAAAGGGGGAAAAACTGAGAGAGAGAGAGAGAGGCAAATCAGCAAACAAACTCTTAACTGTAGAGCACAAACTGATGGTCACCAGAGGGGGGCCGGGGTTGGGTGAAACAGGTAATGGGGATTAAGGAGTGTGAGGTGATGTACAGAAGTGCGGAATCATTATATTACATATCTGGAACTTAGATAATGCTATATGTTAATGAAAAGAAATTAAAATAAGTTGAAAAAATAAAGGATGGTTATATTTTAGTCACTTTCTCATTATTTTTCCTCTTTTTTAATCTTGTTATTATAAGTACATTTAAAAAAAAACAAAAACACCTTGTAACCTCCACCAAGGTCAAACCATAGAAATTTACCAGCAACCCCAGAAATCCTTCCCTGTGTCTTGTCCCAGTGTCAACCCCCTCCTACTTTCCTAGAGGATTCAACATCCTGGCTCTTTGCAGTACCCCTCTTTTGCCATCATGTATTTATTTGTTTTTTATTTTTCGGTGATGTTCTCAACCGTACTAAGTATGCATCTTGTCTTGCCCTTGTAAAGAAAGCAGTATGTCTTTTAGGTCTCTCTTACTTTACAGGTCCTTCTCCGTTCTTTTCTTTCCAAGACAATGTATCTATAGAAAAACCAGGGGCATTTGACCTGTAGCAGCCTCATAGACTAGTTTTGCTGATACTCTTGGTGTAATGCAACATGTTCCTCTGTATTTCTTGCAAATTGGCAGCTGTGTCTAGACTTGAGTTCAATCCCTTTGGTAATACCTTTGATGGCATTGAGGCCCTTCACTAAGAGACACACAAAGTATAATGATCTGTCTTTTTGTGATGCGAGCAGCTGTCAATGCACAATGCTTAAGTCTGTTAGAATGGTGATATTCCAATCCTGTAATTTTTAAAAAATGTTTTTAAAGATTTATTTATGCGAGAGAGAGAGCACGTGCACACATGAGTTAGGGGAGGGGCAGAGGGAGAGAATCTTCAAGCAGACTCCCCACTGAACACAGAGCCTAATGCAGGCCTCCATCCCACAATCCGTGAGATCATGACCTGAGCCAAAACCAAGTCAGAGGCTCAACTGACTGAGCCACTCAGGCACCCCTGTCATTTCTTTTTTGTTTACTAGTTGGAATATTTCTAGAAACACATGCACCCCTTCTACACTTTGGTTGCCGCTGGCCCAGTCACCTAGAAAAGGCAGGATAAATGCTTGAATCTTTCCTTTTACCCATGTCAAGATAACATATTGATCAGCCTCTGAAGGTGACCAATTGGATTTTGATTTTAAAAATCATTATATACTCATGGATTCAGACTTATTTTGATACATTTTGGTCAGTGAAAAATATTTCCCTTATTATAGCTCAAATGATTTCCAATTTGACTGATAAAAGTCTTTGCAGGGTGCCTAGCTGGCTCAGTCAGTTAAGCGTCTGCCTCTGGCTCAGGTCATAATCCCAGAGTCCTGGGATCAAGTCCTACCACCAGGCTCCCTGCTCAGCGGGGAGTGTGCTTCTCCTTCTGTCCCTCCCTACCCCTACTCATTCTCTCTTGCTCTCTCTCTCAAATAAACAAAATTTTTCTTACATAAAATTTTCTTTTTAAAAAGTCTTTGCAAGGGCGCCTGGGTGGCTCAGTGGGTTAAGCCGCTGCCTTCGGCTCAGGTCATGATCTCAGGGTCCTGGGATCAAGTCCCGCATCGGGCTCTCTGCTCAGAGGGGAGCCTACTTCCCTTCCTCTCTCTCTGCCTGCCTCTCTGCCCACTTGTGATCTCTCTCTGTCAAATAAATAAATAAAATCTTTAAAAAAAAAAAAAAGTCTTTGCAAATTAGCCCAAGTCCCCACTGGGGACACCCACCACTAGGCCTTTTTTTCATTAGTCTGAACTAGAAACAGACACACACCCTACACGTACGCACACATATACAGTATTTTTTTAAAAAACCAAACAGCTTATGAATTCACACTGGAACTTCTCATTTAAACTCAAGATTACTATTTTTTTTAACATAAGTTCTTCTATTTCCATCTATGTCTCCTTTCTTCTATACTGGGAATGCTGGTTCTCTGAAACCCAAGAGAGGATAGAATTAGATTATCTCAAAATTATTCATTTACTTTATCCCATGTTATACACATACTAGTCTCAGATTAACAATAATACCAACAACAACAACCTCATTACTAAGAACAGTTTTTTTTTAAAAGTTGCATAAAAAGTTCTAAGGAAACTGGTTTTAGGGTGGGGGATGGGCTAAATGGCTGATGGGGATGAAGGAGGGCACCTGTGATGAGCCCTTGGTGTTGCATGTCAGTGATGAATCCCTGAATTCTGAAACTGAGGTCACGCTATATGTTGGCTAACTAGAGTTTGAATAAAAAACTGAAACAAATAAAAAACTTTTTTTTTTAAGATTTTTTATTTCTTCATGTAACAGAGAGAGAGATCACAAGTAGGCAGAGAGGCAGGCAGAGAGAGAGGGGGAAGCAGACTGCCCACTGTGCAGAGAGCCCGATGCGGGGCTTGATCCCAGGACCCTGAGATCATGACCCGAGCCGAAGGCAGAGGCTTAACCCACTGAGCCACCCAGGTGCCCCTAAAAAACTGGTTTTATTTAAAAACCAGTGTGTGGAAAAAAAAAAAAAAAACCAGTGTGTGTATTTTCATGCACTTAATTTCTATATTTGCTTCAGTACCCCTGTAAGAGGCTCACATTTATTTGTTCCTTGATGCCTTAATTCCCATTACCTGCATAAAAGAGGAATATTGTTAAAATATTTAAAAGATATGTTTTTTATGTCCTTGTGGTCATATTTCACCAAATAAACAAAGCCAAGATTCATTGGCTCAGGTAAGGAACCAGCAGCATAGTCGAAAACAGATGGGTCCCTGTTCTGCTTTCCATCTCAAAATTGGCTTTTTGGAGGCCACAGAAAGACCAACACCCTGAAGGCTGAGCTTGCTTTCTTGCTTTCTTTCTTTTTTTTTTTTTTTTTAAAGATTTTATTTACTTATTTGAGAGGGGGTGGGAAGAAGAGCAGAGACAGAGGGACAAGCAGACTCCGTGCTGAGCGGGGAACCCAACACAGGGCTCTATCACAAGACCTCGAGATTATGACCTGAGTGGAAATCAAGAGTCAGATGCTCAAGTGACCGAGTCACCCAGGCGCTCCTGAAGGCTGAGTTTTCTTGAAAAAGAAAAGCCTTGTCCCATCTCTAACTCCAACATCCCTCTGTAAATAGGCACATTCCAAGCTGGCAGGCCTTGCCTTCCTGAAGCAGAGAACACTTGATCTGCGGCACAAGGGAGATGCCCCCTGGATGGGAAAGCCTGGGCAGGAGAGACAATCAGAAGGACCTGTCTTGATCTGGGTTCCTGCAAAAGCAGATCCTGGGCTGGGTTCATTCGTGATCATGGGTGGCAGATGTGCAGATACAGGAGGAATGAAATGGAAGGTCAATTCAAGGGGGGGCCGATGTTTGGACACTAACTTCTCTCTCACACATGGGCGACTCAATCCCACGGGACCAACAGAGGTGCTTGAAGACACCCATTGGGAGCCACCACCCCTGCCCTCACCCCCACCCCAGGGAAGAAAGGAGCAGCCTTTAGCATCAGTGTCTGTCCCCCACCAGTTAAGGGCTTCTCTGGGGACACCGTCTCCCCCACACTCCCAAGATGCTCCTACAGGAGTGCAGGATGTGTTACCACCCCCACCCCCGGCATCCCGCATCCCAGGATCAGAGGCCTCAAGGCGGAAATGGCGAGCTGCAGACAGAGGCAGATAGCTTTCACTTGGACAGAACCAGTGGCTGCTCCAGCAGTGTCCCCAATGAAACCCTCAGCACAGCACAAGGAAAACATCTCATCACAGGTCCTCCATTTCGTTCCCGTGTGATGGATCACATTCAGAATCTGTCCGATACCAGATTCCTAATACATTTCATGTACAATAAAGGATGTGGAAAGCGCGACACAGATGTAAAAGGACATCTTAAGAGTCACCTTTACAGAGAGCAAAGCTGGCTCCATTCTGATGGGAGATCCATTCCTCCCATGTCCTACGTGGTCTTCACATTTGCTCTGGAGTCCTCTCTAGCTCAGGCACCTGGTAACCTCTGACACAGACCAGGGGCAGCTGCTCCTGGACCTTGCCAAGCAGCTGAACAGTGAAACTTCTGGTTAGATGGCAGCTGTCTCATTGAGAACCAGGGAGACCCAAGAGGGGGTCCCCCAGGCTCCTGCATCACATAGAAACCAGCAGTGGAATGCCCTCTTCTGATAGGCAGCCTGCCTCCCCCTCCAGAGCCGTTCAGGAGACACTTTTTCCAGTATCCCTGAATCAACAACATCCTAACTGAATCTCTATAGCTTAATGGAAGTTTTAATATCCTTTCATCCTTTAATATCCGTTTCGACCAGGATAATGTTCTTACAATACTGTCTATCTCACTACTTACCCGAGTATAATGAAAGTATGTCTCTCCCTGACTCTAAGTCCTGAAGGTCAGCAGCCATACCTGAGCCATCTCTGTAACCTCAGGACATAGTTCACAGAATCCCTCAATACATTTTAGTTAAACTGGAAGGGGAGTTCAGTTTAATCCCTCTAGCCTTGGAACTATCTGGAGCATGGTTATCTTTTGGTAACTGTAATTTAAGGTGTTCATTACAGCCCGAGCTGATGGGGCCCTTGGCTTGTTTGATCATTGCACTAAAGCAGATATGAGGTTCGAGGCCAGGCATGTTCATGCTAGGTTCTGCATGTAACTGACAAGAGTCGGCATCTACTGGGCACTTAGTGGGTGCTAGACCTCACTCTGGGTCTCTTACACAGGTAAGAAAATTGAGCAAGTTAAAGCACTTTCTTAGGGTCCAACAGCTAGGAAGCGGTGGTTTTCTTTCCAGCATGTAAAGGATCTTTGGCCATTTCTGCTCCAGGGACTGAGAGACATACTTGCCCAAGCACCCTGTGCTCCTCTCTGATACCATCTTGGTTATTCCCTAAACTTGCGATGGTTTCGCACAACTGGGTTGTGCATAGGTCCTACTGTCCCCCACCCGCCCCTCCCCAAAGTATGGCTCCGCCTGGGTGGGTGTGGAGTTTTCCTGGGCACTAACAGCTGCTCCTGAAGGTGCACCGTGTGCAGACCATGTCCAAGATACTCTATGCTCCAGGAGCTTGGAAAGACGCCCTACACCCATGAACACACAAATACCACAAGATCTGCATGTAAGACATGCCAACAGCATGCCAGCAGAGCTCAGCGAAGGGAGAGAGCACTGCGAGTTGAGTGGGAAGGCTTCCTAGATAACATTTAGACAGATGGCAAAGACAGGAGACGGCATCTCAAGCAGGAAGTCCAACTTCACAAAAGGCACAGAAGTGGGAACACAACTGTTGTCCTTCTGATTCTAAGCTTGGTGACTCCTTCAGGGGTGGGGAGAGGAACTGCTGGCCAAGACAGCCACTAACACTTGTGAAGGGGGTGGGGGGTGTGGAAACTTGACAGTAGCTTAGATCAGGGTTGGCAAACTCAGGCTGGTTTTGTGAATGCAGTTTTGTTGGACAGCCACGCGCCATCGTTTACAGTAGCTGGTGGCTACTTTTCCCACCCCTGCAAGTGCTGAGCTGAGTGGTGTGGGAGACCAGAAGGCTCACAAAGCCTAAGCTATTTACTGTCAGGCCCTTTAAAGAACAAGTTTGCTGAGCTCCCCCACCAACCATCCACAAGGAAAGCTAGCAAACCCAACAGAATGGCACTACAGGTGTACTATACTCAAAAACATTTCGCTAAAACTTTAAAGAAATCTAAGACACCCAAGTTCATTGTTTTCTCCAAAGAAGGCTATCAAAGGGGTGCTTTAGCGGCTCAGTCAAGTTAATCATCTGCCTACGGCTCAGGTCATGATCCCTGGGTCCTGAGATTGAGCCCCTCGGATAGGTTCCCCTCTCAGTAGGGAGTCTGCTTCTCCCTCTCCCTCTGCTGCACCCCTGCTTGTGCTCTCTCCCTCTCTCTCTCTCTCAAATAAATAAATAAAATCTTTATTTAAAGAAAGGTTATCGGGGTGCCTGGGTGGCTCAGTGGGTTAAGCCTCTGCTTTGGCTCAGGTCATGATCTCAGGGTCCTGGGATCGAGCCCCGCATTAGGCTCCCTGCTCAGCAGGGGGCCTGCTTCCCTCTCCCCCTCTGTCTGCCGCTCTGCCTCCTCATGCTATCTCTGTCAAATAAATAAGTAAATAAAATCTTTACCCCCAACAAAAAGGTTATCAAAGAAGATAATCCAAAAAACCTGATATTAGAGGTTTGAATGTAACTAATCCCCATAGGTTTAGAAATATCCCAGAGCACACTTTAATCCGAAAAAACCTGTGGTTGTAGGACAGAGAATCTGGCATCTTAATAACCAAATTCTCTCATTCATTCATCCCAATAAATACAAAAATTCAGAGGTCACCTGTATGCTCTACACTAAGCATATTTTAAATGAAAGAAAACAGGGGCGCCCGCCGGGCTTGGTTGGTTGGTAGAGCATGCGACTCTTGATCTCAGAGTTGTGAGTTCAAGCCCCACACTGGGTGTGGAGCCCACTTAAAATAAAATAATTAATAAATACAGGAAACACACGCTTCACAGATGAGAAGTAACTTTGAGTAAAAATTCAGTTTAAAAATATGTTTTATAAGGGTAACAATTACATTAAAAAGCCTCAAAACCAAGCTCATCTTACCAAAAGTGTCGCTGAATAAAACAATTCCCCATCTCCCTAAATGATGATTCTAGGAGAATATGGGTGTTTGGGCATGCTTAGGGATTTATAAGAACGGGGGAGACCATGGTGGGCATGGGTATGAAAGACACAGCAGAAAAAGCCATGCCCTAGAAGACACAGCCTCAGTCGGCCAGGAATGAGTCGTGTGTCCACATGCAGGGCACGGAAGCACCGTAGGCGCTCAGCTTCTCCAGGGAAGGAATCCCGCCAGGTGATCTCTAGGGCTTCCCCATTTTGAGACTCGCAAAAATGAACCATCTCCAAATATATTTCAGAGCAAGGGAAAATTGATTAATTGAAAGAACATAAACAAAAGCAATCCTTCTACAGCCTTCTGGTATTTCCTGGTGACAGGATTTAAATAGACTCGCTACCCTTGAAAGAGTAACATGACTTCACGTCTGACCTAATATTATCAAGAATTCCAAGAACCTTGATGTGGTAGGACCCTCCCAGATCAGAACGAGAACCGGGGAGCGAGAGCAAGGAATAAATACAGAAGTCCCGGGAGAAGAGTAACATGGTTAAGAAAAAGCCTGTGGCCTCACGCAGCTGTGTGCTCATCCACTAACGTGCTCGCTTTTAAGGGGATGGCACAGAAGTAAAGAAACTGCACGCCGACATTCCTCCTCGGCGCTCATCAACAGCGGTCGTGAAGGCTGCCCTCCAGGGAAAATTAGAATGAGGTTTGGAAAATGGCACCAAGCACATAATAAAAGAATAGGAAACATGTTACAGAAAAGCTCGATGCTACCAAAGGAGCAAAGATAATAAAAGCAGGATGAGAGAAAAGACTGTTTCTTTCATAACGGTCTCCTAACCGAGGAAAACAGTCAGGGTGCACAGATTCAAAGACTGATATAAACTAGCGAACCAGGGGGCCGGCGGTGGGGTGTGAGGAAGACGAAGGACCCAGGGGACATTCAGAACTAGAAAGCTAGGGAGCAAGTATATCAGGGGTTACGAAGCAGGGCCAGGCGTCAGATTCAGGGACTGTCAGATAGAATAGTCTGGAGCTCAGAGACTTGGCTGGGGATGCTACTCAGTGTGGGGTTGGCATCTAAGTGGGAGTGTGAGGTCACCAGGAGGGGGGCCAGGCTCTGGGGCAGGAGGCATGCTGGGGAAGCCACAGGAAGGGACATACAACCGAGCTAAATGCTGCTGGAAAGCTGGTACGGAGCGGCCAGAATTAATGACTGGAATCATCTGTGGCCAAAGGAAGAGCTGTTTGGATGCCAGACAGGCCTGGGTGGGGGGAGAGGATAGGCAGCAAAGAGGACATGGAACAATGTATACAGACAAATTCTTTCTAGAAGGTGATTGTGAAAAAGAGCAGGGCAGCCTCCTTTATTATTTTTTTTTTTAAGATTTTACTTATTTGACAGAGAGCACAAGGTAGTACAAGCGGGGGGGTGGCAGGCAGAGGGAGAAGCAGACTCCTCACAGAGCAAGGAGCTCAAGGTGGGACTTGACCCCAGGACCCTGGGATCATGACACGAGCTGAAGGCAGACGCTCAACCGACTGAGACACTCAGTGTCCCAGGGTAGCTGTCTTTAAAAATCCAGACAGACCCAAGCTGGTTAAACAATAAAGAAAGTATCCAGCTTAAAGGAAAAAGTAGAATCTACCAGAAGGAAGGAACGAAGGAAGGGAGGGAAGGAAAAGAGAAGATGATTTACGGCAATAATTTCCCAGTGGTGAGGATCCACCAGTGGGCTGAAACCTGAATTAATTGGCCAGGATCTTAAAAATTAAATAGATTGGATAGAATACAACAAAACAAAATAGAAAATATCAGGCGCGGGCACCTGGGTGGCTCAGTGGGTTAAGCTGCTGCCTTCGGCTCAGGTCATGATCCCAGGGTCCTGGGATCGAGCCCCACATCGGGCTCTCTGCTCAGCGGGGAGCCTGCTTCCTCCTCTCTCTCTGCCTGCCTCTCTGCCTACTTGTGATCTCTGTCTGTCAAATAAATAAATAAAATATTAAAAGAAAGAAAGAAAGAAAGAAAATATCAGGCGCCAGGGTGGCTCAGTGGGTTAAGCTTCTGCCTTTGGCTCAGGTCATGATCCCAGGGTCTTGGGATCGAGTCCCACATGGGGGGGGGGGTCTCTGCTCAGCGGGGAGTCTGCTTCCTCCTCTCTCTCTGCCTGCCTCTCTGCCTACTTGTGATCTCTGTCTGCCAAATAAATAAATAAAATCTTTTTTTAAAAAAATAGAAAATATCAGAGAATGTCCTAAGAAGGATTGCTTTCTGAAACCTGCAGGTAAGTGTGTGCTTGGGGTGGGGATGGGGGGCATGCTGGAAATCAACATCAGCTGTGTGTCTCAGTCAGAAAGTGTAGAAGCCGAGGCACCTGGGTGGCTCAGTGGGTTAAAGCCTCTGCCTTCGGCTCAGGTCAGGGTCTCAGGGTCCTGGGATCAAGCCCCGCATCGGGCTCTCTGCTCAGTGGGGAGCCTGCTTCCTCCTCTCTCTCTCTCTCTGCCTGCCTCTCTGCCTACTTGTGATCTGTCAAATAAATAAATAAAAATCTTAAAAAAAAAAAAAAGTTTGGAAGCCACTGACGTGAAAAGCCAAGGCTGGAGGGATGGAGGGGCCGGGTACATGGCATCCAGGAGGGAGAGTATCACAGACAGCACAGCAGCCCCTCTGTTGTGGCAGGAACAAAGGTTGGAGAGGATGGAGGATGCTTGTAAATTACAAATCAGAGATTAGGGGTTCTTCCTGATTCAGTCTCCCCCATCTCCCTGGCTCTCTCCCTCTAAAAGCTCCTCCACCATTTAGGCTTGGCCAGGAGGCCAGAAGTCAGGAGGGAGGTATATTACATAGAAAGTCAAATGCCAGCTCTTTCTATTTCCAAGAAATTTTAGGGTGGGACGATGGGAAGTCAGGAAGGAAACTGGAAGACTAAGAAAAAGCAGAATAATGCCTGGCCCAGAGGTCCCAGTCAAGGTCCAAGGTGCTGAGACAGCTTAACAGGAAGGACGTGTGAAGCACCCAGAATGCAACATCTGAGTAAGTCATGGGGTCCCAACCATGATGAGGTGCCATGATTGATGTGAGGAAGGGAGAAGGTCCGAGGAACCACGGGGTCAAGGTGCTGGACTGAAGACCTGGGGCCTGACTGCAAGGCTCAGAGCCAGAGGGACTGTGAGCCAGATGCTCAAGGCTTTGGTTGATAGGACCCTCAGCCTCGACCTCCCTGCATGACAGCATTGCTGCCCTCTGCTGACACCCAAGGGGGACGGTCCCCCAGGAGTACACAGGATCGGGGGCTCTGACCCGTTCTTGGATAGCTTTTCATATAATTCCCCTGTTTTTATTCTTATTTTATTTTATTTATTTATTTACTTGAGACAGAGCAAGTGAGAGCGGGCGAGAAAGAGATAGAGCGCATGCGCATGAGCAGGGGGGAGGAGCAGAGGGAGAAGCGGACTCCCAGCTGAGCAGGGCGCCGGATGCAGGGCTCAATCCCAGAACCCTGGGATCATGTGCTGAGCTCAAGGCAGATGCTTAACTGACTGAGTCATCCAGGCGTCCTTTCCCAGTTTTTAGACTGTTGGATTTTGCCATATAAAATGGGATGCTACTTGGTTTCTCCCCTGTCGCCTTAGGACACTGCTTCCTGCTGTCTGCTAAGTAAGTTACTCTCATCCTCTTGCCCTCCAACTTCCACAATGTTGCTGTCTTCTTCATTGTTTGGTCTGTTGTTATTGTGGTTGTTATTGTGTTATTGTGTTATTGTTATTGTGATTGTTGTTGTTTGTTGTTTTGTTTTGGACCTAGAGCATTTTCTCTTAAAAAATCATTTTACTCTTGCTTGGGTAGGATTTCAGGAAGGACCAAAGGTGAATACAAGTGTTGAACCCACTATCCCTAACTCATGACTTAATTTTTATAATTATAAAAAAGATAATAATACATTGATTTCCACACACACAAAAACCTGGGCTGTACCATGTTGTGTGAACAGAATGGCCCAGCCTCCGCCCCAAGGCAGCTTGATGGAGTTGGCTCAGAGGGTGTCTGGTCATGCAGGCAATTCGCCCAGAGCCAAGCACATCCTCCTGGCCAGACCCCTCCTCCTCCCTCCCAAGGCCCGTGTCTCTCAAAGACAGGATCACCTCACTGGGATGAAAATCACCAAACTTCTATGAACATCATGGCAGGTAGAATCCTCACCCATTTAAATAAAACATTTTTAAACATCCTTTCACTGTTGATGCACAGAAAAGGAACCGAAATAAATGATTTAAGAAAATGGTTTCAAAAGAAAATATAATTCCTTCGTGATTACATAACATACCATCTAGTTAATCCTTCCTAGAGCTTTGATTGCCATGAGACACAAATGCAAAGAGTAGTTTCAGATGTCTGACCATGCCATTCAGAAACCAGAAGTGTAATCACAGAGTTTAGGGACTACAGAGGTGGAAGGAATCACAGCTAGCACTATGAACTCAAAATTCGAATGTTGAAATCCTAATTCCTGAGGTGATGGTATTAGGAGATGGGGATTTGGGGAGTGATTAGGCCAAAGAGACCCCAGAGAACTCCCTAATTCTTTTACACCATGTGAGGACACAGCAAGAAGATGCCATGAGCTGGGAAGCAGGTCCTCATGAGGCAATGTCAGCATTGATCTTGGACTTCACAGCCTCTAGAACTGAGGTGGGGGGTTAAGGAGAGGGTGGTTGGGTGATGGACACTGGGGAGGGTATGTGCTATGGTGAGAGCTGTGAAATGTGTAAGCCTGATGATTCACAGATTCATGTATCCCTGGGGCAAATAATACATTATATGTTAATAAAAATAATTAAAAAAAAAAAAAAGAACTGCTTCTTGCTTCAGCTGCCCATTCTCTGGTGTTTTTGTTACAGCAGCACAAATGGATAAACACAGCTACAACCCAGTTGTGTGTTTCAGAAAGATATACCATCCAGGGCACTTTATAGAAATGTTCACCTTGGGGCCCATGCACAGACCTCAGGGGACAGAATCACCAAGGACCAGGTCCAGGCATGGACATCTGATCAAACTGCCCAGATGGCCCTGCCAGATACCAGTGGTTCCCCAGGAAACTGCTGCCTGTCTGTCCTCATTCTGTTCCTTGTACCTAGGCTGAACACTGACTCAGTGACTTATGCAATTCATTGGAGAGGTATTCAAGTAGGCCTGACAGAGATGTCTTGAAAAACAGACTGATACCTGTTCTGGTTCTTTCTAGATCATACTTCACTTGCTATTCTGTCATTTAGTCACTGATTCTTTCAATAAAAATGTATTGTGGATACACCACATCTTAATAAGGAGAGCAACATTTATTGAGCACTTACTATCTGCCTAACATCATTACTGCTTTATAGGCATTATTTCATTTAATTCTCACAACAGTGTCATGAGATAAGTACTTTAAATATCCCCATTTTACAGATGCTCCACAGAAGCCCCTAGCTGAGGCCATGGTCCCCAGGCAAAGGTGGACCCAACCTCTGAAATGAAGGAGATTAATTGCTGATACCTAGAGAATGAGGGATCCTAATAGATGTTAAGGTACCCAAGAAAAGAGGAAATGGCATGTCTCCCCCCACACCCCAGGCATATGTACTGAAATTTGAATCCATTACACTTTTCACACATGGGAATGTGGATTCTGTTCCTACAACCCATCCAAACTGTTCTGCTATGATCATCAGTGGGCACCAGGTTGCTAAATCCAACAGATGCTCATCTATATTCAGCTTCTAGGACCCCACACTCTTCTCCTTTTTTTTTCCCTACTACTTTGAAAAGTCATCCTTGATTCTTCTCTCATCTCTTTGATTTTATCTCCCCACCAAACATGTAAGCTATCAACAACTTCTATCAATTCTATTGTCAAAAATTGTATGTCCATCAACTTCTCTATATCTCACCTGCATTAGTGAAACAACTTCTTCTCTTGTCTCTCTGCTTCCATGCCTGCCTCTGACAATTCAGTCTCCACAAAGCAGTCACTTTGTGCACAAAGTCAAGATTACCCTGATCTTTAAAAACAACTCACAAATCTAATTATGGCATTCCCTTTAGTAAAACCTATCAATGACTTCATGTTGTTGCAGGATGAAACTCCAGACCCTCAGCCTGGTAAGATCTAATGTCTGTTCCTCTCACCGACTCCTTCCAGTCCCCCACAATGTCGCTGCCTCTGCCCAAGGCTCACTGGCTTCCTTGACTCCTTGCTTACACTCCTTCCCTCCCTGGGCCTTGGCACTCTGTTTGCTCTGCTACAAGCTCTTCTCCCAGTGCACAGCTCTGACCTTCTCATCCTTGATGTTATGATTCAACTAGCACTTCTTTAATGAGGGGATGAACCCTGAGTCCCCAGTTTAAATTCAAGTTTCCTCTTATATTCCATCTAAATCCCTGTGTCGTCTTTTCACACTTCTCACCAGTTTCGTGACTGTTTAATACCAGCTGCCACCACTAGACTCGAAGATAGATCTAAGAGGTCTGGGCACATAACTGTTTTATACCCAAACTATCTCCTTGCTTCACAGAGTCAAATTCAGCCGATGTTTGTTGGATGGATGACCCTAATGGTCTAAGATTCTAAAAAGGAAAATTTAAAGAGTGATAATAATTGACTTTACGCATATTTTAAAAATGTGGTAACAAGTATTCTCTCTGGTCACAGAGAAAAGAAGTTTTCAATCCCAGCAGTCCCAACCTATCTTAGGTAGAAAGTTCTTCTTGAAAGTAGGGTTGATTTTGGAAAGTATAAGTTCTTGGAAAGGTATGTGACATTGTTTTCTTGGGAATCACTTAAGTATAAACTGCAAACTTCCCTAGATGACTAATTTAACCTTCCATGCTTGCCCTACACCTCTATCCTAGAAACCCTGTCTACTTCTTCTTTCTCCACTTTCTACTGTCCTATCTCCTTGTCTTTCTTTATAACACACTCTTAAGAGTTATCTGTTCTCTTTGTCTTCTGGTTTTCTTCTCTCACTCTATTTTTTTTTTTTTTTTTTTTGCACAATCTCAACTTAAGATGGGAAGAACTTATTTTCCCTGAACCATTGTTAAGGAGCTGCCAATACAATGTTTCATCGCAGTGGAATATGTTAGTGCACATTTCCTACAAATAAGCACATTCTCATATAAAACCACAATGAAAAAAACATCAAAATAAAAAAAAAATCACACCTCCTACCTCCTGGAAATACTTAAGACAAGCCACTTATTCACGAAACTAAGACACTAAAATCCTGAAGTGTGTACTACATTCCTGAATGAAAGGCTACCCAAAATGTCACTGCCATGACAAACCCACCACAGATGTAAACAAGAAATTAAAGCCACCTACTATGGGAGCAAAATTAATGTTATAGTTATTCATTATAAAACAATCACCTTCACCAGAGGCCAAAATTAAAATAATAATCTAAGCACTAATCAGGTCCTTAGTTTTAATTAATTTTCTTTTAACGTAATTATCATCATTTAGAAATCTGTGCACATGGGTGCAAATTCATATCAATGAAATTAAAAAGAAAAGGCTTTTTGTTTAAAGTGTTTTCCTAACTGTTTAACAAAATGAATACTCAAAATATTTCATGTTTAAAATCTCTGCCAAAAAAGTTAAATTAAATTAAATTAAATCAAGTCAAATCAAATTAAATCTCTGCTAAGGCTCAAGTTGGGTTTCCCAACTGGAGAAGAACACAGCTCCTGAGAATTAGGACAAAATGGCTTGTTAAATGAACTAAGACAGAGGCTGAAATATAAACATCTTTGTGAAGTGTTCATATTCTATCAGCCAAACTGAACTATAGCAAATCATCACATGTCTAAAAAATGTAGAGAAAACTGTGAGCTGCTCATTTTATATCGATTCGACCTTCTGTTCCTGTAATGACCTGATCTAAAATGACCTGGCAGGCTCAGCATCACCGCCGGCTCAGTGTCAGCAAAGGGACCCACTCTGCCCATCACTGACATGACGCAAACCCTCAGCTGCCATTCACCAGCAGGGGGCACTGCACTGGGGTCTTTCTGTAGGCAAAACTGCTCAAAAAGCTGAAGATGGAAAACCATGTATTTCAGGAGACTGAAAAATGTGTGTTGCCATCCCAGACAAATAAATTGCCGCACAATTGATAAGCATCTCCATGAGTCCTTCAGTGACAATATCTACCAAAGGGTGGTCTGAGGCCCAAGAGTATATCTTAGAAAGACAAATAAAATGGCACTGTGGGTAAGTCTTAAAGAACAAATCTTTCTGGAATCCTTCCAGTGAGCAGGGATATTGTAAAAGGCAGCGCACCAAATGCTTTCTCATTAAGATTGCTACAGTTCATAGCTCATTGGGCTTAAATTATTTTTTAAGGAGATTCAGCTATAAGCTGGAAAAGGGCCTTAATATGTCAGAAAACAGACCCACTATCAGTATTAAACATAAATTCAACCAAATTAACCTAAGTTATAGGTCACATTTATGATTACTAAAATACAATGACAAGGTTTAGGGAAACTGGTAAGTACTGAAATATAAACATTACTATATGTTTTGTATTAGCAAACGTGTTCTGCAAGAATAATTACTAAACCCTGAAAGTTATTAAAGGGAAAGTTTAAAAATCACATCAAATGACCTGTCATGATCTACCAATATCTTTTCATAAATGTGAGGGCTTGAGCAGAAAATGAGTTTTAAATAATCACTTCTGGGGCACCTGGGTGGCTCAGTGGGTTAAGCCTCTGCCTTCGGCTCAGGTCATGATCTCAGGGTCCTGGGATCGAGCCCCGCATCGAGCTCTCTGCTCAGCAGGGAGCCTGCTTCCCCTCTCTCTGCCTGCCTCTCTGCCTACTTGTGATCTCTCTTCAAATAAAATCTTTTAAAAAAAATCACTTCTTCAAATCACTCTGTGAAGATATTAAATAGAATGAAATCTTTTTCCCCAAACATGAACTTCTAAAATGGGAACTGCACTTCATAATTTTTTTATTTGGTACCTGATCAGTAAAACAATGTGTTTAAATGCTCTCTAAATGTAGGTATATTTTATAAATTATTCATAATATTGTACTGATATCTCATGTATATTATAAAGCATAAAAATAAAAATAAAAATTGGTAGAAGGTAGCATAAAAAGAATAAAAATATAAGCACTAAGATTTTTCTCCCATATTCCAAATGATCACCATTTCTTGAACTTTCCCCAATACATATATTCCCTACTCTAACTTGGAGGAAATGGCCCTTAAGTGAGGGCCATTTGAAGTTTTGAAGACAAAATAAGAATTTTATCACATTTAATATTAAAAAGAACAGAATGGCTAACCTATAAAGCAGCATTAAATCAATTATTTCCTACCTATTGAATCACTCCCATCAGCACATTTTTTTCCCCATCTCAAAAGCTTTTGACCTTATTTTATCCTCTGGTTAATTCCCTATTGTTGGGTCCGCTGCTCCCAGAATGCAGGAGGAACAATAAAAATGGCCACCAGGCCGTCATCTTCCAGGCCACCCTCTTCCTTCACCCATGATCTCCCGTGGGAAGGACATATGCTGAGGACACATCACATAAGTAAACCAATACCTATGCAGGAAACAGGAACATCAGGAACAGGCCCCTGCCCTCCAATCACCAAATACTTTACCATATATAGTTGTGAACCCACACCCCAAATACCTTACCTTATATGACTGTGAACTTATGCCCTTTCTTAACCCAAATAAAAGACCCACTCGAACCTCTCCAGGGTGCGATTTCCCTGACTCTCCTATCCAGAGTCTCGGAAACTCGCCCTGAGTTTCCTTGCCTTGAGCCTATCTGGCCTATCTCATCTGTTGCCGTGTGTATCTCACCTGTAAAACCTTACACCTATTTTTCTTTCCCTTTACAGTGAAGCTTCTCATTAAGACATGTGTTGGACACACTTTCAGGTGATCTCCCCAATAATCTCACCATCTTGAACAGTCCCTCCCTGCGACTATGGGCAGACATGTGACTCGCTTCTAATCAACAATAAATGGTAAAAGGCGATGGGGTATCACTGCATGATTACATCAGATGATGTAAGACTCTATCCTGCTAGCAAACTCACCCAACAGACTCTCTCTCCCTTGCTAACTGTGATGAAATAAGCAGCCATGATAGGAGACCCACAGGGCTCTCTTGCCCAGAAGCTGAAGGCAGCCTCAAGGCCCTGAGGGCAGTCAACAGCCTGCATGAAGTTGGAGCCCTGGGTCCTACCACCACAAGAAAATGAGTTCTGCCAACAACCTGAGTAAATCCAGAAGCAGATTCTTCCCTGAATGAGTAAGAACACAGGTAAGAACACAGTCCAGCCAATCCCCTGTGAGACCCAGCTAATCTGGGCCCAGATTCGTTTGAGAGAACAAACGTGTTTTCCTTTTACTCACTAAATTTGTGGTAATTTGGTTCTCTCGGCTCAGCCCAGTTTGCGACAAATGGCTAAACGCACCAAGTATAGAAATATAAAGTGAACAGCCAGACAGAGAGGTACATAAGGTGAGATCTGTACCGGTCCCAAGGATAGGAACTTCAGTTCCTATCAGGAACTATCAGTTCCTGATAGGAACCACAGACTTTGGGCTATGCCACCCTCCTGGCATGAGGATTCCCTCACCAACTCAGAAGATTTCTGAACCCCCACTGTTTAAGGTTTTTATAGAGGTTCCACTAGGTAGGCATAATTAAGTCCTGGGCCATTGGCAATAAACTCAACCTCCAGCCCTTCCTCCCTCCCCAGAAGTCAGGGAATGGGACAAAAATTTCCAACATTCTAATTATGCGTTGGTCTTTCGGGTTGCAAAACCCCCACCCTGAAGCTCCCCCCAGCCCCTAGTCATCACATTAACATACAAAAGACACTCACCATTCCAGAAATTCTAAAGCTCTTAGACGCTCTTGTGTCAAGAACCAGGATCCAAGACCAAATATTAGAACAAAAGATGTTCCTACACCCTTATCACTCAGGAAATTACAAGGTTTTAGGGGCTCTGTGCCAGAAACCAGGGAGCAGAGAAAGACATGTATTTCTTATGATATCACACCACAAACAATTATCCCCAGGCCTTGAAACCTAATCAAGGAGCTCCCAACATTTGCCTGGATGGGTTTCAGAACAGCTGTGAACCAGTGGTTCTTTTGTACCTTTCATTCCCCCTCCCCCCTTTTTGAGTGGGAATATCTATAGCTCTTATCCTATGCCTATTCTGCTGTTGTTAACTGGCGGGGGGGTGGGGGTAGTTGGACAGCTATAATAACTTGTCTTATTAGTTTTTTCACGTTGACAGACTGAGTGAAAAGCCAGGAGCCTCATCTACCCCTGGACCTGATTTAGATGAGGTTTACATTCTTGACTTTGAGTAGATACTCCATTGGGATGAATCTCAAAGGGTTTGGGAGGGGTGAATGTAGTTTGTATGCGGAAGGGATTAGACTGGAATGGACAGACTCTAAGATGATCTTCAAAAATCCCTTTCCCTTGGTATTAACACCCTGGTTTAATCCCCTTCCCTGGAGTATGGGCAAGACCTATGACTCGCTTTTAACCAACAGAATATGACAACGGTGACAGGATGTTACTCCCATTATTATGCTACATTATATAAAATATCATCTTGCTAGCAGACACACTCTTGAACTTCCTCCTTTGTTGAGTGTGCAGAAATAAATGGTCATGTTGGAAAATTCAAAGTGGCAAGAAATTGCAAGTATCCTCTATGAGCTGAGGATGCCTTGAATCAACACCCAGAAAAAAGAAACTAAATCTTTTAGTTCTGTATCCTCAAGAATGTAAGTGTTACCAACAACCACAAGTGGGAAGTGCATTTTTCCCCAGTGGAACCTCCAGATGACAACCCAGTCCTAGCCAACCCCTAAATGCAGCCTTGTGAGACCCTAAGCAGAGGGTCTCAGCTAAGCCACGTCTGAACTCCTGACCCAGAGAAAGTTGAGATAATAAATGTGTGTTGTTTTAGGCACTAAATTTGTGGTAATAGTTATGCAGGATTAGCAAACCAATACAATTTGTTTCTAATCACAATTTACAATTTATCTCTTCTCATTTCTTTTAAATTCTACTCTGCCTCAGAGAATACATGTCATTTGATTTTCATTGTTTTAACTTTGTTAAGATTGTTTCATGACACGAGGTGTGGTACTGTATTGGTAAATGTCCTATGTGTGCTTAGAAAGCATGTGTATTTTGTTGTTGGTAGATGAAGTGTTTTATATACATCAAATATATCCAGGTGGTTGATGTGTTGATCAATTCTTTTACATGCTTGTTGAGTTTCTGTCTATTCATTGTATAAATTATTGAGAGAAATGTTGACGTTTCCAACTATAACTGTAGATTTCTCCTTTAAATTTAATCAGGTTTTTGCTTCATGAATTTCCAAGATCTGTTGTTAGGTGCATACATGTTTAAAATAATTATGTCTTCACAGTGACTTGACCCTTTTATCATTATATAATGTCCCTGATTATCGCTGGTAATTTACCTTCCTCTGAAGACAATTTTGATATCAATAGAGCCACTCCAGTTTTCTGTGATTAATTTTTGCAAAGTATATCTTTTTCTAATATTTTATTTTTTAATTTACCTACACTTCTATATTTAGAATGAATTCTTATAGACAGCAGGTAGTTGACTCCTGTTATTTAGTCCAATCTGACAATCTCATACTTTCAGTTAGCGTGTGCAGATGAATTACATTTAATATAATTATCGATACGTTTGCATTTAGGTCTATGTGACTGTCTTTTAAAACAGATAGGAGAAAGAAATGTGTTACAAATAAAAATTACATTTATACTATCTTTTATTTTTACCTACTTATCTTTACTGGAGCTTTTCTGAACCTTTGTTGCTAATCTCTATTTTATGAGATAATTTGATACTTTAGTTCTTAGACATGGTTCCATTTCATTCAACACTTTTTAAGATAATTGACTTAAAATCTTTGTATACTAAATGCAACATCTGAGGTTCCACAGGGACACTTTCTATTGACTACTATTTTTTTCCTGTGTATGGGCCATACATTCTTATTTCTTTGAATGTTTCTTTTTTTTTTTTTTCTTTTTTTCTTTTTGTTGGTAACTGGATATTTTGAGTAATATAGTGTGACAAAAACTCTGGACATCAAATTCTCACCTCACTTCCCAAGATTTGTTGGTGTTGGTGTTGCTGTTGTTTTTTGTCATTTTGTTGGTTAAATGACTTTTCTGAATTGTAAAATATATATTCATTGTTTTATGTGGGCACTGAAGTTTGCTCAATTAACTTTGTGGTCAACTAATGACAGACCACTTTCTTTAAATTCTTGAAACCAGTAAGTCTCCTAGTCTCTGCTGAGGGACTTTTTATGCATGTTGAGGCACACCTTCAACACTCAGTAAGGCAAATTATAACTCTACCTCAGCCTTAACTTCCTGCTTGCAAAGACTCTCAGCATTAACCAAAGACAAAAGCACAGGACCTTCTCAGGTTTTTCCTGAGCATGTGCACATCCCTGGGCATGCACATGGCCTTCTAGTTTCCCAGGAATATGTTGGAGCTTTTCAAAGCCCCCATTAACATATCATTCCCTTGCTCTTCTTTGTATGCCCCTGGCTTTCCTATTATTTGTCCCAAATATTACCCACTGCCCCAGGCAGCTGAAATGTTAAGCAATTGCCATTGATTGTTTTCCACAAACATTCCCAGAGAAAAGTCTGTGGTGGGCTTCCAGTCAGGTCAAAGACAGTCATGTGAGTGAGGAACCACCAGATGAGTCAAATCTCAGGAATGGGTCTTTGGAAGAAGCTCCATCTACATCTGCCCTTTCCAGTTCCTGCCAGACTGGTGGTTCTCACCACAAAAGCAAAATGTTGGTTATCAAAGCTACCATGAAGTGGGGAAGGAAGAAGGGAAATAGAGCAACTTAAACTACCACACTCACTGTTTTTACTGAGATTCAGCCATTTTTCAAAAATAAATGCTCTGCAAGGCTTCAGAGTTCTCTGGAAGTTGATTCTGACAACTTCTGTCAATGTTCTCCTTGCTTTTATGGAGGAGACTTTTGGATGTCCTTACTCTGCCATTTTTACTGACTTCACCCTCTACCACTTCAGCATGAAAGACAGAGAAACTTTATCCCCACATAGGACCCTTTACCCTCCCTCATTTCTGTTGTGGCCATCATACATATCACATTTACATACAATGAAACCCCCACCAGATAATGTTATAATTTTTTATTTCAACCACCATACATATCTTAAATAACTTAAAGAGAGAGGAATTGTCTGGTATATTTATCCACATATTTTTCATTTATGTTGTTCTTCCTTATTCCTGAAGTTCCAAGTTTCCCTCTGAAAGTTCCATTACTTCCCCTCTGTCTAAACAGCTTCTTTTAACATTAAAACAGATCTTCTGGTGACACATTCTCTTGGTTTTTCTTCATCTAAGAAAGTTTCTATTTCATCTTCATTTGTGAAGGGCATTTTCTCTGGATATGGAATTCTGACTTGACAGTTCTTCCCACTCAGCACTTTAAAAACGTTTCCACTGTCTCCTGCTCTCTACAGTAGCTAAGGAGAAACACACAGTCTCTCAAATAATGGTTCCCCTATAGACAATTATTTTTCTCTGGCTACTTTTAGGATTTTTCTCTTTCTCTTTTGTTTGCAGCAGTTTGAATATGATGTGTCTGGCTATAGATCTCTTTGTGTTTTTCTGTTTGGGGTTCAGTGGGTTTGAACCTGTAATTTTATGTCCTTTATCAAATTTGGGGAAATTTCAGCCATTACATCTTTTCCTTAAACCAGAAAGAAAGGGCTTCTCTTTCAGATATTTCTGAAACATCTGAATTGCCAGGATGCAGTTTTAGAGATCGAGTTGTCTTTGGGTCCCAGCCAGAAGACAAGGAGGAAAAAAGAAAGTCACCACTGGGTTAGTTGTATTTCATGTTCTGGTTTCTTTCCCAACATGCCTATATATATATATATTTATTTATTTATTTTAGAGTCCTCTGATATCTCCTTTGTGCATTCTTTCCAGTGTATTTAGGTACATCATAGGGCAAGCAAGGTAGAATGTGTTTATCCCATCTTCATTCAAATAAGAACCTCCCATATTCTCTTAACATACCCTGAAGTCAGGCTTTGCCTCCACTGCTCTGCTGAAAGTACATATGTCAAAAATATAATTGAATTTTTTTAAGTTGACCTAGATCTTATAAACTTTCTAAGGTCATATATTGGTTCTAGTAATGTTTGGGGGGAGTTCTTAGGATTTTCTATATGAATGAGTATGTCATTTGCATATGAAAATAATTTTACTTTTTCTTTTGATCTTCATACCATTTGTTTCTTTTTGCTGTCTTTTTTGCCTTTAACTCTACCTGGAGCCTCCAGCTCACTGATGAGTAGCAGTGAGAACACACAATGTCATCTTTTTCTCAGTCTTGGGAGAAAACTTTTCAATATTACCATTAAGTATAATGTTGTTGCTCTTCATGTATAGTGGAAGTAGAAAGTAAAGTTACTTTCTAATCCTAATTTGTTGATGTTTTTTGTTTGTTTCAGGAGTAGAATTTAGTGATTCATCATTTACATATGACACTCAGTGCTCATCATAACAAGTGTCCTCCTTAATACTCATCACACATCTAGCCTATTCCCCACCCACCTCCCTCCATCAACTCTAAATTTCTTCTCTATAGTTAAGAGTCTCTTGTGGTCCGTCTCTCATTCTCTCTTTTTTCCCTTCTCACACACTCATCTGTTTTATTTCCTAAATTCCACATATAAATGAAACCACATGGTATTTGTCCTTCTCTGACTGACTTATTTTGCATAGCATAATACACTCTACCTCCATCCATGTGTCTACAAGTGGCAAGATTTCACTTTTTAATGACTAATATTCCTCTGTGTGTGTACACACACACATACACACACACACGCACATACACGCACACACACACACACACACATACACGCTGGGATGCATGTGCCCCTTTGAATCTGTATTTTTTTTCTTTTGGGTAAATACCCAGTAGTGTAATTGCTGGGTCATAGGGTAGCTCTATTTTCAACTTTCTGAGGAACCTCCATACTGTCTTCCAGAGTGGCTGCACCAGTTTGCATTTCCACCAATAGTGCGAGAGAGTTCCCCTTTTTCCGCATCCTTGACAACAACACTTGCTTCCTGTGTTGTCAATTCCAGCCATTCTGACAGGTGTGAGGTGGTATCTCATCATGATTTTGATCTGTATTTGCCTGATGATGAGTGATGTGGAGCATCTTTTCATGTGTCTGTTGGCCATTTGGATGTCTTCTTTGCAGAAATGTCTTCATCTCTTCTGCCCATTTCTTAACTGGATTACTTCGTTTGGGGTGTTGAGTTTGATAAGTTCTTTATAGATTTTGGATATTAATCCTTTATCAGACAAATCATTTGCAAATCTCTTCTCCCATTGCATAAGCTTCCTTTTGGTTTCATTGATTGTTTCCTTTGCTGTGCACAAGCTTTTTATCTTAATGAAGTCCCAATAGTTCATTTTTGCTTTTGTCTCTCTTGCTTCTGGAGATGTGTCTTGTAAGAAGTTGCTAGGGCCACTGTCAAAGAGGCTATTGCCTGTGTTCTCCTCTAGGATTTTGATGGTTTCCTGCCTCACATTTAGATCTTTCATCCATTTTGAGTCTATTTTTGTGTAGGGTGTAAGAAAGTGGCCCAGTTTCATTCTTCTGCATGCTGCTGTGCAGTTTTTCCAACAAGGAGAAGAGACTTTTTTCTGTTGGACATTCTTTCATATGTTTGGGGACCATTTCTGGGTTTTCTATTCTGTTCTGTTGATCTGTGTGTCTATTTTTGTGCCACTATCATACTGTCTTGATGAGACAGCTTTGTAATAGAGCTTAAAGTTCAGAATAATGATGCCTCCCACTTTATTTTTTTGTTTATTTGTTTTTCAGGATGGCTTTGGCTACTCAGGGTCTTTTATGGTTCTACACAAAAATCTTGAATTAATTTAGAAATGTATCAAATGCCTTTGGTGTCTATTGTGATGATCAATTTTTTTTCCTGTCAATCTAATGAAGTATATTGATTAGCTTTCAAATTGTAAATCAACCTTGTACTCCTGGTATAAATTCTACTTGATCTGATGCATTTGGCTAAATTTTCTTTTTTTCCTCTGGTTCTTCTACTCCATTTAGCCTCATTTCTTCTGATTACCTTTTCCACCCACATAACTGAGATCAAAATTTAGTGAGTTATGTAATGTATATTAACATGACAAAGTATTTTGAAATCAAAGCATAACTTACAAGGAGAAATCATGTTTATATTTAATAATACAAGGATTACGTCATCATACTTCACAAGATACTAGCTATCTCTTAAAGATATCTAAAAACAACACTCATTACTATTATAGCCAAGAAAGCAGCAATAAACTGAGGTTTTTGAAATAGATTCTGACAACAGTTACACCCAAAATAAAAAAGTATGACAAATACTAACCCTAATACTAAGGCTAGAACTGAACTCAAGCCCAGACTAAAATATGTGTACCAGAGAATTCTAGATCATGATGCTACTTAAAGTATCACAGTCAATTAATAAAGCCAAACTAAAATAAAACAGACTGACTATAAGAGGAGGGGAAAAAAAGAACAAAAATAAAGAAGCAAGATGCTTCCTTTACTTTAAATATGGGTATGTGGCCCTGAATCAGGCTTTTTGGTAGTAAAACACCGTGACACAATCACTTCCAAACAAAACAAAACATACTAAAAAATTAATGTGCAATTTTTAGCACATTCTCACAATCCTGTTGGCTTTCCCCTTTCCCTAATGAGAAACCTGAGAGCTTTACTGCTTGCTCATGTGACTTTGCACAGCCAATAGCTCTAACAAGAATAAGAGCCAAAAATCTATCACTAGAGAATGAGATGAGTCATTCTATATAGAATGAGTCTTTAGAGAGTTCCTTTAAGCCCCAATCAAAAAAAGCGCACAGAGATGGATGGGGTCCAGACTGTGAAAACAGACAAAAGGAAGAGAGAAGTAAGATACAAGTGGTGACAGCATGGTTTTGTAATTTCCCCAAATCCCCTCTTTAAAAAGCGATTAAGTAGGAGAGCAAAAGACAAAACTCATGGATGATGTCATCAACAAAACTAGGTCACAAAGAATTCTCAACAACCTAATACAGCTGGGCGAGAAACCAGATCCTAAGAGCTGGGCAAATGAGAGACTGACACACAGTGGTCAGTTCCAAAAGGAGGGGCTCCCACTCAGGTGTGGATCTAGGCACAACAGGTGGAACTGGGAGGGGCTTCATTGTGAGAGCGAGGTCAGTACAGGGAGGCGGAAGGGTACTAGGCAGCTGACCATCCAGACTCAGGAACAGCCAGTGGGGCTTCCTTCCAGAAAGGGAGAGTCCAGATTCAGGAGAAACAGCCCAGGAATAGACCCCAAGTAGATCAGGGCAGGGCACCTGGGCATGAAAGTGAGAAAATGTTCAAATACTAGTTGGGGAGGGGACAAGAGGAAGAAAATTTCAAAAAGCACTGAAGAGAGGAATGCCCAGGAACCATTAAATACTTTCTGACAGAAACAGAAAGGAGGGAAAAACGTTCTGGCCAATTCCCAACCCCTACAACATGAACTTCCTTCTTCTTCTTCTTCTTCTTTTTTTTTTTTTTTAAGATTTATCTATTTATTTATTTGACAGACAGAGATCACAAGTAGGCAGAGAGGCAGGCAGAGAGAGAGGAAGGGAAGCAGGCTCCCTGCTAAGCAGAAAGCCCAATGTGGTGCTCAATCCCAGGACTCTGGGATCATGACCTGAGCCAAAGGCAGAGGCTTTAACCCACTGAGCCACCCAGGCACCCCGAACTTCCTTCCAAAATACGACTTCAGGGGTGCCTGGGTGGCTCAATCAGTTAAGCCACAGACTCTTGATTTTGGCTCAGGTCATGATCTCAGGATGGTGGGATGGAGCCCTCTATCGGCTCCACACACGGTGGGGAGTCTGCTGCTCTCCCTCTTCCTCTGCCTGTTCCTCCACTCATGTACATTCTCTTTCTCTCTAAAATGAATAAATAAATCTTAAAATAAATACATAAATTAAAATACAACTTCAGCAACAGAAAAAGATTATGGTCAATCCTCCATTAAAAAATATCAAAAAGAGAGAAAAATGGTTCCCATAACACTTCAGAAAATAAATACTCACCAGAAAAATAAAACTACAAAGCAGATGAAAACAGTGAGCTCATATTTCAAAATGAGTTAAATGAAATTAAGTAAATAGTAGAAGCTATGAGAGAACAGCATAAATGAGAAGAAAGATCAGAAATGAGATGGCCAGAGTTGGTGGAGCACAGAAATGACTCTAAACAAAAGAAAAAAAAAATGCAGGAGTGAAGACAAAACTCAAAGGAATGACTAGAAACCATAGAAAGTACTGTAAAAGAATAAATTTATGAAAATGAGAAAAAGGGGGAAAGTAAAAGAAATGAAGAAAGGAATAAAAAGTTTAAGAGAAAAATGATAGACATAGAAGACAAGAAAAAAAAAGAGCCAACATAACACAACCAACGCAATTAACTTAAAAAAATGCTTTTTAAAAAAGTATAATTCAAAAAACTCCGTAAAATGAAAGGAGCCTTGAACCTTCATATTTTCTTTTTTTTTTTTTAACTTTTTTTTTATTATTTTTATTTTTGTATTTTTATTTCCAGCATAACAGTATTCATTATTTTTGCACCACACCCCGTGCTCCATGCAATCCGTGCCCTCTATAATACCCACCACCTGGTACCCCAACATGGACGGAACCTTCATATTTTCTTTAAGATTTTATCTTTAGGGCGCCTGGGTGGCTCAGTGGGTTAAGCCTCTGCCTTCGGCTCAGGTCATGATCTCAGGGTCCTGGGATCGAGTCCTGCATTGGGATCTCTGCTCAGCAGGGAGCATGCTTCCTCCTCTCTTTCTGCCTGCCTCTCTGCCTACTTGTTATTTCTCTCTCTGTGTGTCAAATTTTTATTTATTTGAGAGAGAGAGAGTGAGAGAGAGCATGAGAAAGGAGAACGTCAGAGAGAGAGGCAGATTCCCCATGGAGCTGGGAGCCCAATGCAGGACTTGATCCTAGGACTCCAGGATCATGACTGGAGCCAAAGGCAGTCACTTAACCAACTGAGCCACCCAGGCACCCTTGAACCTTCATATTTATATGGCACACCATGCACCTGGGAAAATCCCCCCAGAATGGTCAACATTCAGACATACTCTAGTCAAACAATGGAACTATAAAGAAGGAAAAAAAAAAAAAACCTTACAGCATTTAGGCAAAAAGACAAAGTGACTCTTAAGGAAAAGTAAATCAACTTGGCATCCAACTTTTCAACAGTAACCTTCAAAGCCAGAACACATAAGAGTAGCATATTTCAAATCCTCCAGGAAAGATAATGTTCACCAAAGAGTATATCCTGAATACCTTTCAAGTATAAAGCCACAGACCAATTTCTTACAAGCACGTAAAGCAGCAAATACCAGGTCTTCCTTCCTCATCTTCCTCCTTCCCTTCCTGAACAGTTCAGTCCTAATTCAGCCACAAGCTACAGGAAAACACCTGCACAGGTGGTGGGGATGAGGGCAGGGAGCAGCCTTGATGGCTTAAAGTGGGATGTGAAAGTCCAAGTGGGTTGAGGAAGACATTCACAGAGGGGGGCACCTAGCAGAGCCTGAATGAAAAGAGGAAAACGTTGACACAAGGAAGCCATGCCATGGGGTGTTGAGATGCAGCGGGGCAAAGTCCGACATAGAAAGTCATAGTCCAGATGGGATGAAAAGGACAATCTGACTTGGGGTGCCAAAGTCCAAGCAGGGGAAGGGGGCATCAACATGTGTGGAGAAGGGTGGGGAGGCACCCCACTGGAAGGAGTCAGAAGCCAAGTAGGATGGATGGGCCACAAGGTATAAATGCCTAAGTGGGGTGAGAGGGCATCCACATGGGGACATCCTGAAATGGGGAGTGAGCTCCCAAGCAGAAGAGGAAGAGCCAGGGGTGACAGTGGCACAGGCTGGGACATCTGTTCCTTGCAGGAGAGTCGAACGAGTAGGTTACGACATTAGGGATAATAGGAGGCAGGTTCTCACTGTTGAAGAAAAGGGATACAAACACGGCAAAGGAGTAGAATAGGGATGCCTGGGTGGCTCAGTCGGTTAAGTGTCTGCCTTCAGCTCAGGTCATGGTCCCAGGGTCCTGGGATCGAGTCCGGCATTGGGCTCCCTGCTCAGCGGGGAGCCTGCTTCTCCCTCTGCCTGGGGCTCCCCCTGCTCGTGGGCCGGGGCTCTCTTTCTCTCTGACAAATAAATAAATAAAATCTTTGAGGGGCGCCTGGGTGGCTCAGTGGGTTAAAGTCTCTGCCTTCGGCTCAGGTCATGATCCCAGGGTCCTCGGATCGAGCCTCACTTCAGGCTCTCTGCTCAGCAGGGAACCTGCTTCCTCCTCTCTCTCTGCCTGCCTCTGCCTACTTGTGATCTGTCTGTCAAATAAATAAATAAAATCTTTGAAAAAAAATGAATAAAATCTTTGAAAGATAGAGAGAGAGAGAAAAAGAAAGGAGGAAAGGGAGGAAGGTAGGAGGAATGGAGGGAGGGAGTAAGATAGAATGAACTTTGTGGTACTGAATTGGAATTGGAGGTATTGATATGATTCCAATTAGATACATAGGTATGTGATTAATTGATTGATCGATTGACTGATAAAGGATGGATGGATGGATGGATGGATGGATGGATGGATGAATGACAGACAAAGATGCAAATGTGGGACAAATCTGGGAAAGTTTGAACTTCAAAATAAATAATGATAATGGAGTATAATTGACCAAGTGAAATAAGAAGCCTTGAGTTTGATATGAATAGATGAGTGAATTAATTAATTAAAAGTATGATGAGAAACAGACTATTAATACAGTTTCAAAGTATATCCCCACAAAGGGCAAATGAACTACAAAGAGGGAAAGAGTAACTTGACAGTAGAGAAGCCTGCAAACATCACCTTAATTGAGTGATCACAGTGAACACGGCAGTAGTGGGACAAATCAAAATTGTGTGCCACATGAGAGAATGCATTGAGAACACAGCACCACTTTTTGAAATTTATTTATTTTTACTTAAATTCAATAAATATATAAAGTATTGTTGGTTTCCGAGGTACGTATCAGTCTGACATATTCATCAGTCTTATATGATACCCAGTGATCATTGTATCACAAGCCCTCCTTAATGTCCATCACCCAGCCACCCTATCATCCCACCTCCCTCCCCTCCAGCAACCCTCAGTTTCTTTTATTTTTTTAAGATTTTATTTATTTATTTATTTATTTATTTATTTAAAGATTGTATTTATTTACTTGAGAGAGAGACAGTGAGAGAGAGCATGAACGAGGAGAAGGTCAGAGAGAGAAGCAGACTCCCCATGGAGCTGGGAGTCCGATGCGGGACTCAATCCCAGGACTCCAGGATCATGACCTGAGCCGAAGGCAGTCGTCCAACCAACTGAGCCACCCAGGCGTCCCAAGATTTTATTTATTTATTTGACAGACAGAGATCACAAGTAGGCAGAGAGGCAGGCAGAGAGAGAGAGGAAGGGAAGCAGGCTCCCCGCCGAGCAGAGAGCCTGATGTGGGGCTCCATCCCAGGACCCTGAGATCATGACCTGAGCGGAAGGCAGAGGCTTTAACCCACCAAGCCACCGAGGCGCCCCAGCAACTCTCAGTTTCTTAAGAGTCTCTTATGGTTTGTCTACCTCTTCGATTTCATCTTGTTTCTTTTTTCCCTCTCTTCCCCTGTGATCCTGTTTTATTTCTTAAAATCCACATATCAGCAAGATCATATGATAATTTTCTTTCTCTGATTAACTTATTTTGCTTAGCACAACATCCCTGAGTTCCATTCCACATTGTTGCAAATGGTGAAGTTTCATTTTTGGTGGCTGCATAATATTCCTGTGTGTGTGTGTGTGTGTGTGTGTGTGTGTGTGTGTGTGTGTGTGTATCTTCTTTATCTCTGCTTGTCGATGGACATCTGGGCTCTTTCCATAGTTTGGCTATTATGGACACTGCTGCTATAAATATTGGGGGGCAGGTGCCCCTTTGGATCACTACATTTGTATCTTTGGGGTAAACACCCAATAGTGTGATTGGACAGCATCACTTCTGTAGTATCCCAAAGATAGAGAGCCCGAGTCTAATCATTGGATGGCATCAGACAAACCAAACTTGAGGGACATTCTACAAATTAACTGGTTTGTTATCTAAAGGTCATCCAAGTCAAGGAAAGTCTGAGCAACTGTTTCAGATAGAAGGAGGTAAAGAGAAGCAACTGCCTAATGTAATGCCTGATCCTGGCTGGGCCTTTTTGATTTAAAAGATGTTATCAGAACACTTGGTGAAACTTGGGAGTTTTGTCTGAGTATGAGATGTTAGCCATGTGTCAATGCGATTTTCCTAATATTGAGGTTACTGTAGGTGAATGTCTTTGTAGGGAAAAACACACTTGTTCTAAAATGATTTGTAGGGAAAAAATTTCTGGAAGTCTGTGATTGTTTGAAAATAAATGAATACCCAAACAAAGAAGATTCTGGGCATATTGTTCCCATGAGCCCTTCCTGAAGGCATCTCCCAGAGAACAAACTTCAGACAGCTAAGAAATGATTGGGGAGGGTTGGCGAAGGACCCATGGTGGGTCCTGAGCATATTTAACTATAGAACGAGGACCAGGTGATGGGGGTAAGGGTGCCAGGGCTGTATAATTGACACGCTTGACAGCACAGATAAACTACAAACATGAAAAATGAGAGGAATGGGGGGGGGGCCTATATAGAAGGAGAAATTGCCTGTCAGTATTAACTATGAGTAAAATAATTTTATTTTAAATCAGAGGCAGGACTGGAGAGAAGAAATGGAGAAGATTTATACCTTTTCCAAACATTACTCATGGTAGGGAACCCAGTACACATCCTAAATCAAAGAATGGGTGTTTAAGGTATTGTACAAAGGTATCACTATAAAGATAACCATTAAGGACAAAAATCGAAGTCTTTCTAAATATCTAAGGAAATGTCAAGAAAGAGAGAGCAAGAGAAAGAGGGAGACCAGAGAGGATCTACATAGATGCAAAGAGAAGGGTCACTGTACTCAGGCCGTATCTTTCTCAAGCAGGTTGTAACAACCACTCCTGACCGGCTCATGTTCCAGAACATGGCTCCAAATGTGCCCAAACACAGCAAAGATGAAGAGCCTGGGAAGTGGTCCCTGGGCCTACACAGTGAAGGGAGAAAAACAGAAGCCCACGTCTTTTTTTCAGAAAATAGAGCAAGACACATATTCGGGTTCACACTTTCAAAAAAGTTTGGCAAAAGCTTTCTGCAGAGTCGACATCTAGCTTAGAATACGCACCTTTTCAAGAGAACACCTTTCAGTGAAAGAGGCTAAAGGAAGGGAAGGATATGCCTGGGGTAAGCCTCACAGAAGCACAGACAAAGGTTTTCTCAAGAAAAATGACCCTACCTTTTCCCCACTGGAGGCAACACGCTTCAAGGCATATGGCGATGGTCAGGTCACGGGGCTCGAGCTCGCAGCAGCCTCAGCAGAACGGGAAGTTGAAAAGCACCTACCTATGCAACGAGAAAGAATAAACCTTAAAATACTGATTAGACTGCTAATTACTTTGGTTTATTTAGTAAAGTTGCTGCTTTTATATTTTCTGTTCAGGGCTTTAATATAAATCATTGCATAGAGTTGAAATTCTCTTTGAAGTATTAATTAATGACCTAAAGGGAGAAGAAGGGAAAATCATTTCCTTCCACTTTTGAGCAACCAGTATGTTCTCTTTTCCCATGGTGACCTCAAGGGACAGGAGCTTCCCACGGTTTCTCCAAGGGATGGGCTCTGATGGGTCCTGATGGGCTCATGCGTCATGATCCAGTGTAATCTCACAGCAGGAAAAGGCCTGGACGTGCCTGTTCATGTCTACGCGTGGTCCCAGCTGAACACAAACACACAACTGTTCGATGTACCCATCTAACCTACATCTTTTCAGTCTGATGATGCTGTAAGTCTGTCGCCAGTGGCCACTGCCCTCAACTCTTCTCCTCGCCTAGTTCAACGATCATCATATGCCTCCTTAGGCTGGTCTTGAGTTTAGGTCGGGACAATTAGCATTGATCTAACACATACCTAATGTCAAGCCCTGGGGCAGACGCAACACCAATGAAGACACCGTTCCTGCCCATGGAGAGCTCAGCATGGTCTTGGACAGACATGAGAAACAGATGACCAAACATACTGGAACACAGCACCTGAACAGACATGATTTCACAGTACAGACTGCACAGGGGAGGAAGGCGTCCTCTCTGCTAGAGGGATTCAAAGGTGCTTTGAACAGAAAGAAATCGTCGCATTGGATATTCAAGAGTGAATACAGGGGTGCCTGGGTGGCTCAGTGGGTTAAGCCGCTGCCTTCAGCTCAGGTCATGATCTCAGGGTCCTGGGATCAAGCCCCACATCAGGCTCCTTGCTCGGTGGGGAGCCTGCTTCTCTCTCTGCCTCTGCCTGCCTCTCTGCCTGCTTGTGATCTCTGTCTCTCTCTCTCTGTCAAATAAATAAATAAATAAAATCTTTAAAAAAAAAAAAAGAATGAATACAAATTTGCTGGAGATATGAGGGTAGGGGGATGTCAGGGGAAGAGACAAGCACATGAAACCAAGAAGGCAAGAAAGAGCATGGCATGTTCCAGATCTTCAAGCAGGTCAGGATGACCAAACTGTATGAGGTCCATGTAGGGAGGGGATGAGATTGGGGGCTGGCCGGGGGACTGGCAGCAACCAGAGCCTACATGGTCCTGGGTTCTGCACCAAGGAGTTGAGGATTTACTCAAAGGCAGTGGCCCAGACGAGGCAGGAGGGTGCTGCGGTCTGATTGCCACTACAGAAAGACCAATCTGCTGGTTGAAGGGAGGGGAGCTGACCAGAGGAAGACCGATCAGGAGATTCCTACAGGACAGCCGGGCAGTGAGACAAGTTGCCCTTGGGAGGCCACAGGCCTGGGTTTCATGAAAGCTCATCATCTCTTAATGAAGACTTTCACTTGATCTCTTTCTGTCTCATGTTCCTCACCTCAAGACCAGCTTCACTGGCCTGTGGCCTGCATCGTAGCAGAAGGCCCCCACACTTAGAAGGGCTCTGCGCTTGCTTTAATGCTCTTCTATCCCTCTCTTGAAACTCTTAATAGGATTTGAACAAAAGGCCCCAAATTTTTATTTTGCACTGAGCCCTACAAATTACATAGCTGGTTTGCTCACCTCTGAGTGATTATAATAACAGCGCCTATTACGACCAGAGGCTTATTGGGAAAATTAAATGAGCAAATACACATAGAAAACGTAGAGACTGGCACGGAGTCCTCCATAAAATGGAAACTATTGTTACTAACATGATGATGATGATGATGATGATGATGGTGATTATATCCCCAAGAAGAAGAGGGGCCTATAGTAAGGGACCAGCAGAGAAGATGGAGGAGAAGGAAAGCAGAGGGCGGAATGGGTAGGACATCTCTCCAGAGGATGGAGAAGGTGCACAGGAAGGAGGCGGGAAGGCTGGCTGCCAAGGTGCCCTCGCCCAGGCGGAGACTAGCAGCCATCTTAATAAAATGGAAAAAACTTGCCAATATCCACAAGGCTCTAAACTAAAGCACACCTTCTACCCAACTCTTTCCTAACCAGATCCAACTCTTTCCTAACAACTGAAGTCTTATTGCTACTTCTATGCAGGTTTTAGCAATTTCAGAATGCACTGTAAGAGGGCTCAATTGCAGTAGGCTGCCTGTAGTCCTCAAGAGTTCAAGTTCTGGGTGAGGAAGCCAGGAATGCCATCCCATGAGAAAAGAGAGCACATGGGATCAGGAAACTACCCAAGCTTTCATCAAATTAATCTGTGGCAACTAAAAGCTAGGAATGTAATTAAAATGCTGAGTGAGCGTTAAGAAATATTCCTAAAGCGAACAAAAGTATTGGGTTGTGCCATCCGAAATTGCCATATCTATAGTCCAATATCAGCAATTTCACAAAGTTCACCCAACATTTCCCTCAAAATATAGGTAGCCATTCAAAAGGCAACACTAGGGCACCTGGGTGACTCAGTTGGTTAAGCAACAAGCTTCAGCTCAGGTCATGATCCCGGAGTCTTGGGATCAAGTCCTGCATCGGGCTCCCAGCTCCACAGGGAGTCAACTTCTCCCTCTGACCTTCTCCCCTCTAATGCTCTCTCTCACTGTCTCTCTCTCAAATAAAAAAAATTAAATATTTTTTTTAAAAAAGCAACACTTGGGCGCTTGGGTGGCTCAGTGGGTTAAGCCTCTACCTTTGGCTCGGGTCATGATCTCAGGGTCCGGGGATCGAGTCCCACATTGGGCTCTCTGCTCAGCAGGGAGCCTGCTTCCCCCTCTCTCTCTGCCTGCTTCTCTGCCTACTTGTGATTTCTCTGTGTGTCAAATAAATAAATAAAATCTTTGTAAAAAATAAATAAGTAAATAAATAACAAATAACAAATAACAAACCAACACTAAACTATCACAATAGCCAAGGAACATTATGTCTAAAAAGAAAAGAAAAATTAGGCAACTTTTAAAAAGGTATCATTAATCACTCTTAGGATCTGAGAACAATAAATATTAATTCTCTTAATGTAATAATGCAGGAAGAAAGCAAACATATTACTGGAATACCTCACCAGAATGGGACCAGGGAAAGATTATGTGAGCAAGCATCCTGGCCAAAGCTATAGCTGAGGAAAACATGGACGGGTGCAGAAACAAATAGTGTGATAAAAATAACTTCACATTGGAACTACAGGCATATCATAGTACATGTTCAATAATACCCCCCGAAAATGGCAATTTATTAAAACACGAGCTTGGCTTGATAAAAAAGCAAATTAGTGACTGGGTAATTCCTCTACTTATTATTTATTGAGCTAATAACAAATGCACAAAGAAATGAGACAGAAGGCTTTAAAACCTATTGGAACCCTCTTTGTGGAATTGGGCCAATCAGATCTTGCAGGCAGTTCTAACTCGTGATATAAAAGGCCCTCTAGAGCATTCGGATGGGCTTTTTAAAAATATACACAGCTGCTTGACACCAGGATGCCACTACGGGGTGGGTTAAATGGCTACCAACAGATACAAGGCCTCCAGCACTTTTTAACTCTTCCATTTTTTCCATCCTCGTTCTAATGATATCCTTAGAATGGATAGGGGGTTGCATGGTGCTGTGGGATCCCCCTCCCCCACGAATATCAATGAAAGACCGAGGACTATAATTAAGGTGTCAAAATATAGGAAAATCAGAAATTAAAAAGTAACCAAAGGGTTCAGATGATGGTGGTCTGTTCTCGGAGCTCCTCTCAATCCATCGGAAGCATTTGACCCAGTGATTTTCCTTTCTGCTTGATGTGCTGTCTTGGTGGGGCTCCTGGCTCACCAGTCTCCTGGTTTTTATTTCGGTTTTCACTGGCCTCCACCTCTGTTCCCCCTGCTAGATTCTCTTCCCCTTCCCAGATTCTGTTAGAGTTCCACAGAGCTCAGTCTGAAAACCTCTTCTCATCTGTCTCTATACACCTAGAGAATCTTCCAAGCCTGGGGTTTTTAATAGGACCCCAAATGTAGCTCCGCAGCCCCAGCCCCTCCCCTGAGCTCCCAGCATGTCTAGCAAGCTGCCCATTCCACGTTTCTACCAGTGCAGCTAACGGGTATTCCAAACTTAACATGGCCAAAGCAAGTCTGCGTCCCCCCTCCTCCCCCACAATCCCCTTGTCGTCCAGTCCTCCCCAGTTCAGCGGTGAGACTACAAATGAAGAGTCATTCTACCCTGGCCCACATCCAACCCATCAGCAAGTTTTGTGAAGTCTGTCTTCGGAGGATATCCTGAATCCCACCATTTGTCTCCATCTCCACCAGAACCCCCCACCCCCGCCCCATCCAACCTACTCTCATCTCTCCCCCAGGTGATCCCAAGAGCCTTGTACCTGTCCCCCCATTTCCACTCCCACTCACCACCCCCATGTTCCTTTTTCATTATTCGGATCAGAGCATTCTCCCCGTCCCACAGCCTCCCACCACCCTTGGAACAAACTGCAAACTCTACTGCTTCCAGACATGGAAGTGCCCGTTAATACAGTTCCCGTGGAGAACAATCTGGCAATGTCTAGTACACCTGAAGATCAGGACACCCTCTGAGCCAGCAATTCCAAATGCTGGCTGCTCCCCCAGAAAAGCTCTTGCAAAGATTCTATACAGAGATTCACAGCAGAACTCTTTCTAATAGTAAAAAAGAATAAAATATATAATTGTCCCTCAGTAGAAAAACTGAAAAATAAGTTGGGCTTTTTTTTTCCCCCCACCCGATAGAATGCTGTATACTGGGGTGCCTGGGTGGCTCAGTCAGTTAAGGGTCAAACTGTTGATCAGGTCACATCTCAGAGTGCTTCTGAGCCCAGCGTTGGGCTCCCAGCATGGAGTCTACTTAAAAAAAAAAAAAAGAATGCTGTATACTCATTAAAATAAATAAAATAGATCCATGAGTGCAGTGATAGAATCCATTTTTGATGTCTGACCACTGATGACATTCCAGCCCCCAACACACTTTTTTTTTTCCCTTTTGCCCCACATCTAGTCCAGCCTAGATGGATTCCCTCTCTTGGTGCCAGCAAGAAAGTTCAAATAAGTGCAGGGCACTCCCTCTCTTAGTGCTGGCAAGAAAGTTCAAACAAGCATGCTCCTTCTGGAACCTTCTCTCTGCCTCCCCTCCTAATCACAACAAAACCCAGAGCCACTGCCTGTCCCGCCCCTCCCACCTTCACTCTTTCACTCCAGAACAAACTCGAGCTCTTCTCCTTCTGGGAATATCCTTTTCTTTTTTAATCATTTCAATGTTTTATTTATTTTTTCCAGCTTTATTGAGATATAAGTGACATACAACGTTGTTTAATGTGTACAATGTGATTATTTAATACATTTATATATTGCAGAATTGTTACCACCATAACGTTAGCTAACACCTCGATCCATCACATAGCTACCATTTCTTTTTTGTGAGGAGAATATTTAAGATCTCCTCCCTTTGCAGCTATCAGATATATAATACAGTGTTACTCATTATAATCACCATGGATTACCTTAGGTAACTTAGCTTGTTAACTTATAACTGGAAATTTGTACCCTTTGACCAATATGTTCCCATTTTCCCCAACCATCATCCAGGCCCTGGTCACCATCATTCTACTCTGTTTCTCTGAGTTTGGCTCTTTTAGATTCCACATATAAGAAAGTACATTCAGTATTTGTCTTTCTCCATCTGACTTATTTCACTAGCATAGCATAGTGCCCTCAAGGTTCCCACAAGTTGTCACAAATGGCAGGATTTCCTTTTTCCTCGGGCTGAATAATATTCCAATGTTCCAAGGTGTGTGTGTGTGTGTGTGTGTGTGTGTGAATATTGAATTATATGAAGAATATTCCATTGTATATATGGAATATATATGTACATATGTATATATACACCAATACATCAGATATTTATTATAGATAATATGCCACTTAAACATGGTTAAAATCATCAGTTTTATGTTATGTATATTTTATCACAATTTTTAAAAAATTCATGAAGAGCAACAGAAATGTTGATATTTTCTATCAACAATGTTTATATAATATTCTTAATACTAGTAAACATTCTAATTCAGGACACACCATTTAAGTGGCAAAAATATATTAAAATTTTGTCACAGAAATTAATGTCTGAATTCAAATTATTTTAAGAGAAATAAAAGTAATATAAACACCCCAAAGAACTTCTGGCTCATGATAACGAATTAGAATCCATATCAATATACCAAAAGAAATATGTATTCTTCTATCTAGAAATCTTATACTCTTCTGAATAACGCAGAAGAAAAAGCATACAAAAAATAAATGGAATGAAACACTAAAACAGAGAAGGTGATATTTGCAAATTTTGAAAATTTGCAAACTTTTTGGAGGATATAAAGCAAATGTGTAAAATTTAACTCGAACTGATCAATTAATTTAAAAAGCAAACCAATACTACACTGTGTGTTAACTAAATTGAATTTAAATAAGAATTTTTTTTAGAAAAGGAAATCAGGATAGGATAGTGTATGGCCTGAACTCCAACGGAAAGATGCAGTGGTAGATGTGGGGGTTCTTGTGTGGTTCCCAGTTCAGACAGGACATGAACTGAGGCCCCAGTCATACTGGTTCATTGGAAGACTATCTCCAGAATGAGAGACCAGTTATCCTGTTCCTCTCTCCCGTGGAAGTGGCACCTCTCTTATAGCATTTGCTCCTTGCTGGAGCCCAGCTCGTGGTTTTCTTAAAAGCTTATAAGATTTTTGGGGTGCCTGGGTGTCTCTGTGAGTTGAGCCTTTGCCTTCGGCCCAGGTCATAATCTCAGGGTCCTGGGATTGAGCCCCACATCAGGCTCTCTGCTCAGCAGGGAGCCTGCGTCCCCCTCTCTTCTGCCTGCCTTTCTGCCAACTTGTGATCTCTCTCTCTGTCAAATAAATAAATAAAATCTTTATTAAAAAAAGATTATAAGATCCTCTGTTTCATTGGAATGTTAGAAAAAAAAATTTTTTATTCCAAAATGCTGATACATGCTACAACATGGATGCATCTTAAAGGCATATGCTAAGTGAAATAAACAGACAAATATTGTGTGGTTCCACTTATCTGCAGCACTTAAAGCACTCAAATTCAGAGAGAGAAAGTAGAAGGGTGGTTCCCAAGGGCTGGGGTGAGGAGGCAAGGGGAATTACTGTTTAATTGGCACAGAGTTTCTATTGGAAAGAGGAAGAAAATTCTGAAGATGAGTGGTGGTGATGGTTGAACACCAGTGTGAATGTACATAACACCACTAATCTGGACACGTAGAATAGCTTAAAATGACAAAATTTTGGCTATGCATATTTTACCGCAATAATAAAAGTTAAAACCCAACTACATGGTGTTTCCCAGAGATACACCTTAAAAAAAAAAAAAAAGGTGGAAAATAAAGAACAGGAAAAAAGAAAAGCTTAAGGAAATCTAGAACAGTATTATAAATAGACAAAACAGATATTAAGAGAAGCTTTATAAAGAAACATCAAATAATAATTTAAAAAAATTATGGGGCACCTGGGTGGCTCAGTGTGTTAAAGCCTCTGCCTTCGGCTCAGGTTATGATCTCAGGGTCCTGGGATCGAGCCCCGCATTGGACTCTCTGCTCTGTGGGGAGCCTGCTTCCCCCTCTCTCTATGCCTGCCTCTCTGCCTACTTCTGATCTCTGTCTGTCAAATAAATAAATAAAATCTTAAAAATATATATATAAAAAATTAGCCGGGAAGGGATAATGATCCTCAACTGGTTTATATCTAACAGTACAACAATACACACAAAAACGTATAAAATAGGGGCACCTGTGTGGCTCAGTCGGTTAGGCATCCAACTCTTGGTGTCAGCTCAGGTCATGAAATCATGGTCCTGAGATTGAGCTTCACGTCAGGCTCTCCATTCGTCAGGCTCTGCACTGGGTGCAGAGCCTACTTGTCCCTCTCTCTCTGCTCCTCCCCTCACTCACTCTCTTTTTCTCATAAATAAATAAAATCTTTTCAAAAATGTATAAGATATATAAAGCAAATACTATAAAGAGATTGAAATCACCACTTTCAGAAACTGACAGATCACGAAGGTAAAAAATTTGTAATGACAGGTTTGAACATCATAAATAAAAGTCTGGGGGCACCTGGGTGGCTCAGTGGGTTAAGCCTCTGCCTTCAGCTCAGGTCATGATCTCAGGGTCCTGGGATCGAGCCCCGCATCGGGCTTTCTGCTCAGCAGGGAGCCTGCTTCCCCTTCTCTCTCTGCCTGCCTCTCTGCCTACTTGTGATCTCTGTCAAATAAATAAATAAAATCTTTTAAACAAATAAATAAAAGTCTGAGAGAATGGAAAGGTACAGAACCCAGTACCTGACCACTACAGAAAACACATTATTTCCATCAACATGAAGTAGATAACAAAAACAAAACAAAACAAAACAAAAAACACCATGCCACAAAGAAAATCTGAAAAAAATCATATCCTATAAAACATATTCTGAACCACAATGCAATAAAATTGAATGCTCACAACAAAAGAGAGTCCCCAGGACCAACCCATGAAGTCCTAGAAGGTTAGCTAATTCAAAACAATCCTTCAAGGGCAACTAATAAAGCTGAATTAAACATGATTTTTAAAAAATATTCTTGAAAGCAGAGGCCATCTAAAAAGAGAATAAAGAATTACTGAAACAAAAGCTAAGAGGTTAGAACCCAGAGAAGCAACCCAGCACTCACTATGCCTTTTATCTGGATGGCATTTAACAATTTAGGAGATAAGAATACAAAAACTAAGGTATAATTACAAAACGAAGGAGATAAAAGTGAAATCGCAAGATCCACACAAAGCACAAAGACTTACAAGCAATCCTCCCCTTTAAGCTGAGATAAGACCTCAAGACTTTGCTTAGTCTGGGTGATTCCGCGAACCTCAAGGCTTGAGCTTGCTATAATGTAGTCCTCAATGAACAGGGCACCCAAACTACTGATAGAGCAAACAAAAATTCTCTCTGGAAGAAGATTCAATTATCCTAGGTCTCAAGATTTTCCTACAAGTAAGTTTTCAAATACCATGACCAGAAGACAGCCAAAGCAAACTAAGAATGGGGGGAGGGGGAGGGACCTTGTAAGAAAGAACCAGCAGTAAAGACAAAGAGAGGGGCAACACAAAGGCTTCAACACAACAGTCTTAGATTTAGGGTTTTCAGACCCAGACTTTAAAATTACTATTTTCACTATGACCAAAGAAATAATAGAAAAACTTGAAAACATCGTTAGGGAGTTGCATCTTTTAAAAAGGGGCCACCATAGAAATGAAAAGAAATCAAATGCCAGTTGCACAACTGAAAAGCAATAAACAAAATTAAAAGTTCAATGGACAGATTTCACAGCAAATTAGACATATTTGAAGAGATCAGTGACAAACCAAAAGACAAGTCCACAAGAAACTGTCCAGAGCAAAGCATATAATAAACATAAATTTCACCTATGTATAAATATAGAAGAAAAGGAACAAGACTCAGAGAACACAGGGAGAAAGTCTAATATGCATTTAATCAAAATTCCAGGTAAGAGTATAGAGAGAATAAACAGAGGCAATATTTGAAGACATCATGACTGAGAATTTCCCAGACCTTAAGAAACTCAGCAACTCAAAACTTCACAAAGCTTAACAAATCCCAAACAGAATACATATTTTTTAAAAATCCACATCTAGATGCATCATAGTGAAACTACAAAAAGTCAAAGAGGAAAAAAAAAATCTTAAAAGGAGCCAGAGAAAAGAAGATACAATCTTCAAAGGATCAACAGCTAACCTGACTGCTAATATCTCAAGAGAAACTGTGGATGCTAGGAAACAGCACAGTGTTATCAATGTGCTGAAAGTAATAACTAGCAACCTACTATAATGGTAGAAAGCCATTATACTGAGGCACCTGGGTGGCTCAGTCGGTTAAGCATCTGCCTTCAGCTTGGGTCATGATCCCAGCACCTTGGGATCGAGCCCCGCATCCCTGCTCAACGAGGAGTCTGCTTCTCGCTCTCCCTCTGACTCTCCCTCCTGCTCGTGTTCTTGTTAACACGCTCTCTCTCTCTCTCAAATGAATAAATAAAAAATATTTTTTAAAAAAGTTATTATATCTTCACATATTGCCTCTATTTATACCCAGAAAAAAAAAAGTCTTCAAGAATAAAGATGAACAGAAGAGAAAACACTATTTACAGCAACAACAAAGATAATATACTTAGGAATAGGTTTAACAAAAAACATACAAAGCCTATATAAGGAAATTTGTACAATACTCCTGAAAGACATAAAAGTAGCCTTGAAAATACAGAAAGACATCCTTTCTAAGAACATCCTTCATGCTTAGAAAAGATGGGAAAATATCATAAAGATGACACCTCCCTAAATTATTTTAAAATTTTAATGCAGTACCAGTTAAAAATAAATTATAACCCAAAAACCTATCAAGCTTTTTTATTTTATGGAACTAGGCAAGAGGACACTAAACTTGATATGAAAAAAACAAAAAATGTAAAAAAAAAAATAAGGAATATACTAAAAAATAAACTCTATAGGTAAAGCATAGAAATTTTTCAGGGCCATGAAAATACACTGTGTGATTCAATAATAATATATACTTGTCATTAAACATTTGTTGAAACCCACAGAATGTACAACCCCAAGAGTGGACCCTATTGTAAACTATGAATTGTGGTTGAGTATAATGTGTCAACCACATTATGTGTCACATAATGTGAGTATAATATGAGTATAATGTGTCAACACATAATGTGTCAATGTAGGTTCATCAGTTGTAAAAAAATGTACCATTCTTGTGGGAAATGTTAGTAATGGGGGTTGCTGGGCATGTGTAGAACCATAGAATATATGGAAAATCTGGGCACCTTCTCTCAATTTTGCTGTGAATCTAAAACTGCTCTAAAAAATAAAGTCTTTGAAAATAAATAGAAGAGGGAGGAAAGGGGGAGGGAGGGAAGAGACAAAAGCTACTAGAAAGATTAGTCCTACCGGATATTAAAATATACTATATAGATTCTATCCTTAGAAATAGAATGGTACATATGAATAGACAGACCAGTGGTATAGCACAGAAATCTGGAAATAGACTCAAGTACACATAAAACTTTAGTATATAATGAAAATGACATTCAAATCACAGAGGGAGAGATGGAGTTTTTAATGAATAGTACTAGGACAATTGATTAATCACTTAGAAAAAAATTCAGTTAGATCCATGTCCCACACAATACACAAGAATAAACTCTAAAAGTATCAGACATCTAAATATAAAAATAAAACTATATAAGTACTGGAAGAAAACGTAATGAATTTTGCTTGAACTTGAATTTAGGAAAGGCCCCTTCTAACTATATCCCTAAATCCCAATTCCATAAAAGAAAAAAGTGATAAATTTGACCATATATATTTAAACTCCTGCATGGTTTTACTATAAACAAAACCAACAGAACAAACAGGGGGGTAACATTTGCAATATATCACAGATAAAGGAGCAGTATCCTAATATAAAAAGGACTCTTAAAAATTGAGGTAAATAACATCAATCCTTCCAAACTCTTCAAAATAGCTGAAAAAGAGAGAATACTTCTTAACTCCAGACAAAGACTTCTAAGAAAATTATAGACCATTATACCTTATGAATATTGATACAAAATCCTCAACAAAATATAGCAAGTGAATTCAGCAGCATATTTAAAGGATTATACATTATGACCAAGTGGCATTTATTTCCAGTATCCAAAGATGATTCAATATATGAAAATCCATGTAACATATCACATTAATGGAATGAAGTGGGGGGACCATGATCATCTTAATTGACACAGAACTACATCTGACAAAATCCAACATTTTTCATGATATAAATACTCAATAAGCTAGAAATAAAAGAAAACTTCAGCATAATAAAAGGCTGGTATGAAAAACCCACAGTTAATACTGTATCCAACAGTGGACAACTAAAAACTTTTCCTCCAAGGTCAGGAACAAGGCAAGGATGACCATTTTTGTCACTTCTTTTCAATATGTATTGGAAGTCCTAGCCAAAGCAATTAGGCAAGAAAATGAAATAAAAGGCATCCAAATAGAAAGGAAGAAGTAATATTATCTCTGTTCACAGAAGACATGGTCTCATATATTAAAAAACCCTAATATTCCACAAACACACATAAAAGAACCTGTTAGATCTAATAAATGAGTTCAGCGAAGTTGCAGGATACAAAATCAACACATAAAAATCAGTTGCACTGGGGCACCTGGGTGGCTCAGTACGTTAAGCGTCTGCTTTCAGCTCAGGTCATGATCCTGGAGTTTTGAGATCAAGTCCCACATCAGGCTCCCTACTCAGCAGGGAGTCTGCTTCTCCCTCTGCCCTTCACCCCTCTCAGGCAAGTGCTCTCTCTCACTCGCTCACTCTCTCTCAAATTAATAAATAAAACCTTTTTAAAAAATCAGTTGTACTTCAGGGCACCTGGTGGCTCAGTTAGTTAAGCATCCAACTCCTGATCTCAGCTCAGGTCTTGATCTCAGGGTTATGAGTTCAAGCTCCATGTTGGGGCTTAAAAAAAAAAAAACAACAGTTGCATATCATATGCAAACTAACAATGAACAATCTAAAAAGGAAATGAAGAAACTAATTCCATTTATAATATCAAAAACAATAAATACTTAAGAACAAATTTAACCAAAGAGGAAAAAGATTTGTACAATGAAAACTATTAAACAATGCTGAAAGAAACTAGAGAAGCCATAAATAAATGAAAGACATCCATGTTCATAATTGGAAGACTTACTATTGTTAAGATAACAATACTACCCAAAGTGATCTATAATGCAATGCAATTCCTATCAAAACTTCACTGGTCTCTTCTGCAGAATAGGTAAAGTCAATCCTCAAATTCATATAGAACTTCAAGGGACCCCAAATGGACATAACAATCTTGAAAATGAAATTGTGGGGGCATTCACACTTCTCAACTTCAAAAACTTAGCTACAAAGGAAAGATAATCAAAAAAGTGTGATGCTGGCATAAGGACAAACATGGGGGCGAACAGAATAGAGAGCCCAGAAATAAACCCTCACATATGTGGTCAACTGATTTTTATAAGGTTGTGAAGAAAACTTTGGGGAAAAGAACAGTCTTTTCAACAAATGGCACTGTTAAAACTAGACAGCCACATGCAAAAGAAGAAAGTTGAACCTTACCTTATACCATATACAAAAATTAACTCAGAATGGATCAGAGACCCAAATCAATAGCTACAGAATTCTCAGACAGAAACATAAGGTAGAAAGGGCCAAAGGGTAGAAACAATCCAGGTGTCTATCAGCAGGTGAGTGGGTAGACAAAATGTGGTGTATACATCTGATGGAATGTTCTTCACCATGAAAAGGAATTAAGTCTGGCATATGGTACAACATGGATGAACCCTTAAAACATACTGAGTAAAATAAGGTGAACACAAACGGACAAATATCATACGATCCTGTGGATATGAAATGTCTAGAGTAGGTAAATAATGGAGACGGAAAGTAGATGAGAGGTTAACGGAGACTATGGGAGAGGAGAATGGGTGCAGAGATTCTGTCTAGGGTGATTAAAAAGTTTTGGAAATGTGGTGATGTTTGCACAGCACTGTGAATGCAATTAATGCCTATGAATTGTATACTTCTTTTTTTTTAAGATGGGCTTATGTGTTTTAGAGAGAGAGCATGCTGGGAGTAGAGGGATAGAGGGAGAGGGAAAGACAGAACCACAAGCAGACTCCCCACTGAAAGCAGAGCTCATTTCAGGGCTTGATCTCATGACCCAGAGAGTATGACCTGAGCTGAAATTAAGAGCTGGCACCCAACTGACTGAGACACCCGGGTGACCTTGAAGTATACATATAATAGCTAAACTAGCAAATTTTATCTTTTGTATATGTGTGTGTATTTCTTTTAGCACAATTTTTAAAAAGCAAGAAAATAAAAAAAAAAAAGCAAGAAAATCATCAATAATAGGAACATGTCAAAGGGACACAGGAGTTAGCTTTTTTTTGGGGGGGTAGGGAGGGGAACGATAGGGATTCTCAATGGGCAAATTGAGACAATTTGGTCATCAAAATAAATAACAATTATAAAAAGCATTATAACTTATAAAAAATTCTCTGAAATAGATGATAGATTGGTGATAGATTGATCTACAACTAATAAGTATAGAAAGAATAATGAAATTAGAAAATCAGCATGTGAGGTCCATAATTATTATTAATTGATTGAAGCAAGAATGATCAATGGGCTAAAACTAATAAGTAAAAGTTTAAGTAACAGGATATTTATATAGGTTCAATGTACACTCCAGGAGATATTAATTTAAAAGGGAAAATTACAGTAGGGGAAAAAATACACATACACATACAAACGGAGAGAAGGATAAAACAAAGGTATTAATATTACATTTGGGGAATCTGGGTGAAGGGTATTGGGAATTCTTTGTACTATTCTTGAAATTTTTATGCAAGTCTGAAACTATACCAAGACAAAAAAACAAAATAAAGAATAAAGTTGAAACAAAGACATTTTAGGGAAACAGATATAAGGAGAATTCATGATTAGCAGACGGAAACCAAAGGCAATTTTTTTTTAAGATTTTATTTATTTATTTGAGAGAGAGAGACAGTGAGAGGGAGCATGAGAGGGAAGAAGGTCTGAGGGAGAAGCAGACTCCCTGTGGAGCCAGGAGCCGGATACAGGACTCCATCCCAGGACTCCAGGATCACAACCCAAGCCCAAGGCAGTTGCCCAATCAACTGAGCCACCCAGGCGCCCCCCAAAGGCAATTTTTAAATGTAAATTTTAGGCTGAAAAGAAATGATCCCACATGGAATGTCAGAGATGCAAGAAGGAGTGAAGAATAAATAAAGTGGTAAACACGATGGAAAGGGTAAGTGAACACTGGCTTCAAAAAATATTTATAAAAATGCCTTGTGGGATTTTAAAAATATAGAGTTGAAATAAACAACAATGCATATAAGACAGAATGGAAAATAAATTGAATCAGTAGGCTTGAAAATAGCTATATTGTTTAAGCCAACAGTAAAGGCTTTGATTTACATCGCACTTAGATAAATTGTAGAATAATTTTGAATTTTTCAGGTACCCACTGTAGAAATGGTATATAATTTCCAATCTGGGGATAGGGGAAGGGATGAGGAAACCATTTTTTAAAAACCAATCCAAGGGGCACCAGGGTGGCTCAGTGGGTTGAGCCTCTGCCTTCGGCTCAGGTCATGATCTCAGGGTCCTGGGATCAAGCCCCAAATCGGGCTCTCTGCTCAGTGGGGTTCCTGCTTCCTCCTCTCTCTCTCTACCTGCCTTTCTGCCTACTTGTGATCTCTCTCTGTCAAATAAATAAATAAAATCTTTAAAAAAAAAAGAAAGAAAGAGTGTGTTTTAAAAAATTTAAAAATATAAATAAATAAATAAATAAAAATCAATCCAAGGGGTGCCTGGTAGCTCAGTCAGTTAAGTGTCTGCCTTTGGCTCAGGTCATAATCCCAGGGTCCTGGGATCGAGTCCCACATCGGGCTCCCTGCTCAGTGGGGAGCCTGCTTCTCCCTCTCTCTGCCTGTTGCTCCCTCTGCTCATTCTCTCTCTCTCTCTCTCTCTCAAATAAATAAATAATAAAATTTAAAAAGAAAACAAAAGAATTAAAAAAAATCATATGATACATAAATAATAACCAAGAGAAAGATGGAGTAATTAATTTATTACCAGACAAAACAGAAAATAAAGCATAAAATGTTACCAGAAGTAAAAGAGGGCACCTCAGAGAAAGCTTTCATGTCCACCAGTAAGTGTGATGTTTGCTATTCCTTCATCTGGTAGAGATCATCATGACGAAGCTATAGGTCACCTCACACTCCCTGATAAAATGACAAGTTTTCTTTTTAGGATCAAGAATAAGGCACTTATATGAAAGGACAAATGGTACATGGGAAGACGCTCAATGTCACTCATCATCAGGGAAAAATGTGAACCAAAATCACACCTGTCAGAATGGCCAGCGTCAAGAAGACAAGAATTAACAAATGCCAGCAAGGATGTGGAGGAAAGGGACCCTCATGCACCCTTGGTGGGAATGGAAACTGGAGCAGCCTCTATGGAAAACAGTACGGAGGATCCTCAAAATTAAAAATAGGACTACCCTGTGGTCCAGCAATTCCACTTCCGGGAATAACGCCCAAAGGAAGTGAAAACACTTAGAAAGAGATCTGTACCCTCATGTTCACAGCAGCATTATTTACAATAGCCAAGACATGGGGGATGCCTGGGTGGCTCAGCCAGTTAAGCGCCTTCCTTCGGCTCAGGTCATGATGCTGGGGTCCTGGGATGGAGCCAGGCATCAGGCTCCCTGCTCAGTGGGGAGCCTGCTTCTCCCTCTGCCCCTCCCCCTTGCTTGTGCACGCTCTCTCTCTCTCTCTCTCTCTCTCTATATATATATATATCCAATAAAATCTTAAAAAAAAAAAGACACGGGCCACAACCTAAGTGCCCATCGATGGGTGAATGGATAAAGATGTGACATATATATTCCATGCTCAGCCATTAAAAAGAAGGAGAGCTTGCCATTTTTAACAAATGGGTGGGAACTTGAGGGCATTATGCTAAGTCAGACAGAGAAAGACAAATACCGTATGATCTCATTTATATGTGGAATCTTAAAAAAAAAAAAAAAAAAAGCTCGTAGAAACAGAAATCAGATTTGTGGTTACCAAACTGGAGGAAGATGGTCAAAAGGTACAAACTTTCAGTTACAAGATAAATGAGTCCTATGGCCAGCACATCACATTAGCTATAGCAAACACTGCTGTAGGACATATGTAAAAGTTGTTAAGAGAACAAATAATCCAATCAAGAAATGGGCAGAGGACATGAACAGACATTCCTGCAAAGAAGACATCCAGATGGCCAACAGACACATGAAAAAGTGCTCCACATCACTCGAGAAATGCAAATCAAAACCACAATGAGACATGTGGCTAAATTTACAAGTCAGGCTAAAATTAACAAATCAAGAAATGACAGATGCTGGCGAGGATGCAGAGAAAGGGGAACCCTCCTACACTGTTGGTGGGAATGCAAGCTGGGGCAACCACTCTGGAAAACAGCATGGAGGTTCCTCAAAAAGTTGAAAATAGAGCTACCCTATGACCCTGCAATTGCACTACTGGGTATTTACCCTAAAGATACAAACATAGTGATCCGAAGGGGCACGTGCACCCAAATGTTTATAGCAGCAATGTCCACAATAGTCAAACTATGGAAAGAGCCTAGATGTCCATCAACAGATGAATGGATAAAGAAGACGTGGTATATATACACAATGTAATACTATGCAGCCATCAAAAGAAATGAAATCTTGCCACTTGTGACTTGGATGGAACTAGAGGGTATTATGCTTAGCTAAATAAGTCAATCAGGGAAAGACAATTATATGATCTCCCTGATATGAGGAAGTGGAGATGCAACATGGGGGGTTTGGGGGATAGGAAAAGAATAAATGAAACAAGATGGGATTGGGAGGGACACAAACCATAAGTGACTCTTAATCTCACATAACAAACTGAGGGTTGCTGGGGGGGTGGTGCGGGAAAGGGGGGTGGGGTTGTGGACATTGGGGAGAGTATGTGCTATGGTGAGTGCTGTGAAGTGTGTAAACCTGGCGAGTCACAGACCTGTACCCCTGGGGATAAAAATACATTATATCTTTATAAAAAATTTTTTAAAATTTAATTTAAAAAATGCTAAAAAAAAAAAGTTGTTAAGAAAGTTAAACCCTAAGAGTTCTCATCACAAGGAAAAAAAATCATTTTTTCCCTTTTTTTGCTCTCTTTTTATCGTATCCATCTGCAATGATGTATTCTGCCTAAACTTACTGTGATCATCCTTTCAAAGTATAAGGACTTTTACTTAATTCAGACCTTTATGCTGTACACCTTAAGCTTACACAGTGATCTAGGACAATGACATCTCTCAATAAAACTGGAAGAAAAAAAAAAAAGAATAAATCAGTGGTGTCCCCCATTACCAACTCCCCTCATTGCTGCACTCTAGTCAGCAGAGAAAAGCATGAAAAGGCTATTTAGAAAAAGACAAATATTAGAAAGGAGGAACCAAAACTGTCCTTAACCCTACATTATCTGTATTTAGAAAGCCCAGAAGCATTGAAGGATTGTGGCTTATTGCCCTAGGACAGGTCACACCATCATGTGACACAGCATACGGTTGTTAGGCTAAACTCAACACCTGTTCGTTGAGCAAGTTACTCAACGCTCCATGTGGGGTTTTTGTTAAAACACTAATGTTCCGGGGAAGCATTTCTCAATCACCTGGAACAGTGGTTAAAAATGCACTTTAATGGGTCCCATCCCAGGGTTATGAAGTCAAAGTGTCAAGTTTAGAGCTGGGAAGCTTCTCTTTACATTTCCCATGTGGGTCATTTGTCTACTGAACCACCACGATGGCTTCTGGAGGTGTGCCACAGTTCCATCCTTAATAGCTTCTCAGGAAAACTACTAAATCATATTGGTCAATTACAAACCCATCAGGTCCTGCCTTCAGCTCCCAGTCGATTTTATTTATAAACAGACCATTTAAACCCACTTTTTTTTTTAATGTTTTGAAGATTATTTATTTATTTATTTATTTATTTATTTATTTGAGAGACAGAGAGAGCATGAGGGAGGGACAGAGAGAGGGAGAAGCAGGCTTCCTGATGAGCAGGGAGCCCGATGCGGAAGTCAATCCCAAGACCCTGGGATCATGACTTGAGCCAAAGGCAGACGCATAACCAACTGAGCCAACCAGGCACCCCCACGAGTTCCCTTTTCTCTATGCCCTTGCCAGTGCTGGTTATCTTTGTTCCTTGGTTTGCTGTTTTCTGTCCACAGAGCACCCTTCTCTGAAGGTGTCTACCTCCTTCTACTACTTGTTGAAGTCAAAATATCACTTTCTAAGAGACACTGTCCTGACCGTCCTGAGGTAGCCGCCTCACCCTCGTTCCTCTCTGCTACATCCTGTTGTATCGTCTTTATAGAACTTCACGCTCGGGAATGATCTGGGTCATTAATGTGTTTCATTATCTATTGTCTGCACATTCTGCTAGACCAGGTGCCTGGACACCTTTTCTGGTAAGGGCCAGATAAGTAATTATTTTTGGTTTTATTAACTCACTTGTTTTGGAATTGTTTCTCTCACTCAATTTCTTTCCCTGGCTCCTCATGCCAACAGAGTAGAAAGTTCACAAAGCATATGTTCAAAGTAATGCTAGTTTTCACACAAAAACATACCAAATAAATAAATAAGAGTACACAGTGTGATTTGTTGTGCTTTCCGATAATGTGACATAACAGGAAAAAATCCCAATTAGCAGAATATTTTTAGCAGAAAGGCAATTTTGTCTTATCCATATCTTCTCTGTGAGTGAAATGTTTTGGCTCATTCAAACAGAGTATCAAAGCTGCATTTCAAAAACCATGAGATGGTTAAAACCTACTTTCTGCTAATCCTAATGTCTGGCCTAGACTAGGGATCAATTCCCAGTTTAAACGTGCCAGCAAATAATTAATAAAGAGGTTTAGAAAGCACAGGCTGTGTGATGGAATATCACGGCACCATGACACTGACCTAGAGGGCAGCATTATTATAACTATTTTTAAGAATTACAACATAGAGCTCATTACGTGTCAGTCACATTACGATTTACAAAATAGCTAACAATGGATTTGGCATTAACTTTGTAATACATTTAACCATCATCCCTACAGACAAGGATCTAATTTTACTGCATATGAAAGGAACATAGACATTGCCATTCTCCTGAAGACCTAATAAATTATGAGACTTAAATTTAAATTATTTTTAGAAGATCATCTCCCATTGCTCCCCAAACTTGTATCAGCTCAAGTGAATAGCTAATTATTCCCCATAGAGACAAACAGACACACACAGACAGGATCTCCCTCTCTCCCCCGCCCGAACCTTTCCCTCTCTTTTCTGCTGGCTTGGGCTCTCTCTCTCCCTTCCCCCGTACTTTTAAATATTTTTTATTTTATTATTTATTTGGCAGACAGAGATCACAAGTAGGCAGAGAGGCAGGCAGCAGTGGAGGGGGGGAAGCAGGCTCCCGGCTGAGCAGAGAACCTGATGTAGGCTCGATCCCAGGACCCTGGGATCATGACCTGAGGGGAAGGCAGAGGCTTTAACCCACTGAGCCACCCAGGCGCCCCTCCCCTGTGCTTTCAGAACCAGGATAACTGTAAGGACATTGTTAAAATACCACCAATCCTTCAAGGTTCATCTCCAATGCTACCTCGACCATAGTCCCCCCAAATGGGATTCTTTCCCCCCAATGAATAGAGTCTCAGGCGTTCTCTTCATTCTGTCTTGAATCTCGAGCTCCTGGGGGCAGAGGCTGGGTTTGGCCTCACTTGGGATCCTGCCTCAACTTCCCTACTCAACTTCCCAGGGCCTGGCCAAAAAAAAAGGAGGTTCTCAATAAATTACTACGGGTGACCCTTTATGACAACGTGCCAATGCTTCAAATTAGTTCGGTTTTACCACCCAAATAGAACTCACATTCATCACTACAGCTTCTTGGTTAAATGAATAGAGCCAGGTCAGAGAACACATTCAGTCTGTTTCTTTTTTCTTTCTTTCTTTTTTTATTTAACCTAAACATAAATACAATAATAACTTAAACTGGGGGCACCTGGGTGGCTCAGGGGGTTAAGCCTCTGCCTTTAGCTCAGGTCATGATCCCAGGGTCCCAGGATCGAGCCCCATGTCCGTGTTGGGCTTTCAGCTCGGTGGGGAGCCTGCTTCCCCTTCTCTCTCTGCCTGCTTCTCTGCCTACTTGTGATCTGTCAAATAAATAAATAAAATATTTTTTTAAATAATAATAATAATAACTTAAACTGTTAGAGAAATAAATCCACAGCCCAAAGCTATGCTGTTCTTATTATATGTGCTACAAATCTAAGTTCTTGCCTTCCAGGACCTGCCCAGCTTCCAACTGGGCCCTCATTTGTGTCCCAAGAAGGCCACACAGACATCTTGTGTGGAAAGCACCAGGCCTCCTCCACCACGGGGAAACTATCTGAACCACCCATCAGTGACTGGGTATTTAAATGACAAAGAAACAAAGAACATTTAAAAAATCAAGACCGCCTGCCTTGGACAACAAGTGACCAAAACTTTGGAAGAGAGACTATCAAACAAAATGAAGCTATTTTAAAAGCAGCCAGAAATAAGGAATAATGACACGGGCAAAAAATAAAACACTCACAGCAAAATAAATTTATACATAAGACAACTATTTTTCAAAATTCTTGCTCGGCTTTGGATGTTCTGTTTGCCTCCCAGCTACAAACACATTCTTCACACATGCTGGGAAAGCAACAGAAAACTAGTCAGCATTCAGAGGCTTAATCCACAGTCCCAGCACTGTGCCCGTGGGCTTAATAGTCAGACAGCCATTTGTCCTCAGGAGAGGTTAGGGGTTGCAATGCAAATATGCAAACAACAGAGTTCTTTCCCTAAAATAGCTGCAAAAAACCAGGATCCCTATTGCTATTTTTTTTTTTCTAAAAGGAAAAAGAAGGGGAAACGCTTGCAATCTTTGGGATTTGTTTCAACACCCTAGTATAATACAGTTTGGAGGGAGAAAACAATGGAAAGGAATAAACACACTTGTCCCTGGGTAAAATCTATACTCTGGAGAAAAGGTTGACATATGTGTGACAGTTGATTTACCAGACTCACTAAAGATTTATTGATTTATCAATCAGTGCCTTGGGCATCTGATTCTCCCCAAGGGAAAATTAACAATTCCAACTAAACTAATATATTCTATTATGAACGAAAATGAATGCAGGGATCAATCCTGTCACTTTGTACAACATCCAATTATGAAAAAAAAAAAAAAAGGATGTCTATCCTGTTGGGGATACCTAAAATTAAAAGTTATTTAATGAAAGAAATAATGTATTAAATAATCATTATTGAAGCCATTAGACATTTTCTTTTAACGGCTTTCATGTGCTTTAAAGGAGATAAGGGAATCTCAGAAATGTAATTACATAACTGGGTTAAAAACGTGATTTTTTTTTAAGTTGGACACCCAGAACTGAAGGCTGTCTCTAGCACTTTGCAGATGCATTTCCCTGGGCTTCTCCAAGCCTCAGTTTTCTCATCTGTAAAATGGGAAGACAGTGTTGTCCTTGAGAGATGCATAGTGGCACAGCAGCCAGTGTCAACTGTGGCAGTGCTATTTTTATTAATCTCCTTCTAAAATCACATGAAGTAGAATATATACTAATGGACTACAACACACACAGGTGCCAGAGCTAAAGTAGTTCACAGAATACAAAGTTCCTCTCGAGATTTTGCAAGGCCTTTCAATGTCAACCAACTGACGGTTTGGAAAGGTTTACATATATATATATATATATATATATATATATATATGAAACTTTCTTTAGTGCTACCCCCCCACGGGTCAGAAAAATCAACACTTTTGAGGGTGTTCTAAAGCAGAGGTCAGCAAATCATAGCCTAAGGGCCAAACATGGCCCACCACTTATTTTTATAAATAAAGTTTTATTGGAACACGATCACATCCACTCTTTCATACATTGTCCTGGCTTTTGGGGCACTACACTGACAGAGCTAAGTAGCTGTTTGAACCATATTACCCTGGGTGAAGTAGGGTGGGGCCAGAGGCAGATCAAGAGAGAAACTGGGAAGAGTTTTACAACAGTGATACTCACAGGTCCCCACAGTGGGAGGAAATGTGGTGCACCTTGCAAGAGAAGCATTAGGGTCAATCACAGAGCAGAAGGTTGAGGGAGATTACAGGCAAGCACCTTTATCATGGTTTCCATGGAAAGAAAAGGATGAGGCAGGGTAGGCAGGCTTAAGATTCACTAATGTGAATCTTTTCAGTGGCTCTGGGACGTCCTTGGCTGTGAAGGACCTGCCCTTGGGTGGGGATACAGTATGTGACAGCCCATGAGAGAGGTAGTCGGGGGCATAGACTTAATAGTTGCTCAAGCATTAGAATCAACCAGCCCCTACCCAGGGCCACCAACAGTGCGCTAGGGTTATTTTTTCCCCCACATCCCCGCCAACACTTGTTACTTCTTGTGTCTTTGATTTTAGCCATTCTGACAAGTGCAAAGTGGTATCTCATTATGATTTTGACTTGCATTTCTCTGATGAATGATAATAAGCATCTTTTCATGAGTCTGTTGACATTACATGCACTCCTATGTTTACTGTGTTATTTACAATAGCCAAGATATGGAGGCAGTCCAAGCATCCATCCATAGATGAATAAAGAAGATGTGGTGTGTATATATACAAAGGAATATTACTCAATCATAAAAAAGAATGAGATCTTGCCTTTGCAAACAGCATGAATGGACCTAGATGGTACAATGCTAACTGAAATAACTCAGTCAAAGAAAGACAAATACAATTTTACTCATATGTGGAATTAAAAGAGAGAGAGAGAGAGAGACAAAAAAAATAAAAACCAGACTCTTAAATACAGAGAACAAACTGATGGCTGCAGAGGAGAGGTGAGTGGGGGGATGGGTGAAATAGATAAAGGGGATTAAAAGTACGTTTGTCTTGGGGTGCCTGGGTGGCTCAGTGGTTAAAGCCTCTGCCTTCAGCTCAGGTCATGATCCCAGGGTCCTGGGATCAAGCCTCACACCGGGCTCTCTGCTCAGCAGGGAGCCTGCCTCCTCCTCCTCTCTCTCTCTGCCTGCCTCTCTGCCTACTTTGATCTGTCTGTCAAATAAATTTAAAAGAAAGAAAAAAAAAAAGCACATTTGTCTTGATGAGCACTAAGTAATATATAGAATTGCTGAGTCATTATATTGTACACTTGAAGCTATTATAACACGGCATGTTAATTATATTTGAATAAAAACAAATAAATATATAGTTAAAAAGTAATAGTAATTCAGCAAATTTAAAATAGGTAAAACCTGAATCCATACTGGGAATGAGGAAAAGATGGCCTTTGAAGTCATGGGCTCAGGGGGTACCTGGGTGGTGTGTTGGTTGAACAACTGACACTTGGTTTCAGCTCAGATCATGATCTCATGGTCTTGATCTCATAGTCCTGAGATCGAGCCCCACGACCGGCTCTGTGCTCAGCATGGAGTCTGCTTGAGATTCTCTCCTTCTCCCTCTGCCCCTCCCACTCGTGCCCACTCTCACTTTCTCTCTCTCAAGCACGTAAATAAATCTTTTTAAAAAAAGACGAAAGAAGAACATACCCCATACCCTCACTTTTGCTATATGTTTTTGGTCCCAAACTTCAGCCCCAGGGACAATAAGGTGAAAGGGAACTACACAAGTATGTAACCACCAGGAGGCAGAGGGCCTTGGAGACCGTTGGAGGCTGGCTACTGCATTAGCTAATTTATCCAAGTCTCAGTTCTACCACCTGAATTTTTTTTTTTAAGATTTTATTTATTTATTTGAGTGAGAGAAAGTAAGAGAGAGAGCATGAGGGGCGGGGAGGGTCAGAGGGAGAAGCAGACCCCCAGCTGAGCAGAGAGCCTGATGTGGGACTGGATCCTGGGATTCTAGGATCATGACCTGAGCTGAAGCAGACATTCAACCCACCAAGCCGCTCAGGTGCCCCATGATTCCACCTTTAAAGGCGGTAGAACAGGGCACCTGGGTAGCTCAGTCGGTTAAGCATCTGCCTTCAGCTCAGGTCACAGTCCCAGGGTCCTGGGATTGAGCCCCATGTCGGGCATCCTGCTGAGCAGGGAGTCTGCTTCTCCCTCTCTCTCTGCCCCTCCCCCTGCTCGTGCTCTCACTTACTCACTCTCTTGAATGAATAATTCATAAATAAATAAATAAATAAGTGGAATCATAATAGTTCTTGGCTCATAAGGTAATGATAAGGTGTAAGTGGGACAGTAGATATAAAGCCTTACCACTGTGCTTGGCACTCAGGGAGGCACTCAGTTAAGTACTAGCAATTGTTATTGACCTTGTTTTTGTTATTCCTGCCACTGCTACTTCCATAACAATAACAGAAGAAAATAAAACAAACAACAACAACAACAAACCAAGAAAACTTCAGCACCACAGGGCACATCCCTGCCCTTGGCGGCCTCCAGGTGAGCTCTCTTCCTCTCTATTCCACCAGGGCAGTTGTAACTCCAGAAAAATAAACCCCCAGTAAGTTCAACTATTCTCTTCTCCTCTCACCCTGACATGAAATATTTGAAAGGGGCACCCATGATATAATAATTGACCGAACCTATTCTCATTTAAGTACTGGTGAAACATTGTTCCCTCTCTAGTGATGAACAGCAACAACAACAAAAATTATCAAATAAAAACATCAATAGCTTGAAATAAAAGGGATTACCCCTTTTGAAATAAAAGCTTTGTTTGAAGTCTTCACTGTAAGAAATTAGAGAAACTTCAGAAAATGTCAATTTGAATATTTTGGCCATTCATCCACTCAACAAATATTTATTGAGCAATTGTTAGGCACATATTGTTCCAGGAGCTATATTAACAACCTTGAATAAACGGAAAACATATCTGTGCCCTATAGGACCCACAAGCTCGTGGGAAATAAGCAAATAAACAAGCAGATTAAAAAATTAAATAATGGGGTATGTTAGCTGGTAGTAAGTTAGATGCAAAGAAGGACGTAGATATACAATCTGGAACTCAGAGAAGTCTGACCTGGGGCCATACGTTTGGAGTTTCCATTATAGAGCTGATACTTGAAACCTTGAGACAAAATACAATTACCAAAGGAGTGAGGGCAGACAGGGGAAAAACACAGGTGCAAGGTCTAATTCCTGGGTTGCTCCAGCATCCAGAGATAGAGAAATAAAGCAAAAGCAGCCAAAGGACTCTGAGAAGTCCTTTGGGGCCAGTAAGACCAAGAGAGTGGTGTCCCAGAGGCCAGCACAGGGGTATCAGGGAAGCAATCAGCCATGTCAGACGCCACTGATAGAGTGGTGACATGAACAACTGACCGGGGCTGTTTCAAGAGAGAATAGGAGAACCGGAGACAGTGAGAATTGATGATTCAAAGATCTGGGCTCTAAAGGTAGGCAGAGAAACAGGTGATAGTTGGAGGAGAACAGGAAACAAGGAAAGGATTTTCCTCACCACAATGGGACTAACCCAGTAGAGAAGGAAAGAAAGGAGAGAATCGCTGGCATGAGTCCTTGAGAAGGTGAGAGGGGAAAGGGTCCAGCGCCCAATGGAGGGTCTGTCTCAGACAGGAACCAAAAGTACAACCACAATAACAGGAGGGAAGGCAGAGTGCCCAGGCACAAAGGCAGGAAGGGGGATAGGCATGTCCCATAGCGCTCTGCCTCTCCTCGTTGGACCACTGATCAGGCAGTGCTGTCATTACCCCTGTTGGCCTGTAGACTTCTCCAAGACACGTGAGAGAGCCACCATATTGCTCAGCGGCATATCATCGGAGCCTACAACGAAGCCAGGCACACAGCAAATACTCAACAAACATGACGAATGGCTCAGTGAAAAAGAGTGAATGTGAATTTTGCTTTGCAGACACGAAAAACTGTAAAGCTAGAAAATGTAGTACAATGCAGTCATGGCACAAGACAAAACAATCAGATCAATGGAAGAGAATTTTTTTAAACATAAAAGACAAACCATATGATAAATGTCACATTGCCCAATAGGATATAAGAGAACTATGATAAAACTGGCATTGCCAATATGAAATAATAGCATAAAATATTTAATAAATGCTGTTAACACAACCTGCTAAATATTCAGGGAAAGACAATATTTGTTGTTATACTACATGCAAAAATGACTCGCAGGTAAATTAGAGGTTTAAATTTTTTTTAAAGATTATTTATTTGAGAAGAGAGAGAGGAAGCTCAGTGTGGGGGAAGGGCAGAGGGGATAGGGCAGAGGGGGGGATAGTCCTCAAGCAGACTCCCTATTGAGCACAGATCCAGCCACAGGGCTCAATCCCAGGACCCTGAGATCATGACCTGAGCCAAAATCAAGAGTCAGACACAACTGACTGAGCCTAGAGGTTTGCATTTTTTAAATGAAATGACCAAAATAAGTGAATATTTGTAGACTCTTAGATCAATACCAAATGCAAAAACCTAAATTTAAAAAAAAGAAATGATAGCAAAACTCAAAAAAGCATACAAAGTAACAAGAAAAATTGTAATGCAAATTATAAACCAGGAATGTGTTTTTAATATATACGAAATTCTAACATAGTCCCTAATATACATAAAGAAGTTTTACACATCAGAATAAAGTATATATATGTATGCATATGTGTATACACATCCACATACTTCCTAGCAACATCCACTGAAAGGGCCTGAAAGCAAAACCCCCAGGAGCAATGCAGATGTGTCTCTATTTAGGTCACCAACACTATTTCATGTTAAAAAGAATCATGGATTCTTGGAGAAATGAATGCCTTCTATGGCTGGGGAGGTATATGATGATCCCAGAATATCTTGTTAGAGTAGATAGTAAGGAAATGTTTCCCCAAAATGATAGAGGCTCACAAAGGCCCAGGAACTACTGCATCCAAATCTGGAACAATCTGAGCACCAAAATAATAAAAAACAAATGAATTACAAACCATTGAAAACTAGAAATCCATGAGTGTATTGGATGATAGACGGAGATGATTAGATAGATTAGATGATTAGATAGATTGATAGATCGATAGATAGATGGATAGACAGTTTGACAGATGAGGGATGGATAGATATGTAGATAGATAGATGGGTAGATAGATAGATAGATAGATAGTTGGGTGAGGGATGGAGAGACAGAAAGGAAGGGAGGATTCTTGCTCATGGTAGGTGCTGAGTACCACCTAGAAAATATGGTGGGAATGCTACAGTTGGAAAACCATTTTGCAACCATAAGAGAGATTGGTTAGGCAAGGATCATCAATGGACGTTAAATCTAGGAGGAAGTTTTGATGAGAAGCAGGACCCTCGCATAGACTTCATGGATGGCTTATTAGTTTTAAAGGGAAAAGCAGTTCCTTTCTAGTAGAGAACTAAGACAGCAGCTTGATTAGATGATCAGAATTAACATTTCTGTTTTCAGCCAAATATACATTGAGTGCTTCCAGATGCATATGTTCAGGACACATACTATGTCAATGGCTTGCCAGCCAAGGTTTCATTCCCTGTTCCAATCATGAAGAAACACCAGAGATCCCCCAAAATGAGGAACATTCTAATTTAAAAAGTAAAGGATCCTGTTTGCTATGATCTCAATGTTAATGTCCCCTCCCCCAAATTCCTATGTTAGAAACTTTACCCCTAAGGCGATGGTTTTAGAAGGTGGGACTTTTGGGGGTAATTAGATCAAGGGCCAAGCCCTGGTGAATGGGCTTAGTGCTCATATAAAACAAGGCTGACAGAGACCCCTTCTACCACATGAGGACCCAGTGAGAAAATGTGCCATCTGCAATGCGTAAGAGGGAAAATGTGCAGTCTACACCAGAACCTGACAGTGCTGGCACCCTGACCTTGGACTGCCAACCGCCAGAACTGTGAGAAATAAATTTCTGTTGTTTGTAAGCCACTGGTCTGTGGTATTTTGTTATAGCAACCTGAACGCATGAAGACAATATTCTTTTAAAATGTCAATGTCATAAAAGAGAAAAGCTGTGGGAATGTTCCAGATTAAAGGAGCCTAAAGAGACAGCACAACTAAATGCAGTATCTAATCTAGACAGGATCTTGATGGAGGAAAAATGATATTAGAAAAGATATCATTGGATGTTTTGGCAAAATCACAATGCCAACAGTGGATTAGAGCAAAGTATTATGCAAATTTATTGAAGTTGATCGTGCACTGTGGTGATATACAAGAACATTCTTATTTTCAGGTAAAACACACAACAAAAATATTGAGAGGTAAAGGGCCACGACTATGCCAACTTTACTCTCAAATGGTTTGAAGGAAAAAATATACAGAATAGATAGTAAAGAAAAATGGGAAAGATGTTAATAATACGGGAAGCTGGGTACAGTGCATACAGGTGTCCAAAACTCGATCTAGACTTGCAACTTCTCTGGAAGTGTGAAATTATTTCCAAATGAAAAGTTTTTTAAAAATCAAAACAAAAAACCTAGCATCCCAATCAGAAAAAAAAAAAAAAAAAAGGGCATAGGAGAGGAACAGATAATGCATCTAAGAATAAGCATGTAAAAGAATGTTTAGCCTTAGTAGTAGTAGTGCAAATTAAAATATCTGTCATTGCCAGGAAGTCCTGGACCATCACCTTCTCAGCTAAGCTGACCTTGACTACTGTAACTAAACCACACACCCTCCTCACTCCTGCCTTCTTAACCTGGTCTGGCTTTTTTCTAAAAATGAAAATGATTTAATATAATAAATAATAGTTTTTTAAGATTTCATTTATTTATTTGACAAAGAGAGACACAGCGAGAGAGGGAACATGAGCAGGGGGAGTGAGAGGGAGAAGTAGGCTCCCCACTGAGCAGAGAGCCCAATGCAGACCTTGATCCCAGGACCCCAGGATCATGACCCGAGCTGAAGGCAAACGCTAATGACTGAGCCACCCAGGTGTCCCTAATAAATTATATTTTTAAAGAAATAAATTTTGAGGTTGCCTGGGTGGCTCATTCAGTTGAGCATCTGCTTTCAGCTCAGCTCATGATCCCAGGGTCCTGGGATCGAGCCCCATGTTGAGCTCCCTGCTCAGCGGGGAGCCTGCTTCTCCCTCTTTCCTCTCTTGCTGTCTCTCTCTTTGTTAAATAAATAAAATATGTAAATAAACAAATAAATAAATTTTAAATAAATAAATAATATTTTTTTCTAACTTCTGCCAAATTGGCTCTCACTTGCCCCAATAGAGATTCTATGCTGTCACTAATGATCTTCTCCAACCTAGCCATTGCCTGGATAATTGTTACCTTGATTCCCTTTCTGACATACTGTTTATGTCCATATTCAATAGTTCTGCGGCAGAAGGCACAGTCTCCGAATTTTTCCTCTGTTGGGTGTTCCTCCTAGTTATTTTGGTAAGAGGTGGTTGAGGGGATGTATAGCTGAATATATCAGCCACGATCCAGGCAAGGTGCACCCTATTTTATGCTGTTTTCTTTGGGAGGTTCCTTCAAATTGTGCTCTGGCAAATTCAAAAGTGAAGTTGAGTAGTAATAAGCAAACAATGGATCCAACCAATTTTGCCCCAAAGCTCGGAGTCCAGATGTAAAGACTTAAAGCCCCACGTTCAGGTGCAAAATGATCAAGCTTTAGAATATAAGTGAGAGTCGGTGGAGTGGAGTCCAGAGCCAACAACTAAGAAAGAATTCTTGAAACGTCTTTGGTGCAAATGGTGGTTTATTAAAGCATGGGGTCGGGAGGGGTGGGCAGAAAGAGCTGCTGCCCCGGGGCTATGATGGGCAGCTGATTATAGACTTTTTAAATAAATAAATAATTTTTCTAAAATACTAAATGATTTACTCATTTATAACGTTTAGTACTTGTTTGTCTCCTTCAGTAGAATATAAGTTTCATCATCATATCAGATAAAGAGCTAGTATCCAAAACCTATAAAAAGCTTAGCACACTCAACACCCAAAGAACAAATAATCCAATCAAGAAATGGGCAGAGGACATGAACAGACATTTCTGCAAAGAAAACATCCAGATGGCCAACAGACACATGAAAAAATGCTCCACAGTTAAGTTTCCAACTCTTGATTTGGGGTCCAGGTCATGACCTCAGTGTCATGGCATCAAGTCCCGCATTGGGCTCCACACTCAGTGGCAAGTCTGCTTCTCTCTCTCTCTGTCCCTCCCCCGGACCACACTCTTTCTCTGAATAAATAAAACCTTGGGGAGCCTGGGTGTCTCAGTGGGTTAAAGCCTCTGCCTTCGGCTCAGGTCATGATCCCAGGGTCCTGGGATCCAGTCCCACATCCGGCTCTCTGCTCAGCAGGGAGTCTTCTTCCCTTCCTCTCTCTCTGCCTGCCTCTCTGCCTACTTGTGATCTCTGTCAAATAAATAACTAAAATCTTTAAAATAAATAAATAAATAAAATCGTTAAAAATAAAGAAAAAGAAAAAATTTGAAAGTAAAAGCAGAGAGTATATATAACAAAATCTTATTTATGAAGTGAGACTAGTGTTTTTTATTTTCTTCTTCTGTCATATTTATTTTCTATAACGAATATGTATTAGATGTGTAGCAAGCAGGGCAAACCTTTTTTTAAGGGGAGGAAACGGGAATTACCTAGTCAATATAAATAGGATTTTCTGCTTCAACAAGGATACCAAAAGGGGCGTGCCTGGGTGCTCAGTGGGTTAAAGCCTCTGTCTTTGGCTCAGGTTGTGGTCCCGGGGTCCTGGGATCAAGCCCACGTCGGACTCTCTGCTCAACGGGGAGCCTGCTTCCCCCTCTTTCTCTCTGCCTGCCTCTCTGCCTACTTGTGATCTCTGTCAAGTAAATAAATAAAATCTTTTAAAAAAATAAAAATAAAAACAAGGATACCAAAAGAGTAAGGAAGGAATTTAAAACAGGTTCAATGTAAACTTACATTGAGTGGAGGCTAGCAAACAAAGAGAGAGGGAACCAAATGCAGAATATGAAATGTCCTAACTATTGTTTGTTGTTTTGAAACTGCAAAGGGTATAAATGTGTGTATCAAGGCACAAAATATAAATCTGATAAAAGCGTCTAGACAAAAAGCCCATTTTCTTCTAAGACCAGGATACTCTCAGAACAAAACTCCCAAGACCTGATGGTCTCTGAAGCCAGACCAAGTCAATGGACTGCACACGCCTCTGACTTGTACTTGGTTACAGGGCAGGTCCTCGTCTGGGCCTTGGGGGGAACAGGGTAGAGGGGCCAGGGTGGGAGGCAGGTGTGCGGTGCTCTGAGAAAGCCACTCATCCCTGTCAGCCAGACTCAGGACTAGAACCAGCACCACTTCATGTGAAAATTCACTCAGGGAGGTTTCCCTCCACAAAACAAAATGATTTAAAAAAAAAAAAAGCCTGTGGTTTATGAAATTCTAGATTCATTATGGTTACCAGGACCAAGTACATTACATGCAACATGGGGCGAGTCACCAAATACACATAAGACTTGTGTTTTAATCCGTCAGACTTAACCCAGGCTTGGAAGACATTTTGGCAACTGCTATAAAATACTGCCCTCTGGTGTTGAGGTCATTCCATATTTGTTACTATAGCACAAAAAGAAAAAAGCCTTTCTTAAGCATAAGAATCACTACCTTCTGGGACTGGTTTCTGGCTTGCAAAAATCTGAACGCAAAATCCCACAGGGTTTCACCACAATATATTTTGGACACCCTCCCTGCCGTGCCTGAAAAACGCCAAGTAATGCTATGATAAGCTATCTCAGACAATTCATAGAAGAGAATTTTCTTTTCCAAGAACTCTATTCAACTCTCTTTGAGAAGGGGGAAAAAAAGCATTTTAAGAGTTTCTGCTGGGAAGGAGTTTCTGAGAAATAAAACAAAGATTTTTTTCACAGGAAAAGTTCTATTAATTTTGGTAGAAAAATTAAAATAGGAGTATTACATATATATATACCATGTATTATATATGCCATAAATTATAGAACACTTAAAAAAAATTTTAAGATTTATTTATTTACTTGACAGAGATGACAAGTAGGCAGAGAGGCAGGCAGAGAGAGAGGGGGAAGGAGGCTCCCTGCGGAGCAGAGAGCCTGATGCCGGGCTCGATCCCAGGACCCTGAGATCCTGACCTGAGCTGAAGGCAGAGGTTTAACCCACTGAGCCACCCAGGTGCCCCAAGACTTTTTTTTTTATAGAAGACTTTTAAAACGTGAGACAGTCTTTGTGCATAACAAACAGCAACATTAACAAAAGAAATTGGCATTAACTATCTCTACATTGATCATTTTATCGTGCTTAGTAGCATTTAAACAAAATAATTTGGGAAGGAGTTTTAATGGCTATACATAAAAGAACTACATGTGCAAGCTCAGCAGAAAAATTCAACAGAGTAATACAAGTAACACTATGTTGCCATTGCGTTAAAAACCAACTCTGAGGGTGCCTGAGCCGCTCTGTGGGTTAAGCCTCTGCCTTCAGCTAGGGTCATGATCTCAGAGTCCTGGGATCCAGCCCCACATCCCGCTCTCTGCTCAGCAGGGAGCCTGCTTCCCCCCTCTCTCTCTGCCTGCCTCTCTGCCTACTTGTGATCTCTCTCTCTCTCTGTGTCAAATAAATAAAAAAATAAATCTTTAAAAAAAAACTCTGGAAGAGGTTATCTTAAATAATGTTTAAGGGAAATAATGTTCACGTTTTCTCACATAAATTGAGTCTAGAATGTCTCCATCTCGGGCTGGAGACATGTATATTTTCTCAAATGGCTAACAATTTTAATTTGTCAGATCTGAGACTTAGAATTTATAGGTATTATAATTCTTATTAGAAAAAAAAATTTACCTAAATTTCACTATTTTGAAACAACTACCTTGTAGGCAAATTCTGCTCATTTTATATTTAGAACTTCATAATAAATGTTTAACAAAATGCTTATTTGAAATTATTAAAAATAATGTCAAAGGAATTTTTGACATATATTTGCAAAAGAAATTACAATGATATTAATTATAGCTAATATTTATTGAATATTTAATATATACCAGACACTAACAACTACTTTACCAGAATTATCCCATTTAATATCCCAAACTCCATCACAAAGGTATATCCCTATTTTATAGAGGAGGAAAATGACATATATAGAAGTTAATCCTTTTTCCAAGGTCATACAGTTAGAAAATGGGAAGTGGCATTAGCACCCAAGGATTCTGACTTCAGAAGCCATGTTCTTAATTAACTCTCTCTCTCTGCTATCCCCATCACTAGGGAAGAGTGTTTTTGTACAAACCGGTCACCCAAATTTGGACACAATATAAACCGTGCTATCCAGAATTTATAAAGTGTTCCTACAAATAAATAAGAAATACAATCTAATAAAAGAAACATGACATCATCAATGTATATCACTTGTCCTGATCTGTCCCCTAAGTTCCCTGGGTCCATTTCCCCTTGGGAACTTGTTTTCTCTACTTGAATGTCTTTGGTGTAGCTGCTAAGAAGTTACACAAGTCGGCTATGTTAATATCCTAGGGCTAGTGTAACAAAGTATCACAATCTGGGTAGCTTAAACCAACAAAAGTTAACTCTCTTATAGTTCTGGGGATTAGAAGCTCACACTCAAGGTGTCAGCCTGGCCATACTCCCACCAAAATCTCTAGAGAAGAGTCCTTCTTTGACTCTTCCAGGTTCCAGTGGTGGCTGGTAATCTTTGGTGGTCCTTGGCTACTGACAGCATGACTTCAGTCCCTCTCCAGTCCCCTCATATAGCTGTCTTCCCTCTGTTTCTATCTCCCTGTCTCCAGATTCCCAGCTATAAGAACACCAGCCATTAGATCAGGGCCCACCCTAAATCCAGTATGACCTCATCTCAATTTATTACATCTTCAAAGACCTTATTTTTACATAAGGTCACATTCACATGTACTAGGGCTCAGGACGAACATGACTTTTGGGGGAACACAACTGAACCCAGTGCAGTGGCATTTCAGGTTCCTGAGAGTTTCTCCCACCAATAGCCTGTGTGTGTGTGTGGTGTGTGTGTGTGTGTGTGTGTGTGTGTGTGTGTGTAACATATAAATTTAAATACATTTGCATGCATACAACACATACATTGTACAGCATATGTAAGGCATACATCTATGAATACATACACATATAAACAAATAGATACAAAAAGGATAACTTCTATAAGGGATAGGCTCTAGGGGTGCCTGGGTGGCTCAGTGGGTTAAGCCTCTGCCTTTGGCTCAGGTCAGGATCTCAGGGTCCTGGGATCGAGCCCCGCAGCGGGCTCTCTGCTCAGTGGGGAGCCTGCTTCCCCCTCTCTCTCTGCCTGCCCCTCTGTCTACTTGTGATCTCTCTGTGTGTCAAATAAATAAATTAAATCTTTAAAAAAAAAGGGGGGGATAGGCTCTAGATTATTCTGAAATATTATACACATTTTAATATTTCTTCTATCCATGCATAAAAGGAAACCTTTCTAAGAAACTCATTTAACAGTGAAAATTCCCCGTAAGAGTATTTAAATCACCAAATTCTTTGATTAAATGATTTAAATTTTTTTTTTTACAATAAGAGAAGCAAAATGGGAATTCCACACCCAGGTATGATAGAGTAACTAGATTTGCCCTACCAGTGGAAACAACTAAGAAATTGTACAAAATGTATAAACCAACTGTTTTCAGACACTGAACAATAGGCTGTCACCCTAGAGAGAAGTGAAACAAACAATGTGACACTTATACCCTGATTTCTGCCTGGATGCATTTATCAAGACCGTGGCACTAGTAGGGAGATCCCTAAAAGCTAAGAGCAAACTTACTGAGCTAAAAAGAAAGCTACCAGAATTTTGAAAGTATGAGGTAGCTGGAATTTGTGGGGCAGAGCACCAGAGACACAGGAGTTATACAAAGAGAGAGAGAGCCATCCAGGTATCTGCATAGTGGTCCCCTTGAGGTTTGGGTGGAATCATAAGCCATGTAGGCATACAGTAAGACATCACAAAGTAAGGCAAAACCTATGTTATTGGAAAAGAACAGCTATAAGCTTAAAGACCACAAGATCTCACAGTGTTTTAATGTTTGATGACTGTATACCAAACAGCCAGAGGGAAGTGACCTTGTTGAAAACTTTGCACTTGGAGCAGAAATACCAAAAAGGCCACAGATAAGTAGCAGGTGAGTTAAACTGCCCTAGTAACTTTACAAAGTTTAAAAACATTGTTTAATAGACTCATCTTAACAAAGATTTTTAAAAAATATTTTGTATTTCTTTATTTGACAGAGCATAAGGAGTGGAAGCGGCAGACAGGGGGAGAGGGAAAAGCAGGCTCCCTGCTGAGTAGGGAGCCCAATGAGGGACTCAATCCCAGGACTCTGGGATCATGACCTTAGCTGAAGGCAGACGTCTAACCGACTGAGCCACCCAGGCATCCCTCATCTTAACAAAGTTTAAAAACAAGGTTCAATAAGATAAAGTTAATCCATAGATAAGTCAACCAACTTCCAAAACACAATTTCAACAAACAAAGGGATGTTTACATCATCTAGCATTAAATAAAAAAATCACTAATCATGCAAAGAAGCAGGAAACCGTTACCTATAACCAGGAGAAAAAACAGTCAATACAAACAGATCCACAAATTACAGAGGGTGAAATAAGAATATAAAAACTTTAAAAGAAATATTATAAACATGTTCAAAGATTTAAGGAAATCTTCAACACAATAAAGATAAAAATTAAAATATTCCAAATGGAACATCCATAGATGAAAAATACAATATCTGAAAGGGGAAGTTCACTGAGTGGCTCAGGAGCAGGAAATACTGCAGGAGAAAGGATCAGCGAACTTAAAGACACAGCAGCAGGAACTAGCCAAACTGAAACAAAGAGAAATAAAGCAAACAAAAAATTTTTTTAAAAATAATTAACACAGCCTCTGACAGTATAACATGTTTCAACATATGTGGAGTTGGAAAGGAGACTATAACAGAAAAAATATGGAAGTAATAGTGGTGCAGCATTTGGTGGCTCAGTTGGTTGAGTGTCCGGCTCTTGATTTTGCCCAGGTCATGGTCTCAGGGTCATGAGATCAAGCCCCATGTTGGGCTCTGGGCTCAGTGTGGACCCTACTTAAGACTCTTTCTCTAGGGGTGCCTGGGTGGCTCAGTGGGTTAAGCCTCTGCCTTCAGATCAGGTCATGATCCCAGGGTCCTGGGATAGAGCCCCGCATTGGGCTCTCTGCTCAGCAGGGAGCCTGCTTCCTCCTCTCTCTCTGTCTGCCTCTCTGCCTACTTGTGATCTCTGTCTGTCAAATAAATAAATAAAATCTTAAAAAAAAACAGACTCTCTCTCTACCTCTCCTTCTGCTCCTCCCCCCAACTCATGCACTCTCTCTCTTTCTCTCTCTCTCTAAAGAAGAAGAGGGGGGGAGGAAGGGGAGGAGATGGAGGGGAAGGAGGAGAGAGAGGAGGGGGAGAAAGAGGAGAAATAGAAATATTGGTTTAAAAGTCTTAACTTATATGTGAAGTGGCATAGTATAGTAATATCATTAAGAAGACAAAACAAGGGGGGCACCTGGGTGGCTCAGTTGGTTAAGCAACTGCCTTTGGCTCAGGTCATGATCCCGGAGTCCCGGGATCGAGTCCCACACTGGGCTTCAGCTCTATGGGGAGTCTGCTAGTCCCTCTGACCTTCTCCCCTCTCATGCTCTCTCTCTCTGCCTCTCTCTCAAATAAATAAATAAAATATTTTTTAAAAAAAGAAGACAAAACAATCTTCAACAAGTATGCATCTGCTAACAGAACTTCAAATCACAGAACAAAAGCTTACAGAAAGGAGAAATAGGCAAATCCCCAATTACAGTTAGAAGTTGAAGTTTCCTCTCTCGGTAACTGATAGAACAAATAGATAAAATAAACAAGGATATGGACAATCTGAATCCTCTCAACCAAATTTAACTAATTGATATGTATAGAACACGACACCAAACAACTTCAGAATATGCATTCTTTTCAAGTGCATGTGGAAAATCAACAAGATAGATGATATGCAAGCCACAAATCAAGTCCCAATAAATGTAAAAAGATTGAAAATGTACAGGATATATTCTGTGACCACAACTTAATTACAATAAATAATAAATGAGGCACCACTTATAAAAATAAAATTTTATATTTAAAATTAAAATATAACATATTATATATAATTAAAATACAATATAATTTTAAAATTTATATGTTATAATTTTTATAATAAATTTAAAAAGGGGGCACCTGGGTGGCTCAATCAGTTGAGCATCTGAGTTTTGGCTTCAGCTCAGGTCATGATCATATGGTCCTGGGATCGAGCTCCATAATGGTTTCCATGCTTGGAGGGGAGTCTGCTACCGATCCTCTCCCTCTGCACCTTGCTCACACTCATGCACATACCCTCTCTCTCCTAACTCTTTAAAATAAATAAATAACAAAAATATATATGAAAAATTCCAAAATACCTAGAAATTAAACATGTTTATGGAAGCTATGAATCTATTTGAAATCATGAGAGAAATTAGGTAATATTTCAAACTGAATTATAATAAAAATATACCAAAATTTGTGGGATGGAGCTAAAGCAGTGCTTAAGAGGAAATTTTATAACTTAAAATGCTTATATCAGAAAAGAAGAAAGTCTTAAATTATCTAAGCTTTTACTTTAAGAAGCAAGAAATAGAAATAGAGAAACAAATAAATCCAAAATAAGTAAAAGGAAATAACAAATAAGAGCAGAAGTCAATGAAATAGCAAAAAGACAACAGAAAAAAATCAATGTACCAAAAAACTAATTTTTTGAAGAGTTTAATAAAAGTGATAAGCCTCTAGCGAGGCTAATCAAGAAATAAAGAGAGAAAATACAAATTACCAGTATCAGGAATAAAAGAGGAGATATTGCCAGATCCTAAGTTATTAAAAAGATTAAAAAGTAATAAAATAGGATTTACCAATAAATTTGACAACTTTAAAAAACAATTTCTTTGAAAGACACAAAGTACCAAATTGTATCAAAAGAAGAAAGAGAAAATCTGAATAGACCTTAATCTATTAAAGAAATTGAATCTGTATTTTAAAACTATTCCTTGGGACGCCTGGGTGGCTCAGTTGGTTAAGCAGCTGCCTTTGGCTCGGGTCATGATCCCAGTGTCCTGGGATCAAGTCCCACATCGGGCTCCTTGCTCAGCAGGGAGCCTGCTTCTCCCTCTGCCTCTGCCTGCCATTCTGTCTGCCTGTGCTCGCTCTCTCCCCCTCTCTCTCTCTGATAAATAAATAAAATCTTTAAAAAAAAAAAAACTATTCCTCAAAGAAAACCAAAAACCCAGATTTTTTTAAAGGAAGAAATCCTACACAAACTCTTTCAGAAAACAGTTAAAAGAAGCAATTTCCAAATTCATTTTATGAGGTCCATACTATTGCTATGCCAAAATCAAAGACATTACAGAAAAATAAAATTGATTCAGCTATCTCTCATAAATGTAGATATAGAGATTTTTTTTTTAAGATTTTATTTATTTATTTATTTGACACAGAGAGGATCACAAGTAGGCAGAGAGGCAGGCAGAGAGAGAGGGGGAAGCAGACTCCCTGCTGAGCAGAGAGCCTGATATGGGGCTCAATCCCAGGACCCTGAGATCATGAGCCGAAGGCAGAGGCTTAACCCACTGAGCCACCCAGATGCCTCTAGATACAGAGATCTTTAACAATATATTAGCAAATCAAATGCAGTAATATATATAAGGGGTACTAATCATAACCAGTGGGGTTTTTTTAAGGAAGCAGATTAGCTTATCTTTCAAAAATCAGTCAAGGTACTTCATTGCATTCACTTTTATTCATGGAATAAAAGGGGGGAAAACATATGATCATTTCAATAGATGCAGAAACAGCATTTGACTGAATTCAATACCCATTCATGAAAAACAGCTTCAGCAAATTAGGAATACAAAGAAATTTCCTCAGTCTGATAAAGGGCATTTATAAAAGCCTTATATGATGATAAAAGACTTAACATTCCACCCACCCAAATCAAGAATAAGCATGGATGTCCACTTTTACCATTTCTGTTCAACATTGTACTAGAGATCTGAACCAGTGCAATAAGTCGAGGAATCACATATAGATTAGAAATCACATACAGATCACATACAGATTAGAAAATAAGTAAAACGGCTTTACTTAAAAAAAAAAAGCCCTTACTTATCATCATTATAATCATGTATGTAAAATCCTAAGGAATCTACCAGAAAATTAGAGAATACATCATTTTGTAAAGGTCTCAGAATATAAGTTTAGTATTTACCAATGAATTGTATTTCCATCTATTAGCAACAAACAATTGGAAAATTTTTGTTATAAACACAGCATCAAAATTTTTTGCATGAAATAATTAGGGGTAAAAAATACTAATTCAAATGTGCTGAGGAATCATGACATACTATACTAAAGCAGGTAAAACCGTCCTACCACACTACAACTCTTAACACTGAAGTTTCCAGTAGATCAGTCCTTGAATTTTTTTTCTTCAGCTATACATTTTCTCATCTCAGGACTTGGAATTCCATCTCTACATACGTATTCTCCAAAACACAACTCTCATTTCAACCTCTTGTCCCCTCTCTTGTATATTCAGTGGCCACCTCATTATGTCTACTTGGATGTATCATAAGCACCTGAAACTTAACATGTTCAAGACTGAATTCCTTATTTTCTACCACTCCCCACCTGCTCTTCCTGCTGTCTTCTTTTGGTTAGCAATCAATTTTTTCTGGGACTCTAGTTAGAAACTTGGAAGTTCTCTGACTCCTCTCTTTCTCTCACATCCCACTCCAAAACTCACCAACAAATCATGTTGGCTCTTCTTTAAACCACAATCAGAATCTGACCACTTGTCTCCTTCTTGCTATGCTGGCAAGCCACCATCATCTCCTGCCTGACTTACAAGAGCCCATACCTCTTCTTGCTTCTAGTTTTGCTTTCCTGCAATCTAGCATCTACAGAGCAGCTGGACTTAATCCTTTTTAAATGTTGGTGTGATCATGTCACTCTTCTCTTCACAACTTATGTATCCCAAGTGTGTAGAATAGTGCCTGAACACAAAGGAATTGTTCAATAAATTTGTGTAAGTAAATGAACAAAATAATGAATGAAATATAATTTAAATTTTTAACACAAAATGAAACTCAAAACAAAGATGGAAATCTCCAGGTGCCAAAAATAGAGGAATCTCAAAGCTAGGTTTGGAAGAAGGAACTGAATAGACAGTAACTTTCAGATACAAGGATAGGCTTGATGGGCACATGGGGATAGAAGATACAGCCTTAGGATCACTTGGAGCAGGAAGCTGGAATTTGCTCCTTTGCCTGAAACCTAAGGCTACCGAGAGCTCCCTATTCCATGATAAGTAGACTACAATGAGACCCTACCCCATTCTCAGTGAAGAGAATTATGGTGGAAGCATGCCATTCACCCTGAACTAAGAGTGACAAAAAGAAAAAATAATTTCCAAGAAACAAAATTCCTATGTCTATGACATAAATAGATGTAGGGTCCAAATTTACACTTCCAGGGTTGTGTGGGGAAATCCAAAATGATTAATTAACATACAAACCGCTCTAAGATTACTGAAACTCCAAAGGTCTGTCAAAGAAAACATGATCTCACTATCTTTCAAATCCCAAAGCATGTAAAATAACTTGTTTTTAAAAAACAATTCCAAGGGAAGATAAATTCGCAGTTAAAAATTACATGGTATTCAAGAAAACAAGTCACCACAAGAGAGAATAGATAAACCCTGTAAAATACATTTTAAAATTCCTAAGGAGTTAAAAAAAAAACTTCTTTCTTCTTTTCAAAGAGGTAGACTTTTAAAGAATGTGACTTCTAGAAACAACAAATGTAGTCATTAAATTTCCAAAGTTGATGAGTGGATTAAATAGATTGACAAAGCTGAAGAAAGAATTTAAAAACTGGAAAATATACCAAAAATAACAATGAGATTGTGGGAAAGTAATTAGAATACACAAAAAACAAAAATGATAAGATGCAGTATCTATATAATAGGAAGGTCATATAAACAACCAATAAATCAAAGAAATCAAAAGAGAAATTAAAAAATACCTTGAGACAAATGAAAATGGAAATACAACATTCCAAAACTTATGGGATGAAGCAAAAGTAGTTTCAAGAAGGAAGTTCATAGCAATAAATGCCTACAGCAATAAATAAGAAAATTCTCAAATGAACCTAACTTTACCCCCCAAAGAACTAGAAGAAAAAAAAAAAAAGCCTAGAGTTTATAAAGAAGAAAAGGTAACTAACAAAGATTAGAGGAGAAATAATTAAGAGACTAAAAAGATAATAGAAAATATCAATGAAAATAAGATCTGGTCCTTTGAAAAAATAACCACAATAGACAAATCTTTAGGGAGATTCATGAAGAAAAAAAGAAAGGGGACAAAAATACATAAAATCAGAAAAAGAAAGAGGAGATATATAACAACTGATAACCAGATTAATACAAAGAATCACAAGAGACTACTATGAACAATTGTACACCAACAAATTTGACAACCTAAAAGAAATAGATACATTCCTAGAACCATACAACCTACTGAGATTGAATCACAAAGAAACAGAAACTCTAAACAGATCAGTTGCTAGTAAGGAGATTGAACCAGTAATCAAAAACCTCCCAACAAAAAAAAAAGCCCAGGACCAGGGGCTTCACTGGTGATTAAGCCCAAAAGTCAACAAATAAAATACCAATCTTCTCAAACTCTTCCAAAAAATAGAAGATGGGACACTTCTAAACTGATTTTACAAAGCCAGAATTACACTGATACCAAAACCAGACAAGGAGGCCATAAGAAAATTACAGACCAATATCCTTGATGAATACAGATGTAAAAATTCTCAACAAAATACTAGCAAACCAAATTCGACAGTACTTTAAAAGGATCATACACCACAATAAGTGGGATTTATTTCAGGGATGCAAAGATCAGCAAATCAATCAGTACACCATATTAACAAAACTAAGGATAAAAATCACATGATCATCTCAATAGTTGCAGAAAAAAGCATTTGGCAAAATTTAACATCCATTTATGATAAACATTCCAAAAAATGGGTACAGGGGCACGTGGGTGGCTCAGTGGGTTGGGCCTCTGCCTTTGGCTCAGGTTATGATCCCAGGGTCCTGGGATTGAGCCCTGCATCGGGCTCTCTGCTCAGCGGGAAGCCTGCTTTCTCCTCTCTCTCTGCCTGCCTCTCTGTCTACTTGTGATCTCTCTCTCTCTGTCAACTGAATAAATAAAATCTTAAAAAAAAAAAAAGTGGGTACAGATAAGCCCAGAGCTAACATCATAGTGGTAAAAAGCTAAAAGCTTTTCTTCTAGGATCAGGAAAAATGAAGATACCCACTTTCATCACTTCCATTCAACATAGTATTAAATGTCCTAGCCAGAGCAATAAGGCAAGAAAAAGAATAAAGGGCATCTAATTGGAAAGGAAGAAGTAAACTGTCACTATTTGTGGATAACATATTACATATAATAGGAAAGACACAAATTCAAAATTCAGAGATGGGAGAAGGAAGTATTTCAAGATATAATGGTTGCAATTACGAAGTTACAAGTCCTTACTTCTGAGTAGAATAAGTAAAAACAAATTCACAGTGGGATGCCAGGGTAACTCAGTGAGTTAAGCATCCAACTCTTGATTTTGGCTTGGGTCAGGATCTCAGGGCCATGAGATCGAGCCCTGTATGGAACTCTGTACTCAGCAGGGAGTCCCTCCCTCTGGCCCCCCCCCCAAATAAATAAATAAATCTTTTTTAAAAATCCTACTAAAACTGGAGAACATATCAAACATAAGAATATAATCTTAGAAAGTCATTGTAATTTCATTGCCTACAAAGAAATTGTAATCTGATTGGCAGCACATTTCTCATCAAAACCTATAGTTTTGGATGGTAGTATAAAAGTATTCAGGGACAAAAATTATCTAGAATTCTATGTAATTGTCTATAATTCTATACTCTGCTAAATTATCAGGCAAGAGTAAGAATGAGGGGTGCCTGGGTGGCTCAGTCAGTTAAGCAACCAACCTTTGATTTCGGCTCAGGTCATGATCTCAGGGTCGTGGGATCAAGTCCCACATCATCAGGCTCTATACAGTGGGGAGTCTGCTTGGGGATTCTCTCTCCCCCTCTCCCTCTGCCCCTTATCTCTCACTCTTTCTCATTCTGTGATGAATAAATAAATCTTTTATTTTACTTTATTTTTTTAAAGATTTTATTTGGCACAGAGAGAGATCAGAAGTAGGCAGAGAGGCAGGCGGGGCGGGGTGGGGGAGTTGGTGGGAAGCAGGCTCCCCGTGGAGCAGAGAGCCCAATGCGGGACTCGATCCCAGGACCCCGGGATCATGACCTGAGCCAAAGGCAGAGGCTTAACCAACTGAGCCACCCAGGCACCCCTAAATCTTTTATTTGAAAGAATAAGGGTGAAATAAAGACATTTTCAAATAAATATTGAGAGTGTTTCACTCACAGGCCTCTGCTGGAAGAATTACTAATGGGTGTATTTTAGGAAGAAAGACACTCCAAAAGCAAATGCAAGAAGAATAATTAGCAAAGAAACTCATAAACATATCTAAATAAGTATCGACTATAAAAACATATTTTTTAAAAGTAGTGCCCAATTTGGGGCAAGAAGAAGTAACTAAAAGAAGGTAGAATTTAAAATTACTCAATGACAGTATGAATGATGGGAAAGGAACAGCTGAAAAGTTTCTGAAAGTCCTTATGTTATCCTGTAGGAAAGTAGAGATATGCTTACTAAGCATGTTAAAAAAGGATAAAGGTAACCTCAAAAAGAAGAGAAGTAAAATGTAGAAGTGCTAAACTATTGGCAGGATAGGGAGAAAAAAAACTAGATGAAGAAAGGAAGGGAATAGAAGAGGGAGAAACATGATTACATAAAGTGTGACATGATAGAAATATATCTAAATGTATCAGTGAATTAGTTTGGGTTCCTCCAGGAGCATAACCTGAAATGAAGATTTAAATGCAGGTAGTTTATCTGAGAAGTGATTCCAGGAACCCTCTCAGTCTGGGAAACAGGATACAGAGAAACAGGAAACAGAGAAGGGAACAGGAAACAGGAAACAGAGAAGGGAAGGCAGTCACAAAAGGGTATGTTGTGCAGCACATTCCCTTTGTGGACACCTGTAGCTTAGTCCTGTTGGAGAGATCTCAGAGTTGCCAGGTATTAATTCTCAGAGGCTTTCCCCCTAGACTGCTAGTGGCTGAAAAGTCTCCAGCACTTAGAGAAAACTTCAGGCAGGGAGACAAATGTTGCCATGGAAAACCACAATGAGGTTGGGCATCCCAAAACTTCTGTTACAATCAGCATTCACAATAAATGTAAACCAACCAAAACTGCCTATAAAAGACAGTCTTCAGGTCAGATTTTTTTCAAGGATTTGTATGCTGTTTAAAAAGATGCATGCCTATAAATACATATATTTCCTTGCTCTTACAGCTGAGAGGGCCCAGAAGCAATGGCATCCCAGTAGTAATGAGCACACCTGGTCCCCAGATCTTGGTTTCTAACCATTCTCCAACAAAAGGAACCAGGATTACTTGGGGGAAATGACAGATTCTGGGGCTAGGGCAGAAAAAAAGGTTGCATCCCTGGGAGTCTTTGAAAGCCTCCAAATGGCTAAAGTTGGGACAAGAAAATAAAGTAGACTGGATCATAAGCCATAATATGAAATAGATAAATAGGAATCCATACTGACATAAATAAGTGATAAAATAAATAAATGGGCAGAAGAGACAAATCTCCCATGCAGAAGAAACTTAAGTAATGTACGTAGGTACTCCACCTTCAAAGAAATCGAGCAGTAAGTCTCCACTCCTTAGCTCTGGGCTGCACATAGTGACTTCCTTCCAAAGAGGACAGCATGGAAAGGATGGGGTGGGAGTAATTTTACAGTGGAGAATCCTGACAAACACTACTTCAGTCAGATGACCAAGGTCAACATCATCAATAATAAATCATATTGGGGCACCTGGGTGGCTCAGTGGGTTAAAGCCTCTGCCTTCAGCTCAGGTCATGATCTCGGGGTCCTGGGATTGAGCCCCGCATCATGCTCCCTGTTTGGCAGGGAGCCTGCTTTCTCCTCTCTCTCTGCCTGCCTCTCTGCCTACTTGTGATCTCTGACTGTCAAATAAATAAATAAAATCTTTACAAAAAAATAAAAAATAAAAATAAATAAATCATATTGATCTCTATGTTCCTGATAGGATGTAATGAAAATGGCACTTTACCTCTGTGATCCCCTCTTAAGCCCACAATTCCAGTCTAATCATGAAAAAATAAAATAAAATCAGAAAAACCCCAGTTGAGGGATCGTCTGCAAAATCCCCCACCAGATCAGGCTCTCTGCTCAGCAGGGAACCTGCTTCCCCACCTCTCTCTCTCTGCCTGCCTCTCTGCCTACTTGTGATCTCTGTCTGTCAAATAAATAAATAAAATCTTTTTAAAAAAATCCCCAACCAGGACCTCCTCTAAATGGTCTATGTCATCAGAAACAAGGAAAGTCTCAGAAACCATGACAACCAAAAGTAGTCTAAGAAGACATGAAACCCGAGTATAATATATAGTCTCCTGAAGAGAATTCTGGGACAGAAAAAGAACATTAGGTAGAAACTAAGGATGGGTGAATCAAGTATGTACTTTAGTTAATAATAATGTATCAATATCAGTTTATTAATTATAACAAATATACTACACTAATATAATGTTAATAATAGGGGAAACATGGCAAAGTATATGGGAATTCTGTACTATCTTTGTAATTCTTCTGTAAAATATAAAGCTGTCCTTAAAAAAAAAAAAGCTTTTTTAAAAGGAGTGAAGGGGATGTCTGGGGTGGCGCAGTTAGTTAAGCATCCGACTCTTAGTTTCAGCTCAGGTTGTGATCTCAGGGTTGTGGGATCGAGCCCCACACCAGGCTCCTTGCTCAGTACAAAATCTACTTGAGATTTTTGTCTCCTTCTCCCCCTCAGGCTCATGTTCTCTCTCTCTCTCTAAAATAAGTAAATCTTTTTTTTAAAAGAGAGAGATCTAAGAATATAAAGAGAGAATGGAAATAAAAGGGACAAGATGCGTTAACCAAACATTCACCCACGCAGAGCTAGTATAACAGAAATGGAACTGCAGGCAAAAAGCAATTTTTTTTTAAGATTTTATTTATTTGACAGCAAGAGAGGGAACACAAGCAGAGGGGAGGGGCAGAGGGAGAAGCAGATTCCCAATGAGCGGGGAGTCCAATGTGGGACTTGATCCCAGGATGCTGGGATCATGACCTGAGCCAAAGGCAGACCCTTAATACCTGAACCACCGAGGTGCCCCCAAAAGGCATTATTAAAGTTAAATATAGTCATTATTTAACAAAAATTCAGAAAAATATCATGATCTCATAAACATCTATTAACATAGCTTCATAATATACTCTCTATACTGTTTTCCCCAAAAGCTTTAATTCTGAAGTAGTCTCCCAAAATAGAGCCCACCGTGTGCTCATTTTTCCATTATTTCCCTACTTCCCATCTTAAAGTCTACTCTGACATTCTGAAAAATAGTCCAAGTTTCACCATACGTAACTTTAAGTAAGATTATGAAATCATAATCATTCCTCCGGGCAAAAGAAAAATGTCTTTAAGGCAACTCTCATCGAGAATGATCAGGGATATTCCACGTTTAGATCCAAAGTTTTGAGTTTATAATTTAACATCAGCCTGAAGTAGAAACTCCCAGCTCGGTGGTTCACTTGCTTGCCATCTCCTCCCTCTCCAGACTCAAAGACACCGCCGGAATTAGACTTCCATTTTTATCAAGAGGTGCATAGGATACAATGCTCGGGGCTCTCACAAGCCTCCTGGTGACTTCAAGACCAGCAGGAGTCAACCCCCAGAGAGCGTCCTGACTTCTGCATCTGGAGAGGTCACCTACAGAAAGAAGGTCAGACATAAAGAAACAAAACAGAAGAGGATTTTTTAAAAGGCTACAGAAAGAAAAGAGGGACCCGGGTGGGTCAGTTAACAAGGAAGCAAATGTATTTACAGAGTTTATCAGGAATGTGTGACATAACAGTTACACGGATTTATAAAGAGAACAACTTTGGTAAATTACAAAGTATGAAATGGTGCCAAAAATAGGGAAAATTGCTAAATACTCCTGGTTCCCCAGGCAGCAAACAAATGCAAAAAAAACCTGAAGCCCGCCAATGTCAGCATTTTAAGATTTCCCCTGCATGGCCAATTGCAAATGACAGCGAGCTTCCTAGTTAGGTCTGCAAAAGTTTGCTAGAATGGTAAAGCCCGCAGGTGGTCTTTTTTTGTTCATTCTAAAGTCAAAAGAACACAGTTCTTTCTTTCACGTGCTAAGCGAATATTAATCTGGCTGGATTCATCTGCATTCTACAGTATACCCATATAATAATCACAAACAACATATGTTTGGAAAAATGGGCATTTGCAACCATGCTTTTTCATATCAAAGGGGTTTTCTAGCTCAGAATCAATTAGAAGAACTCAGCTGTTTAGGGCATGCACAGGTATGTTTCTAAAATTAAATTATTGAGCACAAAATTCATTTTCTGTAATTAATTTCTAAAATACTAGTAAATTGTCTCATTTTTAAATTTGTAAAAAAAATAAGGGGGGGATAATTTTTAAAGTTTGCATCCTTCAGGAGAAGGCAAAATTAACCTTTACTAAGTGTTAGTTAAAAATCAAGCACTATTTTATACATAGTGTCTTATTTAACCCTTACGATGCCACATAAGCTACCCTTTTGGAAGCCTATTTTACATACCACAACTCAGAATGGTTAAGTGATTTGCCCAAAGGCACAGCAGCTGGGAAATGAAGAATCAGGACTTGAATTCGCATCTCCCTGACTCCAAAGCCTGTATATACTGCCCAGCATATAACACACAGCCAGCAAAGATCTGAAGAACTAACGTCTAAAAATCTTCATTTTTAAAATTTTGTAAGCCACGGGGCACCTGGCTGGCTCAGCAGGTGGAGTATACGACCCTTGATCTCAGGGCTGTAAATTCAAGCACCACACTGGGTGTACAGATTGTTTAAAAATAAAATCTTTAAATAAAATAAAATTCTGTGAGCCATGTCTACCAAATAACTCCTAACAATCAAATTTGTTTCAGGTAAAGAGAAAAATATTTACTGATACTCTACCCATACACACATTTCATCTTTGGATATTTTCCGAACATATTCAGATTCCGTTCTTCTAGCATGGAATCCTGATTTATACTTCTAGGATAAACTTGAAAATTGTGTATCAGTGACTGAGAGACAATGCCTATGAAACTCTGAGAAAGGGAAAATGGCCACTGAAGGAACCAAGGAGGGCTTTGAAACAAAGAGTGCTCCTAAATCCGGCTCATCTTTTGTTGGGTCCCCCCAATAATGGGTCTGTGATTAAAGGAGCGAGACTGATACAAAGTGAAGGTCAAGCAAAGCTTTATTTCGCGCGAAGCATCGAGAATCAAACTGACCGGCCAGGGCCGTCCCTTACAAAGAGGCGACCTCTCTCTGCCTTACAGACTAGCTTTTAAGGGCAAAGGCCATGTGGTTGGGCCTAGCCACACACAGGCGGCCAATGAGATTGTAACACACAGAGAAAGCTGCACAGTCATACTAGGTCACACATAAGTGACCAATTGAATCAACTGAATTACAATTTACCCTATAGTAGATATTTGAACCAGCCTATCACCTTGGTCAGAATTGGCGCCCAAAAGGCGCCCAAAGGGCGGGGCCCATACTCCTTGTAGCTTGGAGTTCCCAACTGATTGGATACCTCCACCTGGCCTGACCCACCCTTGTATTTGGGCTTTCCAAGACTTCTTTTTGAGTAAATTCCCTGAGGTGGGCTGGGCAGGGTCAGTTTAAGTTTTACTGCATAAACAACAAAATCACTGTTTAACTGGATGGAGCTGCTCTGACTAAATAGGCCCTTACACTTTGTTCCCTGAGAATATGAAAGGAACAACCTAATTTGTTTGTTTGTTTTTTTAAGATTTTATTTATTTATTTATTTGACAGACAGATTTTATTTATTTATTTGACATAATTTTATTTATTTATTTATTTATTTCACAAGTAGGCAGAGAGGCAGGGGCAGGTGGGGGGTGGGGGGAGCATGCTCCCCGCCGAGCAGAGAGCCCGATGTGGAGCCCGATGTGGAGCCCGATGTGGAGCCCGATATGGGGCTCGATCCCAGGAACCTGGGACCATGACCTGAGCCAAAGGCAGAGGCTTAACCCACTGAGCCACCCAGGAGCCCCAAGGAACAACCTTGTTTAAAAAGAGGAAATCGTGCAGCGCCTGGGTGGCTCAGTGGATTAAAGCCTAGGCCTTCTGCTCAGGTAATGATCTCAGGGTCCTGGGATTGAGCCCTACATAGGGCTCTCTGCTCAGTACAGTGCCTGCTTCTTCCTCTCTCTCTGCCTGCCTCTCAGGCTACTTGTGATATCTCTCTCTCTGCCAAATAAATAAATAAAATCTTTAGAAAAAGGAAATCGCACAAAAGCCAAAACTGATCTGCTAAATGATAAAGGCCCCTTCCAGAAGATTCAAACTTGGAACACCAGAAGGGCTGCACAAAGGCCATTTTCCATACTCCAGGTGTGTAGAGGTGGGGTCACACCCACACATGCCTCAGAGGGTCACCCATTTCAGTCACAGCATACACTCCTATCCCACCCTCATCTGTGTCAACAGATTCTACAGACAAAATTTCTTTCCCATTGAACAAAATGGAGAGCTAGAATGTTCTGATACTTATCTTTACTTAATACTACAAACCACTGTATATTTTTAGAAGACTACAAAAAATCAACATACCACCAAATGATGCTTTTGAACATGTCCCTGTTGAATGGTCACCCTGGTATAGCAAAGCCTCAGAGCCGCTGTTTGTTAGCCCTCCCCTTTCCAAATTGCTTAAGTGTGTCCATCCAAATTGGTGTGGTGGGTGACTAAGAATTTTGGGTACTCAGATTACAAATAATGTAAGAGAAAGTATAACTCCTCTAAATAAGGAAAGTGGTCTTTTTAGGAACTCCAGATTATTCGAAGGACAGAACTAGCTGCTGTCACAAAGCTTCCAGAAACCATCCCTGGGGCCATAAAACGGGTGACATCAAAAATAGTGAATAAAAAAACGAAGCATAAAGCAAATGTTAATGTAATAATATCCGAAGATGCTGACATAACTAGAGGCAACTCTCACACTTCATCAAAATCAAAGGCAGAGAAATTCCTGCAACCTGTAAACTCAAGGCTAGGTCCAAACTCATCACCCTGTAACTAGAAACCTCTACGTGGCCATATTCTCCAGTCCCAGTGAACTGGTGGACATAGACACAGTCTCCTCTGTCAACGTTCACCCACCAAAAGAAGGCACAGAAGACTGCTGCTACTTCAACTAGATGAGTCGAGTGAGCTAATATTTTTTAATAGAATTTTTTTTCCTACTTGAATCACCAATTAAGAAAAAATGGAATTCTATTTATTTATTTATTTATTCATTCATTCATTCATTCATTTATTTATTTTAGAGACAGAGCGCAAGTTGCCGGAAGGGGGGGGGGCGCAGGGAGGCATGCAGAGGGTGAGGAAAAGAGAGAATCTCAAGCAGGCTCCCCGCCAAGCACAGAGCCTAACACGGGGCTTGATCCCACAACCCTGAGATCATGACCTGACCCAAAATCAAGAGTCAGACGCTTAACCGACTGAACCACTCCCTGGCACCTGCCCAAAATCAGAATTTTTTAAAATGTTGTTAAAACGTCGGGGTGCCTGGGTGGCTCAGTGGGTTAAAGCCTCTGCCTTCAGCTCAGGTCATGATCTCAGGGTCCTGGGATCGAGCCCCGCATCTGGCTCTCTGCTCAGCAGGGAGCTTGCTTCCCCTCCCCTCCCTCTGTCTGCCTACTGGTGATCTCTGTCTGTCAAATAAATAAATAAAATATATTTTTTTTAAATGTTAAAACGTCGATTTTAAAATAAGGTAGGTTTTCTTGAAATACATTTTAGAGCACAAAAGACAACTTCTAAGGGCAGATCATTAGAGCCAATAACAAGCTGAACACTCCTACAGGCGTGTTGTTTTCAAGCCTTCTACGTGCTGCCGGCTTCCCCACACATGGTCCTTTTGCTCATATTAGGGTCAAACTTCAATCAGAGAAGAGTCCCAAAGAGGAACTTACCTAAGGGCCCATTCATCACCAAATGCTGGGGAGCACCTACCATGCACAGGGTGCTGGGCTGGGCCCTCATGGTTCTACCCCCTTTGCAGGAGCTGCTCTTCAACTTGACACACCAGGCTCTCCTCCTGGCCTTTGTATACCTTTCCATGTCATCCACCCTGGCCCCTGGCTCCAGCTCCGTCGGATCTTGCCCCCTGGCATCACTGTCTTGCCAAGATAAAGGAGTGGGCAAGCATATTCCAGGCAAACGGAAACCATAAGAAAAGAGAACAGTAACAAGTCCTAATCTGCATTTTTAAAACCTGCTCAGGTTTCTGCGTGGAGACTGGATTGAGGGGCTGTTGTATGAATGAGCCAAAGACGGCCTTTGTGGAAGGCCCCTATGTTTTTGCCCCCTGCCAGCTGAGGCCTGGGAGCTCAGGAACCCACTGGCACCAAACTCAAACTTTTACACGTTCAGTCATTTACAAACCGTCCAAACAAACAGATTTTTAGGCATTCAGGGCCTCCCTGCCTTGCACAGTACACAAAACTCACCCAGCATCTGAAGGCCCTTGATAAAACAGCATCATGGTTACAAGACTTCAAGGGCTACTGACTTTCAGAGCACTCTCACACGGGGGGAGACTTCCCACTGCGCTGCTGACGGCCACCCCCCCTAGACACATAAATCTCCCTCCCCAGCAAGTCCCCTGCCCCCTCCTCTCCTGAGTAGCAATTCCCCCCATACGCCCCACACTCACGTACCTACTAGAGGGACTTCATAGCAGGGAAATAGGAAAGCACCACCCCATCAAGCTGGTGTGTGCTACTGCCACCTTGTGGTGATATCATTTCCCTTGCTCGGTCCCCCAAAGCCCCCCACACCCTTGCAAGTCAGATGAGGGATATGGGCAGATGTGGGCTTAGAGCTCCAGAGGCAGATCTCTTTAAAAAATGGTAATAGTAGCACACAGATCAAGAAATTAGGAAAAGAGGATCATGTCCCTCAAAAAGTGTAAGGTCAGTCAGGCCTGCAGAGCACAAGTGAAGAGTGGGGCTTTCGTGGGAAATATGGACACCCTAGCCAGATGGGAGGGCTTGGCACAGGGGAGAAGCTCCGCACCCTTTAACCCAACTTTCTCAGACTCCTTTCAAGGAGTCGGGCTCTGTGCTGGGCGTGGAGCCTGCTTGAGATTCTCTCTCTCCCCCTGCTCATTCCCCACCCCTCAAAATGAAAATAGATAAAAATAAAATATTTTTTTTAAAAAATAGAAATAAGGGAAATTGCTTTTAGAAAAAAAAAAGTTTGAGATGAATTCAATACTCTTTTGTATGTATCACTAGTACCCGAAAGGATACATAAGAACTTCGTCAAAGTTCTTTAGTTAGCAAAGATGAGAATCTCAATATTAACTTAATTAACATTCCTGAGACTGGAACGCTTCAGATGCCCCAAAATTTCTCTTTACTTTTGTTTAGAATGAAAACATTACACAGAAACAGAATATTCTGTAAATAAATACAACAGAACCACTGACCTACAGCTTGACTCTTCTGCAGCCCAGAGAATCCATTTTTTGAGCACAATGTATTTTATGAATAAACTTCTACACTTTTAAAATTGAGTTTTCTCTTTTTGAAGTACAGCTTCAAGCAACTACAAGTTTCCATCCTGCTAACCCGAGGCAGCCGTTGCTTTTAACTTCTATCTTTTATTTAAAAAACTTAATTGGAAGTTTTTGTAGCCAGAAGGAGTACTTCAAAGAAAAAGGAAAAAATGCCAAAAATTAATACTTTATGTCATAGGTTAGGAGGGAAAAAAACAAAGATTACAGGAACCAGGGGTTAATGGTTTATATATAGGAAAGCAGTGAAAGAAGGAAAGGCAGGAAACACATGACATTGGAAACAAGACATGGAGGGAGACTGTCCTTCCCCTGTGCAGACAACAAGAGGCTTAGAGCAGCTTTCACAATCCCCCCACCCCTCCCCCACTCCCTCCATCCTGCCCAAAGGCCCTATGAGTAAATCCCCCACCCCCACTCAAACCATTTACCACACATACCCCCATTACACATCAAGGGACCACAGCCCTTCCTAGTCTTTAATTTCTAGACATTCCTGTTGCTGCAGATTCGAAATCCACTCTGATGAAACAATGTGAGAAGGTGGGAAGAGATTCCTAAGATTCCTTCCAGCTCTGATAAGCTATCGCTCTGGGATTTACAGAGAGTGCAACTCCCGGACCACTCACCCAGGATAACTGATCAACAGGCCAAGGAGATGAGTTATCTGAGACTTGATCCCGGAGCTTCCTAGAGTGGAAATAAATAACAGACCCTCCTATTTCAAATGGGGACACTTTCCCATACTCGGACGGGTCCTGAAGATCAGAATAGCTATAAAATCGGACCCCTCTGCTCTCAGACAGGCAAGACCTCCCTTACATAAAAAGTCCTAAGAGGGGCACCTGGGTGGCTCAGTCAGTTAAGCATCTGACTCTTGATTTCCGCTCAGGTCAGGATCTCAGGGTCATGAGATGGAGCCCCACGTCTGACTCCACACTGGGCGTGGAGCCTGCCTAAGATTCTCCTTTCCCTCTCCCACTGCCCCTTCTTCCCCACCCCGTCATCCTCTCTAATTTAAAAAAAAAAAAAAAAAAAAAAAAAAGTCCTAAGAGCCTGTTTGCCATGCTCTGCTTTCTAAGACTTTGCTCAGCAGCCCATTTCAGAAGCATTTCCCAACATTTCCCAACAGTCTCCATCTGTGATGAAGGGCCAGGTGACTGGAGAGATGGAGAAGAAGGTCTGACAATGAACACCAAACAAGGACAAGTTCACTAACAGCCCACACACAGAAGGAGCAAGTTGGCCAGTTGGCCTTTCTGCAGCACCCTGTACATGAAACCAAACCCAGCTGCTGTAGGGATGAGCCTGTGTCCCAAGGGCAGCTAACTCATACTCAGGCTAGGTCCCCCAGGATGGCATCAGAGCAAAATGACAAGCAAGGCCAATCCGTGTCCCTTGCTGGGGAATGTGGATGAGGACATGAAAACACAGCATTTAGTGATGGGAAAGAGTTAAAGGTCATGGTCAGAGAGGCCCTGATGGACAATATGGGCCAGAGATGGAGCAGACTTCATGCTGCAAGCCTCAGCAGCACGCGCGCGCGCGCACACACACACACACACACCTGCATACACAGTCACCCACATGCACACACTGACATGCTAGACAAAACGGAAAGGGGGAGTTTCATCTACAGTGGGAAAAATAGAAAAAAATGGGAAATTCCTACATCCCAACAGAAATACAGCGGAAACAAGAGCGGGGAACATAAACTAAAGTTACATAGCCTTGAAGGCGAATGACACCTACTCGAGAATAGTGGGTCATCACACCGTAAGGAAAGAGGCAATCTTACACCTGTACTTGCATAATCCCATGACTTGCGCTATATAAAGCAAAAATTAAAGAATTACAAGGAACTGGCAAATCCATAATCATGGTAGGAGATTTTTAATATGCCTCTTCCAGCAAGTTGCAAACCAAGGGACAAAAATTAATAAAGACTTAGAACCATTTGATCAACCATTTTCCCTAATGAACCAATAACTAAGGAGTATGTGTTGTTTTATTCACATGCAGCATTCATAAAACCTGAATTCAGGGGCACCTAGCTGGCTAGCTCAGTCAGCAGAGCATGTAACTCTTGATCTCGGGGTCATGAGTTCAAGACCCGCGCAGGGTATAGAGATTACTTAAATAAGGCTTTAAAAAAAAAAAAAAAAAAAAAGCGACCATTCAAAGATATAAGACACATCATAGCGAATATTAAACACTCCAAACACCCCTGCCTCAATCTCATTGAAATGTAATTCGATGTTGGGAATCAATAGTAAAAATAATAACTATTAAAGATGCCTGGGTGGCTCAGTTGTTAAGCATCTGACTTCAGCTAGGGTCATGATCCCATGGTCCTCAGATGGAGTCCCACATCAGGCTCTCTGCTCAGTGGGGAGTCTGCTTCTACCTCTCCCACTTCCCCTGCTTGTGTTCCTTGGCTGGCTGTGTTGCCTCTGTCTGTCAAATAAATAAATAAAATCTCTTAAAAATAATAATAATAATCTTCTAAAAATATGTATATTTGGATACTTTAAAATACCAGAAATATACAGAGGTCGGCGGGGGGGGGGCATTGTTATGGAAATTAGAAAGTTTGTAGAATGGAAAAAAAATGTTCAACTAGAGCATGTCAAAACCAATAGGGCTATAGAAAGTTGTGAGAGAATGTTGTTCCCACCCTAATGAGATGAAGGTGAAGGTGAAAACCACAAAATCACTGCTTTCTCAAGTATATCACAGAACCAAGGATGTGATTAAACCTAATGAAACAAAATCCAAAAACAGACAAGCATGACTGCCTTCATCCTTGGCATAGCAGAGGGAAGCAGAAGAGGCCGCCACAGAGGGATTTTAGAAAAGCATGGAACTTGGGACACCTGGGTGGCTCAGTTGTTAAGGTCTGCCTTTGGCTCAGGTCATGATCCCAGTGTCCTGGGATCGAGCTCTCTGTCCGCCTCCAGCTCCCTGTCAGGCTCCCTGCTTCTGGAGCCTGCTTCAAGGAGCCTGCTTCTCTCTCTTCCATTCCCTCTGCTTGTGCTCCCTCTTTCTCCGTCAAATAAATAAATAATATCTTTAAAAAAGAGAGACAGAAGAGGAAAAGCATGGAACTTTCAATGAATTTCTAGAGAGGAAACAAAGGTTAGTATGATAGGTGAGAACCCCTAACGGTGCCGGTACACAGAATCTATACCCATGACCAACCCTACTCCATAGACCTTTATGAAATAGGCGTGAGAAAAGTTGGACACAGGATGGGAACACCACCAGACACTTATTCTGAAGCAAATATGTGGGGCCTTGGGGCTTGTGGAACAATTAGAGTTCCAGAGGCAAGGAAAGAGAAAAAGCCAAAATAAATCTTTGAAGAAATAATGGCTGGAACTTTCCCAAATTTGGTTTAAAAAAAAAAAAGATAAATTCACCTATTCAAGAAGTTCTGCAAAACACTAGTAGAGTAAGGACAAAAATCAAAACAAACAAAATCCCTGCACATACCATAGTCAAACTGGTTAAACCAATACTAAAAGGAAAAATCTTAAAAGCAGCTGGAGAAAACATAGATCAATATTTTGAATTACTCCTCCTTTCTCATCAGAAACTATAGAGTCAAAAGACAGGAAGACAACCTCTTTAAAGGGCTAAAAGAAGAAAAAAGGCTGCTACCCCAGAATTCAATATCCAGAATGTCCCAACAGAATGAAGTTCAAATAAAGACATTTTCAGATAAAATGGGCTGATTAGAGAACAAAATGAAAAAGTTCTAACCATAAAGCTTGGAGGAGTAGTAGGAGACTATCCTGGCTAATCTGGGGTATGCAAAGATGTCTTAAAAGGACACTGAAGACACTACACATAAAATAAAATTCTTGAGAAACTAGATATCATCAAAAGGAATAACTTCTGCTCTCCAAAAGTTTCATTAAAAGAAAGAAAAAGCAAGCCACAGACTAGAAGAAAAATTCTTAACACATGTAGCTGACAAAGGACTTGTATCCAGAAGATATATGAATGAACTCCAACATATTGATAATAAAAAGACAACCCAAGTGAAAAAAATAGACAGCGTTGCAGGGGCGTGTGTGGCTTGGTCGGTTAAGCGCCTGCCTTTGTCTCAGGTCACGATCAGGTCATGATCCCCAGTCCTGGGATGGAGCCCTGCCCCTGGCTCCCTGCTCAGTGGGAAGTCGGCTTCTCCCTCTCCCCCTGCCTCTCCTTTCCCTTCCCCTCCACTGGTTCTCTGCTCCTGCACTCTTTCTCTCTGTCTAATAAATAAAATCTTTTGAAAAATAAATAAATAAATAGCATTCGTTTGCAAACTAGACTCCATACATAGAGGGCAGGGAGAGATGGAGAGATGGAAGGGAGAGGAAGCCTCCCAGATGGGGAAGGTGGCGGGTTTAATAAGCGAGGGGATTCACTTACAAGGTTTGTGCTGAGCAGCTGCCAGATGAGTAGATCCCACGCCCCGCAGAATCTTAAAGGCAGAAACAAACTGCCCAGCTGATCTCAACACTGTATCCTCTCAAGGTCACGCCCTTGAAAAGGCTCTGGCTGTGGAACAGTGGGCAGTGGATGTTGCAGGGACAGAGGAGGGGCTGAGGTGCCCACGGGTCGACTGGAGGTCATGTCCCCTCCATAACCAACTCCAAAACAGAGACATTTTATAAAAGAAGATACACAAAGAGCAGGTGAGCCGGTAAGAAAGTCTTACCGGTATTACCATGCAATGCCATTCAAAACCACCGTGAGATCCCACCCCTCTTCCACTAGGATGGATTAAAAAAAAATTTTTTTTTTAAGATTTTATTTATTCATTTGACAGAGATCACAAGTAGGCAGAGAGGCAGGCAGAGAGAGGAGGAAGCAGATTCCCAGCCAAGCAGAGAACCAGATGCGGGGCTCGATCCCAGGACCCTGAGATCATGACCTGAGCCGAAGGCAGAGGCTTTAACCCACAGAGCCACCCAGGCACCCCGGGAATGGATAAAATTTTTAAAAGTCAGAGAGGATAATGGGACAACCAGAACTCTGATAGATTTCTAAAAAGAGTATAAAATGCAAACATCACTTTGGAAAACCGTTTAGCGGTCTCTTAGAAAGTTTAACATGCACTACTCAATTGACCCAATAATTCTCCTCCCAGGTATTTACCCCAGAGTAATGAGAAATAGAACCATGTCCACGTGAAAACTAACATGAGACTGTTAATAACAGCACGTTCATAATGGCCAAAACGTGGAAACAACCCAGGCATTCCTCAATAGAAGAATGATTGAATAAATTGTAATTTATTCACCCAAAGGAATACTATTATCAAATAGAAAGGAGTGAACTACTGATACACATTATGTGGATGAATTTCAAAAGTCTTATGCTGAATGAGAAGAAGCCAGAGATAACAGAGGACAGGCTCTTAGGAACTTCAAAAGCAGGTTGAAGTTACCAATGGTGACAAAATCCAGGAGAGTAGCTGGTTCTGGGGAGGGAGGCTTGACCAAGAAGAAACATGAAATAACTTTCTGGGTTGATTGAAACTTGATAAGTGTGCAGGTTACAAGAATATATGAATTTATTAGAACTGACCAAACTATACATTTGGGATCTGTGCATTTCATTGTATGTAAAAGATACCTTGCTTTAAAAACTTGCAAGATGCAGATAACTTATATTTAAAGAAAACGTGTCACCTTAAAACCTTGAAGTAGGAAAGGGAAAAAAAAAAGTAAAAATTCATAAACTAAGTTTCTCACTTAAATTAGAAAAAGAATATCAGACTACATTTATAAAGGAAGAAATAACTGTGGTATATTTTAATTTTTTATTATGGAAATTTTCAAACACACAGGAAAATAGAACTGTATTGTGAGTTTTTATTATCTGACACTCAGGTTCAGTAATAATCAACAAATGGCCAATCTTGCTTCATCTAAATCCTCCTAGCCTAAAGCAATTCCATAATTTCTATCTTTTCATTCAAAAACACTCTCTGTGGAATCTTTTTAAAATATAAAACTTTAATGCCATTACCACACCTAAAAATGACAACAACAGTATAATAATACAATAGAAAAAAACTACAATAAAGATAAACAAAACCAAAAGCTGATATAATGGATAAAACTCTGAAAACCAACCCAAAAAGCAAATAGGCACAAATAATATCAGGAAAAAAGTAGAGATTCAAAAAAGTTGAAGAGGGTACTATCTACAATTTAACGCAATATAGCTGGGCATTACATGAAATAGATAATTTCACAAGGAAATATAACTTATCCAGAAAGAAAAGGAAAACTTATATAATCCTAAAACTATATAGGAAATATAATCAGTCATTAAAACTAAACCCACAAAGGAAAAAGAAAAAAAAAATGTCAAAACCAATTTCAAAGGTAAATTCATCCAATCAAGTAATTGATTATTCTAACTTCATAAACCATGTTTTTCATTAAAAATTAAAAGAATTTAAAAACAGGGGCTCGTGGGTGTGGCTCAGTTGGTTAAGCATCTGTCTTTGGCTCAGGTCCTGTTCCTGGGATCCTGAGAATGAGTCCTGCCTTGGGCTCCCTGCTCAGTGGGGAGCTTGCTTCTCCCTCTCCCTCTGCCTGCTGCTCCCCATCCTTGTGTGCTCTCTGTCAAATAAATCTTTTTTAAAAATAAAAATAAAAAAAACAAACAACAACAAAAAGAATAAGAATGCCACTTAGCCCATTTTATGAAACTAACATAAATTTGACACCAACCCATGAGAAAGCAATAAGAAAAACTATGGGCCAAATTCAAAAAATACTAGCAAACCACATCTAGGAATATATATATATATATTTTTTTTTTAAAGATTTATTTATTTGACAGAGAGAGACACAATGAGAGAGGGAGCACAAGCAGGGGGAGTGGGAGAGGAAGAAGCAGGCTTTCCGCTGAGCAGGGAGCCTGATGCAGGGCTCGATCCCAGAGACCTTGGGATCATGACCCGAGCCAAAGGCAGATGCTTAATAGCTGAGCCACCCGTGCGCCCCGAATATATATTTTTTAAAATAAAAACTAGGGGTGCCTGGGAAGCGCAGTCATTTATGCCTCCAAACCCTGGTGTTGGCTAGGGTCATGATCTCAGGGTTGTGGGATCCAGGCCCACATCCTATTCTGCACTCAAACTGGAGTCTTCCTGAGTTTCTCTTTCCCTCTCTCTCTGCCCATCCCATGCCCCCCACCGTCACTCTCTTCCTGTCTCTCTCAAATAAATAAATAAATAAATACATCTTTAAAAAATAAATAAATAAATAAGGGACGCCTGGGTGGCTCAGTGGGTTAAAGCCTCTGCCTTCGGCTCAGGTCATGATCCCGGGGTCCTGGGATCGAGCCCTGCATCGGGCTCGCTGCTCAGCAGGGAGCCTGCTTCCTCCTCTCTCTCTGCCTGCTTCTCTGCCTACTTGTGATCTCCGTCTGTCAAATAAATAAATAAAATTTTTTAAAAATAATAAAATTTAATTTAATTTTAAAATCAAATAAATAAAATAAAAGCTAACCAGAGTCATGTAATTCACCACATAACAAGCTGAAGGATAAAAAACACAATTCTTTGAAAGATTCTGCAGGTACATGCAGGCATATACACACATACACAAGCATTTGGTAAAATTCAAGATCCTTTTACAACAAAAACTTTTTTTTTTTTAAGATTTTATTTATTTATTTGACAGAGAGAGATCACAAGTAGGCAGAGAGGCAGGCAGAGAGAGAGAGAGGAAGAAGCAGGCTCCCTGCTGAGCAGAGAGCCCGACGCGGGACTCGATCCCAGGACCCTGAGATCATGACCTGAGCCGAAGGCAGCGGCTTAACCCACTGAGCCACCCAGGCGCCCCAAAAACTTTTTTTTTTAAGATTTTATTTTAATGGAGACACAGAGAAAGAGAGAGAGAGAGAGAGAGAGAACACAATCAGGGAGGAGGGGCAGAGGGAGAGGGAGAAGCAAACTCCCTGCTGAGCAGGGAGTCCAACATGGGACTCCGTCCCAGGACCCCAGGATTATGACCTCAGCCGAAGGCAGACGCTTAATTGATTGAGCCACCCAGGAGACCCTACAACAAAAAACTCTTCAGGAAGCTGGGAATAGAAAATAAATACCAGAATCCTACTGCAAAAGTAATATTAGAATTGAGACAGAATATCCCTTAATCATCAGCAACAAAGATAAATGCATCTTTATTTCTGTTCAGTGATGTACTAGAGATATTAGCAGAGTAAAACATGTAAGATAAATAAGAGGACTAAAGGATGAAAGAGAAGGATCAAATTATTATTAATCATGTGATAAAATTATGTAGATAGAAAACCCAAAATATTATATTAAGAATTCAGCAAAGCTGTGCTTTATATAAAATAAATACACAAAAAGCAATTTCATCCCTATATGCCTATGACAGACATTTTCTCTGAAAAATATCACTTTATAATAACTGTAAAAACATAAATAAATGCATCTAACAAAATACATGCCAGGGTTCCACGGAGAAAAGTATAAAATGTCGCTGAGAGACATTAAAGAAAACTGGAAAATGTATGCCACATTCATGAAAGGGAATACCTAATACCATAACCAAAATCAGGCTAATTCTCCGATCTAATATATAAATGCAATGCAACTGTAAATCAAAATCCCAAAAGGGATTTTCATGGAACTTGATAAGATGATCTTAAAATTTATACAGAACAACAAAGGCTAGGAATAGCCAAGAAATTATTGAAGAACAAAAACATCCTAGATATCAAAGACATATAGTCAAACTATAATAATGAAGACATTGTAATTGAAGCAGTAGACCAATGGAATACACAAAAAAGAATATACATAGAGGCATAAAAAGAACACAAGACTTAGGAGCACTTGGTGGCTCAATTGTTTAAGCCTCTGCCTTTGTCCCGGGTCCTGATCTCAGGCTCCTGGGATCCAGTCCAGCCATCAGCCTCCCTGCTCAGTGGGAAGTGAGCTTCTCCCTCTCCCTCAGTACCTCCCCCACTTGTGCGCTCTCTCAATCGCTCTCTCGCTCTCAAATAAGTAAATAATTTTTATTTTTTTTTTTTAAAGAACACAAGGGGCGTCTGGGTGGCTCAGTGGGTTAAGCCTCTGCCTTCAGCTCGGGTCATGGTCTCCGGTCCTGGGATCGAGCCCCACATCCCGCTCTCTGTTCTGCAGGGAGCTAGCTTCACCCCTCCTCTATGTGCCTGCCTCTCTGCCTACTTGTGATCTGTCAAATAAATAAATAAAATTTTTAAAAAAAAATTTAAAAGAACACAAGACTTAAACATATGTGTGAATTTGACAAATGATAGGAAAGGCACTAAAAATACCAGTGAAGAACAGAAGCTTTTTTTTTTTTTCTAAACTTCAAATCACATTTCATTATTAGAAAAGTCATTTGCATTTTTTGGATTGCTGTCAGATAATTTATTTTTTCTTAAATCTCCAAATATATTCTAGTATTAGTAGCAAAGATCTATCAGGGTTAAACACATTAAGAAAATCATCAGTCATTATCAGGGAAATGCAAACCAAAACCATGATGAGCTACCACTTCACACCTGTCAGAATGGCTAAAATTAACAACACAGGAAACTACAGATGCTGGCAAGGATGCAGAGAAAGGGGAACCGGCTTATACTGCCATTGTGAATGCAAACTGGTACAGCCACTCTGGAAAACAGTATGAAGATTCTTCAAAAAGTTAAAAAGGATACAAAAACACTGATTTGAAAGTGCACATGCACCTCAATGCTTATAGCTACATTATCAACAATAGGCAGATTATGGAAAGAGATCAAATGTCCATCAGTTAATGAATGGATAAAGAAGACATGGTGTGTATATATACACACAATGGAATATTACACAGCCATCAAAAAGAACATCCTGGGGGCGCCTGGGTGGCTCAGTGGGTTAAAGCCTCTGCCTTCAGCTCAGGTCATGGTCCTGGGGTCCTGGGATCGAGCCCCGTGTCGGGCTCTCTGCTCTGCAGGGAGCCTGCTTCCTCCTCTCTCTCTGCCTGCCTCTCTGCCTGCTTGTGCTCTCTGTCTGTCAAATAAATAAATAAAATCTTTAAAAAAAAAAAAAAAAAGAACATCCTGCCATTTGCAACAATGTGGATGGAGCCAGAGAGTATAATGTTAAGCAAAATAAAGTCAGCCAAAGACAAATACCATATGATTCCACTTGTGTGTGGAATTTAAGAAGTAAAACAGACGATCATGGGGGAAGGCAGACAAAAAAAGAGAGAGGGACTCAAATCATAAAAGACTCCCAACTATAGACAACAAACAAGGTTTCTGGAGGGGACGTGGGTAGAGGGTGGGCTAGATGGGTGTGGGTATTAAGAAGGACTCTTGTGATGAGCACTGGGTTAAATGTAAGTTAGGAATTACTAACTTCTACACTTGAAACCAACATTACACTGTATGTTAGCTAACTAGAATTTAAATAAAAATTTGAGGGGCACCTGGGTGGCTCAGGCATTAAGCATCTGCCTTCAGCTCAGGTCGTGATCCCAGAATCCTGAGATCAAGCCCCGGATCGAGCTCCCTGCTCGGCGGGAAGCCTGCGTCTCCCTCTCCCACCCCCGTTTGTGTTCCCTCTCTCCCGTATGGTCTCTTTCTCTGTCAAGTAAATAAAATATTTAAATATATATATAGGGGTGTGTGTGTGTGTGTGTGTGTGTGTGTGTATTTGAAACAACAACAACAAAAAAACCTACATTATGTTTCCAACTGGACTGATTAAAATCTACATGCCTATGAAGCAGGGTTGCACTTAATGGGGCTCTTATGAATCAAGTACAAAGTCATGTATAAAAAAGGAGTTTGAAAACTTCAAAGACTTTTAAGACAGAATTAATTTTTCACAAGTTTCCCAAAGCCATTCATGATGTTTATTTAGCTTATGGTCTTCAGGATGCACCTGTTTCCACTCACTAATGCAAAAAAAATTCAGTAAGAGTCATTGCCATAGTTGCCAGTCCCAGGAGGCTCAATCGGATGCCTCCACTGCTTGGTCAGATGTTCAGCTGAGAACTTGACAGTGCTCAAAGATCAAAGAGCAGGGCACCTGGGTGGCTCAGTCGTTAAGCGTCTGCCTTCCGCCCAGGTCATGATCCCAGGGTCCTGGGATCAAGCCCCGCTATCTGGCTCCCTGCTCAGTGGGAAGCCTGCTTCTTGCCCTCCCACTCCCCCTGCTTGTGTTCCCTCTCTTGCTGTGTCTCTGTCACATAAATAAATACAATCTTTAAAAAGAAGAAGAAGAAGATCATAGAGACCAAGAGGTTTAAGAGGTTCTGACCCATCTCTCTAATCTGGGGCTCCTGCTACCTCAGCCAAAGGACACTTCTCCAGAAAAACTCAAAACAAAGGCATTGTCCTTTTGCCTGACTGAGAATTACAGTAGCAATGAAGAACTTCCATGGCTCATGGAAAATCGTCTCTTGGACAAAATTAAAAGGTGACCAAGGGGGTGTCCATTTCTTAAAGACTTTGCATTGTGGTGGGTGGGGAGGGGCGGGGAATGGCTGAAGAGCTTTTCTGTTCTATTCGCTGGGAAAACATAGGCTTGTTTTCCTTTTATCTATTTGTGTCTGTGGAACGGTATCTTCTTGACATATTTTCAGAGAAATAGTCTTTCTCAGTTTATGAGTTGTCCATTTCAGAGCCACATTTTCAACTGTCAGGATGCAAATGTTCCTTCCTTCCCCCAGTTTCTACTTTTGTTTATAGTTCCCCGGCTTCCGAAAAGGTTTCCTCACACTTCTCCTTGTGCTTCTTCGCTTGAACAGAATTTGTTTACGCTGCCAGAAGTTATTTGTTCAAAACAAAAATTTGATCCTGAACTCAATGAGTTTTTTGGGGCTTTTGGGTTTTCTTGGGGGTTTTTTGCTTTTTTTTTTTTTTAACAGTCACTTTTCTCCATTGGTTACTCCAGGGGCTTGTTATTTGCTCCAGTGTCAGAAATGGAGCTAAAACTTTTTTTTTTTTTAATCAAGCTGACTTTCTGTACAAGGTTCACTTTCAGCATCTGCCTTATTAAACTCAGATTCTCTTTTCCTATTGCTTTGAGCAGAATCTGGGAGACCCTTCCAGCAGGCTGTTTTTTAGTTTTCTTCTTTGAATTCCTTTCAGAATGTCTCCCCTTTCCTTTGGACTTTCCAACTTTTCCTGAGTCAACATCATTAACACCCCTCATCTTCTTTAAAGTTAGCTAATCCCCTGCCAATTTGCCATTCCAAACTACCACTTTCAAGGGGAGAGGCATCTTTTTTCCACCAGCTTCGTGCCCCAAGGTTCCAGTCTGAATTGTTACTTTAATTTCGCATTTGGGATGTCAGAGGTGCACCACTGAAGTCTTTGTATCTGAACCTGACGCCCCTTTTAGAAGGGACAGTAAAATCAAATCTTCCAGCGTAAAACAAGTCTCTCCATTTTTGTGGGGATAATTAGCAAGGGCGCTTTGAGATCCGAACTTCAGTCCTTGTGGGCTGATCAAATACTCATCCTATCTTCTTGCTGTCTTCCCCAATCACCTTTGCTTCACAACGCATGGGACAAACTCGTGGCTTTCTGTCACGGTACCACCACCAACCAGAGCAGAAGCAATGGATTCTTGCCGCTCGGGATTCCAATCACTGCTGCTTTTTGTCCCCATTTGTTTCTTGTCTCCTCCCACTCTTTCCAATCCCAGAGCAACACCTTCCTCACAGAGGTCACAGGGCTGGTCTGGGGCAAAGCACCCACTGGAGGTGACCAAGGGGGCAGCTCCACCATCCCCCAGGCTCAGACACTCCATCCAACCATGCCCTTCAAATGGACTCCGGGGGCAGCAATGGGGCCAAGAAGGTGCAATGTCTTAGGAGCAGAGCAGAACAAGATGCAAAAATCTCAAGTTTTCAACTTGCAAGTCTGTTGGACTCCACAGCTGCTTTCTGGCCACCCTCTTGGCCACAGCTGCCATCAGCATGACCCAGCCAATCAGATCCCACAGTAGCTTTTCAATAAATGGCGTTGGGATTGCTGATAACCTACATGGAAAATCATGTAAAGTTTATCCTTACCTCAGATCATACAGAAAAATTTATTTTGCAGGTGAATTGAAGTTCTGAATGTGAAAAGCAAGATTTTACATTTTTAGAAGGAAATACAGGAAAATAGTTTCATGACCTCTCGGTAATTTCCTTTAACAAGAGAGGGAAAACCACAAACCATCAAGAAAAGACTGCTATGTGTGATTACATTAGGATTTAAAGTTCTATATAACAATAGCACTATAAAGTTCTATATAAAGAAGTGAAAAGACAGACTCAGAATGAGGACTTTTTGCAACACATACAATTAACAGAGGAATAATAGCCTAGCTATATAAAGAACTCCTACAAATCAGTAAGAAAAGGGGGAGGAGCACCTGGCTGGCTCAGTCAGGAGTCCTGCAACTCCTGGTCTCAGGGTTGTGAGTTCGAACACCACAGTGGGTGTAGAGATGAGTTAAGAATAACATCTTTAAGGGGCACCTGGGTGGCTCAGTGGGTTAAGCCGCTGCCTTCGGCTCAGGTCATGATCTCAGGGTCCTGGGATCGAGTCCCGCATCGGGCTCTCTGCTCAGCAGGAAGCCTGCTTCCTCCTCTCTCTCTCTGCCTACTTGTGATCTCTCTCTGTCAAATAAATAAATAAATCTTTAAAAAAAAAAAGAATAACATCTTTAAAAAAAGAGAAAAGAAAAGAAAAATAATTGCAACAGGCAGAGAATAATAGTGTTCCCACGCAGTAACTACCTAATAACATCAGAAGCATGGAGGGATGACAACAGAGCAGGCTTATGGCAGCACAGAGAGGAAGGAGGGATAAATTCTCATTTACCAATGAAAAGGATGGGGCCTGAAACTGAAAAGTCAAGAGGTAGCAATGCAAGCATGGTATTTAGAAATATCAGCTAAAAGAACAGAGAGTGTTTGACTGGGGGAAGGGAAGTAGCAAAATGAGATAAAGGAATAGGAGCAGATAATGCTGTTTTCTACAATGAACCTTGCAGAATTACTAGCTTTGAATAAAAATTGTAAAAAAATGAAACCCTGGAAAGAAAGGAACCTGGGGTGTGGGGGAGAGGGGAATACCTCATGGGGCAGGAAAAAAAAACTTTTATATTATAACTAATGTTTTCAGAGAGAAAAAAATATTTCATCCATGAAACAAGAGTAGGAATTCTAGAAAAAGGACACTCAAAAAATATATTAGAGGGGCACCTGGGTAGTGCAGTCAGTTAAGCATCTGACTCTTCGTTTCAGCTCAGGTCATGCTCTCAGGGTCATGAGATAGAGCACCACACTCAGCAGCAAGTTTTTTTTTTTGTTTGTTTTGTTTTTTTTTTTTTTTAAAGATTTTATTTATTTATTTGACAGAGAGAGATCACAAGTAGACAGAGAGGCAGGCAGAGAGAGAGAGGAGGAAGCAGGCTCCCTGCTGAGCAAAGAGCCCGACGTGGGGCTCGATCCCAGGACCCTGAGATCATGACCTGAGCCAAAGGCAGCAGCTTAACCCACTGAGCCACCCAGGCGCCCTATCAGCAGCAAGTTTGCTAGAGATTCTCTCTCTCTCTCTCTCTCTCTACCTCCCCGCCCCCGCCTCCTTCTCTCCCTCCCCCCACACACTTGCATGCTCTCTCTCTCTAATAAATAAATTTTTAAAAAATGGGAAAATCTCCTGGCAATCAACAATTTAAAGACTTCATAAAATAGACTTTAAAAAGGTAAGTCAAGAAAACTTTCCAGAAGGGAAGAGAATGAGAGAGAAATAACATCTCTCAAACCGATCTCTTGATCTTAGTCTCAGAAATGCTTATCCCATCATCTTCCCCATATCTGTACATGGCGGGTTCATTCTTCCAGTGGCTCAGGTCAGACTTCTTGTAGTCAGACTTTTTTATTTCTCCAACACCCTCCCTCTGATCCATCAGGAAAAAAAATCTGTTGGTGTCACCCCAAAATGTACCAAGATTCTGTCTCCACTGTCCATCCTGGTTATAAAGATTCATCATCTTCTCAGTTTAGTACAACTGTGTCCAGACCAACCTCTTTGCTTTAGCCTGTGCACTCCCACTACCTGTTTTCAATAAAGCATTCAGAATTATTATTTTAAAACAGAAGTCAGGGCACCTGGCTGGCTAAGTCAGTTACAGATCTGACTCTTGATCTCAGCTCAGGTCTCAGTCTCAAGGTGGTAAGTTCAAGCCCTACCTTGGGCTCCACACTGGGCATGGAGCCTACTTTTTTAAAAAATGGTTTTAAATTTAAAAATAAAATAAAATAAAGCCAAATCAGGATACTCCTGTGTTCAAAACCTACTGGTGATTTCCTATCTTAGAGTCAAAGTCTTTATAGTGGTCTACAAGACCCTACAGAATCCGGCTCCCTCCTATCTTTCTGACTTATCTGTTACTCCTTTTCTTACTTCAGAACAGAGTCTGGGCTTAACAAATAAAAGAGGTTGTACTGTGCACCGCCAAATCGGCTAAAAGATCACTAACCAAGTTGCTAAAGAGCTTCCTTCATCCCTATGAGCACTGGCATTGCATGGTATGCAGAGTTTTAAAAAAAAAAAAAAAAAAACACAATGATTTTTTTTTCTGCCTCGAGCATAATTTCTAGGCAATATCTTTTTGGCAGTCTAGGGTCCCACAAACCCTCAGTCAAGAAACTGGATTTAGTCTTCCTGTTTAGCCTTCTTTGGATTCATCAATGTCTTAACTATTCTTCTCCTATATTATCTTTAAAAACATTCTTAGAGTAATCATTCCATTAGTAATCTTTTCATGGACATTAGTATACGCATGCTTACTTAAAAACAGTTGCTGCAGGAGCGCCTGGGTGGCTCAGTGGGTTAAGCTTCTGCCTTCACCTCACATTATGATCCCGGGGTCCTGTGATCCAGCCCTGCATCCGGCTCGCTGCTCAGCAGGGAGCCTGCTTCTGCCTCTCTGCCTACTTGAGATCTCTCCATCTTTCAAATAAATTTAAAAAATGTTTAAAAAAAATTTTTTTTTAAATTGTTGCTGCAGATTCTTTAAATTAGTGCTTTTACTACTTTCTAAACAATACAGGAAACTTATCTCCATTTTTAATACCCTCTTGCTTCTTCTTTCCATTTTTAAAAAATTTTTTTATTTATTGTTTGGGAGAGAAAGCACAAGCAGGGGGGAGGGGCAGAGGGAAAAGCAGACTCCCCGCTGAGCAGGGAGCCCCATGGAGGACTGGATCCCAGGACCCTGGGATCATGACCTGAGTGGAAGGCAGAAGCTTAACCATCTGAGGCACCCAGTTGCCCCCACTCTTGCCTTTTTTTTCCCTATACATTGTCATATTTCTCCTTCTGCATATATTACGAATTTTATAAAACACTATCATTATTTGTTTTCTAAGTAAGGAACGTTCCTTTATATTTCTCGCATATTCTTTCTTTCTGACACTCTTCATTCCTTCCTACAGTGTGTGTTTCTATCTGAGGCTGTTTTCCTTTAGCCTGAGGAAATCCCCTTTATTTCACTTCTTTGAAGGATATTTTTACTGGATACATAATTATAGGTTGGTTTTTTCCAGCACTTTAAAGATGTTATCCATTCTGTTGGTCTTCCTTAGTTTTTGTTGAAAACCCTGCAGTCTTTCCAGGGATGTCTGACTAATGGCTCACTGGCCTGACCCATGTGAAATGGTCACCCCTGGCTTCAAGGCTGAGATTTCGAGTATTTCCATATTTCCAGCCTCTACTGTAGAGCAAAGTCAGGGGGGAAGGGAGTTGGACTTGTGTTGAATGAAGTAAATGAAAATATATGGATGTTGTAGTGGTGCTATCAGAGGGGACATCCTCAAAAGACATCGTGTGGGATTGATCTGTAATATAAGGTTGCTGTTTGAATGTGGAGGAAAAATTAAAGGATAACCCTAAGGTGTGTAGACCGAGTAACTGAAAGTGTAATGATAAAATTCACAGAAATGTGAATATCCAAAATACCCTGTTGTGGGGAAAAAAGGAGTTTGGTTAAAACCTGAGGAGTTTGAGAGACTGATAGGTGTAGAACTGCTACTGATTTTTCATGTATTATATCCAGCCATCTTACTAGTTCTGATGGTTGGATTTTTCAGTTAACTGTCATGGATTTTTTAGGTCAAACAATCATAGGATCTGCAAATGATGACAGTTTCTTTTAATATCAATATTTTTATACTAAAAAAAATTTTCAGGCACGGCCTCTTCAGAAAATTGTGGTAAGAAGTCATTCTGTTGCTTAATCTTTTTTAATGTTATTTTTTTCCTCTCTATAACCTGTTAACAATTTTCTCTTTATCCCTGGAAGTCTAAAATTTCGTGATTTCATATCTTTTTTTTTTCTTTTTTTAATTATCCATTGAGAGGAGTACTGAGATGGGTCATTTTAACTTAGAAATTTTGGTGCCCTGAATTAGCCAATTATATCCTTCCTCAGCTTTTTCTGATTTCACTTTCTAGAACTCTCTTATTTGAGTGTTAAGCCTCAGGAACTGATTTTCACACTGATTCTCTGTGTTCCCTTCTCTCTCTCTCTCTCTCTCTCTCTCTATCAGCCCTCCCCTCACCCTTAAGGGCTGCCTTGTTAATGGCAATGTAGGAAGACCTTGAACTCACCTCCTCCATGGATGCACGAAATCTATACCTATTTCTAGAGTAATTCCTCCTGAAAAAGAACCAAGGTCTGGCTGAAAGTGACATCCAAATGGAGACTTCCAGGAGGCAGGATACATTTAGGGGAAGGATCTGGGCTAAAGATACATATTTAGAGATCAAAGTGCAGATGCTATTGAAAGTCTGGAACAGAGAACAGATCATCTAGTAAAGATTTGTACCTGGCATTTCTCTGCCATAAAAGCATTACGGAGAGTATCTAGGTGGCTCAGTTGGTTAAGTTCCTGACTCCTGATTTCAGCTCAAGCCATGATCTCAGGGTCATGGGATGGAGCCCCATATCGGGCACCATGTTCAGCATGGAGTCCGCTTGACAGTCTCTCTCTCTCCGTCTCCCTCTGCCCCTCCCCCTGCTCACGTGCTCTAAATAAATAAAATAAATAAATAAAATCTTAAAGAAAAAAAAGGTTACAGTGAGCCAAGATGTGGCAGCCCAGGGCAACCTTGATGATCCCAGGGTGACAAAACAAGGCGTTTTGTCCCGTGTAGGCCCTGCTGTGAGAAAGTTTCAGAAGTGGAAATATAAGGAATGGGAATACAGAGAAGAGACCCAAAGACTGAGTCCCGGCGTACCCAAAATTTAAAGGTGGGGGCAATTAGGAAAAGCCAGCAAAGGAAAATGCAGAAGAGTTAACAGTGATAAAGGCAGTGAGCCAAGACAGCGAGTTCTCTGAAGCCAAGGGTTTATAAAGAGTTGGAGAAAGAAGGAGCATCAGATGCTGTGGGCAGGCTGGTCAAGCAAGATGAGGTCTGAGAAACGACCACCAGAGTTAAAGACACAGGGTCATTGGTGACCTTGGCAAGAGCCCCTTCAGCAGAGGGGAGTGAGGGGCTGAAAGCTTGTGCGCATTCAAGAAAGAATATAACAGCTCCTTCAAGGAGATTTGCTCTAAATGGAGGAGAGAAGTAAGTCATCACTAGGAAGGATACAGGGTAAAGAAGGTTTGTTTGTTTGTTTGTTTTTTCATCTTACAATGGGTGATACTATAGCAAATACATATGCTGCTGGGAATGATCCAGTGGAGAGGGAAAACTGGAAGATGCAGAACAGGGAAAAACTGCTGGAGCCAGATGCTTGAGAAGGCAAAGGAAGGTGGCAGCCCAAGTCACAGGAGGGAAGGCAAAGTACACAGAGAGGGACGCAGTCCCTGTGTAGACGAGGTAATGGGAAGTCTGCAAGTTCTCTTCCACTGTTGGAGGTGGAATGAGAGAGAAGGGGTGTAAGGTTTCAGGAAGAGAAGTTGTTAGATCATCATGGAGGTAAAATCCCCTGCCTTCTTCCCTCCGTTTTGAATCTAGAGAAACTGAGCTATGTTAAGGACCTGCGGCTCTCAGTAAACTGTCTGATGAAAAGCGTTCTCATGTGTTTATATTTCGTACCTGATCTTTACCACGAGATAACAGAAGTGATGAACATTCCCTATGTCTCTGTTCTCAACTGCAGAGTTGAGAGCTACTTAGTTTAAGTATAGTTTAAGAGCTACTTACACTGAAATAAATCCTATACACATCAATCCCATTACTTCAAGAAGCTAGACTCTTCTAAGGAGATGAGCCTAATAATCTGTATGAATGAAACCACACCCTACTTTCTCTATAAAGTATGTAAAGAGCAGAACTATGATTTAATGCCAAGTCTGTTTTCAATACCATAACTTAAAATGCCTCGTGTTTGCATAAACGACTAGATAACATCCTAGAAATTCAGGGGCAGATGATATGGCGTTCAGCACCAATGGTAAATGTTCATTTCCTCCATGCCAGCCCTGTTTCTACAGCCCATTCATATAGAATGTATGAACAGCTTCCATAAATATGCTGCCTCTGAGTGCATTTTCTCCACCCTGGTTGGTGTTGGGGTTAGGGGACCGAGACAGTCTAAGAGCCAAGGAAAGGTAGGTGACCTGCTCCCCCTCCCCCACCATGGACACCACTAAGATTGTAAGTAAATATACTGCAGACAGAAACTCTAGACTAAGAAGCAAGATCCCAGAACTTGGATCCCATCCCTCACTACACACACACACCGGAGAACAAGGGCTTGATCAGCTCCAGTGAAGATCTGGTCTGGACCAGACTGTGATGTGACCTTCAGTTCTGTCTTTAAACAGCTCACATGGGTCAGTCTGATGACCACTTTGGGCCTAACAATATTAATCTCTACTCCTCAGGGGTGCTGAGACACAACAGACTCGATGAATAATAATAATAATAATTATTATTATTATTATTTAACTTCTCTAAGCCTGTTTCTTAATCTTTACAAATGCAATAGCTCCTAACACCAGCATGCCTTTCCCTGAAGGGCTGCAGTAAGGATCCTGTGACGTCACATACACGGAGTCTAGGCAAATTACAAGATGTTCATCAGAGCAAAATAGGCTGCAGGAGACAGGAAAGGATGGGAGTGATAGAATCACTTATTGAGGGCACCTGGGTGGCTCAGTCGGTTAAGCGTCTGCCTTCAGCTCAGATCATGATCTCAGGGTCCCAGGATCAAGTCCCACATCAGGCCCCCTGCTCCGCAGGGAGTTTGTTTCTCCCTCTGCACCTCCTCCCATTCATTCTCTCAATCTCTCTCTCTTTCATAAATAAATTAGATCTTAAAAAAAAAAAAAAGATCATTTATTGGGGCACCTGGGTGGCTCAGGCATTAAGCATCTGCCTTGGGTTCAGGTCACGATCCCAGGGTCCTGGGATCTAGCCCCACAGCAGGCTTTCTGCTCAGCGGGGAGCCTGATTTCTCCCTCTCCTGCTTCCCCTGCTTATGTTCCCTCTCTCACTGTGTCTCTCTCTGTCGAATAAATAAACAAAAATCTTTTTTAAAAAATGCATTGATACAAAGAAGATGTTTCTAATTTGGAAAAGTATGCTTTCTCCAAAAAAGAGCCGGGGGGACTAAAAAGTAAAAAATTGAGAGAAGAAAAGTTGGAGAAAGCCCACCTTTGCACTTGGTGACAAGGCATAAATACCCTGTCCAGTTTATTTCTCATAGATTATTCCAAAGAATAATCTCTTAAGATGGCTCAAAACCAAAACTTTGCTCAAAGTATGGACCCAAGAACCACCTCCTTTTTGTACCCTTGACGAGATTGTTTAAAATACAAATGCCTGGGACAGTCCATCAAGGATTCTGATGTTTAGGTCTGGATCTGAATCCAGAAATTTACATTTTAATACGCTTCCCAGGTGATTCTGATACCACCAAGTACTAAGGACCACCACAGAAGCCTGTTCCATGGGGCAGCCCACTGATAGAGCCCACTGGTAGAGCTCATGCCTACCTACAGAGAAGACTCCTTGTACCAGCTTCATGCTGAGCTGGGCCTCCTGCTGGCCCCCAGCATGCCACAGGCTGGTATCTGCAGTGGTCTGTCTCTCCCCTCGTAGCCATTGGTTGTAAAAACAGAAAGCTGACTTTGCAGGAATATAATTCTTACTAAATGATTATACCACCAGCAAGAATGCTGAAAATCCTGATATAAAATGCTATTAGGCATAAGATGAATGGGAGAATCTGCCACACATTTGCATTTTTGGTCAGAGAGAGGGAAGTTTACAAGGTGTATCAAATGTTTTAAAAGTGTACAAATCTTCTGAGCCAGCAATTCAACTTCCAAGAAAACCATGCTTAGGAAATACAGAGATGTGTGCAAAGCTATATGTAAAAAGATATTCACTGTGCCCTATACATAATAAAAAATCATTTCAACAACTCATCTGAAAATTGTAAACTGGCTAGAAAAACAGAGTGCCTGGGTGGCTCAGTTGGTTAAGCAACTGCCTTCAGCTCAGGTCATGATCCTGGAGTCCCGGGATCGAGTTCCCATCAGGCACCAGCTCCATGGGAAGTCTGCTTCTCCCTCTGACCTTATCCCCTCTCCTCATGCTTGCTCTCACTGTCTCCCTCTCAAATAAATAAATACAATCTTTAAAAAAAAATACAGAACAATAACATAAAATGCTCTCTAACTACCCTTATAACCCATGTTCTAAAAAATTTTTATTGACAAGGAAAAGTGTTCACGATACATTGTTAAGTAGATACCTGGTTACAAAATAACATTAGTATTATATGTAACAAATATACCCTATTTGCTTTAGGTATTCACATATTTTTATATTTATTACACAAACACTTATTTACCATATACAGGAGGGAGTTGGAAGGATATTGGTCAAACTACTAAGAGTCCTTCGACCCACCCCAGGTTACAGATGACCAAATCTACTAATGGATGCTAAAACTAGTGGACAAAGGTTTAAAGACAAATAAGATTGGCATAGTCTTAGAGATATTGATTAATACAAAGAGAAAATATAGCTTTATGGCAGAGAAACCCAGCAGACACCATGATAATGAGAGTTCACGGTTAACAAAGCCAGTAGAAAGCTATCTCAAGATCACAAACCCTTGGCTGTGACATGCTAAGAAAAGCACATTTCTCTGGTATTCTTGCCAACAGTACATAATATGATTGCAATCATGTAGGAACACCTAACAAACTCAAATCAAGTTATATTCCACAAAATACCTAGACAGTACTCTTCAAAAGCATCCGAGGTCAAGAAAGACTAGGGAAACGTCATCACAGACTGAATGAGATTAAGGAGACACCATGATTAAAATAAGTCAATCAGAGAAAGACAATTATCATATGATCTTTCTGATATGAGGAATTTGAGAGGCAGAGTGGGGGGATTAATGGGGGGGAAGGGAGGGGAAAAAAATGAAATAAGATGGGGCCAGGGAGGGAGACAAACCATAAGAGACTCTTAATCTCAGGAAACAAACTGAGGGTTGCTGCAGGGGATGGGGAGAGGAGGGATAGAGTGGCTGGTGATGGACATTGGGGAGGGTATGTGCTATGGTGAGTGCTGTGAATTGTGTAAGCCTGATGATCCACAGACCTATACCCCTGGGGCAAATAATACATTATACGTTAATAAAATTTTTTTTTAAAAAGCACTATTTCATTCTAAATGGGATCCTGGAACAGAAAAAGGACATTAGTGGAAACATGGGTGAAATTCAGGTAAAGTCTGTAGTTCAGCTAGTAGTGCTGTGTCAGTTTCAATGCCCTGGTTTTACTCATTATCCTAAAGTATGTAAAATGTTAATACTAAGGGAAACTGGTGAAGGATAGAGGGGGAAATCTTTTACTCTTGAATTCGTTTTCTATTGCTGCATAACAAATTGCCACAAAATTAGCAGCTTAAAACACCACCCATCTGTTATCTCACGGTTCCGCAGGTCAGAAGTCGGGAGTGGCACGGCTCAATTCTCTGCTCAGGGTCTTATCAAGCTAAAGTTCAGGTGTCCATGAAGGTCATGTTTCTCACCTGGGTCTCTGCGTCCACTCCCAAGCTCACTCAGGCTGTTGGCAGGATTCAATTCTTTGCAGTTACAGAAGGATGTTTCATTTCCTTGCTGCCTTATCTCCCAGAGGCCTCCCTCTGGTCCTTGCAGGAGCCCCCCCACCCCCCCTCCAGCCTCCATCTTACAGCTAGCCAAAGTGAGTTGAGTCCCCCTGCTTTGAGTCTGACTTCCTCCCAAGAAAGTTCTCTGCTTTTAAAGGCTCTGATTACATTGGACCCACCTGGATAAACAGGGCTAATCTCTGCTTACCTCCATCTGCAAAGCTTCCAGGGCCAACACCGTAACTCCTTTAGAGGATTCCCAGAGCAGGGCATGGATATTTTGGGAGGGACCGTCCTCCTACAACTATATTTGCAACCTATCTCCAAGGCGAAAAGTAGCTCAAAATTAAAAATTAAAAAGAATGATAATCTTTTGATGCTGATACTTGGGGAAATTTGTTTTTCCCTTTTTCTAAGTCTTCTGTGTGGAGTTTATATTTCTGTAGTCGTAAAGGGGGATTTCTCTGTTGTCTTGAGAATATGTATCTCTATATGCTTCAAAAATGCTGTGACAAGTGAGATTGCATAAGAAGATCCTGCAACTTGTTGGGACTTCTGGGTGGCTCAGTTGGTGAAGTCTCTGCCTTCAGCTCAGGTTGTTACCCCAGGGTACTAGGATTGAATCCTACATCTGGTTCCCTGCTTGGTGGGAAGCCTGCTTCTCTCTCCCCCTTTCTCCCTGCTTGTGTTCCCTCTCTTGCTGTCTCTCTCTCTCTCTCTGTTAAATAAATTTTTAAAAAGGGGGGGGGGGCGCCTGGGTGGTTCTGTGGGTTAAGCCTCTGCCTTCAGCTCAGGTCATGATCTCAGGGTACTAGGATCGAACCCCACATCAGACTCTCTGCTCAGCAGGGAGCCTGCTTCCTCCTCTCTCTGTGCCTGTCTCTCTGCCTACTTGTGATCTCTGCCTGTCAAATAAGTAAACAAAAATCTTAAAAAAAAAAAAAAAAAAAAGAAGAAGAAGAAGGAGAAAATCTTGTGGACTTCACAACCGGACTGGCCCAAGAACAGCAAACAAGTATGCCACCTGCCAACAACCTCCCTCCCTCTCAGGCAAACACTGCTTGGAATTCAAAGAGAATTCTCAAACTAGCTTTTCCTGTCAAGTCAGTCACTTGGTGACAACGTCTTACCTCTCACAGAGATTCCCCTCCGTATATTTTCTCAAGATACCTTGTCACTGGAGAAGTCGAAGGCGCTTATATTGTGTTCATAATAAGTCAAAATGTTTGAATAGCTTGTTATAAGGAAGCCTAGAAATGTCATCTGCGGGGAGCTTCGTATCAGTCTGGATGTAGTCATTCATTGAATAATGACAGCATCATGCTGTCTTCCTAAAATTCCAACACAGAGCAATGAGACCAATTACTAGGTAAACTCAGCCCTGAGGAGGCCAAGAGGGTGTTGGGTAAGGACTGCTGATGACGCCGGGCTCAGTCAGGAGCCTCGAAGTGGGGGGTGGGGGGGTCCTTAGAAAATGACAGGTGTTCATTTCCCCTCCCAAAAAGTGGGGGGAGGTGTGCATTTAAAGTATTTTCCAGGGATGCCTGGGTGGCTCAGTGGGTTGAGCCTCTGCCTTCGGCTCAGGTCATGATCTCAGCGTCCTGGGATCAAGCCCCGCATCAGGCTCTCTGCTCAGCAGGGGAGCCTGCCTCCCCCTCTCTCTCTGCCTGCCTCTCTGCCTGCTTGTGATCTCTGTCTGTCAAATAAATAAATAAAATGTTAAAAAAAATAAAATAGAGTATTTTCCAGGGATGCCTGACTGGCTCAGATGGTAGGGCATGCAATTCTCAATCTCAGGGTCACAGGTTCGAGCCCATTAGGTACAGAGATCGCCTAAAGAAAAAGAATAAAATAGAAAGTATTCTCCAAATACAAGGCAATGGCCAACACTTTGATAATTCGGCAAGGCATTAATTACGATTCATTTAATAAATATTTATTGGTCATTGTTTCAGCATTGGAGTTACAGGGGGCATAGAGCTTACAGCCTAGTGGGAAAGAAAGACATTAAACTAATAACCACTCAAATAATTACAAAACCATGACAAATGCTCCAAAGGAGAAGTTCAGGGTTCAACAAGAATGTTAGTCTGAAGAATCAGAAAAAGAGGATGCTCTGAAGATGTGAAGTTTGTTTTGTTTTGTTTTGTTTCTTTTTTAAAGATTTTTATTTACTTATTTGACAGAGAAAGATCACAAGTAGGCAGAGAGGCAGGCAGAGAGAGAGAGAGGAAGGAAGCAGGCTCCCTGCTGAGCAGAGAGTTGTCTGTTGCGGAACTCGATCCCAGGATCCTGAGATCATGACCTGAGCCTAAGGCAGAGGGCTTTAACCCACTGAGCCACTCAGGCACCCCAATTTTTTTGTAATCAAGCTTATTATGTTAAGAGAATTATAGATTTACCTGCAGTTGTAAGAAATAATAGAGATTTTTTAAAACAGTTATAAGTATTCTTTATATATTATAAATACCAGTGCTATATTAGATGTGTGGGTTGCAGAGATTTTTCCCCCCCAGTCTGTAGCTTGTCTTGTCATCCTCTTCACATGGGCTTTAGCAGAGCAAATGTTTTTAACTTTGTGAAGTCCAATTTAGCAATTTTTCCTTCTATGGATCGTGCTTATGGTATCAAGTCTAAGAACTTTCTGCCTAGCTCTAGACACTGAAGATTGTCTCCCATGGCTTTTTCCTGAAAGCCATATAATTTTGCATTTCCCATTTTGGGTTATGGGTCAAGATTCATTTTTTGACAATGGATGTCCAATTGCTCCAGGACTCTTTCTCGAAAAGCTCTGTTTCCTCTATTGAATTGCCTTTGTGCTTTTGTCAAAAATAAGTTGAGTATATTTGTTTGGATCTGCTTCCCAGTTGTCCATTCTGACCTATTGTCAGGAAGGAGAGATGGAAGGAAGGAAAGGAGGAAGAAAAGGAGGGAGGAAGGGAGGAAGAAAGGGAAAAAGAAAGAGTGTTAAAACATTACAGAAGAGGGGCGCCTGGGTGGCTCAGTAGGTTAAAGCCTCTGCCTTCGGCTCAGGTCATGATCTCGGAGTCCTGGGATCGAGCCCCGCATCGGGCTCTCTGCTCAGCAGGGAGCCTGCTTCCTCCTCTCTCTCTGCCTGCCTCTTTGCCTCCTTGTGATTTCTGTCTGTCAAATAAATAAATAAATCTTTAAAAAAAAAATTACAGAAGAGTTGATACAATAGAAATGGCAACAAACCAGACCACAGCCAATGATCAAATTTATGACAGACAGGGGGGAAAAAGTTTACAGGAAAGGCAGTGAACAAAGACTCAACAGTAAAAAAAATTAAAGCAATTAGAGTGAAATTTATGGCTATGGAGGTCAGGGGATAGGATGTTTGGTGTCCCCGCTGTGAGAACCCAGCAAATGGAAAAGCAGTTTTCAAGGAAAACACACAAGACAATTTCCCTGAATTTGGGAAGAAATGTCTGCATATTGAAAGGGCATACCACATAACAAGAAATTCGACACAAGAAGCTTAATATCCAAAAAAAAAGAAGAAGAAGAAGAAGCTTAATATCCTACTACAGCCATTGAACTTTAATCCTAAAGACTTCTTTGGGTACCAGGAAGAAGATTCAGGATGGTTTCAGCCTTTCCCACAACAGCACACAAAGCCAGAAGACAATACAGAAATGTCCTCCAAGCGCTGAAGGAAAGAGTGTGTGCACATACATGTATGTCTGATCTGATGTTTCTGTAACATTAACGGTGGTTATTTCTGGACAACAGGATTTGGAAAGAGTTGTGTGTTTTTAAAATTTTATCATTGCAGTTCTCTGCACTATTCGAACTCTTTAGAATGAAAAAATATTGTTATCAAACTAAAAAGATTCTAGGGCACCTGGGTGGCTCAGTCAGTTAAGAAACTAACTCTTGGGGCGCCTGGGTGGCTCAGTGGGTTAAGCCGCTGCCTTCGGCTCAGGTCATGATCTCGGGGTCCTGGGATTGAGTCCCGCATCGGGCTCTCTGCTCAGCAGGGAGCCTGCTTCCTCCCTCTCTCTCTGCCTGCCTCTCTGCCTGCTTGTGATCTCTGTCTGTCAAATAAACAAATAAAATCTTTAAAAAAAAAAAAAAAAAGAAAGAAACTAACTCTTGGTTTCCACTCAGGTCATGATCTCAGCCCCCTCGTCGGACTCCATGCTATGCGTGGAACCTGCTTAAGATCCTCTCTCTCTCTCCTTCTCTCCCTCCCCCCCACCACACACCTGCATATGCTCGAGGGCTCTCTCTCTTCCCCCCACCCTAAAAAAAAAAAAAAAAAAAAAAACAGAAACATGGGCTCCCTGCTGAGTGTAGAGCCTGTTTCTCCCTCTCCCTCTGCTGCTCTCCTGACTTGCGCTCACTTGCTCTCTCCCTCTCTCTGTCAAATAAATAAATAAAAATCTTAAAAACAATAATAAAAACAACATCAAAAACCCACCACCCTCCCACCCTAAAAAGGGTCTGGGGCCCAATTTCCGTGTAGTGGGAATGGGGTTCCTTCACAGCACCAATCTTCAGAACCTGAGCAGGGTGTCCCATGGTTCAACTCAATTCTGACACTCTCTACCTGGAGTCGACACCATATTCCATAGCCTAAGGGCTCAGTCCTACAAGACTGCCCCATGCACCCCACCCCCAATTTCAGACACCAGGTGTAAGCCCAGTTTGTCTCCTGGGCTTCTGACCAAGAGGCTATAATTTAGAGGCTCCAGTGACCCCTGTCTTGGGTGGATTAGTATGTTAGGGCAGCTCAACCAACTGAGCCACCCAGGCATACTTGCTGTGCATTTTCAGTTTCCAAAAATTCACAAGTAAATACATAAGAGAAGAGGAAAGAATGTTCCTAGCCAAGGAAATGGCAGGAACGCAGAACCTAGGAGCAGAAGGACAGGCATCCCTCCGGAACTACAAGTGGACCATGTGGAAGAGGAAGTCTGACATGAGGCACAGGGGTAGAGAAGGACAATCAGAGCTTGCTGGCCACTCTGGAAGCCTGCAATGTCATGTATGAGCTTCCCCCGGATCAAAATTTAATCCACTCCAACCACTTCACTTTCCATTCCCATCCACATCTAAAAACATTTTTTTGAATACCTAAAAATGGACAGTGTTCAGAGTCGTCGGCAGGCCAGCACGACCAAAGCCGTGCACCTTGCAGGCAGCTCTACACTCAGTCTCCTACAGGACCTTCTGTCCTAAAAGAGACTTGCCCGTGTTTTAGGATAATTGAGTGAAAGGGTTAAAACCAAAGATATTAAATAGGCCACATAGTTAAAATAATGATCTGTCAACTCCAACAAGCTACAGATGAAAACTTAGCCGTGCCCTGGATGTTAACCCCTGTTGCGCGTTTCAGAAAATTTCTCCAGAAACGTCATTCCCAATGCCAGCAAAGGCAGGAGTCAAACATATAAAACCAGGGGGCAGCACTTAGCTGCAGCAAGGGGAAGACATGCTGCTGTCATCTTTCAATCATCGAACCTAATCAGGTCTCAAAAGTGAAAATTCTATGAGTTCATACAATTCTGCTTATAAATCTCAGCTTTCATATTAGTTCATCCTTTCATTTTTACTATTCAGGGTGCATAAACTAAGTGCAAGTTCGTGAGCTTTTCATAGTAACACTTGTTTAGGGACACCTGGGTGGTTCAGTCTGTTAAGCGTCTGCCTTCGGCTCAGGTCATAATCCCAGGGTACTGGGTCCCTAATCCCTGGTCCTGGAACATAATCCCACATCCGGCTCCCTGCTCAGTGGGGAGCCTCCTTCTCCCTCTCCTTCTACTCTTCTCCCAGCTGTGCTCTCTCACTCTTTCTGTCAAATAAATAAAATCTTTAAAAAAAAAAAGTTGGAAGAGATCACAGATAACCAGGTAGCAGGCCGACCTATTCAAGCTCTGCGTCTCAATGATCTTAAAGAAGACAAATCGTTACTCAGCCCACAGCCCCTGCGAAAGCTCCCCCACTCTGGTCACTCCTCCCTTACCTCCAGACAAAACACCCGCATCACCAGCTCACCTCATTTTGTTCCCGTCAAGTCCATTTATTAATATTCTTATGGGATCTGTGAGTACAATGCAAAGATTTGAAGCTGTTCCTTACCCTCTCTAGTACCTGACATCAGTGCGCATGCTGTTAGGTCCTAAGAATTTGAGGTTCCACATCCTTTTGTTTTGTCTTTCTTTGGCTGTGATGGCGATGGTCACACCTTTACCACTGAGACAAAGACCAATTTTTTGCATCTCGGGTCTCTACTTTTTCCTGTAGAGGGCTTTGTCCTCTGTGACAGATGCTGTTGTCATGGGAGGGCAGGGGGTTGTCTCTACTCTTCAAAGAACTGCAAATATAGGGGAAAGTCTGTGTGTTCTGCAAAATGGCGTCTTAAGGAAGAACCCTAAAATGCACACGCTCCCTTTCCAGCTCGGCATAAAACATACCCACCAATGTAAAACTAGGAGATTGAGTCTCTAATGGTTCCGTCTCAGTCTTACGTTTATTTTATTAAACACTTTAAAGGATATATAGTTAATTATATAGGTTCCCACTCAAATAATATCCATCTACTAATACCTCCAAATAAAATCCTTTGAAAGGAGGGGCGCCTGGGTGGCTCAGTGGGTTAAGCCTCTGCCTTTGGCTCAGGTCATGATCTCAGGGTCCTGGGATCAAGCCCCGCATCGGGCTCTCTGCTCGGCGGGGAGCCTGCTTCCCCTCTCTGTCTCAGCCTGCCTCTCTGCCTACTTGTGATCTCTGTCTGTCAAATAAATAAATAAAAATTTTTAAAAATCCTTTGAAAGGAAAGAAATGAGTATTTTGGGGGTGATTTGGGTACCAGGCCCTCCTCTAATGAGTTTCCCTAATGACTCATTTCATCTTCAAAACGACTCTTTTAGGTAAGTACTACCCCCATTTTACAGATGAAGAAACTAAAGTTGAAGAAGGTTCAGTCACTCGGCCAAGGTAACAGAAAATGTAAGCAGTGGACCCAGGATTCAACCTTGTCCATCTTCGTTGTACTAGCCGGCCCACCTTCCCTTCTCATGCCTTTCAGGCTCCGAACACAGCCCCTATAGCCCCAAGAAGCTAGCATGTGCCAGCAAAAGCCAGAAAAGCACTGGTGGGACTGGGTTCTAGAGTGTTTGATCAAGAGGACTGGAATGTAAGTTGAAGGAGGGAGAGTTTAATCCACTTTAATCCACAGCCCCACGTGGCCTCCCGAGCCTAGGACACATTTTCACAGCTCTTATTTTGTTACATAAACATCAAAGTTGTTTCTCTGGTCTAATTTAATTATTTCAAAAAAATAACATCCTAGAAAACCAACAGGCAATAGTTGTTAACGTTGAATAGACACATTTTTTACAACCTAGCCATGCTACTCCTGGGTGAATACTAACAGAAACATGCAGGTATCTTTAAATTTTATTTGAGTATAGTTAACACCTGATGTTGCATTTAGTTTCAGGGGTACAACGGAGTTAGTCACCTTCTCTACACATGACAGTTGTACTCCCCACAAATATAACTACCATCTGTCACAGAAGCAATAAATATTTACACAAGGAAAATATAAATAGCAATAAGAACGGGCGAGTTGCAATAACACACTCATAGGAATCTCACCAACATAACGTTGAGTGGGGGAAGCCAGGCCCAAAAAGCACATACTCTGTGGTTTCGTTTCTATGAAGTTCAAAAGCAGCAAAACTTTATCTAGCCTAGGAGGAGTCAGGAGAGCAGTTATTTGTTCCCCAGGTGCAGGGGAACAGATGCGACAGAGGGCAGCCAATGCTTTAGCACAAATCAAGGCCCTGGCCCCAAACTGTCCGAGTCACTGTGTTCTTCAGAGCCTCGCCATGGAGGGTGGGGAAAGACAGTTTAACTCTTCAAGAATGTTCTCGATGGGAAAAAAAAAAAAAAGATAAAGAAAAAAATAATGTTGTTTGGTTTGTTTTATGTTTTTTGTTTTTTTGAGAGAGAGAAAGAGAACAAGTAGGGGGAAGGGTAGATAGAGAGGGGAAAGCAGACTCCCCATTGAGCAGGGACCAGGCCTAAGACTGAATGGTCACAACAGCCAAATTCCACAGAAGGATAAATTCCCAGTGAGAGCAGGCCTGCTGCAGCAAGGTCAGGGCCCAGTGGGAAAAAAATGAAATGAGTTATCTGGATTGATACCCCTGAAAATCTTGAATATCCAGATTCCCCTGTGCCCTCTGAGCCTATGGAAATAGCCCACTCCTTCCCATTAAGAGCTAACGTCTCATTCCCTCTTGCTTGGAGATGATGCAGAGGCTGCCCCCTGATAAGACGGTGTTCACCCACCCACCCCCCATCTCTGTAGTGGGGAGGGGTTGTGCCTTCTCAGGACCTGCCCTTCCCGGCCACCAGGATTTTAATCTCCAAATGGTGATTTAATCTTAAAATTGGGATTGAGTCACAAGATAACCCATTGGGCCTGATAAGGAAGGAAGGGGACTATAGTCCCAAGAAGCTAGCATGCGCCAGCAAAAGCCAGGAAAGCACTGGTGGGACTGGGTTCTAGAGTGTTTGATCAAGAGGACTGGAACGTAAGTTGAAGGAGGGAGAGTTTAATCCACTTGCCAGCACCTTCGCAAGATACAGGATTTAATACTCCATTAAGAAAATTAATTGGTGGGGTGCCTGGATGGCTCAGTCGGTTAAGTATCTGACCCTTGATTTTGGTTCAGGTCATGATCTCAGGGTCATGAGCTAGAGCTCAGCAGGGAATTTGCTTAAGATTCTCTTTCCCTCTCTCCCTGCCCCTTTCCCACCCATGCTCTGTCTAAAAAAGTTAGTAAAATCTTTTAAAAAAAAGAGGTGGGGGAAGGGATAATTGGATGATGCACCTTAAGAAGGACACTTGTTGTAAGGAGCCCTGGGTGTTACAAGCAACTGATGAATGACTAAATTCTATCTCTGAGACTAATAAAAAAAAGGAAAATAGTCATCCTTAAAAAAAGAATATTAATGGGCAAACTATAGTTTGGGGTTAATACTCTTAGTACATACATGATCCAACAGAGTTATATCTCGAATACATAAAGAGCTTCTACAACTTAATAATAAGCACTACAACCTATTTTTTTTAAAGGGCTTGAGTAGACAATCAACAAAAGACATCCGAATGGCCAGTGAGCACATAAAATGGTCTCAGCATCACAAATCATCAGCAGAATGCAAATTAACCACCAGGAGATACTCCTACACACCCATTAGGATAGTTCATATGAAAAAGACTGACGTGCTCCCTTCAGCAGTGCATATACTAAAACTGGAACAATACAGAGATTAGCCTGGCCTTGTGTGAGGATGACACACAAAAAGACTGACATTACCAAGTGTTGGTGAAGATGAGAAGCAACTGGAACTCTGATATTTTGCTGGTAGAGAGTACAAAGGCACAAACACTTGGAAGAACTCTTCTCAGCAATCCTACTCCTAGGTATTTATCCAAGGGAAATAAAAATGTACATCCCCAAAAAGTCTTGTACAAGAATGTTCATAGAAGGGATGCCCAGGTGGCTCCATTGTTGGGCATCTGCACTGGGCTTGGGTCATGATCCCGGGGTCCTGGGATTGAGTCCTGCGTGAGGCTCCTTGCTCAGTGGGGAGCCTGCTTCTCCTTCTCCCACTCCCCCTGCTTATGTTCCCTCTCTCGCTGGGTCTCCTCTCTCTGTCAAATAAATATATTAAATTAAATTAAATAATGTTCATTGGAGTTTTATTTATATTAGTGGCAACACTGAAAACAGCCCAGGTGTCCAAAACAGCACAGAGATCAACTGTTGCAGAGTCCGATAAAAGAAATGTACACTTGAGATCTATGCATTTCACTGTATATAAAGTATTCCCTCATTAGCATAATCAAACCCCATTCTTCTTTGCAAACCTTTTCCTACTTTTTATTTTAGTTAGCACATCACCATTTATTTCAGTCTTCAAGCTCAACTCATTCATTCCAGACTTCTCTATTCCTCTTCCTGCTACCTTCATCTAGTCTATTATGAAACCCTTTAGAGTTTAACTCCAACTCTCAGATCTGTCTCATTTCATTACTAATGACCCAGGCTTAGTTTATGCCCCTATTAATGAAACAGACTAATAACTGGACTTAGCCTTACCTAATTAATTCTCTACAATGCAAGGGTACCCGGGTGGCTCAGTCGGTTAAGCAGCTGCCTTCAGCTCAGGCCATGATCCCAGGGTCCTAGAATCAAGTCCCGTGTCGGGCTCCCTGCTCAGCCAGGACTCTGCTTCTCCCTCTCCCTCTGACCCTCCCACCACTCATACTCTCTCTCTCAAATAAATAAATAAAATCTTTAAAAACTTTTTCCCTATGATGCCAACAGAATGATCTTTCTAAAATTCAGAATTTATCATGTCACTCCCTCCTTAAACACTCTTCAGTAGACTTAATGCTACCTATAAAAGGCTATCCAAACTCCTAGCAGAGTAACAAACCAAGTGCTACCTGGTCTCTAGTCTATGAACACACCCAAAGAATGTAGTGTCCCGATTCAGCTCGCCCCCAAGTAGAGGCCTGACAATTCTCGGTTTTTATCTGGTGAACAATGCATTCATGTTTCCAGTCCAGGTGGGATATCTTGGATTTCATAATCATCTCCAACCCATAGCAAAAGCTCATCCTCCCTGCTCCGTGCCTCAGGGAGAGGAGTCTCCATCTCCAACCACCAAGACTCAAAGTGTGGAGGGACCAGCTGGTCCCTTCCCTATTTTTCCACATACAAAAGTCCTGCTGGCTCAGCCTCAACAGCACCCATTGCTGATAGCGAGCTGCTGGGTTTTGTTTGTTTGTTTTTGTGCTTTTTTTTCTTTTTTCTTTTCTAGTTGTTTTTGTTGTTGTTGTTGTTGTTGTTTTGTTTGTTTTGTTTTGTTTGCGAAAGAGAGAGAGAGAAAATGAGAGCATGGAAAGGAGGGAACAGACCAAATCAAGAGTCAGACGCTCATTCAACTGAGCCATCCAGGTACCCTATAGCTGTCTTCTTCTTTTTATCTACCTATCTATCTGACAGAGAGAGAGAGAGAAGAGCATAAGCAGTGGGAGCAGCAGAAGGAAAGGAAGAAGCAGGCTCCCCACCAAGCAGGAATCCCAACATGGGGCTCAATCCCTGGACCCTGGGATCATGACCTGAGCTGAAGGCAGTCACTTAACCAACTGAGCCACCCAGGCACCCCTACCTGCCTTTTTCTAATGTCAGGGCCATCTCTCCTCTCCCCTCCTTAAGATCACAGCTGTTCTCTCTCTCTCTCTCTCTCCAGCTGTTGTCTCTTACTTAACCAGTTTACTCTACTTCAAATGCAACTTGGAGGATTTATATCCAATGCATTGACATCACACATGGCTCAGATTTTCAATATCCCAGAACTTTCCACTTTCCCTGGGGAATCACCATAACTATGGCTCTAACTGGAGTTTTGTATCATAAACTTCAAAAAGATCAGCTATAAAATGAGGATCTTACTAATCCAATCAACCTTCCATTTTTATGATTCACTTGATCTCAAAGTTAAGATTAGAGGCCAGCCTAACATCAAAACAAAGGCTTTCTTTCACCTCATTGAGTATGTATGAGCAAAAATGGAACTGCTGGGGCGCCTGGGTGGCTCAGTGGGTTAAAGCCTCTGCCTTCAGCTCAGGTCATGATCCCAGGGTACTGGGATCGAGCCCCACATCGGGCTCTCTGCTCGGCCGGGAGCCTGCTTCCTCCTCTCTCTCTGCCTGCCTCTCTGCCAACTTATGATCTCTGTCTGTCAAATAAATAAATAAAATCTTAAAAAAAAAATGGAACTGCTTTTGTTGGGGATGCTATCTTAAAAGAAATGTCTGGAGTGGGGCAGGTTATGAGATGCCTTATAACAAAGAGATTTTTCTAATAGCCAATGTGCTGGATTAAAGGTGGACATAAATTAACACTGCTCCCATTAGCGGTTTCACTGCCTCTCAAATTGGGCATGTTCTACAACTGTGTTCACCAGCAGAATACTGCAAGAGTGACGCCATCCCAGGGTCCTAAGAAACAAGGGCCTTCCACTTCTTGTGCCTTGAAAGAGGCTGTCTCGAAGCCCTCAGCCACCATGTGGGAATTCCAACTACCCTAAGGCCACCATACTAAAGACACATGTAGGGACATCCAGAGGCTGCATGAATAGACATGTCCAGCCAGGCCCCAGCTGAGGTCCCAGGCATCGTGGAGCATAAGCGATTCCTCTTCATTGTGTTCTGTCGGAACTCCTATCCCACAAAACTACGAGGAGATCGTTGTGGGGTATTGTTACCCAGAAATCGATAACTAGTGCGATACAACCCTGATAAAACGAGAAGCTTTAAACAGAATTCTCCATTCTACAGAAATAGATTGCTAACGAAAATGATCTGATTGTTCTTTTCAGATAGCTTCATTAAATTATAAAGCAAATCTATTAGATATGAAACAAAGATAAGAGTGGAAAGTTTGTATGTGGTCTTAAAAAAAGAGACAATTAGGGGCACCTGGGTGGCTCAGTGGATTAAAGCCTCTGCCTTCAGCTCAGGTCATGATCTCGTGGTCCTGGGATCAAGCCCCCAGTCGGGCTCTCTGCTCAGCAGGGAACCTGCTTCCCCCTTTCTCTGCCTGCCTCTCTGCCTACTTGTGATCTCTGTCCGTCAAATAAATAAATAAAATCTTTTTTAAAATAAAGATAATTAGAGGTGAATATTGGAATACTGATTTATTTCGCTCTTCAGAATGCATATCCAGAAGAACACGTCAAATTCCACTCCTAGATGATTCCAAAGTTCACACTTGGACAGACTCTTTTCAAAACAAAGCATTCTGTTCATCTATTTATCCAATGAATATTTATTGGATACTTACCATGTGTCAGGTTCTACTCTGAATGCTAAAGATAGTGATGCACAAAACTGACAGTTTCTGTCTTCTGAGAGCTTACATCGAGTGGTAAAATATAAAACGAGAAAACCAGTAAGCCACAGTTAGGCTCAAGAGTAGGAAAATCATCTCTGAACAAGGTACAGAGATAAACACAGTGGTGGCAAGAGGGCCAGCTCAGGCTTACTGGGGCCTAGGGTCAGACCCCAGACCTGGCAACCAGGAATTCAATTCCTTATGGGATAAAGGACTCTTGCTTTCTGCAAGACTAATGTCCCAAGCCAAACTCAAGTCTTTCCTTGAAGCTGGAAAACCCCTAAAACTAGATAGATAGGTAGATAGATAGATAGATAATACACTGCATGTTAACTGACTTGAATTTAAATATAATTAATTAATTAGTTAATTAATTAAAATAAAAGAAGCTGAAAAAGATAGCAGCCAAGTGAGACTAGGTGCCCTGACTTCACAGAAGGCTATGGGTCTGGAGAGGTAAAGAACAGAGGATGTGAGCCAAGTTGGATCCAAGACTCCCAAAGGTGATCACAGAACAAGGGCTGCCAAGTATCACAAGAAGATCTTGTTCTGAGCTGGGGGCAGACGGAGAACATGTGATGGCAACTATTAAAACCATAAAATGGGGTGCCTGGGTGGCTCAGTGGCTTAAAGCCTTTGCCTTCGGCTCAGGTCATGATCCTGGGGTCCTGGGATCGAGCCCCGCATTGAGCCCCGCATTGAGCCCCGCATCGAGCCCCGCATCGAGCCCCGCATCCAGCCCCGCATTGAGCCCTGCATCGGGCTCTCTGCTCTGCAGGGAGCCTGCTTCCTCCTTTCTCTCTCTGCCTGCCTCTCTGCCTACTTGTGATCTCTGTCTGTAAAATAAATAAATAAAATCTAAAAAAAAAAAAGTTTTAAAACCATAAAATGGGGGCGCCTGGGTGGCTCAGTGGATTAAAGCCCCTGTCTTTGGCTGGGGTCATGATCTCAGGGTCCTGGGATTGAGCCCTGCATAGGGCTCTCTGCTCAGCAGGGAGCCTGCCTCCCCCTCTCTCTCTGCCTGCCTCTCTGCCTACTTGTGATCTCTGTCTGTCAAATAAATACATAAAATCTTTAAAAATAAAAAATAAATAAAATGACCAGACAGGAAGGAAAGAGTAAATTCATCCACAAAACTGTGTGTCTATTTATGAGAAACAGATACACTGAAATTAAACATAACTAAAACCTCTAAAATCTATTTAACATATTTTGTCTACATGGAAGAAAGCTGTACTACTATTCTGTAAGGGAAATCTGTGCTCTTGCTTGTCATCTATTGAGAGTTTTTATTATTGTTCCTAAGTGTTTAACAATTGCTATAGTGGGAAAACAAAAATTAGCAGCCTGCCAAGCTCTTATGAGTCATGGCTGCTTATGAGTCCATTCTGCTAACTAGCAGCTGCTGTGCAGCCCAGGAAAGGACTGTGGGGCCGGCCCCAAGCAAGGATGGCTCTCTTCTCTAAGGGGAGCCCCTGTAACTCTCAAGAATGGACCAAAATTACCATAAAACAGCAGGTATTCTCAAACATAGATTCAACTACTTTAAGACAAAAATGAAACGAGTGTTTCTCATGAGTCATAAATAAGTTTTTCATAACTTGACTGTGAGTAAAACAACAATTTCCTAACTGATGTCTTTTATTAGTGAGGCAGATTAGTATCCAGAATCCAACCATGTTACTGTTTAAAGGGAAAAAAGAAAAGCAAATGAAATAAATATCTACCCACAATTTGACAAGAAAGTGACAGGGAGGCAATATCAAACAGTCAAGAAGAGCCCAGTGAGATTCCCATCTTCTTGACTCTCCCAGGTAATAGGTGTGAAATCTTTGGGAGGCAGCTTTGCTTCTCTGTGTCTCGCTTTCTTCAAGCACTCACATACTGTATTGGCACGCACATCGTACATTTTAAGGGGGTCTTCCCAAATGAAACTGAGTAGCAGAATAATATTTTGATAAGAATATACTGTATTTTGTTTTGCATCACAAAAAACTACAAACACGTACGTTTCTGGTGGCTTCTAGTGGAGCTGCCCCTAAGAACCCTTTCGTTTCTAGATGGGGCTGGGGACTTTGTTTTTATTTTTTTAAATAGGTTATCTTTCATACACTCGGGAAGGAAGAACTGTATTTAAACCGAAAACTCTCCCCACCCAGGGAGAAGCAAACCACTCAGGTGCAGCATCTGTTTTGCAGTATTGCCCCCTGAAGACCACGCGAGGATGCAGGGAGCGTCTCCTGGATAGTTGTCCCACTCCCAAGAGGACTCGGGGACTCTGTTCTAAGTGAGCAGAAGAAACGGGGTTAGATCATCCCACTGGGAACCCGCAACTTCCCGCCTTCCCTTCCGGCGGACCAGCGGGCGCACAACGGTAGCACCTCACTCACCTGCCGGCGGGAAGCAGCTCGGAGATGGGCAGCAGCACCACCCCAAGGTGTCTTGAGCCAGAAGGCGGGGCGAGGGGTGTGGCCGCGGCCGGGGCGGGGCTGGGGGGGCCGAGTCACACCCACCGAACCCGGGGGCCGGGCCCCCTCCCCCGCCCACCTCACTGCGCCTGCGCCCGAGAACGCGGGGCAGCCTGGGAGGTAGTGGTGGCCTGAGGGTTGGTGCACTGGCGAGCCACCTGTTGCAATGCGTTAGCCCCGCCTCCGCTCCTGCGCCCGCGTTCTGAGCCTCCTGGCCTTCCCAGTGCCCAACCCCCAATCGACAGAGTGAACATAACCCTAACCCCCAAAAGTTTCCTTCTGCCCATTTTAAGCCCTCCTCCCAGGCTCAGTCCACCATAACCACTCCTTACATAACCATAAATCTGCATTCAGTCACCATAAATTAGTTTGCATTTTATGGAATTATATATAAGTGGAGTCATAGACTATGGGCTTTGGAGGGGCTTAGAAGTCAGGCTTCATTATATAGAGATTCACCCATGTTGCTAAGTGTTATCTCTAGTCCATTCCTTTATATGGAGATAGCGCCATTTGTTTATCTAGTCACAAGTTGTTGGACTTTTGGGTTGTTTCCAGTTTCTGGCTATCACAAACAAAACTATCAACAGTGATGTGCACATCTTTGTATGGACCTAAACTTTTATTTGGATTAATACCTACTAGTGAAATTGCTGTCATTATGACGGGTATATGTTTAACTTTTTAAGAAACTGCCAAATTGTTTTTCAAAGTGGTGCTTCCATTTTACATTCCCACCAACAGTAAGTGAGAGTTCCAGATTCTCCATATTCTCACCAAAACTGTTAGACATTCTAAAAGATGTGTATGTAGGTTTAATTCGCATTTATCTAAGAGACTAATGAAATTGAACGTTCTTTCATAAGCTTGCTTTCCATCCAAGTGGCAATTCAAATCTTTTGCCCATTTTTAAAAATTGGATTCTTCATTCTCTTACTAATCAGGGTTGCAAGTTCTTTACATAATTTGGGTATGCCTTTTCAGATATGGGATTGTGAATATTTTCTTCCAGTCAGTGGTTGGTATTTTCATTCTTCTGGAAACATGTATCAAAGCAGACATTCTTAATTTTGATAAAGTTTAACACATTTTTTAAGTATTTTATTTATTTATTTATTACAGACAGAGATCACAAGTAGACAGAGCAGCAGCCAGGGGCTGTGGGGGTGGGGTGGGAAGCAGGCTCCCCACTGAGCAGAGAGGATCTGGGGCTCCATCCCAGGACTCTGAGATCATGACTTGATGGGAAGGCAGAGGCTTAACCCTCTGAGCCACCCAGGCACCCCAGTTTAACACATTTTTACTTGTGTTTTGGTGTCATATCTAAAAAATCTTTGCCAGCCCAAGGTCCCAAAGATTTTGTCTATTTTTTCTCTACAAGTTTCATAGTTCTAAATTTTAAACTTATGATCATGATCTATGCTACATTAATTTTTTCATATAGGGCAAGAGATGGGTTGAAGTTAATTTTTTGCCTATAGATTACCCAATTTTTTCAACCACTTGTTGAAAATTATCCTTTCTACACAGAATTGCCTTTGCTAATTAGTTAAAAATCAATTGCTCATATAAACGTGGTTTTATTTATGGAATCTAGTCTGTTTATTGATTTATCTATCATGACATTGATACCACATGGTCTTAATTACCATAGCTCTATAATAAGTCTTGAGATCAGATCATTTAAATCTTCCCATTTTGTTCTTTTTTTCTCAAATTGGTCTTGGCTATATCCTTTGCATTTCTTTTATTTTATTTATTTATTTATTTATTTTTATCCTTTGCATTTCTAAATGAATTTTAGAATCAGTTTGTAAATTTCAACAACAACAACAACAAAAAGCCTGCTGGGATTTTGATTGGAATTGCAAAATATCTATAGATCAATCTATACGAGACCTTAAAAATAGTGAGTCTTCCAATCTATGAATATGTTATCTCTATTTACACAAATATTCTGTAACTTCTCTCAGAAATGTTTGTAGTTTGGGGCGCCTGGGTGGCTCAGTGGGTTAAGCCGCTGCCTTCGGCTCAGGTCATGATCTCAGGGTCGGGGGATCCAGTCCCGCATCGGGCTCTCTGCTCGGCAGGGAGCCTGCTTCCCTCTCTCTCTCTCTCTCTGCCTGCCTCTCCATCTACTTGTGATTTCTCTCTGTCAAATAAATAAATAAAATCTTTAAAAAAAAAAAGAAAAGAAAAAGAAATGTTTGTAGTTTTCAGTGTACAGGTCTTGCACATCTTTTGTCAGATTTATCTCTAAGTTTTCATACTTCTAAAGGAATTATAAATGTTATTATTTTATATTTTAATAATTTACTGGTAATATGTAGAAATATAAATGATTTTTGTATGCTAATCTTGTATCCTGAAAACTTATGAAAACACACTTGCTTATTAGTTTGAGTAGCTTTTTATAAATGCCAGAAAATTTTCTATACAATCATACCATCAATGTAAAGACCATTTTCTTTTCCTTTCTAATCAAGATGACTTTTACTTCTTTTTCTTACCTTTCTACACTAGCTAGAACCTCCAGTACCATGTAATGGGGGAATGGATTGTCTTTTCAATAAATATGGCTGGGTCAGTTGAATATTTATGTAAGAAAGCACGAACCTTGGGGTGCCTGGGTGGCTCAGTGGATTAAAGCCTCTGTCTTCGACTCAGGTCATGATCCCGAGGTTCTGGGATTGAACCCTATATCGGGCTCTCTGCTCAGCAGAGAGCCTGCTTCCCCCTCTTTCTCTCTGATCTGTGATCTCTGTCTGTCAAATAAATAAATAAACTCTTAAAAAAGAAAAGAAAAGAAAGCATGAACCTTGACCCCTACCTCACACCATACACAAAATTTAATTTGAGAAGCATGTGAAAGGTAAGACAAAAATAGTATTAAAGAAAACATAAGAGACCATGCTGATGGGTAAGGGACAGGCAAAGATTTCCTTAATTGGACACAAATAGCAGTAACTATAGAAGATTAATACATTAATTTTAACTTATACATTAATTAAGTTAATGAAACTTCTACTCATCAAAAACAACATTAAGAAAGTGAAAAGGGGGTGCCTGGGTTAAACATCTGACTCTTGGTTTCAGCTCAGGTCATGATTTCATAGTCATGGGATCGAGCCCGGCCTCAGGCTCTGGACTCAGCATGGAGTCTGCTTCAAGATTCTCTCTCCCT